>NC_088380.1:25177500-25802500 GCF_037993035.2 Macaca fascicularis
TCTGATGTGTTACCAGAGTCATTTTTCGTTGGGGTTTTAAATGTTTATTTATTTTTTGCTTTCAGGGAACTTTCTCGGCTTGATTTTCCCAATCCCTTTTCTTGTTGCTTATTGTCAGAGGAGTGCATAGCTCGCTCATCATTTTGGAATGTCCACGAGCCAGTCTTCTCTGCCTCATCTTTGCATTTTAATACTTTATAGATAAAATATTTTATTAAAAATTTAAATATATAATTAGTGTTAGAACCTGACACAGTGTCCCTTTTTTTTCTTATTAACTTTTTTTTTCTCATAAATATGAGTTTCATACCCAAATGAGTGTGTGGACAGATATAAATACATTTGGATTCTTCTACCTACTTAAACATTTAACTGTCTCGCTATTTATCTATCTCCACATCAAATTGCAATCAACCAAACTTTACCAAAGGATGTCAGTATAGCGCCACAAAGTAATTAACATCTTTGCATTTTTCCGGCTAACGGTAGATTCCTTTTAAAGTGCCATCCATAAATAAATTATATACATATATACATATATATGCACATAGATACATATATGTCAATTATAGTTTTAAAGCTAGAGGAGAAATTATGAAGATCTTTTTGGCCAGTTATTATTTTTTATCAGATAATAATGCTTAGAATGTTAAATGGTCACAGGACTAACTGGAGGCGGTGTCAAAGCTGTAATACCGCACTCCTACTTCCGGTTTAGTATTGTTTCCGGGTGTGCCATACTGCCTCCTCTGTACCTATTTCATCATTCAAACAGTCAGCAGGCCCCTTATATAATCAGCATAATGAAAACGGAAGGAAACTCAATGTGGGGGGAAAAAAGAAGTGAGAGGGAGATTCTAAATTAGATTCCAAAAAGGTTTTAATGTATCACAGTGTTATTATTATGATGAATTTTACTAATTAGTTTTATATTTGAAAACACCAAACATTTCCACTGAGCTAAACAGTTAAATGATATTTAGAGCAGAAATGGACTTTTGAAACTCTTAATTTTACAGATGATACCATTAAGACCAGGAAAATTCTATGGCCCCTCTAAAGTTTGATAATAATAGAACTAGAATTCTGCATTATCACTGTATCATTTGCTCATAGTTTTTTGTTATGTTTTGTATGTTTTTTTCAACAGGGTGCCTTAATTTCAGGGTCAAGTGAAAATAGATATTTCATTTTTTACCTGTGATATGTATATTTGTGTATATTTGTGTTAGCCTGGTATATGTGTATACTCAAAATAATACTGTTATTAACATGCTAAAATTAGCTATCAAGAGAAATTTATAATATTTAACTAAATGCAGTAGGTTAGGTACACACACACACATTGTTATGTTATTGGATTAACTGTTTCCATATGTTCGTTTAGTGCTAATTTCAAAATATATGACTACACAATGTGAGGAATTTGGGGGTTACATTTAAATGGGTTGAGAAAATAACCAAAGGCTAAGATCTGAGGTAAATTGCTATTTTATTAATTAGAATACATGTTGCAATGATGTATTCCCAAAATAACATTTTCTGAATTATATAGAAGTTTAGTCTTCTCTTACGTAAGTTTTTGAGTTGGTGTGTTTATTCTGCCCTGTCTAATCGTCAGAAACTCAGGTTCCTTCTGTCTTGATGCTTAATGTTTTTAAGGAATTGAACTCATTTATATGATCCAAGAGAGATCACCCCACATCTATCTTCTAGAAAAAGGAATAAAAGGAACAAGAGAAAGTTGCTCCTGTCCCTTGAAAAATGTGACCCTGAAGATGTACATGTCACTTCCATGATCTCATTGGGTGGAATTTAGACATTTGGTCACACATTGTTGCTAGCGAGGCTGGTATTTACTCTCACTATTTGCCCAGCTAAACTCACTAGTGCTGTTAGGGAGGTGACAGAATTGGGTACAAACAGCAGGATTGTCTATTAGATCCATGTATGATAGAGTAGCATATTTTGTACAATGTACTTTTTTGGAGAAAAGCAAATTTTCATTCTAGTTTAAAATTAAAATTGTGTCAGAATGCTAGTAAAAGATATCTATACAACATAATGTTAATAATATTTTAACATTTTGAAGCATGAAACAATTGTCAGTTATTGCATTTTTTCTGTTTTTTGATCAAGTAATATAATTAATAAATAATAGGCAAAGCATCCATGTATTCCAAAGTTCAGGGGATCTAGTTACAGATATGAGAGAATGAAGAGGAAAACATTTGAACAATAAATGAATTAAACTCATTCACATTTTTCTTAATGTTCATCTCATAAAAGAAAGACTCTATATCTGAGATCATTTGCCATCCTATCCAATATATGCCCTAGTAATTAAAATTAAAATAAAGAATAAACAGAACATTGACTAACATGTAAAACTTCTGACAATGGGTTTTGTTTTATTAAACAGTATTATTTTTCATTTTCCTTATTTCACAATATAAATGAGTTAACTTGGGATTCTTCAAGCTTTTCTATTTCTTTATAATGTTCCCTCCAAATCTTACGTGAAATAGTCTTGTGAATTAGATAGGGTTTTCCTGTAGTTACCAATATCAGGAAACTGGTAGCACATGGGAAGTGAAATGAATAAATGAAATGTAAAAGGGACAGTAAACTCTCAATGAAATGAATGGGTCAATATCTTGCAAAAGTGCCCTTCAATGTGAGGAGAGGCCATATATCAACTACAAGCAAATAAAGGCTGATGAAAACTTTTGCAAATATATTTCTATATACAACTTTTAAAACTAAATAGGAAAATACACAGAAAATACCTTAATACAATCATAAAGCACTAAGAAAATTTGAAAGCATTATATTATTAATATAATAATGGGACTCTGTGAAGGCTGATCTCTTCATTGCAAATGTGAAAGATCCAATTTGAGTGAAATCAATTAAATGAAACAACCTTCCATTTTGTATGAAACTATTTCATGCCTAGAAGTTGTCATGCTGTTGCTAAACAATAAGCTTAACTGCATAAAGTGTCACTTGCTGAATAGCGACATGCTTCTTTTAAAACAGTAGCTTCTTAGCCACCCTTTCCTCAGTTTCTCTGAGTGTCATGAAAGATAATATCAATTTCTATTTTCTGTTAGGAAGTTACTGAAACCTAGTTCTCTCTCTACGTCTGTGAAACAAAAGTAAAGAGTGTCCACATTGCTTCACTCTTCATAAATATGTTGGCAGAATAATAATTTGTCATAGTTTGTTTGACAACATTTTTGCTACACTCCTTCTAGTCTGCCTTACAGGACTGTACAGGCTTGGAAAATTAAAAATCACATTTTCCTTACAGCTAGTGTTTGGGGTCGGAATGGAGGGTGATTCATATTCAGTTTTTCAGATGCCCTCATCATCTTTAATTAGAAACAGAGTTAAATAAGCAGAAAGGCAAGATGCAAGGTATTTATTTCACTACCATAGTAGCTGAGGAAGCATAGTTTTGCAGTCACCGTTATCTGGGGCAGTATTGGGAGTTGTTTTGTTTTGTTTTGTTTTGTTTTGTTTTGAGACGGAGTCAGGCTGGAGTGCAGTGGCGTGATCTCAGCTCACTGCAACCTCTGCCTTCCCGAGAAGTGATTCTCCTGCCTCAGCCTCCCGAGTAGCTGGGACTACAGGTGCGCACCACCACGCCCAGCTGGTTCTTGTATTTTTAATAGAGACAGGGTTTGACTGTATTGGCCAGACTGGTCGCAAACTCCTGACCTCGTGATACAGCTGCCTTGGCCTCCCAAAGGGCTGGAATTACAGGCATGAGCCACCGTGCCAGGCTGGGAGCTTTCTGAACCAGGACAATGAATGTGTGATCCTGGGAGCTAGAAGTACTTTGATCTTCACCTAGTGCCTCTCTTTCTACTTAGATTGTTAACCACACAGCATTCCAAATTAAATTGTTATTATTTGTCTAAAATAGTGAGAGTGGTTTCTGTTATCTGCAACTGAACTGTTACTGATATTTTTCTACGTAATCATATCTCAACATTTCTTAAGTCCTATAACTTGCAGATGGAAAAAGGGAGAATGAATCCTGGGGAAAAAATGAAGTGTCAAATAGCGATGTTTTAAAAAATGTAATCATTCTGACAAACAATAATTAATTAAAGAACATATGATCTTAAATTTATTTTTATCCTCATGTCCTCTTCTCTTTATAAGGTACTATGCTCTCTGTGCTTTAGGTATAAAGGCTACTGCTTGCTTTCTTGACTTTTTTAGGAATGCAGAGAACAATACCTCAAAGTACAGTGCTTTGGCATATGAGCATGTTTCAATTAAAAGAAATTGAAAGACCTTAGAAACTGCCTCAGAACCAAGGACTTCTTCACCTTCTCTTGTTTCTCCCCCATCAAGGGTTCACTCCGGAACTTCCCTTATCTAACTGCAGGGAGGCGAAGGCCCCGAAAGCCCCGTGGGACATGACCAAATCAGCATTCCACTGGAGGCTATATGATCAAACAGCAAACTGTTTATCGTGACTGGAGGCTGTGAGCAAACTCATGATGCTCCTGCCGACAGAAGGTTTGCTGGAGGCAATCACTCCCTGGCACCGAGGTTATCTACTGTGACATCTAGACAATATAGTCTTTCAAGCCTACTCTGGACTGAGCAGCTGACCTCTTCTTCCAACCAGCTTCTCACTATCTCTTTTGCCTAATAAAGTTGATTCTTCTGTTTTCTCCACTTGGAATTTAGTTCATACTGTACTTCTGCCATTATCTCCTTATTATTCTGCTGGACAACAGGCTGAGTCTAAAAATCTGAAAGAATTGGCCGGGTGTGGTGGCTCATGCCTGGAATCCCAGCACTTTGGGAGGCCGAGGTGGGTAGATCACGAGGTCAAGAGATTGAGACCATCCTGGCCAACATGGTGAAACCCCATCTCTATTAAAAATACACAAATTAGCTGGGTGTCATAGTGTACACCTGTAGTCCCAGCTACTTGGGAGGCTGAAGCAGGAGAATCCCTTGAACTCGGGAGGCGGAAGTTGCGGTGAGCCAAGATCAGGCCACTTCACTCCAACCTGGTGACAGAGCGAGACTCTGTCTCAAAAAAAAAAAAAAAAAAACTGAAAGAATCTGTTGTCCCACCCACAGCTCCAGTTGAAAATAAAAAACTGGAGAGGAAGGATAAAAATTGGCCTATACCGCCTTCTCCCATTGTAGACACATCTGTACCACCTCCTTTGGTAGCAGAAATAGAAACCCCAATACAAATAATTTTACCTTCTGCTGTCATAGCTGGAGAGCCCTTAGGACCTCGTGCTTTTCCTATTTTCGTAAGGCCTGAGCCAAACAATCCACAGCATGTTATTCATGAACACACTCTGCTAGAGTTTAAGTTGTTGAAGGAATTAAAAGCGAGTGTGGTAAATAATGGCGAACAGAGCCCATTCACCTTAAGATTGCTAGAATCTGTGTTTGGTCCTATGCGTCTTTTACTCTTTGATGTGAGACACTTGGCGTGAACTTGCTTGTCCGCTAGTGCATATCTGACATGGAATTTAAAATGGCAAGAAATGTGTGCAGACCAGGCTAAACAGAACGGTTTTGCTGGACATGCAGACATTACAGAGGGCATGCTGTTAGCTAATGGCCCTTATTCAGACCTGGAACATCCAATGGCCCTCTCAGACACTGCTTATCAGCAATTTTCACAGGTCGCTAAATGCACCTGGGCCGCAATTCCTGAAGAGGGAGTCTCAGTACAATCCTTTTTACATATCATACAAGGGTCACAGTAACCCTATATGCAATTTCTTGCAAGATTACAAGAGGCAGTGAAGCGTCAGATTCCTCATACTGTGGCCGCAGAAATGCTAACCTTAACTCTGGCTTTTAAGAATGCAAATGAAGATTGTAAACATGCACTGGCACTGGTGAGGTGTACAAAAACTCGGAAAATTTTCTCAGAGCTTGTCAAATGTAGGAACTAAGCTTCATCGCCTTGCAATGTCAGCACAAGCAATGACTAATTTAGCAACTGACAATTCTAAAAGGAGCCAAGGGTCAAACCCTAAAATGAGAAAATGTCATAATTGTGGAAAAACTGGACATTTTAAAAAAGAATGTGGCCAGATCTCAGGACAGAAAGGACTTTACAACGCAGTACCCCACCCAGCGGAAAAAACACCATGACTTTGTCCTCGCTGTAACAAAGGAAATCACCGGGCTAATCAGTGCCACTCAAAATTTCATCAAAATGGCACTCCCCTGCCAGCAAACAAGATGGGGGCCTAGACCTGGGCCCCACAAAGAATGAGGGCATCCCCGGTCCAGACCTCAACCCTGTTTCAGGGATGGGTTCCCAGAGGCACATTGATTCCCTCACCTCAGGAACACCAGGTAGTGCCGGATTAGATTTACCCTCCAGAGAAAGAATCGCATTAGTTGGTGGAGACATACCTATCAAACCACTGGCATTTGGAGACCTTTACCAAAAGGATATATGGGACTAATTTTAGGCAAAAGTCGCCTTAACTTGCAAGGCATTACTGTAGTCCCAGGAGTGATTGACTCCAATTATGAAGGAGAAATTCAAGTTTTAATGTCACAAGATCTTTGGGTTTTTGAACTGGGAGAACATATTGTTCAATTATTGCTTATTCCCTGCAAATTACACCCTTCTCCACGAAAAGAGAAACGAGAAAATAAAGGATTTGAGAGCACAACTACATGGGAAATCTATCTATCCCAACCCATAGCCTCTAATAGACCCACCTGTGTAGTCCAAATTAAAGGAAAGAAATGTTATGGACTTATGGATACAGGACCTGATGTGTCAGTAATATCTAAAGACAATTGGTCCCCATCCTGGCCCTTGCAATTAACTTCTGCATCTCTAGTGGGAGTAGGAACAGCTGAAAGTATTCAACAGCACGCTGACATCTTACCTTGCCTTGGTACGGATGGACAGTCACGTACTTTTCAATCTTATGTGGCAAGTATAGCCATCAATTTATGGGATCGAGACTGACTTACAGCATGGGATAGAAGACTTACAAATGAAAACTTTGATAACCCAGGATTTAAAATGTTGAAGAACATGGGATATCAGACTGGAAAAGGTTTGGGGAAGTTTCTACAATGAAATTCTTACCCGATATCAGTACTGAAAAAAAACAGATGGAAAAGGGCTAGGACGTCAGGATTTCTGGTGAGGGTCATTGATACTTCTCCTCCACCCATGGCCTTACCATTAGAATGGCATAGTGACAAACCTGTGTGGGTGGATCAATGGCCCCTAACACAGGAGAAGCTAGATTGACTTCATCTCTTGGTAAAAGAGCAATTGAATGCAGGATATATAGAAAAGTCAGTTAGCCGCTGGAATTCTCCAGTGTTATTCCAAAAAGGTCCAAAAGCAATAATGACTTCTGGTGCTTCAGTTCAAGGCTCAGAGCTAATTGCATTCATTCAGGTTTTACGGCTCACAGCTTCAGATCCTACCAACATTATCTGTGGTTCAGCTTATGTTGTAAATGTAGCCAGTGACATAGAAACCGCTACAGTTAAAAGTACACTAGACCCAGAACTGCTTAATGTGTTTCGCTTATTCTCATATGCTGCATGCCAAACAGGTGAGACAGCTGGTCATGTACTTGTCATCATTTGCTCATATAGGGATACCTAAACAATTAAAAACTGGCGATAGACCCACTTCTACTAGTCATGCTTTTCAAAATTTCTTATAACTTTGGGCTATAACCCATAAAACAGGAATTCCTTATAATCCTAGAGGACAAGGCATTATAGAGCAGGCACATCAAACATTACAACACATATTGAAAAAACAAAAAGGGGGTATAAGAGGCCAACTACCACCTCAATCAAAACTACATTTAGCCTTATTTACTTTAAATTTTCTGATTCCTGCTATGGATGGTAAAACTCCAGCAGAAAGACATTGATTGGCAAGTGTTAGAGGAAAAGAGGAAAGTTTATCCAAAAGTGTTATGGAAATCCCCGGAAGAAAAACAATGGAAATGTCCAGTGGTTTTACTGACGTGGGGATGAGAGTATGCTTGTGTTTTTACAGGAGACGGACAAGCCATGTAGGTGCCCTCAAGATGCGTGCAACCATGCAATGGGAGACTAGAGGAACCCAGGGTGGCCAACCATGGGCCCGCTCCCTCTGGTATGAGCCATGAGTCAGCTGAACCTGAGTGTAAAGACAGAGAGAAGGCTGACCAGAGTCACAACACAGTTCTACTGTTACATTTGTAAAGAATATCACCACTCAATTTACAGTTTGTGTTTTTAATCCTTATGTCTTTTTGGCAGCTAAGAAGGACCAGCTCCAGGTAAAAAATACCCAATTGACCTGAAATCTTGCCAGTTATATCACTGCATTAATCAGAATACATTGCAAACTCATAATATCTCTACTTTGATGATTTTTAGGTCACATTCCTGGGCTATGGATTCCTGTTAATTTGTCCAGAGCCTTGGGCTGCCAGACCTGCTTTGAATTTTGTGAAACTTCTAACTCAGTTTACTCATCATGTCTGTAGAGCCTTAGGCACAATAATTTTTGCTCTTGTTTCCTTGGTCACACTAATAACTTCTGTTGTGATATCTTCTGTAGCTTTGCATAGTTCTGTTCAAACAGCTCAGTACTTGGAGCACTGGATACCTTCAGCTAACCAAGCATGGCTACTTCACAATAAAATTAACACTGAGTTACAAACTGAAGTGTCAATGTTTAATTCCATGGTTCTATGGTCAGGGGAACAAGTACAAAGCTTGCAATTGCAGCAGCAATTGCATTGTCATTTTAATGACATCCATATTTGTGTAACTAACTTAGAATATAACCAAAGTGAGTATCCGTGGGACCTCGTGAAAGCCCATTTTCAGGGAGCTTTCACATTCAACATCACCTTTGATATTGGTGAATTACAAAACAAAATTCTTGATTTAAATAGGCAAACTCAAGACTTCAGCCTTCTTTAGAAGACTGAACTGAATTCCAGCAAGGCCTAGAGAGTCTCAGCCTTTAGACCTATTTAAGGCACCACATTAACATCTTATATGTAGTTAGAATAATGTTGTGTTGTCTCTGTCTTCTGTTTATAGTCTGTAAAATCAGATGGACTGCCAGTCAGAGAATGAGAGCTGCCCAACCTGGCCTTACATTCTTTCAATTAATTCATAAATAGAAAGGGGGATATGCAGCGAGTTGAAGGCCTGTGGGATGTGACCAACTCAGCATTCCACTAGAGGCTATGTTATCAAACAGCAAACTGTTTATCGTGAATGCAAGATGTGAGCAACTCACGACTGCTCCTGCCGGGAGAACGTTTGCTGGGGGCAATCACTCCTTGGCGCTGAGGTTATTTACTGTGACATCTAGAGAATACAGTCTTGCAGGCCTACTCTGGACTGAGCAGCTGACGCCTTCTCCCACACCTCTTCTCACTATCTTCTTTTCATTTTTTTTTTATTATATTTTAAGTTCTAGGGTACATGTGAACAACGTACAGTTTTGTTACATATGTATACATGTGCTGTGTTGGTTTGCTGCACCCATTAAGTCATCATTTACATTAGGTATTTCTCCTAATGCTATCCCTCCCCGACATCCTCACTCCACAACAGGCCCCAGTGTGTGATGTTCTGTGCCCTGTGTCCAAGTGTTCGCATTGTATAATTCCCACATATGAGTGAGAACATGTAGTGTTTAGTTTTCTGTCCTTGCGATAGTTTGCTCAGAATGATGGTTTTCAGCTTCATACATGTCCCTACAAAGGACACGAACTCATCTTTTTTTATGGCTGCATAGTATTCCATGGTGTATATGTGCCACATTTCCTTAATCCAGTCTATCATTGATGGGCATTTGGGTTTGTTCCAAGTCTTTGCTATTGTCAGTAGTGCTGCAATAAACATACGTGTGCATGTGTCTTTATAGTAGCGTGATTTATAATCCTTTGTGTATATACCTAGTAATGGGATAGCTGGGTCAAATGGTATTTCTAGTTCTAGATCCTTGAGGAATTGCCACACTGTCTTCCACAATGGTTGAACTAGTTTACACTCCCACCAACAGTGTAAAAGCATTCCTATTTCTCCACATCCTCTCCAGCACCTGTTGTTTCCTGACTTTTTAATAATCACCATTCTAACTGGCGTGAGATGGTATCTCGTTGTGGTTTTCATTTGCATTTCTCTGATGACCAGTGATGATGAGCATTTTTTCATCTGTCTGTTGGCTGTGTAAATGTCTTCTTTTGAGAACTGTCTGTTCACATACTTTGCCCACTTTTTGATGGGTTTATTTTATTTTTTCTTGTAAATTTAAGTTCTTTGTAGATTCTGGATATTAGCCCTTTGTCAGATGGGTAGATTGCAAAAATTTTCTCCTATTCTCTAGGTTGCCTGTTCACTCTGATGGTAGTTTCTTTTCCTGTGCAGAAGCTTTTTAGTTTAATTCGATCCAATTTGTCTATTTTGGCTTTTGTTGCCATTGCTTTTGGTGTTTTAGTTATAAAGTCCTTGCCCATGCCTATGTCGTGAATGGTATTGCCTAGGTTTTTTTCTAAGGTTTTTATGGTTTTAGGTCTAACATTTAAGTCTTTAATCCATCTTGAATTAATTTTTGTATAAGATGTACAGAAGGGATCCAGTTTCAGCTTTCTACTTATGGCTAGTGAGTTTTCCCAGCACCATTTGTTAAATAGGGAATCCTTTCCCCATTTCTTGTTTTTGTCAGGTTCGTTAAAGATCAGATGGTTGTAGATGTGTGGGGATATTTCTGAGGCCTCTGTTCTGTTCCGTTGGTCTATACCTCTGTTTTGGTACCAGTATCATGCTGTTTTGGTTACTATAGCCTTGTAGTATAGTTTGAAGTCAGGTAGCGTGATGCCTCCAGCTTTGTTCTTTTTGTTTACGATTGTCTTGGCAATGTGGGCTCTTTTTTGGTCCCATATGAACTTTAAAGTAGTTTTTTTTCCAATTCTGTGAAGAAAATCATTGGTAGCTTGATGGAGATGGCATTGAATATATACATTACCTTGGGCAGTATGACCATTTCACGATATTGATTCTTCCTATCCATGAGCATCAACTGTTCTTCCATTTGTTTGTGTCCTCTTTGATTTCATTGAGCAGTGGTTTGTAGTTCTCCTTGAAGAGGTCCTTCACATCCCTTGTAAATTGGATTCCTAGGTACTTTATTCTCTTTGTAGCAATTGTGAATGGGAGTTCACTTATGATTTGGCTCTCCGTTTTTCTGTTATTGGTGTATAGGAATGCTTGTGGCTGGGCATCGTGGCTCACACCTGTAATCTCAGCACTTCGGGAAGCCGAGGAGAGTGGATCATGAGGTCAGGAGATTGAGACCATCCTGGCTAACATGGTGAAACTCCGTCTCTACTAAAAGCACACAAAAAAGTAGCTGGGTGTAGTGGTGGGCACCTGTAGTCCCAGCTACTCCAGAGGCTGAGGCAGGAGAATGGCATGAACCTGGAAGGCGGAGCTTGTAGAGAGCCAAGATCTTGCCACTGCACTCCAGCCTGGGCGACCAGAGCGAGACTCCGTTTCAAAAAAAAAAAAAAAAAAAAAAAAAAAAGAATGCTGGTGATTTTTGCACATGGATTCTGTATCCTGAGACTTTGCTGAAGTTACTTAGTTACTTATCAGCTTAAGGAGATATTGGGCTGAGATGATGGGGTTTTCTGAATACACAATCATGTCAGCTGCAAACAGGGACAATTTGACTTCCTCTTTTTCTGATTGAATACCCTTTACTTCTTTCTCTTTCATGATTGCCCTGGCCAGAACTTACAACACTACGTTGAATAGTGTGAGAGAGGGCATCCCTCTCTTTGTCATTTTCAAAGGGAATGCTTCCAGTTTTTGCCCATTCAGTATGATACTGGCTGTGGGTTTGTCATAAATATCTCTCATTATTTTGAGATATGTTCCATCAATATCTAGTTTATTGAGAGGTTTTAACATGAAGGGGCTCTTGAATTTTGTCGAAGGCCTTTTCTGTATCTATTGGGATACTCATCTGTTTTTTGTCATTGTTTCTGTTTATGTGGTGGATTACGTTTATTGATTTGTGTATGTTGAACCAGCCTTGCTTCCCAGGGATGAAGCCAACTTGATTGTGGTGGATAAGCTTTTTGATGCACTGATGGATTCGGCTTGCCAGTATTTTATTGAGGATTTTCACATTGATGTTCATCAGGGATATTGATCTAAAATTCTCTTTTTTTGTTGTGTCTCTGCCAGGTTTTGGTATCAGGATGATGCTGGCCTCATAAAATGAGTTAGAGAGGATTCCCTCTTTTTCTATTGTTTGGAATAGCTTCTGAAGGAATGGTATCAGCTACTGTTTGTACCTCTGGCAGAATTCGGCTGTGAATCCATCTGGTCCTGGACTTTTTTTGTTTGGTAGGCTATTAATTATTGCCTCAATTTCAGAGCCTGTTATTGGTCTATTCAACGATTCAACATCTTCCTGGTTTAATCTTGGAGGGGTGTATGTGTCCAGGAATTTATCCATTTCTTCTAGATTTTCTAATTTATTTGCCTAGAGGTGTTTATAGTATTCTCAGAAGATAATTTGTATGCCTGTGGGATCTGTGGTGATATCCTCTTTATCATTTTTTTATTGTGTCTATATGATTCTTCTCTCTTTTCTTCTTTATTAGTCTTGCTAGTGGTCTATCAATTTTGTTAATCTTTTCATAAAACCAGCTCCTGGATTCATTGATTTTTTGAAGGTTTTTTTTTGTGTTTCTATCTCCTTCAGTTCTGCTCTGATCTTAGTTATTTCTTGCCTTCAGCTAGCTTTTGAATGTGTTTGCTCTTGCTTCTCTAGTTCTTTTTAATTGTGATGTTAGCATGTAGATTTTAGAACTTTCCTGCTTTCTCTCGTGGCCATTTATTGCTGGAAATTTCCCTCTACACATTGCTTTAAATGTGTCCCAGAGATTCTGGACATTGTGTCTTTGTTCTCATTGGTTTCAAAGAGTATCTTCATTTCTGTCTTCGTTTGTTATTTACTTGGTAGTCATTTAGGAGCAGGTTGTTCAGTTTCCATGTAGTTGTGTGGTTTTGAGTGGGTTTCTTAATGAGTTCTAATTTGATTGCACTGTGGTCTGAGAGACAGTTTGTTGTGACTTCTTTTGCATTTGATTTGCTGAGGAGTGCTTTACTTCCAACTATGTGGTCAATTTTGGAATAAGTGTGATGTGGTGCTGAGAAGAATGTATATTCTGTTGATTTGGGGTGGAGAGTTCTGTAGTTGTCTGTTAGATCTGCTTGGTGCAGAGCTAAATTCAAGTCGTGGATATCCTTGTTAACCTTCTGTCTCATTGATCTGTCTAATATTAAAAGTGGGGTGTTAAATTCTCCTATTGTTATTGTGTGGGATTCTAAGTCTCTTTTTAGGTCTCTAAGGACTTGCTTTATGAATCTGGGTGCTCCTGTATTGGGTGCATATATATTTATGACAGTTAGCTCTTGTTGTTAAATTGATCCCTTTACCATTATATAATAGCCTTCTTTGTCTCTTTTGATATCTGTTGGTTTAAAGTCTGTTTTATCAGAGACTAGGATTGCAACCCTTCCTTTTTTTTATTTTTTATTTTTTTATTTTATTTTATATATTTTTTTGCTTTCCATTTGCTTAGTAGATCTTCCTCCATCCCTTTATTTTGAGCCTAAGTGTGTCCTGCACATGAGATGGGTCTCCTGAATACATCACACTGATGGGTCTTGACTCTTTATCCATTTTGCCAGTCTGTGTCTTTTAATTGGTGTCTTTAGCCCATTTACATTTAAGGTTAATATTGTTATGTGTGATTTTGATCCTGTCATTATGATGTTAGCTGGTTATGTTGCTCATTAGTTGATGCAGTTTCTTCCTAGCATCGATGGTGTTTACAATTTGGCATGTTTTTGCAGTAGTTGGTACTGGTTGTTCCTTTCCAGATTTAGTGTTTCCTTCAGGAGCTCTTGTAAGACAGGCTTGGTGGTGACAAAATCTCTCAGCATTTGCTTGTCTGTAAAGAATTTTATTTCTCCTTCACTTATGAAACTTAGTTTGGCTGGATATGAAATTCTGGGCTGAAAATTCTTTTCTTTAAGAAGGTTGAATATTGGCCCCCACTCTCTTCTGGCTCGTAGAGTTTCTGCTGAGAGATCCACTGTTAGTCTGTTGGACTTCCCGTTGTGGGTAACCCGACATTTCTCTCTGGCTGCCCTTAATATTTTTTCCTTCATTTCCACCTTAGTGAATATGACAATTATGTGTCTTGGGGTTGCTCATCTCAGGGGGTATCTTTGTGGTGTTCTCTGTATTGCCTGAATTTGAATGTTGGCCTGCCTTGCTAGGTTGGGGAAGTCCTCCTGGATAATATCCTGAAGAGTGTTTTCCAACTTGGTTCCATCCTCCCCGTCACTTTCAGGTATACCAGTCAAACGTAGATTTGGGTTTTTCACATAGTCCTATATTTCTTGGAGGTTTTGTTCCTTTCTTTTTATTCTTTTTTCTCTAAACTTTTCTTCTTGCTTCATTTCATTCATTTGATCCTCAATCACTGATACCCTTTCTTCCACTTGATTGAGTTAGCTACTGAAGCTTGTGCATGCATCACGTAGTTATCACGCCATGGTTTTCAGTGGCATCAGGTCATTTAAGGTCTTCTCTACACTGTTTATTATAGTTAACCATTCATGTAATCTTTTTTTCAAGGTTTTTAGTTTCCTTGTGATGGCTTTGAACATCTTCCTTTAGCTTGGAGAAGTTTGTTATTACTGACTTTCTGAAGCCTACTTCTGTCAACTTGTCAAAGTCATTCTCCATTCAGCTTTGTTCCATTGCTGGTGAGGAGCTGCAATCCTTTAGAGGGGAAGGGGTGCTCTGGTTTTTAGAATTTTCAGCTTTTCTGCTCTGGTTTCTCCCTATCTTTGTGGTTTTGTCTGCTTTTGGTCTTTGATGATGGTGACCTACAGATCTGGTTTTGGTGTGGATGTCCTTTTTGTTGATGTTGATGCTATTCCTTTCTGTTTGTTAGTTTTCCTTCTAACAGTCAGGTCCCTCAGATGCAGGTCTGTTGGAGTTTGCTGGAGGTCCACTCCAGACCCTGTTTGTCGGGATATCACCAGCAGAGGCTGCAGAACAGCAAATATTGCAGAACAGCAAATATTGCAGAACAGCAAATACTGCTGCCTGATCCTTCCTCTGGAAGCTTCATCTCAGAGGGGCTCCTGGCTGTATGAGGTGTCAGTTGGCCCCTACTGGGAGGTGTCTCCAAGTTAGGCTACACGGTGTTCAGGGATCCACTTGAGGAGGCAGTCTGTTTGTTCTCAGAGTTCAAACACCATTCTGGGAGAACCAGTGCTCTCTTCAGAGTTGTCAATCAGGGACATTTAAGTCTGCAAAAGTTTCTGCTGCCTTTTGTTCAGCTATGCCTTGCCCTCAGAGGTAGAGTCTACAGAGGCAGGTGGACCTCAATGAGCTGTGGTGGACTCCACCCAGTTCAAGCTTCCTGGTGGCTTTGTTTACCTACTCAAACCTCAGCAATGGTGGACGCCCCTCCCCCAGCAAGGCTTGCCGCCTCACAGTTCGATCTGGGACTAGCAGTTAGCAAGGCTCTGTGGGCATGGGACCTGCTGAACCAGGCACCAGATATAATCTCCTGGTGTGCCATTTGCTAAGACCGTGGGAAAGTGCAGTGTGGCCCGGTGTGGTGGCTCATGCCTGTAATCCCAGCACTTTGGGAGGCCGAGGTGGGCAGATCACGAGGTCAGGAGATCGAGACCATCCTGGCTAACATGGTGAAACCCTGTCTCTACTAAAATACAAAAAAATTAGCCAGGTATGGTGGCACATGCCTGTAGTCCCAGCTGCTGGGGAAGCTGAGGCAGGAGAATGGCTTGAACCTGGGAGGTGGAGCTTGCAGTGAGCTGAGATCACACCACTGCACTCCAGCCTGGGTGACACAGTGAGACTCCGTCTCAAAAAACAAAACCCAAAACACAAAAAAACAAAGTGCAGTTTTTAGGTGGCAGTGTTGCAGTTTTCCTGGTACAGTCTGTCACTGCTTCCCTTGCCTAGGAAAGGGAAATCCCCTGACCCCCTGCACTTCCCGGGTGAGGCAACTCCCTGCCCTGGTTTGGCTCACCCTCCATGGACTGTACCCACTGTCCGACCAGTCCCAATGAGATGAACCATGTACCTCAGTTGGGAATGCAGAAATCACCCGTCTTCTGTGTCAGTCATGCTGGGATCTGGAGACCCGAGTTGTTTCTACTTGGCCATCTTGGAATGGCCTCACTATCTCTTTTGCCTAATAAATATGGTGGGCTGTGTAAAGCTCAGGGCCCTTGTCCACTAGAGGCAAGATGCCCCCTGATCTCTTTTTCCAAATATACTTTTTTGTCTCTTGTCTTTTATTCCCATGTTCGCCTCGCTTTGTTCAGTCCCCCTAGGTCCACGCGGGTTACACAGTGGCACCCCGAATAGAAACAGAATCAGGTGCTCTACATCTAATTGAGGAAAGCTTCTTCCACAAGAAATGCAATTGTCTTAAGATCCCTTCCCTAGGAATCTCATCAAATAACCAATAAAGATTAACCACCCCACCAGAGAAAAGATTAAATGTTGTCACTGTGACCAGGCAGACTTTTCATCTGTTCTTCCAAGAGTTGCTCAGAAAGATTACCTGGGACACTTTATTTGCATAAAGTTCAACCTTTGATAACAGTGAAGTTCTGCCTCTTGCTTTTTCACTACTTCTCCCAGAACTCAGAGGAGCTTTGTCCCAGCCCATTGTCTGGTCTTTGGGTTCATTCATTTCCCCTGAAAGTCATTTGCTACCCCTCACAAATGCCTTCATCTCCCATTTCCTTCTCCCCTACGCTATTTAAGTCTCAACCATCTGGCCCTTCTTTGAGTCTTATATTTTATATGACTCCTGTGCTTATAAAGTTAATACATTTTTATGTCTTTCTCCTGTTAATCTGTCCATTGCCAGTTCACTGCAGAAGATTCAAACCTTCAGTTGGTGAAGAAAAATTATCTTTACCCCTATACTTTTCTTAGATAAAACCTGAATCCCACTGTTTGATCTTTTTCCTATTTTAATGTTAAAACAATTTAATTACATATGAAAAGATTTACGAGTAAATTAAATGATATTTTCATAGGAAAATTGACAAAAAGTAGAGTGAATTATTCTTACATTCATTGAAAATTAAATTCTTACTCAAACTGACTACTTCAATCCATACCTAAATAAGGTCAGTAGCCTAGTTTAAATTTTGAGACATTGGTGAAGTGAAAATAATCAAGGATGAATTGCACATTGTTTGGTTGTGATATAACTTTATGCCTGAGGAAGCGAATTTTAAAAATCTTCGATATAAAAAAGTGACAAATAAATCATAATCTAGTGTATTTGTAATTGTGTTTAGTGAACATAGATATAATCTTTTATTTTTATACTTTAGGCTGTAATTTTAATGCAGAAACGAGGCTTTGGTGCTAACACTAGCGTTTTAATCAATATTGCCATTCTGAAAAGCCATTCTAATTCTTAGATGCTTCTTAATAAAATGCAATATTTTAAAATAAATAAATACGTATTATAAAACCCCAGACAAACCACAACTATAATTTTTGTTTATTCTCTCTTAAAATATTATTTCATTACTTCTATGCTTTTCTTCTCTTATTATTTGTCAAGAACTGTTAATTGTTTGAGACTATTACTTAAATGTAAACCAACAAACCTCCTTGCCCGTTTCATGGATGCTGACAGAAGATATGAGACTTCTGAGTAAGAGACAAAGGGCACAGGAAGCAGCATGACTATCATATTTGTGACATTTTTTCTTCCCAATATCCCATAGGGGCCATACCTGAGATGGACTCAAGTGGATATTGCACATAGAATGGGTTTGCATATTAGCTGAGGGACAACAGGGAAATGCAGCATTTTGTTGTAATGGTTGGTGAGCTATACTGTCTGAATTTTGTTCCCAAGGAAATCCTTATCTTTATTTTATTATGCTGTCAACTTAAAAAAAAAAAAAAAAAAAAAGACTCCAGAGGAAATTATCTTTAAGTATGTTTGGTTTATTCAGGATTAAGTTACAAGGATTATAATCCAGAATGCATGAAATAGCAAGTCCCCAGTGCATTTAGTGAGGGTGAAAGAAGGGTGAGGGGAGCTTTTTAATAAAAGAGATTTATGTAAGCTGTTTAGAAACAGAGTTCATTGGTTCTGGAGGTTCAAACCCAGAGATGTCAGTTCATATATTAAAATGCTGTTTGTTACTGGGCAAGTCTCCTTCCCAGAATGTCTTAACTGAATTACTGCAGTCCCAGTCTAGTGATAACCCTAGCAAAGGAGGAGATGCATGATGGGTTCCTTGCAAGTTTTTATTTTTTATTTTTATTTTTTATCTAGAAAGTTCTTGTAAACAGTTATTTTATTTTTCTTTGTTTATTTTTTTTTTTACTTTTAAGTTCAGTGGTATAAGTACAGATTTGTTACTAGGTAAATTTGTGTCATGGGGGTTTGTTGTACAGATTATTTCATCATCCCAGTATTAAACCTAGTATCCATTAGTTGTCTTTCCTGATCCTCTCCTTCCTCCTTCCCTCTGCCTCCAAAAGGCCCCAATGTGTATTGTTCCTCTCTATGTGCCCAGGTGTTTTCATCATTTAGCTCCCACTTGTAGGTGAAAACATGTGATATTTGGTTTTCTGTTCCTGTGTTAGTTTGCTAAGGATAATGGCCTCCAGCTCCATCCATATCCCTGCAAAGGACATTATCTCATTCTTTTTTATGACTGCATAGTATTCCACAGTGTGTATGTACCATATATTCTCTCAACCATGTAAGCATACACCTCCTTTCCTTTGGGCCCTACTGTCTCTATTTCGTTTGGGTCTGACTAAAGAGATTTCATGTTGGTATATATGCAACATTCACTGTACAATATACAAACTTGTTATCTGTCTGATGGTGACATTATATCATCCCAGACTATTCTTAGGTCAATGTCCTTAAGACAGTTCAGGAAAAAAAGGCTGTTTATATAGAAATATATGGAAAATTGTCTCACAGGATCCCATCTCATTTTATGCTATGCAAGTTCTAGGTTCCTTATTAGAAAGTATATCTCCTTCTCCTCTTCTGACTCTATGTCATCCACCTAGACCATGAAGGGTTTATATTTGACCATTACTCCAGCCAGAAATTGATCCTGACGTGGGCATAACATTAAAAAGGCCACTAATTCTCTCAAGATACAACAGCCACATCGATCACTACAGCAATGTATGGCTGCACAGGCTACAGGTTCCATAAGGCAATGGGAGGCCGAGGGTGAGAATATTAGACAAGAAATTCAGATTTTGAAGACTCTATTCAATCAGACTATCAAATACACTAGGAAGTATGTTTAATAAAACTAATATAATCATTCTCATGATATTTAATTCTCACTTCAGTTTGACTCAGTATAAAGGTACCATGTAGATTAATTTCTTTTCCATTTCTTTTTATAATCTTACATCAACTAAAAAACAATTATGAAATTAAGATTTTTGTCCCCTACACAGTAATCTTTGCTCTTTAAGCTACTTAATTCATTGTTCTTCCCATTTTACCATTTAAATGGTGGGAAAGAGGGTGAGATGAAATTTTATTTTTCAAAGGTCTATTCTTTAATCTCTTTTCACCCTTCCTAACCTTTCCTCTGTACTTTTCCCCGCTCTAAATGTCTGTAACGACCCCTTTACTGTTAACCAGGAGCTCAGGCAGAGATATCCCACCAAGAATATGCAAGCTCAGTGGAATGCCACTCCTCTTCCTGCTCTAGGAGTGAATCTCCGACTTTGTCATTCATAGTGAGTTCTTAATCTTGCCTCAATGTGTCTGCTGGGAAACTCACCTATACTCAGCATGTGGCCGCCCCAATCCTTAGGAAAATCCAACAGAACATGAATATTCTACCTCTAGAATCAATTTTATGACTTGAAACAATGGTTCTTGAAATGTAGTTCAGGGAAAAAAGCATTAGCCTCGTCTGGAAGTTGGGATCACTCTCACAGTTTCTGATTTAGTAGGTCTGAGACTTTTCAATCATACCATGATCAGCATTCTGTGTTTTCAAAAGTCTCAAGACAATTCTGGGAATGAAAATTTGAGAACCCTCGCCCTACAACAATTGCTTCAGTTAAGAAAAGAAAACACCTCTGAATTAAAACTCATAGTTCATATATGAGAGATTTGTTTATGCAATCACTTATTTTTACACATATATATCATATGCAGAATCACTGCAAAATATTATGCTATTTATGAGATTGTGGAGGACAGCTATAATCTTGATCCTGGCTAAATAAGGATTTAAACATGTAATGAGAGAGACAAATGAAGACGAGTGATACACAAAAGTAAATGAATGGGAAGAAAGGAAGGAATTTTGCTATATGTGATGAATATAGATATAGTTACTCTAGAGGTTTCAAAATAGAGTATTACAACTCTGATGAATGTCAGCTTTGGTATTCATTTCAGCAGGCAACATCCTGGGGAAGGACAGCAGTGAAAACTCCTGGGTTGTGATGTTCCATCCTAGAAGTATGTTGATAATGCAGAGTCCCACAGAAGTTGCCAAGAGAACAGACCAGAAGAAGGAGGAGCTCTTTACTCCTTTCTAATAATCTCCAATTGATGATGGTAGCTTGCTTTGCATACAAATGTCTGCCCTTTCCCCAGTCCCTCTTGTAACAATACCTCCCCTGTGTAATCCTTAGCGTGACATCAGAAAAGAAAAAGAAGAGGGAATTAAGACAAGGAGAGGAAACAGAAGAAGGAAAAGAAATTGTATAAAGTCAGATTCTAAAACTAAAGGAAACCAGAACTGTCTTCTTCTTTATTGACAGGGTTAGCTTTAGAAATGTGCATCTTGCATAGTTGCATAGCGCTTCGTGCTCCCAAAGGCCCCTTCTTGGTTTAATGCACTGAGATTGCATCCCATAATTTCCTAAGATTTTTAACGAAGGGCTCCAGGTTTCCATTTTGCATTGGGACATACCATTTTGTAGCCTATCTGCTTATTCACTGGCTAATAATGCCAATGCAGTAGGATGGCCCACGGACTAAAAAAGTCCTTCACAGGTGAGTGTTTGCACAGTAATCAATGTTGACATTTAACAGACAAACAACATTGATAAATTCGTTTGTCATTAGTAAACAAGGACAATAAAGTGTACTTGACTCCTATTAAGCTGGGCCTGCGTCTGTGTATCATTTGATCTCTAGTGTCAAGGCAGTGGCCTAAGGTTTCTATGAAATCAGCAGGTAAAATTTTGTTCTTTTATGTACTCAGCTGTTTATTCTCCAGCTATTTGTTGAATAGCTACACTTTGCCAGATATTCTGCTTAGCACTGGGGATATAATGGAAATCAGTACCTCATTCAGTTCTCACCCTCACAAAGTTCATACTCTAGCAGAAGAAAAGAATCATTTAATCATATAAATGATTATATAATTGCACATCGTTGTATGTGCCCTAAAGGAAGGCACTTGATTCTTTTGCAGCTTATGAAGGTCTTGACCTAAATGGGAACAACATAGAAAGGGAGGGGCTGAAAAGAGGGTCAGAGAAGTTTCCTTGATAAAATGAGCCTTAGGGTAAAACAGGAAACACAGTAGAATGCCATTTGTCCCACTGACTTTTAGAAGAAATCATCTTGTGTATTGCCTGGTAACACTTGAATCCTACCCTCCTAACACCTAATTGGCCAAGAGATTTCATTGGTGCAAATATCTGTAACCAATAAATGGTAGATAACAAAATTATCAGACATATCATGCAAATACATACTCCTCTAGTTGCCCTAAAAGATCTTACTCATCCTGAAATACATTAGAAAAGAGCATAACACACCCCAATTATTACAATGCAAAGGTTATATCTACGAAGCCCCTGTGAAAGTACTTTAATCCTTATCAGCTTTTTGTCCAATTTTTAGCACGAGCAAAATGAAATAAAAACAAAACAACTATTGAACTATATATGTTTATTCTTTGGTATCAAACCATCTTTCAGGAAAACCATGGGGGAAAAATCTGTGTTTAAATAGTTCATTTATATAAGGAATTATGCCATTATTTCTTTAATTTTTATCCTTTTTTAATACTATGATTTCTGCATTAAAATACTCTTTGGTTGAAAAGTCACCAAGATTAATCAAGTATTTAAATTGTTTTAAACATAATTTGTAGCTCACAGTTAAACTGAGACACAAAATAAATATTCTGATTTAGAAGAGTTTTTTCAGATAAAATTTTATCTTAAATAAATTTGATTACTTAATTGATACAGTAACTATTCAACTAGATACAAGATCTCAAGCTAAGTATGGTTGCTTAACATTTTTCATTTCTTATCCTGACTCAGTTAAAACGAATGAATTAAAAGTCTTTACAAAAAATACACAATCAAAAGCAAAATTTGGGTGATTTGTCAAACTAATTAGCAATTGGTTGCTGCCTTGTATAAAATACTAAATTAAAAATTAAGAGCAAAATAAATCAAATCATAAGGATCACTTGTGAAAGTCCTGAGCTGGTTTCTGTAAAAATGCTGTTCCAAAGGTAGAATTTTTTAAAGTGTGTATTTTATCAATTTTATTTGTAGTTGTTATCATTGTAGTGTAGTAAAATTTTCTTTCTCCAAACTAAAAAGAAAATGACCAATATTTAAGAAAAGCAAGAGAACAGCATCATTTAACAAAATGAGTACATGATAAACATAGAATTCCAAACAGTGAGATAAATTTAAGATGCAAAACTATCAGTGACTTTTAATGTTAATGCTCATAATCATAAAACATATAAATGTGTTTATACAGACATGATATTCAGAGCATTGTAGCTATTAAAGTATGTTAAATATTATTATTGTTATTACATTTTTATTTCTCAAAAAAAAAAATTCCCTTCTGCATCTCCACCCTGAGTTGAACCTTCCTGCTCACATCTCCTTTCTTAGGCCTTTTAGACATATTTGCTATTTTTGAATAAGTTCATGATTATGCTGATATTAATCCATTTGGCTCCCTACATCTTGCACTAGGGGTGAGAGGAAAGATTAGCAAATAGAGATGATCTGAATTCCAGAGGTAAGGTGCAGTGCCCTAGAAAATAATGGGAAAGAACTGAGTTTGACTTGGAGGCCTAGGATAGAGAGGTCTCTGAATTTGGGCTCATCACTGGAAATTTCTAGTCCTACCTTGGCACAGGCGGTTGTCACCATAATCAGGGGCTACTTTTTTCCATAAAACTAGGATGGAGAATAAGGTAGACTATACTAAAACAGGAGATTATGATCCTATAACCGTTCATTTGATCCTAAAGCCCCACAGACATTCTTAAGTGCCTCCATGTTTCTCTGTAGAATCTACATAATCAAGAATCGCTTGAACCCAGGAGGCAGAGGTTGCAGTGAGCCGAGATTGTGCCACTGCTCTCCAGACTGGGCAACACAGTAAGACTTCATCTCGAAAAAAAATTTGTTTCATTTTTGTCTAAATTTTCTTCAACAAGAAAATTATATACGAATAATTGAGAAATAAAGCCATTGACAAAATAAAGAAATTAATAATGTAGCCAAACACAGATCAGAAAGTGAGAATCCTTATTGTTTCAGTAGTGTTGATATAGCAAGATGAATCATAGGTACTATGTGGATGTATTTAAATTCAGTGCAATATATCGTCACACATAAATGGCTATGTAGTGTCGTGAAGGGAAGTGAATTGCAGGTAATTATTACTAGAGCTTTGAAAATCTCTGTAATGATGATTACCCTGTATCCTTTGTGTTCACCTTGATGCTTACAATCTATAGTGCAGGCAAGATTGCTTGTGCCTTTTTGAAGCTGATCAATAGAAAAAAAAAACACTTAGATGTTTATGTGCAATCCCTCAAAAATATGATGTTGAGCCAAAAGTTAAATAACAGTCAGGTTAAATTTAAGACAATACAGAGGGAATGAATTCAGATAATTACTTGAATGAGTGTTAACACTTTTCAATTAGAAGACATTGATGTACAATACTCTTAGTAGGAAATGTTTGCATTTCATTTGTTTAAGTCAATCCCTCTTGCCCATACACTTTGAAATATTTGTCAAGAGCTTAATCTAGTTTAAAGCTAATCTGCTATCGTGTTTTCTTATTTGTTTTTTTAGAGATGAGGGTCTCACTATATTGCCCAGCCTGGTCTTGAACCCCTGACCCCAAGCAGTCCTCCCACCTCAGCCTCCCAAAGTGATGGGATTATAGGTGTGAGCCACTATGCCTGGCCAGTTTTCTTTTTATGGAAAAAAAAAAAAGTAAATTTCTTCTAGATCTAAACTTTCAGTACAATATTTGTTTTTGTTTTCTTTACTTAACCTATCCTTCCTTGTATGAATATGGAAGATGTGGTTTGCAGACAGATTGCTATACTAAGAAACATACGACATAAATTATTTTACTACACCTGTTTTAATTCTGTTCTTATATTTAAACAAAATCACAAATATTTTGTGTACTATTTACTGTTTACAATATTGAATCTACTATCCCTGGTCACAAATATGTTTTAGTTATTAAATACACCTGACATTTCTTCACTGTGCAAGTATTTCTTTAATGCCTCCTAGATCTCAAGCACTGTTATAGGCCTTGGGTATGCACCAGTAAGCACAACATACAAACACTCTGTTCTTGAGAAAATTACCTTTGACTAAGGAGAGACAGACAGCAAGCAAAGAAGCATATAACACAACAGACGGTAATATGAGCTATAGGTAAAAATGAAGCAGGGGAAGGTAGGCAGAATAGTGGTCCCCAAAGATGTCCACATCCTAATCCCTGAAACCTGTGAATATAGTAATATGCATAGCAAAAGTGATGTTGCCGATATAAGTTAAAAATCTTGGCCAGGTGCGCTGGCTCACGCCTGTAATCCCAGCACTTTGGGAGGCACAGGTGGGCGGATCACGAGGTCAGTAGTTCAAGACCAGCCTGGTCAATATGGTGAAACCCTGTCTCTACTAAAAAAAATACAAAAATTGGTCCGGCGTGGTGGCACGTGCCTATAGTCCCAGCTACTCTGGAGGCTGAGGCAGAAGAATTGCTTGAACCCAGGAGGCAGAAGTTGCAGTGAGCCGAGATTGTGCCACTGCTCTCCAGCCTGGGCAACACACCAAGATTCCATCTCAAAAAAAACAAAACAAAACAAAACAAAAAACCTTGAGATCCAGTGAGTTTTTGTTGTTATTGTTGTTGTTGTTGTTGTTGTTTGCTTTGCATGATTCTGAGGGGCCCAATGTAATCACAGAAGTCTTTAAAGCAAAGAATGTTTCTCAGCTCAGAAAGCAAAGACAGAAGAAAACCAGAGTGGCAATAGCATAAGTAGGACTTTCAGCGCATTGCTACTGGCTTCTCATATGGAGGAGTCAAGAACTGTGGCCAGTCTCTAAAAGCTGCAAAATAGAAGAGAACACATTCTCAGAGTCCCCAGACAGGAATTCAGTCTTTGCTGATACTTGATTTTAGCCCAGTGAACCACACCCCCACCCCATGTAGGACTTCTGGCCTACAGAGCGGCAGATAATAAATTTGTGTTATTGAAGTCACCAAATTTGAGGTATTTTGTTACAGCAGCAAGAGGAAACTAATACAGGAGATCAGTAGAGTCTGGTAGGTATATGCCATTTTGTGTAGCATGGTCAGGGAAGGAGTTCTTGAGGAGGGGATGCTTGAGCAGAATTGAATGAAGTGACAAAGTCAGCCATCTGCATACACATGGGAAGAGCCTTATGGGCAGAGGAAGCCGCAAATGAAAATGTCTTGAGACAGAAATATGTTTAGTTGTTTGGGAAATAGCAAGAAGAACATAATGACTGAAAATCAGTAAATTAGTGACAGAGAATTAGTCAATGAGATGAGTGCCAGCATCAAGAAGCCAGACATTCTGGGGCCTGGTATGTCCTGGCAGCTTATTCTGATTGACAGGGGAAGCTCTTGGAGGTCTGGGGGAGGGGAAACACATCATTTGAAAAGGAACATTTTGGTTACCTAGTGGAGATCAGACTATAGGAAAGGCAGGAGTAGGAGTGAGAAATCTGAGGATCAACCAAGAGGTCTGTCCAAATAGAAGACGGCATCTTGGATGAGTTGATGAGAAATAGATAGATATATTTTGGAGCTAGATGTAATAAGATCTGCTAATGGATTAGACAGTAGGGTCAGAGGAAAAAAGGGGAGAATAATTCCAAATGCAAAATGGAGTTGCCCTACTGAGATCACAACTAAGGATGGAATTAGTTTGGGGACAACCAAAACATTTGCAAAGGTTTCTTTTAGGACTTTAAAACATTTCTTATTTTTCCATATTGCACATATGTTGAATTTATCTGTCTTTTACCCTACCTCCAACCGTGCACATGACTATTTCATTAATTCACATACTCCACAATGCTACCTTAGAAGAGGCCATCAATGTTTTCATGCTTAAATCGCCACTGCTGTGTTGTTCACTCAGAAGTTTTTATCTTCAGAGTTTTCTGCCTGTCTTCCTAACCACTTTGCAAACTATACATTTTTCACTTGAGTACTTTCTAGTCAATGTTTTTTTCAGCTAAAACATAATTTGAAAATCTAAATAAGAATGATATTTGAAGGTATATGCAAATTCATTGAAATGAGAAACTTCTGCGCTTGGATTCTTCTTAGCAATGGTAGTTGGTTCCTAGGTAATGTTATGTGGGGATGAGCAATTTTGGCTTGTTAGATGGTGGGTTTTGAACATTAAGCATGACTACTATAATTTGCATTATTTAAAAGTGTCAGCATTATATGTTAGAAATATACCATACTGGGATTGAGGCTTAAGTTTGCACATGTAATGCTAAATTAAAAAGTAAGTTAGAATAAAATCAAAGGTAATTTAAATCTAAACAAAATATTTACAGCAATTGCCACTTTGTTGAAAAGCAAATCTAAATAATAAACTATCTTCCAACTATATGAAGTAGCCATACATAAATATAAAATTTTAAATTGTATATAAAATAATAGTTTAACATAACTGAAATATTCATGTCTCATATTTTATTATAGCAAAGTAGTATTTTTAACATTTACTGATAAACTCCCATTAAATCCCCTACTGTAAAAATAATTTTAATATAATTATTTTGATTATATATTTGTGGATTGTTACAAAATACCACAAGGGTTTATGAATTCTTCCTCCTTTTTTTAATTACTTTTTTTGCTTATACATTCTTAAAGGACAAATAATATTATTTGTCTGGGCATTAGCTCTCTACAGGCTAATTTATGTTTTTATATGATTCATTGTGTTAATCTTAACTTTTGATGATATGAATTCATATCTAGGTAAATTTTTCTAAGCTTGTCGTATGGAGAATGACACATAGATGAAAAACAAAGAATGTTTTTTAAATGTAAAATAGTTAATAAATGTTAGTACCAGCCAAGTTATGACCTAATTACTGAATTAATAATATAATAAGATATACTTACTAAATGTCTAAGCATAAAAATATAATTTATTCCAGAAATATACCTCATTCTATTTCACAAAAATAAGGATATTTTACCAAATTTAGATATTTTGATAATAGTATTAAATTATAATCTTGTTCATATATTGAAATTATCTAAGAATCTGATGCAGAATAGCTTCTTTTAATGTCATTAAAAAAAATTAAGTGTGATATGATCAGTAGCCAAGCAGAGGAGACTGTAGTGCTATTTGTGTTAAGATCATCATTGATCAACAAAATTTTTTCTTTTCCTCGTACATAAAAGTTAGAGATGTCAGGATAAAAATGTGCAGTTTTGCTTTCCAAATATTTAGTTAACATAGTAATTTAGTTACATATAAGCCTTATTTTTCCTCAACAAAAGAAATCAGATAATTACTAATTTTAATTTATTCCATATATTTGTTACAAGGCATTTCAGTTATAGGTGAAATCATGTGTTTTGTGACTTAGTATTTGTCCATCACTTTAACAAATACTAAAGTGATGTATTATAACCAGCATTTGAGAAAAGACTACTTCTGATATTGAACAGCGTTCTCTGATTCCTGCTTTATTTTCCTTTCATTTTCAGTCTGTGACTATATTGTGTAACCTTTGCAGCATACTGATTGTTAACTTACTCATTAAATCATACCTTAGGCCAAAAATAAACTTCTTGGCCAGGCGTGGTGGCTCACGCCTGTAATCCCAGCACTTTGGGAGGCCCAGGCGGGCAGATCACGATGTCAGGAGATCGAGACCAACAGGACTTGAGACTAATAGGGTGAAACCCCATTTCTACTAAAAATACAAAAAATTAGCCGGGTATGGTGGCGAGTGCCTGTAGTCCCAGTGACTTGGGAGGCTGAGGCAGGAGAATGGCGTGAACACAGAGGGCGGAGCTTGCATTGAGTCGAGATCGCACCACTGCACTCCAGCCTGGACGACAGAGCGAGACTCCATCACAAAAAAAAAAAAAAGGAAATTAACTTCTCCAAAATCATTGTTTGAGAGCTGAGTTGTGTTGTGTGTTGAAAATAGAGGAAACTGCAGTTGTGTTGTGTGTTGAAAGTATAGGATTAAATTTTTGAGAACACCTTTGTGTAGAGTCCTTTGAGGGTTACTCATTGATATCCTCTGGAGACGCCGCCGTTTTTCCTTTCTCTTTCTCTTTTCTTTTCTTTTTTTTTTTTTTTAGTGAAAAACTAAAAAAGACTTTAGTGATCTATTTTTACATTTCCATTTACACTATCTTATCCCATTCCCCAAATTTAAGAAAATAAATATTCCCATTTTCAGAATTACTTTTCAAGGGTAAGGTACAAATCTATAGCTGATGGGTGAAATTAAGAGTACGTGGAAATAAACCGGTGACCTTAGCTATTTGTTTTGATTTATTGTGACCTCACCAATTGAGAAACCAGTTTTTGTGTACAATGTAGAATTATTGTGACTTTGCTAGCTGTAACTTATTTGACAATGGTTAAGGCACATGGGTCAATGTAGCCTATAAAGAAGCTTTCATCACAATAATTTTTCCCTAAACTAGAATTCTAAAATATTTTTCTTTTTTGTCCAGTATACAATTCAATTCCCAAAAGAAATTTTTATCACCTTATCTATAAAAAGCACAGTAGAGCACAGAATAATAAGTCCATTAGGAGCTAAAATAATGCAGAGTTTTAGTTTAAGGTAATATACATATTTCAAAGAACAAACATACAACAACAACAAAAGCAAATGAGGACTTTAGGAGGCCAGTAACCTTTATTTTTCATCTGTAAACTCGAAACCAGCGGAAGGTTTTGGATTTCAGTTCCTTTACTTTCATGGCTTCCCTATCCCTAAGAAATCATTTACGAGCCTTCTCCTCTCTCTCCCCAAATCTAAGTTCTGGAAGTTTCTAACGTGTGGTACTGAATGACCTAAGGAGGTAAATGAAGGCCTTCAGGAGATGATTAGCCCAAACTTTAAAGGCTTGGGATGTTTGCTTTTGTTTGTTTATTTTGCTTATGTTGCCACTTTAAAAATCAACACAGAGTTAAGAATTAAGGAGACTTACACAAAACTTCTATTCAGTGTCATACTCTTTTTTATTTTTATTTTTTTATTTTTTGACACTGTGTCTCGCTCTGTCCCCCGGGGGAGTGCAGTGGCGTGGTCTCGGCTCACTGCAGGCTCTGCCTCCCGGGTTCAAGTGATTCTCCTCTTCAGCCTCCCAAGTAGTTGGGATTACAGGCATGAGCCACCACACCCAGCTAATATTTGTATTTTTAGTAGAGACGGGGGTTTGCCATAATGGCCAGGGTGGTCTTGAACTCCTGACCTCAAGTGATCCGCCCGCCTCGGTGTCCCAAGGTGCTGGGATTACAGGCATGAGCCACCGCGCTGGGCTCAGTATCATATTCTTATAGCAGAACTATATTCAAGCACAGAGTTATTACCATTTTGTCTACTCAATGTTATTACCAATATAAAAGTACTTCTGTAGTTCTGAAGTGTTAATATTAATAAAAATCTTAAAATAATTTGTTTCCAATAAAATTCCAACACAGGCAGTTTGAGTAATGCTCCATATGCATGCCTTCAGGAAGAATTTCTTCTAAGATCATTTCTTGCAAATATTGTTTCAATTATAGAACATTACATGACAATATTCAGCTATAAATTGAACACTATCTGACAATATCTTTTATTTTTTCCTCTCATTTACATTTTCATTACTGGTCAATTATAAATGTAAAACTGCCAAATAATCACTCACTCCGTCAATGACATTTTTAGGGGAATGAAAGAGAAAATATAAAGTAACACAGTATATATAAAATTTTATGCAATATAGAGCTGTGTTTCGCTGCTTTAAAAATACCAGCTTTGTTATCTGTGGCTGTATCAACAAAACTACTTAAATTTCTTTTTAAATGAAGTCAACTTGTTTTTAAAACCCTAAATAGTATTTTTGATGGCTTTTGTAAAAAAAATCCATTGATTTTTTTAGTCCTGAGTTAAGCAAATTTTGATTTAATATAGACACTGGATCTAGTCAGAGAAACAGGCATGGCTTCATTTAGAAAGGTATACTGCAAATGAAATATTTATATGTGTCTTTGGTGCTTAATTGATAGTGCTTAAACTGAGACATATTTATTTCAGAGGAAATATATTCATCTCAGTATATTTGCTGAGCTCAAATGGCACAGTCCTGTATGTTTTTCTCTTTTCCCCCCTCATCTTGGTGGCAATGCAAGTGATATAATGGTGGCTACTAGAATTTATCTTGCTAATGGAAAAACAGATGAAATATTTTGTCATATTTTACATTAGAGAATGTGTGCAGTAGTACTCGTATTAAGATGATTGTGTTGTCACGCAGTGGCTGTGTGACATGGGATGAGTGACTTAAACTCTTTCCACCTCCATTTCCTCATGTGCAAAATGGAGGGGAAAACAATCCTGTTTCTTCCAGCATTACTTTCAGTAGATACTATTAACACTTAGATATTCCAGTAAACTAAAAATGTATTTGAAATTTTTTACAATGTTCTTGGAATGAACCAACTAATCTTCCTAAATAATGCAAAACAGTGTTGCTTTCATCATGTGCTTGCTAATTTGGCCCAGATTTTCTGAAAATCAATGGGTTCAATGGAATGTGGTAACACCTTTCTATTATTTTGGCTTACTGGAAAATGTCATCATTTTTAGCCAGGTTTGATGGCTCATGCCTGTAATTCCAGCACTTTGGGAGGCCAAGGCGGGCAGATCACTTGAGGCCAAAAGTTCAAGGCAAGCCTGGCTAACATGCTGAGACCCTGTTATTACTAAAAGTACAAAAATTAGTCAGGCCTGGTGATGCGCACCTGTAGCCGCAGCTACTCAGAAGACTGAGGCATGACATTCCCTTGAACCGGGAGGTGAAGGTTATAGTAAGCCAAGATTATGCCACTGCACTGCAGCCTCAGTGACACAACAACACTGTCTCAATCAAACAACAAAAAATCATTTTTATTTCGAAAAGCCTTGAAAACAAAAACTAGCATATTATCTTTGAAAATACTCACACATAGTTTTTTTTATTTCTGATTTTTAAAATGACTATAAATATTAGCTACCAGTAAATCAAACATAGCTTTAATTATTGAAAATGAATTATTATTAGTTTTAAGAATAATTTTAGATTTGTTTCATGTTCTGAAGGACATGTAGATCTATTTGAAATGTTAAGTATTCCCTTTCAATAAAATCAACTATTTAATCAAAAGATAGCCACAAAACTTTGTTTCTTCGAGTTCTCATGTGGAAAAGCCTTGAAATATTTAAAATGAAATTATTTCTATTAATAAATACTATATATACATGTATTTCCTTGAAAACGAATTTGTGTGTATAATTATTTATGTATTAATTTATGATTATTTATTAATATGACCACATGTAATTTTTAAAAATAGTTTGTAGTTATTTTGCTTCCAAGGAAGGAGCTAATTTGGTTGGATGGTTATCATTATAAGAGAACTTAGTGAGGCTTCCCATTTAGTGGTTCAGCTGGGATGCAGGACTAAAAAAGAAGAGCATTAGCTAGATGGTTCTGCAAGAACAAAAAAAAATGTGGAGGTAGGGGCCCATTTAAACCTCTCTGGAGGAAGGTTCCCTAGACTGAGCTGGTCTGAAGTAGATGTCAAATGGGATTTTGGATGAGGAATGCTCTCATGTAGTAAGAGAACTCTATCCTCAGTATATTTAACAACATATTAAATCAACATTGGTCAGTGATATAGTTCGGATGCTCATCCTTTCCAAATTTCGTGTTAAAATGTGATCTCCAGTGTTGAAGGTGGGGCCTGGTAGAAGGTGTTTGGGTTATGGGGATGGATCCCTCATGAATGGCTTGGTGCCTTTCCCATGGTAATAAGTGAATTTTCACCCCATTCATTCACATGAGGGCTGGTTGTTTAAAAGAGCCTGGAAGTTCCTCCTCTCTTTCTTGCTCCCTTTCTCACCATGTGGCATGCCTGCCCCCCCTTTACCTTCTACCATGATTGTAAGCTCCCTCAGCCCTCACCAGAAGTGGATGCTAGCATCACACTTGTACAGTCTGCAGACTGTGAGCCAAAATAAACCTCTTCTCTTGATAAACTATCCAGTTTCAGACATTTCTTTATAGCAACGCAAAATGGACTAATGCAGTCAGTAATGTCATGTAGAATGGGATTTGTATTTAGAATACACTAAGATGTATGCTACAGTGTTGTTTTAAAACCAAAATAAAAGTTTTTGAGAGTAAAGACAATCATATCTGACTCTCAACATGTGGGTGTATGTGTGAGCATTTGTGTGTGTGGTTGTGTGTCTGTGTGTTCCCCATGTAGGTTAAAATCAGAGAGTACATTTATAAGAACTAAAATAACTTATGAACCCTAGTTTTCTACATATACAGTCAGCATTCCATATCTGTGGGTTCTGTATCATGGATTCACCAACCCTGGATTAAAATCATTCATAAAAATATCAACAAAGTTTCAAAAAGCAAGACTTGAATTTACTGCACACAGAGTACTGCATTGAATTCACATGAATAAAATGATTTAGGCATGTTGTAGAAATCGTAAGTAATCTAGAGATTATTTAAAATATAGAGGAGAATGTGTGTAGGTTACATTCAAATACTATGTTATTTTATTTAAGAGACTTGAGTATCCCCAAATTTTGGTATACAAGGGAGTTCTGAAAAAAAAAAAAACCCACAGATAGTAAGAGACAACTGTATGTATCAAAATTCATAATTCACAGAAATATTTATTAAATTACATTTTATCTCCTTTTTATGAACTGCCTGCATTTTCTGTAGCTTCTCTCATATGCACTCATGACCCTTTCAACCTACCTCTACCCAAAAATATCTTCCAAATCCTTTAGCTGATAGTACTAATAATGTATTCTTCTTTTCTTTTTTCTTATTCATTATGTAAACTGTATATGTTTGTCTTTTCATCTTAACTTGGGCCATTCCAAGTTCAAAAAAATTATCCATGTATCTATCTACACTAGTGATTGGCAGTTTTAGGCACACATATACCCTGAGAAAGAATCGAATAACAGTCTTGATTTTCCTTTGATCACTTCAGCAGCAAAGGAGTATCTTTAACTGTAATAGAGCAGAAAAACAAGATATTCTTCAACACCACACATCATGGCCATTTTGACATTCAGCTTTTTGCCTGTTCATGCTTAGCAATCTGCTCATTTTTTGAGTTGTTTTTTTCTGTGAAAGACCCATTAAGTATTAGGAAGAATAACACAATGGATAAAAGATTGGATCCTGCAGTCAAAATTCCAGACTCCAAATACAGGCTTTGCCATCAACTAGTTGTGGAAGTCTCTCTGCAACTCACTTTCCTTCTCTGCAAGATGGGAGAAAAATAGTTCCTACTTCACAGCTAGGTTTTGATAATTAAATGACGTAATTTATACAAAAGAACAAGGTAGTTAATTGATATAAAAGGAAACTATGTAACTCCATTTTCACCATACACCAAACATGAAAATTACCTGTATTACAGAACCAAGGATTAAAGACTCAGCAGATGTGCGATGAGATTTAAATAATTACAATATTTAAATTATAAATCATTTAAATCCCTTATTTTCTTCTATTGTTAACAGCAGCAACATTTTTTAAAATTTTTTCAAATGTAAATTTAGCTATATATAGTCCATAGAATAATAGCAAAAGGGAAAATGACATTTTAATATGTGATTTCCCACCTATACCATAGTATCATGAAGCTTGCCTCAGTAACTTAACAGATGAAAATAATATTTATAGTCATCTTTCTCTTCCTCTTTAGAAAAACAGAGGAACTATTAGTCTATAGGAAGTTAAAAAAAAATTTTTAAACAAAACCTAAAAAGACAAATAAAACCAGCCAATTTTTTCATATTCAGATACAAAATACAGTTTTTCCCCTGGGGATTAAAAAGAAAATACAGAAAAAAAAAGTTTCTACATTTAGCAACTTCAAATTAAAGCTTGTCTTAATTCTATCAATTATTCCTAATATGTATTTTAGCAATTAAAAGTGCATTGATCAAAATCTAGTGTTTCTCTTTCCATTTTTTATTTAGTTATATTATGAATTTATGTAAACCTCTGTGTTTGGTTAGAATTCATATAGTTAAATATTCACCAATTACAAAAATGTAATTTCATTATCCTATTACAATAATCACAAACATGTCCTTTAAAAAAATCTGTGTTTTTTCTTTCCATAATCATCAAGATATGGCCTACAAATTTCTCCAGATTTGTTTTCACCTAAAAAAGATCAGAAGATGGCTGCTGCGAAGAGAAAGATATGGTAAAATACAGAGGATATGATGACAACTTAACTAAATCAAATGAATATTTTCAACTTCTAATCTAAATCATAGGCGGAATTTAATATGGTGTTTGTACAAATTATTTCACAGTTTTCAGATGCTGGGAAAGTCAGTGTCTAGGGCGAGAATGTGTAGTATATAAGCGTATTTATTACGGTAAACTAAATAAAGCACCATCCCATTTATCTTTGATCATAGTCTAATTATCATAATTATTTCAAGGATCCACAGTTTAGAAGGTTTGTATAATAATTAATTTTTGGAAAAAAAGCTTTGGTTTTAATTTTTCCCCAAGGGAAAATTTCTATATTTTCCAATGCTAACTCTTCTGTTTAGTAGAAGACAGGCATTTCATCCAGATAGTTGAAGCAAAGCGCAAAACTGATAAAGCCTGTTATCATTTCAAATTAAATTTGAAGTTTTGGAAATTCAATTTCTCACCAGCCTACTCATTTCGCATTGAATTTTTTAGCCATAGTGGTGTACTCAATCTGATACCTTTTACATGTCTTAAAATATCTATGCAATCTTTATTACGAATATCAGTGATGTACAGGTTAAACATCCTTAATTTGAAAATCTGAGCCAGGTGGTGGCTCACACCTGCAATCCCAGCACTGTGGGAGTCAAGGTGGGCAGATCACCTGAGATCAGAGGTTCGATACCAGCCTGTCCAACATGGAGAAACCCCATCTCTACTAAAAATACAAAATTAGCCAGGCATAGTGGCACATACCTGTAATCCCAGCTACTGGGGAGGTTGAGTCAGGAAACTGCTTGAACCCAGGAGGCGGATGTTGTGGTGAGCTGAGATTGTGCCATTGCACTCCAATCTGGGCAACAAGAGTGAAACTCTGTCTCAAAAAAAAAAAAGAGAAAATCTGAAATCCACAATGCTTCAAAAATCTGAAAGTTTTGAGCACTGATGTGGCACCACAAGTGGAAAATTCCACACCTGACCTCATGTGACAGGTCACAATCAAAACAAATGTATAACACACAGTTTATTCAGCATCCCCAAGGGAAAATTAAAATTACCTTCAGGCTACCTGTATAAGTTGTAATATGAAACACAAATAAATTTTGTGTTTAGACTTGGGTCTCATCCTCAAAATAGTTCATTATGTACGTGTAAATATTCCAAGCTTTTAAAAAAATTAAAAACGTAAAACATTTTTGGTTCCAAGCATTTTGGATAAAGGATGCACAACTTGTATCATATAGGATTAGTATTCCAGAAATGTTAAATTTTTGTTGTTGAAGGTGTTGCAATAAACAGAAACACGCAGATTAAATTCACTTTTAGTACGTAGCCAGAGTACACTGAGAGCAATATAATAGAATTATTGCTACACTAGCAAAATTTTTGAAAACCAAATATGTTTACAACATTAAAATATTATCCCAGAGAAAAAAAATAAAGACATTGATAAAACAACTTATGAACTACGGAACATGTTCAGTTACATTTTCCAGAGAGAGAAACTGAGACTAGAAATTTTTTTAAATGAGTCAAAGTAACACAGCCAAGCATTATGTCAGAACTGCAATTTATTTCTATTTGAGTATAGAACTTAAGCTCTTTCGTTACCACTATGAACTATTTAAAAAATAGCCTTAAACTTTGTACTTATCTTGAAGAAGTTTGCTCTCAAGTTGAGATGGCATGAGTAATATATATGACTCAAAAAGTGAGAAAGCCAAGTCAGTATGAAAAGTAGTGCTAAATCATGTTTTAAATATCAGTGAGTGTTAACAGTCGTTGAAGAATTCTTTATTTGGAAGATAGAAATTGACTTTGATCTTAAAGGAATAAATAATTTGGATAGATTAGTATGCGTGCTTGGGCAAATACCACTTGTAGTTATTTGGAATAGTGCAAATTAAAGGGTATATAATGCCTCCTTAAAATTTAGTTGGAAGAAATTTCATTTCTACTAAAAATGTGCGTGTGTGTCAGTGTGTATGTATGCGTGTGTGTGTGTGTTTGTGGAGGGGTGCAGATGTTTGTGTACATAAGTATGCATATCTGTTAACATATAAATGTTTGAGAGTAAAATTTATATATAAAATTAAATGAATTTAAAATAAATACCTAAATTTGAAGACCTACTACAATCAAATTATTATTGTTATTAGTGTCATCAAAATATTTGTTAACATTTTAAATAAATTTCAGTAGGAAGATCTGGTTTAATAGTAGCAACATAGTTCAGTATCAGCTGGCATCAAAAAATCTGCTCATAAGGATAAATAATAACCTCTGGACAAAATGTAAAATTAAATAAATGAAAAAAAAAACCATTATCCTCAACTCTTTGAAGAAAAACCATCAGAAAGTCACTTGAATAAAAGCATTGGAAGAAAAACCAAAACATAAAATTCTGTGTAAATGCAACCCTTGAAAAAAAGGGAGGCACACTAAGTGAAATACATTCTTAAAATGTTTTAACCTGATTGAAATGCCATGTCCATGAGGCCTAAGTTGGCTAAAAATCAAGCAGAAAGATCCCACCATATTAATTTAGGGTGTTAAATAAGAGTTCTGGGCTACCAGAGTCACTGGAAATTGAAGAAGGAAATACTGAAAAGAAGGTAGCCACCCACAGGAGACAATTCTAAAACTTGCATACGAGTCGCTTTAAATCCTTCAGTGAACTCTGACCTGCACTTCAACACTATTCGGGTGTATTCGTGTGACGGTTACACTAAAAGCTCAGACTTCACCACTACAAAATATATTTATGTAACAAAACGGCACTTGTACCCCCCAAATCTACAAAAATAAAACTTTTAAAAAAGGAGACAAAAGATCCCACCAGAAAGTAATCATTGCAAGGCTAAGAGAGCTGAGCTGTGAGACAAAAAGAGTGTGAAGCTTGACATGGTTTTGCTGGGCACCCACTGAAATCTCATCTTGAATTGTAGTTCCTATAACCCCCATTTGTCATGGGAGGAACCTAGTGGGTGGTAATCATCTAACATGGGAAAGTTTGGAAGTTTCTAGATACTTGCTGAATGACTTTGACCAAAATGCAATAATACTATGGACAGTGAATTCCAGGCTGAGGTGGTCTCAGTTGTAGATGGACTTGTTGGGAACTAGAATAAAGGTGATTCCTGCTATGTTTTCTCAAAAAGACTGACAGCATATTGCTCCTGCTGTAGAGATCTGTCGAACTTTGAACTTGAGAGACATAATTTAGGGTATCTGGTGGAAGAAATTTCTAAGTGGCAAAGCATTCAAGAAAAATGCTTAAAAACCTTGGAAATTTTTGAAAAGAAAAACCCATTTTCTGGGGAGAAATTCAAGCCTGTTGCAAAAATTTGCATAGGAGAAGCCGAATATCAATCACCAAGACAATGGGAAAAATGTCTCCAGGGCATGTCAGAGACCTTCACGGCAACCTTCCCTTCAAAGGCCTGGAGGTCTTTCAAGGAAAAATGTTTTCAGGTCCTTGTCCAGGGCCCCCTTTCTCTGTGCAGCCTCAGGACATCATGCCCTGCATCCCAGGTGCTTCAGCTCCAGTCATGGCTAAGGGGGCCAATAGACAGCTCAAGTTGTTGCTTCAGAGGGTGCAAGCCCCACAATTTGGTAGCTTTCACGTGTTATTGGGCCTGTGGGTGCACAGAAGTCAAGAATTGAGGTTTGGAAACCTCTGCCTAGATTTCAGACGATGTGTGAAAATGACTGGATGTCCAGGCAGAAATCTGCTGCAGAGGCAGAGCCCTCATGGAGAAATTCTACTAGGGCAGTGAGGAAGGGAAATATAACATCAGAACCCTCCACAGAGTCCCCACTGGGGCACTGCCTAGAGGAGCTGTGAGAAGGGTCACTGTCCTTCAGACTCCAGAATGGCAGATCCAGCAACTGCTTGCACCATGCACCTGGAAAAGCCACAAGCTCTCAGTGTTAGCTGTGAAAGCAGTCAGAAGAGAACTCTATCATGCAAAGCCAGAGGATCTGCCGAAGGCAGTGGGAGCCCACCTATTTCATCAGCATGCCCTGGATGTGAGACATGGAGCCAAAGGAGATCATTTTGGAACTTTAAGATTTAAGGATTGCTCTATTGGATTTTGGACTTAACATGGGGACTGTAGCCCCTTTGTTTTGGCCAGTTGTTCCCATTTGGAACAGATGTATTTACCCAATGCCTGTATTCCCATTGTATCTAGGAAGTAGCTAACTTGCATCTGATTTTACAGGCCCATAGGGGAAAGGGACTTGCCTTGTTGTAGGTGACACTTTGGTCTTGGACTTTTTGGTTAATGCTAGAATGAGTTAAGACTTTGGGGTACTGTTGGGCAGGCATTATTGTGGCCTAAAATGTGAGAACATGAGAATTTGGAGAAACCAGAGGCAGAATAATATGGTTTGACTGTGTCCCCACCCAAATTTCATCTTGAATAGAAGTTCCCTTAATTCCCATCTGCTGTGGCAGGGACCTGGTGGGAGGTAATCGAATCATGAGGACAGTTACCCCCATACTACTTTTGTTATCATAGTAATTGAGTTCTCATGAAATCTCATGGTTTTATAAGGGGCTTTTCCCCCTTTTGCTCAACACTTCTCTTTCCTGCCACCCTGTGAGGAAGGATGTGTTTGCTTCCCCTTCTGCTGTGATTGTGAGTCAATTGAACCTGAGCTGTGAGTCAGTAAAACCTCTTTCCTTTATAAAGTACCCAGTCTCTGATATGTTTTTATTAGCATCTTAAAAATAGGCTCATGCAAAGTTTCTTTCCCAAAACATTAGAAGGGACTTGGCAAACATTTAAAGTTTATCACTGAGAACTTAAAATACCCACACCTTAAAATTATTATGATATTACAGGATTAAAAGAGTTTCCCTGGACAAAAAAGCATAACATCAAAGTTCATTTAACATTACAATTATATTCAATAATTTATTCTCATACTAGAACAAAGATAAACATTTCTGAAGAAGATAACAGAATTCAGTCTCTTCAATGTACCATATGAACTATTCAGTTTATAATAAAATGTAACTAAAGTGATATGGTTTGGATCTACGTCTTCACCCAAATCTCATGTCAAATCATAATCCTCTTGTGTTGGAGGTTAGGCCCTGGTGAGTGGTGATTGGATCATGGGGACAGGTTTTCCCCTTGGTGCTGTTCTCATCACAGTGAATGAGATCTCATGAGATCTAGTTATTTAAAAGTGTGTGTCACCTCCTCCCTCTCTTCCTCCTACTTCCACCATGTAAGATGCTTGCCCCTGCTTTGCCTTCTACCATGAGTAAAAGCTCCCTAGCCACCCCAGAAGCAAATGCTGCCATGCTTCTTGTACAGTCTGCAGAAGCATGAGCCAATTACACCTCTTTTCTTATAAATTACACAGCTCTGGTGTTTCTTTATAGCAATGCAAGAATGAATTAACACAGAAAATTGGTACCAAGGATCGGAGCATTGCTATAGATACCTGAACATGTAGAAGTAGCTTTGGAGCCGGTTAACGGGCTAACGATGGAAGAATTTGGAGACCTAAGGAGAGAGATGATGGAAAATTTTGAAACATTCTAGAGACCACTTAAATTGTGACCAAAATGCTTATTGTTACATGAACAATGAAGTTTAGGCTAAGGAGGTCACAGATAGAAATGAGAAACCTTTTGGGATCTGGAGTAAAGGTTACTTTACTTTTGCTATGCTTTAGCAAATAACTTGGCAACATTCTACCAATGTCTTAAGGATCTGTGGAACTTAGAACAATTTAGGGTGTCTGGTGGAAGGAAGTCCTAAGCAGCAAAGTGTTCAAGATGTGGCATGACTGATGCTAACAACCTACACTAATATGTGTGACCAAATAAATGATCTAAAACTGGAACTTATTATTTAAAAGAGAAATAGAGCATAAAAGTTTAGAAAATTTACACCCTGGCCATATGGTAGGAAACAAAAGCCCAATTTAAGGGGAGAAATTCAAGGGGGCTGTAGAAATTTGCATAACTAAAAGGAAGGCAAATGCTGATAGCCTACACAATAGAAAAAAGGCCTTTAAGGCATTTCAGAGATCTCTAGGACAAATTCTCCAGTCACAGGCCTGGAGTTGTAGGGGGATGGAATGGTTTCCTTGGCCAGGCCCAGAGCTCCACTGCCTTGCACAGCCTCAGGAGACTGCTCCTGACATCCCAGCTGCTCCAGCTCCAGTTGTGGCTCATGGGGCCTTGGTACATCTTGGATCACTGCTTCAGAAGGCACAAACCATAATGCCTGGTGGTTTCTATGTGCTCTTAAGCCTGCAGGTGAACAGAATTCAAGAGTTGAAGTGTGGGAGCCTTTGCTTAGATTTCAGAAGATGTACAAAAAAGCCTGGATGTCCAAGCAGAAGCCTGCTCAGGAATGGAGCCCTCATGGAGAAACTCTGCTAGGGCAATGCAGAGGGCAAATGTGAGGTTTGAGCCCCCACACAGAGTCTCCACTGACAGTTCTTGAAAGCAGCCATGGGAACTGAACCCTGCAAAGTCACAGAGGTGGGACTTCTCAAGACCTTGGAAGCCCACCTCTTGCCTCAGTGTGCCATGGATGTGAGAAATGGAGGCAAAAGAGATTAATTTGGAGCTTTAAGATTTTTAATGACTGCCTTGCTTGGAGCCTGTAGTCTCTTTTTTTGGATCAATACCTCCATTTTTGAATGTGAATATATACCCAATGCATACATACCCATTGTATCTTGAAAGTAAATAACCTGTTTCTTATTTTACAGGCTCATAGGTGGAAGGGACTTGCCTTGTCTCAGATGAGACTTTGGAGTTTGGACCTTTGAGTTAATGCTGGAATAGGAGAGGGCATTGAGGGACTGTTGGGAAGGTATGACTGGATTTTACAATGTGAGAAAGACATAAGGTTTGGGAGAGGCCAAGAGCAGAATGCTATGCTATGCGATGCAATGCGATGTGATGCGATATGATATGATATAGATCTGTATTCTTGCCCAAATCTCATGTTGTATTGCAATCTCCAATATTCTAGATGGGTCCTGATGTGAGGTAATTGGATCATGAGGGCAAGTTTCCTACTTGGTACTGCAGAACTGTGAGATAATTAAACCTCTTTTCTTTGTAAATTATCTAATCTCCAGTATTTCTTTATAGAACTGAGAGAATAAACTAATACGTAAAGTAACAAATATGTAATCAAAAGTCAAAAGAAAAAGCAGTCAATATTAATTGAAATTTAGATGACATGGATGTTAGAATTAACAGACAAGAACTTTAAATAAGTCGTAAGCAATATCCTAAAATAGCCCATCAAGATTCACTGTCTTAATCCTGGGGATTATAATATGAAGATATATCACACCAAAGATTATGGCATATAATATTGCAAAAGAAATTTAGCAGATATAATTAAGATCTATAGTTGTGAAGGTTAATTTTATGTATCAAATTGGAAGGTGTTTATGGATGATGGTAACATTTAAATTAATTAAATTTGAGTAAGTTGATTGCACACCATAATGTGAGTGGGCCTGATTGAGTCAATTGAAGGCCTGAATAAAACAACAAACAGGCCTCCACAAGCAAGGGGAAATTCTCCAGCATACTGTCTTCAGACTTTATCTATACCATCAGCTTTCCTGTGTCCCCAACCTGCTGGCCTTCAGATTGTAAATGCACCATAGGTTCTCCTAGGTCTCCAGTCTGTCTGGTCTTCAGATTGGCAATGCCTCTTCAGCCCTACTGGGTCTGAAGCCTGCTAGCCTATATTGCAGATTTGGACTCACCAGCCTCCATAATTATGTGAGCCAATTCCTTATAACATATCTCTTCATATGCATGTATGTTCTATTGATTCTCATTTTTGGGATATTCTTGGTTAATAACTAATCAATTGATTTTGATTTAAACAAAAGAGAGTTTAGCCAAGTTGAGCTAATCTAAGCAAATTAGCCCTTTAGAAGTGGATAGTCTTCCTGGATGGTAGCAGAGTGATTTGAAGCACAAGAAAGATTTTACATACCAGTTCTGGTTTTCAAGATAGAGGGGCTACATGTAAAAGACTAGAAAGGAATATCCATGATCTGAAGAGGATGTCGAGAAGTTGAAAATACCACAGTCTAAGAGATAGAAAGACAATGGGTAGGTCAGTCCCACAACTGGAAATAAACTAATTCTGCTAAAACCAAAAATGAACTTGGAAGGGATTTCTTTCCCATGGCATATGGACAAGAGCCCCATGACTGACACTTTAATGTTAGCTTTGTGAGATCCTAAGCAAAGAAATCAACAGAGTGTTCTTACCAAATGGAGCTAACAAATGGATGTTATTTTAATTAGCTAAGTTTGTGGTAATTTGTTACACAGTTACAGAAAAATAATACAAAGCAAACATTATAAATGTACCTAAGGACTTAAAATAAAACAATACCTTAATAAACAGAATATCTCAGAAGATAAAAAACTATACCTATGAAAAAATGGAAAATCTAAAAGTGAAAATAATACTTGAAGTTTAAAAAAATGCATGTGCTTAACAGCAGACTGTTGATGTCAAAAGTAAGAATATGAACTTGAAGAAAAATGGAATTTGAAATAAAAGTAGAATCAAACTGAAAATTAAAAAAAGAAACAGAACCTCAATGAATTGTGAGAACTATTAACTAGACTAACATATATCTAACTGCAGTAACAATGAGTACAGCCAAAGCTATCCTAAGTAAAAACAACAAATTTGAAGAAATCACATTAGCTTTCTTCAAATTGTACTACAGCACTATAGTACCCAAACAGCATGATACTGGTATAATACCAGACGAGTAGACAAAGGGAATAGAATATATAACACAGAAACACATCCATACATCTACAGCGAGCTCATTTTCCATGAAGGTGCCAAGAACTTACATTGTGAAAAGGACAGTGTTTTCAATAAATTTTGGTGGAATAACTGGACATCAATATTCAGAAGAATAAAACTAGACCCCTATTTCCTTCCATATGCAAAATTCATATCAAAATGGAATAGAGAATTAAATCTAATACTTCTAACTATAAAACTACTATAAGAAAACCTCATGGAAACTCTCCAGGACATTGGACTGGGTAAAGATTTCTTTAATAATACACTACAAGAACAGGCAACCCACTCAAAAATGGACCAATAGGATCACATAAAGTTAAAAAGCTTCTCCACATCAATTAAGTGAAGAGACAACCCATAGAATGGGAGAAAATATTTCCAAATTATGCATCTGACATGGATTAATAATGAAAATATGTGAACAACTATCCAAAAATAAAGCACCGGCATAAGAATCAAAAATCAGGTAAGCAATCACAGTACCTGATTTTAACATCATATTAATAAAAGAGGCTCTGAAGATGATACATAAATCAATATTTAATGGCCTAAACCACCCCTCCCACACATCCTAGCCGCAGCCACATGGTGTGGAGAGTCAGTCTGTGCACTTGGTGTATGAAGAATACAGCAACTGAGGGAATTTTCATTGGAACTCAGTGCTGCCCTGTCACAGCATACAGCAACCAGGGCAGAATTCAGCTGCTGCCCATGGAGGGAGCATTTGAACTAGCCCTAGCTAGAGGCAAATTGTCCATCTGGCAGTGAGAACTTGAGCTCTGGCAAGCCCCACTACCATGGGCTAAAGTTCTTAGGTGTCCTAAATCAATTTGAAAGGCAGTCTAGGCCATGAGGGGTGCAATTTCTGGGCAAGTCCTGGTGTTATGCTGAGCTTACAACCAGTGGACTTAGGATGCACACCACCTAGTGAGGTACAATCAGGGGCTGCCTAGGGAGTGCTTGCATCACCCCTCTTTCAACCCCAGGGAGCACAGCTCACAGCTCTGGAAGAGACTTCTTCCCTCTGTTTGAGAAGAGGAGAGAGAAGAGTAAAGAGGACTTTGTCTTGCAACTTTGTTACCAGCTCAGCCACAGTAGAATAGGGCACCAGGCAGAGTGCTGAGGCCTCCATTCCAGGACCTAGCTCCCAAACAACATTTCTAAACACCCCCTGATCCCTGGGCCAGAAGAGAATCTGTTGCCTTAAAGGGAAGGACTCAGTCCTGTCAAAATTCATTACCTCCTGACTAAAGAGCACTTCGGGTGTGAATAACCAGCAGTCATAGCCAGGAAGTGCTTGCCATGGGTCTTGGGTGAGACTCAGATCCATGCTAGCTTCAGGTGTGACCCAGCACATACCTAGCTGTGATAGCTGTGGGGATGAAAAGAGAGGGAAGAATAAAGGACACTTTGTCTTGCACCTTGGATATCAGCTTGGCCTCAGGGGAGTAGAGCACCAAGCGGACTCCTAGAGTCCCCAGTTGCAGACCTTGGATCCTGGGTGGCATTTGTGTAGCTGCCCTGGACCAGAAGAGAGTCCACTGCCCTGAAAGGAGAGATTCAGGGCTAGCAGCATTCATCACAAGCTGACTGAATAGCCTATGGTCCTTGAGTGAATATCAGTAGTGGCCATGCAGAAATACTGAAGGAAGTTCTTCAATCTGAAGGAAAAGGACACTAATGAGCAAAAAGAAATCGTCTGAAAGTACAAAACTCATAGTAAGTACAGAGAAAAACACAGAGTACTATAATACTATAACTGTGGTGTGTAAATTACTCATATCTTGAGTAGGAAGACTAAAAGATAAACTTATTAAAAAATGACAAAACATTTTAAAACATAACAAGTATAATAAAATATAAATAATATCAACACAAAATTTTAAAAAGGGAAGTTGAACTTGAAATGTAGAGTTTTTATTAGTTGTTTTCTTTGTTTGCTTATGCAAGCAGTATTAAGTTGTCATCAATTTAAAATAATGGGTTACAAGATATTATTTACAAAACTCTTGGTGACCTCGAATTAAAAAAAAGGTATACACAATGCACACAAAGAATAAAAAGTAAGAAAATTAAACATATCACCAGAGAAAATCTCCTTCACAAAAAGGAAGATTGAAAATAAGGAAAAGAACATGACAAAACAACTGGGAAACAAATAATAAAATAGCAAGAGTAAGTTCATATTTTCAATAATAACGTTGAATGTAAATGAACTAAATACTTCAATCAAAAGACATAGGTTAGTTGTATGAACAGAAAAAAAAAAAGGCCCAACCGTCTGTGGCCTATAAGACACACAATTCACCTATAAAGACACATATAGACTAAAAATAAAGAGATGGAAAAAGATATTCCATACAAATGTAAACCATAAAATAGCAGGAATAGCTAAATTTATATCAGATAAAATAAACTTTAAGATAAAAAGTGTAAGAAGACACAAAGAAAGTTATTATTAATGAGAACAGAATCAATTCATTAAGAGGATATATCAATAGGAAATGTACATGTATCTAACACTGGAGCACTGAGATATTTAAAGCAAATATTATTAGAGCTAAAGAGAGAGAGAGATTTCAATATGATAAGACATGGAGACTTCAACATTTAACTTTCAGCATTAGACAGATTATCAGACAGGGAATCCACAAAGAAACATTGAACTTTATCTGCATTATAGACCAAATGGACCTAATGAGTATTTACAGAAAAGGTCATCCAATGGCTGCAAGATGTGTATTCTGTGAAATTAGAAATGAAAAAGGAGACATTACAAATGATACCACAGAAATCCAAAGGATCACTAGAGGCTACTCTGAACAACCATATGCCAATAAATTGGAAAATCTAGAGGAAATGGAAAAATTCCTAGACATCTACAACATACCAACACTGAATCATAAAGAAATCCAAAACCTGAGCAAAAACAAGAAACGAGTTTGAAGCTGTAATAAAAAGTTTCTCAGTAAACAAGAGCCCCTAACCTGATGGTTTAATTGCTGAATTCTACAAAACATTAAAGAAGAAATATTACCAAAGATATTTAAACTATTCAGAAAAACAGAGGAGGAGTGAATACTTCCAAATTCATTAAATGTGGCCAACATTACCCTGATGCCAAAACCAAAGACATATCAATAATAGAAAACAACACACCAATATTTCTCATTAATATTCATGTAAAAATCCTCAATGAAATACTAGAAAATGAAATTGAATAACACATTAGAAAGATTAGCCACCATGACCAAGTAAGATTTATCTCTGAGGTGCAAGGATGGCTCAATATATGCAAATAAATCAATGTGCTATATTACATTAACAGAATGAAGGACAATAAAACCATATGATCTTTTCAATTAATGCTGAAAAAGCATTGAATAAAATTCAGTATTGTTCATGACCCCCCCAAAAAATAAACCTCAAAAACCTGGGTATGGAAGAAACATACCACAACATAATAAAAGCCACATACAACAGACCCACAGCTAGTACCATACTGAATGGGGAAAACCTGAAAGCCTTTTCTCTAAGATCTGAAACAAGGCAAGCATGCCTACTGTAACCACTCTTGTTTCGCATAGTACTGGAAATCCTAGCTAGAGCGATTAGACAATAGAAAGAAATAAATAGCCTCCAAATTGGGAAGGAAGTCAAATTATCTATGTTTGCAGATCGTATGATTTTATATTTGGAAAACCCTAAAGACTCCACTGGAAACTATTAGAACTGATAAATTTACTAAGGTTGAGGGATACAAAATCAACATACCAAAATCAATAACACTTTTGTCAAAGGATGCTTGGGGTGTCACTTCACCAGCCAGAACCTCTGTGGGCGGTAGTGTCCCTGCTCAAGATTTGCTTGGGCATGCTGGGCTCATTCTGCCTACTTAGTCTGCCAGGCTGCACTCACACTACCAGCCTGGATCCCATGCCTGTTAAAGGGGAGCAAGGTGCAGAGTGGTGAGGGGTTGTGTGAGCAAGTGAGCATGGGGTCTGGTCACTGTGTACATTCAGGCACGCCTGCTGCAGTGGGGTGGGCAATTCCAGGTGCTGGCACAGACTGCAGCTCCCTGTGAGGCTGTGGGGGATCAGGCATACCACAATCAGCTTCCACAGCTGGCTCTGGGGAATGCATTTCTGACTGGAAGCTTGGAGATGCCAGGAACTGCAGATCCTCAAAGAAGGTGTCACAGCCCTGGCGCAGGGAGATCCTAGGTCTGGGCTGCCCTAAGTGCTGCAGCTTTTCTCTCCTCCTTAATTCTATCCCTCTCATTGCTCACAACTGGGTGAGTCAGGGGCATGTTTCAGCCCTCTTTGTGTTACAGCTCTTTCAGCCCCACCCTCAGTGGGTGCCAAGTTCTTGATTTGTGTCCAGGAAAAAATGAGGTATGCAGATAAGTGGAGGGTGAGCAACACAAAGTGGTGTTTTATTCAGCTACAGAACAGCTCAGAGGAGAACTACAGTGGATAGTTCCTCTCTGCAGGCAGGTCATCCTGACAAGTGTCTAATTCTCAGTAGAAAGGAGACTCACAGTGGCTAGCTCCTCTCCACAGGCAGGGCATCCCAATGAGCGTTCAGCTTTCAGCAGAGAGGAGACCCACAGTGGGTAGATGGGTAGTTCCTTTCTGCAGGCCGATTGTCCCATTATCTGTTCAGCTCTCAGCAGAGTGGAAACCCATAGTGGGTAGTTTGTCCCTGCAGCCAGATCCTCCCATCATCTGCCCAAGTCTGGCTAAGCCTGGGGTTTTTATGGGCCTCAGGGTGGGAGAAGTCTGTCCACGGGTGGTGGTCCCTGAAAAAGCACCACAAATTTTTACTCTGGTTCACAGAACAGGCAGTCTGGCCCACAGGCCTCAGGCAGTCTCTGACCTGAAAGTGGGATTTCACCAGGGACCTGCCTCTTTTCACCCAGGAGCCTGTCTGCCTTGCCTTCTGCTACCATTATCTTGCTGTCCATGGTGTCCGGACGGTCTAAAGTCCAGAGGGTGCCTAGGTGGCAGAGGGCTGGCATGTCAGTGCTGCCCTGAGCAGATGCACACATGGCCAGGTTGTGACACTGACCTGGACTCGGCAACAACTTTGCTCCAAAATTAGAGTGGGTGCCAGGAGCAGAGAGAGGCCAGGCAGTGGGAGCAGACACTTCTGAGCTTGTAGAGGTAAGGGGGGATTTCCAGGCTCCAGAAAGAGCAGAGATGCCTGGGTTCATAGCCATGGCTGGGAGGCTACAGCTGCGACAGGTACGCTGGGGCTCCCACCCCTCCAGCTTGGAAGAGGGTGGGACTTCTGCCTATCCCCAGTCAGCAGACAGCCCTGGCCACTCCTCCCCTGCTGCACCCAGCCTCTTTGCAGCAGCTGCTCCAGATGGACCTTCACTGCCATCACTTTTATATGTCAACAGTGAACAATCTGAAAAAGAAATCAATCAAGTAATCCTACTTGCAATAGCCACAAATAAAATTACATATCAAGAAATTAATGTAAACAAAGAAATGAAAGATCCCTACAATAAAAACTATAAAACATTAATGAAAGAGATTGAAGAGGATACATAAAAATGAGAAGATATTCCATGTTTATAAATGGGTAGAAGAAATATTGTTAAAATGTCCATACTACCTGTATTAGTCTGTTCTTGCACTGCTATAAAGAAATACTTGAAACTGGGTAATTTATAGTTAAAAGAGATTTAATTGGCTCATGGTTAAGAAGGCTATACAGGAAGCATGACTTGGGAATCCTTAGGAAACTTTCAATCATGGCATAAGGGAAAGCAGGTATGTCTTAAATGATTACAGAAGGAGTAAGAGAAAAGGGGGAGGTGCTACACAATTTTAAGCAACCAAATCTCATGAGAATTCACTATCACAAGAACAACAAGGGAGAAATCTGCCTCCATGATCCAATCACCACAGACTAGACCTCTCCTCCTACATTGGAGATTACAATCTGACATGAGATTTGAGTGGAAACACAAACCCAAACCATATCACTACCCAAAGTAATTGACATATTCAATGGAATTCTTTGCAAAACACCAAAGACATTCTTCACAGAAATTAAAAAAAAAAAAGTTTCTAAAATTCATATGGAACCACAAAAGACCCCATATAGCCAAAGCCATCCTGAGCAAAAAGAAAAAACAAAAAACTGGAGGAATTATATTACCTTTCTTCAAATTATACTACCGAGCTATAGTAACCAAAACAGCATGGTACTGGAATAAAAACAGGTACATAGAACAATAGAACAGGATTGAGAACACACAAACAAATCTACACCTCTACAGTAGTCATTTTCAACAATGGTGCCAAGAACACACATTAGGGAAGGGAAAACTAAATAGCAACATGTTGAAGAATGAAACTAGCCCCCTATCTCTTGCCTTATACAAAAATCAAATCAAAATGGATTAAAGACTTAAAACTAAGACCTCAAACTATGAAATTTCTACAAGTAAATCCTGGCTTAACTCTCCAGGAAGCAGATTGGGCAAAAATTTATTTAGTAAAACCTCACAAGCACAGGCAACAAAAGCAAGAACACACAATGGGTTCTCAAGTTAAAAAGCTTCTGCACAGCCAAAAAAACAATCAACAAAGTGAAGAGACAGCCCGCAGAATGTGAGAAAACATTTGCAAACTACTCATCTGACAAGGAATTAATAACCAGAATATATAAGGAGCTCAAACATCTCTTTAGGAAAATTCCAATGATCTGATTAAAAAGTGGGCAAGGAATCTGAGTAGACATTTCTTAAAAGAAGACATACAGGTTCCAAACTGGCATATGAAGAGGTGTTCAGCATCACTTATCATTAGAGAAATGGAAATGAAAGCTACGGTGAGAAATTATCTCACCCCAGTTAAAACAGCTTTTATCCAAAAGTCAGGCAATAACAAATGCTGGTGAGGATGTGGAGAAAAGGGAACCCTCATACACTGTTAGTGGGAATGTAAATTAGCATAACCACTATGAAGAACAGTTTGGTGGTTCCTCAAAAAAACTAAAAATAGAGCTACCATATGATCCAGTAACCCTACTGCTGGGTGTGTACCAAGAAGAAATCAGTATATTGAAGAGATATCTGCACTCCCATTTTTGTTGCTGTTCTGTTCACTATAGCCAAGATTTGGAAGCAACCTGAGTCCATAAACAGATGAATGGAAAAAAGTATGGTACTTATACACAACGGACTACTATTCAGCCATAAAAAAGAATTAGATTCAGTCATTTGCAACAACATGTGTGGAACTGAAGCTTCTTTTGTTAGGTAAAATAAGCCAGGCATAGAAAGAAAAACATTGCCATGTTTTTACTTACTTGTGGGATCTAAAAGTCAAAAACAATTAAACTCAGAGAGAAAGATAGCAGAAAAATGATTACCAGAGGCTGGAAGTATAGTGGGGGATTGGGTGGGAGGCAAGGATGTTTAATGGGTACAAAAAAATAGAAAGAATGAATAAGACCTAATATTTGATATCAAAGCAGGGTGACTATAGTCAATTGTACTTTTTAAAGTAGCTCAAAGGATATAATTGTGTTGTTAGTAACACAAAGGATAAATGCTTTAGGGGATGGACAGCCCATTATTCATGATGTGATTATCATGCCTGTAACAAAATATCTCATATACCCCATAAATATATATACCTATTATGTATCCACAAAAATTAAACATAAATAATTAGATGAAAGACGTATGGCACAATCATAAAGAAATTAGATGGGCCAGGAGCAGTGGCTCATGCTTGTAATCCTAACACTTTGGGAGGCTGAGGTAGGAGGATCACTTGAGGTCAGGATTTGGAGGCTGTGATTGCACCACTGCTTTCCAGACTGCAGCAGAGCAAGACCCCATCTAGTTTAAAAAAGTGTGGGTTCAACAAAGAGGGAAAAGAGGGCCAAGAAAAGAGTCAATTCTGATTCAGAAAGAATTGCTGAAAGAACATACATTTCTGTGCAGAAAAAATATAAAGCTTGGAGTAAAGAGATGGACTTTTAGACTTCAACCTGCTACTATCTAACCAACTTTGTAAAAATCATTACTTCTTTCTGGACCTTCCTAACATGAAGAACTTGACCTGGATTATTGTTATAATTTTTATATTTTGTTTGATAGTTAGCTATTTTATATAATAAAGTAATAAATAATGTACTGTAAAATACCTTTATGTGTATATTTTTTAGGTTGGCCTTATTTCCCTCAAATTATGTAACAGCAGTACTTGAATTGTGAAGGCTTTTTTTTTTTTTTTTACTAAAAACAATATAGATTCTAGAATTTACATTTAGAAATTTAAGGTATAAAGCTATAATGGATAAGATGTTCTGAGTTTCCCATTCACACCACTAGTGGTTGTGTATTCCAGGGAAAGAGATGTCAAGGTATATACAATCAGAGAAAGAATAATTTAAAAATGAAGTATAGAACAGAGGGTGGTGAAAGGACAGAAGGTTTGGAATGACAACCACAATTTGTAGGTTGCGGTGCAATCTTTACATTAGTAAGAGCTTACCTGGGTGATAAGGTAAGCTTATCACCTTATCATAACCGCAAATAACTCCTTATGGAGGGCATGCCCCTCCAGCAAATAACTCCTTATGGAGGAGGGCAGATGGCATGTTATTTTCCAGGTGTCGGGACCTAAGAATGTCTGTTTTACTTAGTTTATTTTACATAAACATTTCTTCTTCTGTTGAAATATCATACTATATGCTGCAGAAAGCAGAAGGGATGATGATGCAGCATAAAAATTTGAAACAGTAATAAGAAGCACTGGCAGCAGGTGCACTTGGCTAAAGAATGAAGAAGGCACAGTGTGGCACCGACAGCAGGAGATTAGATGAAATGCACAGACAGTTTACAGGGATAAAAGTTGGTAACAAATAAATTTGAGAAGAGATCACAACAATATGACTCTGGATTGGGTGCTGAGAACAGAAGGAGTATCTATATAGAATAGAAAGCTAAGTGCTCAGAAAGAAAAGAAAAGCAAAAGATAGAAGACATACAGTTAGGATGTCACTATAATTAAGCAGTCAGAGAAATTACCATAACTACTTGTAAAGTAATGCAGAGATCTGTGAATTATGATCCACAGGGCAAATCTGGCTGATGGCCTAAATGACTAAAAATCCAGAGTCAGAAAAACAATCAAAATCCAAATAAGAATATGTCACAGGAGCTATACATTGCTGCAAAGCCTTAAATATTTACTATCTGGCCTTTAACTGCAAAAGTCATTCTCCCACTAGAGTAGTCAGTTAGCAAATATTTAATTAATCAACTCATTTCTTTGACTCATTTTCTTTGACTCATTAACGAATACGTTTAACACTTACCTTTTGACAGACATAGCTTGCTGTGTGCTGGAGCAATGCCGATAAAGGTAACCACCTAAAACACTGTACTCCTCAGTACAGTGAATTGGGAGTATAATTCAAGGTCTGCTCAGATTCCTTGCCCATTTTTAAATCAGATCATTAGAAATTTTCTGAAGAGATGTTTGAGTTCCTTCTATATTCTAGTTATTAATTCCTTGTCAGATGAGTAGTTTGCAAGTATTTTCTCTCATTCTGTGGGTTGTCTCTTGACTTTGTTGATTGTTTTCTTGGTTGTGTACTCCTGTTGGTAAAGGAATAGAAAATCAACAAATCTTTAGAAAGTAATTATAATAATGACAAGCTCTGAAAAGAAGCATATATGTTTTCTAGCAGGGAGCAATGTATAAATGGACTTTCCCTAATTTTGGAAAGTATTGATGGCTTTCATGAGAAAGTGGTCAAGCAACTGAGGGCTGCCAGATAAATACGATCTAGTCAGGGTGAAGAGGAAGGAGAGATATTCTAGAGAGAGGGAATATCACATGTAAAAGCTTTCAGGAATAAAAGAGCTTTGATGCATTTGAGGAAAGTAACAAGGTCAATGAGTTCGAAACACAGAGAATGAGGCAGCACCTTGTGGGCTATGAGTGATTGATAATATTTTGTGTCTACCTAGCTCATGGGTGGATCTAATTTAATCCAGACTTTTAGTCTTTAGCCCAAAGATAAATGGGAGACAAGAGACCCACGTTAGCAGCCCAGTGGTTGGCTTAGAGAGGTGTACACTTAAATTATGTTGAGACCATCTTATCTCCTTGGGACATTTACCAGAATGATGTATCAGGAAACATACTTTCTCTTCCTCTGGAAATTCAAGCTATAATGGCATGTATGTTTGGAAATGCCAATGGGCATCTCAAATTCATATTCAGGTGTCTACCTGAGAACAATGCCTACACAAAGAGAGGAAGAGGAAGGGGAAGGGGAAGAGGAAGAAGGAGAAGGAGAAGGAGAAAGAGAAGGAGAAGGAGAAGGAGAAGAAGAATCAGAATGAGGAGGAGGAAGAGGAGGAAGAGAAGGAGGAAGAGGAGAGAGAGGGAGAAACTGAATAAAATTCCTGAGGTTATAAATAGGACACCTATTCAGCCATGATAGAAGATTATATAATTGATTATTTACTGGCTTGATGAAACAATAATTTAGTTGTTTATTAAATCTTTTGAGGTGTATTTTTTTTTACTGATAGTTAAAAGAGTCTTTAAGAATTCTAGATTTCATAAACTGAGAAACTGGGTAATTTACCCTGTGTTTCTTATAGTGATTTTCCTAAATTTCTCATTTTGAGGCAAATAGGAAAAAAAATAAAAGACAGTGGAAATTCATGTGAAAGACGTTTTTGTTCAGAATACTATTGTTTTACCTTTCCTGGATGAAAAAGAAGGAAATATACTTAGGTGTACTTGTTCATTCAATATATATTTATAAAGCACCTCTTATGAACCTGATACTTATTTAGATGCTGAGCACATAAAAGAAAATAAAACAAACAAACAAAAATTCCCTGCTCTCATGGAACACCTGCTTTAGTAAACCTAAGTTTAAATATAGGCACACCTTGTTTTATTGTGCTTTGTTTTATTGTGTTTCACAGGTATTGTGATTTAAGTTTGTGGCAACCTTGTGTCGAGTAAATCTATTGGTGCTGTTGGTGTCATTTTCCCAAGAACAGACATTCTTTTCATGTCCCTGTGTTACATTTTAGTAATTCTTGCCAAAGAATAGAAAATATGACAAATGTCGTATGTGCTCTCACTACTGCACCAACTGGCTGTTTTCCATGTTTTCTTCCTTCTCCTTGGGTCTTCCTATCCCCTGACACATAATATTTAAGTTAAACCAGTTAATAGCCCTACAATGGCCTCTAAATGTTGAAGTGAAGTGAAAAGTCACACATCTCTCACTTTCAATCAAAACTAGGAATGACTCAGCTTAGTGAAGAAGGCATGTTGAAAGCTGAGATAGCCTGAAAGATAGGCCTCACGTGCCAACCATTTAGCCAAGTTGTGAATGCAAAACAAATGTTTTTGAAGGAAATTTAAAGTGCTACTCCAGTGAACACACAAATGGTAAGAAAGCAAAACAGTTTTATTGCTGATGTGGAGAAAGTTTTAGCAGTCTGAGTAGAAGATCAACCGGCCACAACATTTCTTTCAGGAAAAGCCTAATCCAGAGCAAGGTCCTAACTCTCAATTTTATGAAGGCTGACAGAAGTAAGAAAGCTGCAGAAGAAAAGTTTGAATCTAGCAGGGGTTGGTTCATGAGACTTAAGGAAATAAGCTATCTCCATAATATAAAAGTGCAAGGTGAAACAGTAAGTGCTTATGTAGTAACCACAGCATATTATCCAGATCATCTAGTTAAGATAAATGATGAAGGTGGCTACACTACACAACAGATTTTTCAATGCATATAAAACAGTCTTCTATTGGAAGAAGATACCATCTCACACTTCCATAGTTAGACAGGAAAAGTAAATGCCTGGCTTCAGAGCTTTAAACAAGGCTGACACTCTTGTTAGGAGACAACACAATTGGTGACAGTATTAGTCAGTCCTTGCATTGCTATAAAGGCATAACTGAGACTGGGTAATTTATAAAGAAAAATGGTTTAATTGGCACATGGTTCTACAGGCTGTACAGGAAGCACAGTGGATTCTGGGGTGGCCTCAGGAAAGTTACAGTCATGGCTGAAGGCAAAGGGGAAGCAGGTACTCCTTACATGGCTAGCACGTAAGAAAGAGATGGGGGGAGGTGCCACACACTTTCAAACAATCAGATTTCCTGAGCACTCTATCACAAGAATAGCACCAAAGGGATGATGCTCACCCCCATAATTGAATCATCTCCCTCTCAAGCCCCACCTCTAACATTTGGGATTATAATTAAACATGAGATTTGGGTGAGGACAGAGATCCAAACCATATTAGTGACTTTCAACTGAAGCCAAGGCTATAGTGTTAAGGCCTTTAAGAATTATGCTACATGTAATTTGGGTGTTATCTATGAATAGGACAGCAATGTCTGGATGATAGCATATTTTCTTACACAATGGTTTACTAAATATTTTAAGCCCACTGTTGAGACCTACTGCTCAGAATAAAATATTTCTTTTACAATGTTACTGCTCATTGACAATATACCTAGTCATCTAAGAGATCTGATGGAAATTTACAAGGAGATTAATGCTGTTTTCCTGCTTGCTAACCCAGTATCTATTCTGTAGCCCATGGATCAAGGAGTAATTTTAACTCTTAAACCTCATTATTTAAGAAATAATTTTTTAGACTATGATTTCCATAGATAGTAATTCTTCTCTTGGATCTGGGCAAAGTAAATGGAAAACCTTCTGGGAAGGATTCACCGTTTTAGATGTCATTAACGACATTTGTGATTAATAGGAAGAGGTAAATAAATAAACAATAATAGGAATTTGAAAGAAGTTGGTTCCACAACTCATAAATGACTTTGAGGAGTTCAAGATTTCAGTGGAGGAAGTTACTGCAGATGTGGTACAAATAGCAAGAGAACTATAATTAGAAGTAAAGACTTAAGATGTGACTGAATTGTTGAGATCTCATGGTAAAATGTGAACAAATTAGGGGTTACTTCTTATGCATGAACAAAGAAAGCGGTTACTTGAGATGGAATCTATTCTGGGTAAAGACACCATGAAAATTGTTCAAATGACAACAAAGCATTTTGAATATTACATAAACTTAGTTGATGAAGCAGTGGAAATGTTTGTAAAGATTGACCTCCAATTTGAAAAAAGTTCTTCTACACCTGGAATGTTGTCAAACATCACCACATTCCACAGAAAAATCTTTCATTAAAGGAAGCCTATTGCAAACTTCGTTGTTGTCTTATTTTAAGAAAGTGTCCCAGCCACCACAACATTCAGCAACTACCACTTTGATCAGTCAGCAGCCATCAACATTACGGCAACAAACTCCACTAGCAAAAAGATTATGACTCACTGAAGGCTCAGATGATTGCTAGCATATTTTTGCAGTAAAAAATTTTAAAATTAAGCTATGTATATTGTTTTTTGAACAAGTTGATATTACACACTGAATAAACTACAGTATAACATAACTCTATATACCCTTGGAAATAAAAAGAAACATGTCACTTGCTTTTTGCTGTGATCTGGAACCAAATACACAATAGCTTGAAGATATGCCTGTATTGAGAATATCTTATTTTAAATGTAAAATAAATTAATGATATTACAGTATGGTTTTTCATGAATTGGATAGAAAAACATTGTGATTTATCTACATCGCTTTCATAATTAAATTATCATTTCTCTGATTAGGTCTTAGGAGGAAATTAGCCAAAATAAATAGGCTCTGGCTTCTGAAATGACCACCTTTTCAAGACATAGGTACTGAGGTGGTTGTTTTGATCTATTAGAAACTTGAGCTTCTGCAATTTGTATCATGTTGTAAGTCCTAAATGTGTTACTCTCATTCTTCTTGGACAAAATATAAATGGGGACTGGTCTATCTGAAACATTGGTTCTGGAGTAGCCAGTAGACAATCTACCTTCAGAGATCTCTTACCAGGGAAAATCCCTGACCTGGTTTGATAATGCAAAAGTAGATAATTTGTGTTACTTATATCCTCATTCATAAACTTGTTTGCAATATGCAGTTAGTGGTATATGTTAAGGCACAGTCCATACAAATGCACCAGAGTCCAGATTCGGGTCACTGGAACTAGTATGAAGGTCCAGGAGCAAAATAAACCTAGATTAAAGTGATTTTTATGAGTCTGACTCAACTGTAGTTTGTGATTTGATCATATGTGGAATACATGAAGAAAGGGTCATTCTTCGCTTTCTGATCCATTTCACAGGGTAGGTATCAAAGTAAAATTTCTGTGTGTGCTTATACTTAAAGGAAATTTTTAACCTGTGCAATATGGATTACAAGATATGAATTAAGTTTGGAACACTTAAATTACCCTAGTGTATTATAATTTCACTTTGATTTGCCTGGCTCTGCCTTTATTCTCTACCCCAACTCCCACCTCCAATCTATTGTAAGCTCCTATAAGTAAGGGACTTGGATTTGTTTAATAAACTATACCTAATTCTTGGAACCACACTTAGCACATTTACCTTTTAGGTAAAAGATGCATTTAAATCATTAAATGAAAGAATGAATAAGACAACTAATTAAATATATTAACATATTTTTAAAATAACACTCAACATTCAAAAATACATGTCTAGAGACCTTATCACAGAAATATTTTGTGCATAATTGCAACATTTCAGTTGGCAAATAATTGAAACAAATAATCTTTTTATAATTTTATGTTTTAATTTTTGTGGGTACATATAGGTGTATATTTTTACACAGTACATGAAATATTTTGATACAGGCATGGAATGAGTAATAATCACATAATAAAAAATTGACTATCCTTTCAAGCATTTATCCTTTGTGTTGCGAACAATCTAATTATGCACTTTTTGTTATTTAAAAATGTACAATTAAATTATTTATTGACTATAGTAACCCTGTTGTGCTATCAATACTAGGTCTTATTTATTCTTTCTATTTTTTTTAACCAATTAACAATCCCTACTCCCACTTTCCACCCACCTACTATCCTTCCCTGCCTCTGGTAACCATCCTTCTATTCTTTATCTTCATGAGTTCAATTGTTTTGATTTTTAGATACCACAAATAAGTGAGAACATGTGAAGTTTGTTTTTCTGTTCCTGGCTTATTTTACTTAACATAATGACCTCCAGTTCCATTGATGTTATTACAAATGACTGAATCTCATTTTTTTAATAGCTGAATAGTACTTCATTGTGTCTAAGTACCACATTTTCTTTATCCATTCATTTGTTGATGGACACTTAGGTTGCTCCCAAATCTTGGCTATTGTTAACCACGCTAGAACAAACATGAGAATGCAGATATCTCTTCAATATGCTGATATCCTTTGGGTATAGACCCAGCAGTGGAGTTACTGGTTCATTTGGTAGCTGTATTTTTCTTTTTTTGAGGAACCTTCAAACTATTCTCCACAGTTGTACTATGAAAATTTACATTTCCAATAAAAGTGTACGAAGGTTCCCTTTTCTCCCCATCCTCACCAGTGTTTGCTATTGCTTAACTTTTGGATAAAAGCCACTTTAACAGAAGTGAAATGATATCTCACTGTAAATTTTGACTTCCATTTCTCTGATGATGAGTAATGTTGAGTACCTCTTTATATGCTTGTCTGGAATCTGTATGTCTTCTTTTGAGAAATGTCTACAAATATCCTTTGTCTGTTTTTTCAATCAAATCACTAGAAGTTTTCTAAAGAGGTATTTGAGTTCCATATATCTGGTTATTCATCCCTTGTCAGATGGATAGTTTGCAAATATTTTGTCTCATTCTGTGGGTTGTCTCTTCACTTTGCTGATTGTTTCCTTCATTGTACAGAGGCTTTCTAAGTTGATGTGATCTCATTTGTTCATTTTTGCTTTAGTTGCTTGTGCTTATGGGGTATTACTCAAGAAATTTTTACCCACACCAATGTCCTGAAGAGTTTCCTCAACACTTTTTTGTAGTAATTTCACAATTTGAGATCTTAGATTTAAGTCTTTAATCAATTTTGATTTTTTTTTAATCAGACAAGTGATAGGGGTCTAGTTTAATTATTCTGCATATTGCTATTTAGTTTTCACAGCCCTGTTTATTGAAGTAACTGGTTTTTTTCCCAGTGTATGTTCTTGACCCCTTTGTCAAAAATGAGTTCAGTGTAGGCATGTGGATTTATTTGTCCATTCTCTATTCTGTTCCTTTGGTCTATGTGTCTGTTTTTATGCCGGTACCGTGCTGTTTTGGTTACTATAGCTCTGTGGTATAATTTGAAGAAAGGTAATGCAATTCCTCCAGTTTTGATCTTTTTGCTCAGGATAGCTTTTGTTTTCCTGGTCTTTTGTCATTCCATATACATTTTAGGATTGTTTTCTCTATTTCTGTGATCAATATCATTGGTATTTTGATAGATATTGCATTGAATCTGTAGATTGCTTTGGGTACTATGCACATTTTAACAGTATTGTTCTTCTAATTTGTGAACATGAAATATCTTTCCATTTTTTGGTGTCCTCTCCAATTTATTTCATTAGTGTTTTATAGTTCTTGTTGTAGAGATCTTTCACTTTTTTGGTTATGTTAATTCCTAGGTATGTAATTTTATTTGAGGCTATTGTTTATGATATTACTTTACTGATTTCTTTTTCAGATTGTTCAGTGTTGGCATTTAGAAATGCTACTAATTTATGTGTGCTGATTTTGTGTCCTGCAGCTTTACTGAATTTATAAGTTATAATATTTTCCTGATAGAGTCTTCAGAGTTTTCTAAATATATGATTATATCATCTGCTAACAAGGACAGCTTTTCTTCCTTTCCAATTTGGATGCTATTTATTTCTTTCTCTTGTCTAATTGCTCTAGCTAAGACTTCCAGCACTATTTGAATAACTGGTGAAACTGGGCATCCTTACTGTGTTTCAGATGTAAGAGAAAAGGCTTTGAGTTTTTCCTCATTCAGTATGATACTAGATGTGGGTCTGTCATATATGGCCTTATATTGAAGTATGTTTCTTCTATAAGCATGTATTTGAAGCTTTTTATCATGAAGTGATGTTGAACTTTTTCCATCCCTTTATTTTCAGTCTATGTGTATCTTTACGTATGAAGCGTGTTTCTTATAGGCAACAGATCATTGAGTATTTTTTATCCATTCAGTCCCTCTTTGTCTTTTGATTGGAGAGTTTAGTGCATTTGCATTCAATGTTGTTATTGATAAGTAAAGACCTATTCTTGTCATTTTGTTACTTGTTTTCCTTTTATTGAAGATAATTTTATCTGGCAGTATGCTTTGATTTGTTGTTTTTTTATTTTTGTGTATTCATTGTATATTTTCTGATTTGAGATAACCATTAGGTTTCCAACTACTATCTCATAACCTATTATTTTAAACTGGTGAGAAGTTAATTCCGATTGCATAACAAAAACACAAAATAAAACTAATGAAAACCCTATACTTTATCTTTATTTTCCAGCTTTTAAACTTTGCTTATTTCCCTTTATATCTCATTGTACTGTTTATATCTTGAGCAGTTGCTGTACTTTTTTTTATTGGTTCATCATTTAGTCTTTCTACTTTAGTCAAGACAAGTTTACACACCAAAATTATGATGTTACATCATTCTGCGTTTTTTCATGTTCTTATTATTAGCAGTGAGCTTTAAATCTTCAAATGATTTCTTGTTATTGTTCATTATTATCCCTTTCTTTCTGACTGAAGTGCTCCCTTTAGCATTTCTGGTGGGACAGTTCTGGTGTTGATGAAATTACTCAACTATTGTTTGTCTGGGAATATCTTTATGTCTCCTTTATGCATAGAGAATATATTCATTGGCTATACTATTGTAGGGTAAAAGTTTTTTCCTTCAATACCTTAAATATGTTGTGACACCCTCTTCTGGCCTGTATGGCTTCCATTAAAAAGTCTGCTGCCAGACATATCGGAGTTCCATTATATGTTATTGGTTTCTTTTCTCTTGCTGCTTTTATAATCCTTAATTTATCCTTGACATTTAGGAATTTGATTATTCAATCCCCTGTGGTAGTCTATTTTGGGTTAAATCTGCTTGGTGTCCTATAAGTTTTTTTGTAATTTAATGCTGATATCTTTCTCTTGATTTGGGAAATTCTATATTCTCCCTTTGAGTAAGCTTTCCACTCCTATTTTTTTTCTCTACTTCTTCTTGAAGGCCACTAACTCTTAGATTTGCCCTTTTGGGTCTATTTTCTAAATCTTGTAGGTGTGCGTCATTGTTTTTTATTTTTTATTATTTTGTCTCCTCTGACTGTGTTTTTTCAAATAGCCTGTCCTCAAGCTCACTAATTCTTTCTTCCTCCTGATCAATTCTGCTATTAAGAGACTGTGATGCATTTCTCAGCATGTCAGTTGCATTTTTGAACTCTAGAATTTCTGTTTCATTTTTAAAAATAATTTTAATCTCTTTATTAAATTTATCTGATATAATTTTGACGTTCTTTTCTGTGCTATCTGAAATTTTTTTGAGTGTCCTTAAAACAGCACATTTAATTTTCTGCCTGAAAGGTCATGTATGACTGTTTCTCCAGGATTCATCCCTGGTGCCTTATTTAGTTCATTTGATTAGGTCATGTTTTCTTGGATGGTGTTGATGCTTGTAGATGTTTTTTATTGTCTGGGCATTGAAAAGAGATACTTATCGTAGTTTTCACAGTCTGGGCTTATTTGTGTTTGTCTTTCTTTTGAGGACTTTTCAGGTATTTGGAGGGACTTGGGATTCAAGCCCAATAACACTGTGGTTTTTCCAAACTTGTAGCAATACTGCCTTGATGGTCTTGGATGAGTTCTGGAGGAGTTCTCTGGATTACCAAGCAGAGACCCTTGTTTTTGTTTTATTTTGTTTTTTGTTTTTTTCATTTACTTTCTCCTAAACACACCATCTCTCTCTCTTTACTGAGCCATCTGGAAATGGGGAGTGTAGTGATGCAAGCACCCCTGTAGCCATTACTGCCGTGATGCCCAGGGCTCTTAGTTAGAGTGGCAAGTTCCCCCAGGCCCTTAGAGTATCCCAGGGATTAGAGTAAAAAACTTTAGCAATTTATTTAATATATATTCTATTCTACTACAGCTAAGCTGTCACTCGAACCACAAGATGAAGTCCTTTTTACTCTTCTCTCCCCTTTTCACAGGCAGAAGAGCCTCTCCATGTGGCCCCTACCACCACTGGCCCATGGCGAGTTCTGCCAGGTTTCTGAAGACGTTTGCTTAAAGCTCAGGGTGATCTGCATCAGCTTGTGATAAATGCTGCCAGTCTTGGAACTCACCCTCCAGTGGAGTGGTCTCCCTTCTGGCCCAGGGAAGGTCTAGAAATGCTGTCCAACAGCATAAGGTCAATACTTTTACTTATGGTCCAAGACTATTAATATGCATGCCTATTGTTTGTAGGAAAAGAGTCACAAACACCAGTGTTTTCCACAAACACATCAGTGGTGACCGACATATTGGAAAGATTTATTGATTATGAAAGCTTAAATCAATAAATTTGCTACCTTAAAATGAGTGAAGTTTGGCCTGGAAAATATAGAACGACAGAGAACAACAACAACAAAAACAAACATAATCCAAATTTGAGAGGTATGGGAAAACTTAAAAGTTACATTGAGAAGTCTAATTTTGATCTTCAGTGAGGAGCTCAGACAGGCTTAATAATGGTTTGTCACACAACTGATGTTCAAAAGTACTGCAGTTAATAATGCATCTAATCCAGAAGTAAATCATCCTTGGAGATAACCAGCTCGACTATTCTTAGATTGCCAGTGGAGCTCTTATGTTTCCATGTAGAACAGTAGCAATAGCAACAAACTCAGTAGAGACTTATCTTAGATCTTTCTGTGCTGATCCAGGACATGATCCACCGTGACAATGAGTAGGTGCACTGGAGGAATAAGTTTTGACTTTGAGAGTCAGTTCTGTTATGAAAACCTGTGTGTCATGTGGAAAAGGGGCCCAGCATCCACCAGGAGCTACTGGCAGCGGCTCATTGATCTTTCCATTTACTGCACATGAGCTGGAGTAGGGTTTGCTCAATGACAGAGTATAAATGTAGTGTGGATCCCAGGAGATGATAATGGTCATGCTAAGTTTAAAATAATTCCGTTTCATTGCATGACTTTGCAAAGCAGTATAAATAACCAGATGCTGAGTATTATATACAAAACATAGAAAAAGATTTGGACATATAAGGCTGTCTATGTAAAAAGCAATTAACTCACGTTCTTGACATGTCTATCAAAATGTCACTTGCTAGCACAACATTGACTGTTGAGTGCCTTTTCTCTAGAATTTATATTCTTTCCCCACACTGGGAATCACCAGAGTGACCTTTTTATTCTGTTTTCTTAGCTATCACCCTACCTCCTTCTGCTCCTTACCGTCTGTCTCTTTTCATTTGTGAATTTGATTAGCTTAAAGGGAAGAACATAGAGTCAGTACCCTCCAAAGTTTAACTAAAAAGCCTGAAAGCTTATGTATTTAAAACAGCACACATAATGTAAATAACTTATATCTGTGAACTATATCCCTTTATGACAGAGATTAAGTCAAAAGTGTAGTGTTTAAGTGTGACATGAGCCGTGAGCACCGCAAATAATATCACATCAGCGGAAATGCCACCTTTTTTTGCAGTCTACTTCACTGCTAGTGAGGAAAGACCAATTAAAAATAGGGATCAGTAAATATGTTGACTTGATAATCTAGGGTAAAGGATATGTTTGCATACAGATTCTTTGCTGTATTAGCTCAGCTGAACTTTATCTTTTCCCTTGACACCCTGCTGATTTCCAGCATATGTGTGTGTAATCACTAGTGTGTGACCTTCTACTGTTTGCCACTTAAATATCTGTTCCCTTGTCTTTTGCCAGCTGTACTAAGCAATGTTCTCAGGTATATTTTTGGTCCTGTCAGCAATATAAGCATCAGAAAAATCATAGCTGTGGGTTTCTCAAAACTCTCCTTTCCTCTCTCATCGTGTTCTCCATTCCACTCTTGAATATAATTGATTACAAGTCTAGTGAATGATCTTACTATTGTTAATAAATTAACATTTTTCTTCAATTTAAATTCAGCATGAAAACTATATATCCTTAAAGGGGAAATACCCATGCAAAGAAGGAGGAGAAATAAAATGCACAATAAATATTTGAGACAAAATGCTTAGGATAGTCACTTGATTACTTATTTGCTGCTTTTTCTCCTATTTCTCCCCTTGCCCAGAACAACATAATCTGAACTAGTTATAATATGAAGAGAATGTCAGTATTAATTGGAGTATTTTGCCTTCATCAGGAAACAATGAAAAATCAGAAGCTCTTAAAGCAGTAAATGTAGTCTTGTGGGAGGTTAATTTCCTTCGGAAGTTATGTTGACTCCTTCTCACCACATGGGCATTACGTACTCTTAGTTTGTTACTGTTGTCTTTATAAATAGCCCTCCAGTGGCCCTAAATAGTAATTAAAGCTTTGCAATATGCTTATATTGTTAAAGTATAAAAAAGAGTAATTTAGATATGTGAAGAGTGTAGCTTGACAAATTACAATGATCACTTCTTTTCTTTCAGATTGAACATTTTTCCCCCCAACTACATTTTCCTCTTCCTTGAACAGGATAAATTTCAACTGGCTGGGCCACTAATAGTCTCAGTTTCACTATCTAATGATAACTGTATTCAGATGCAATGGTCTTTGACAAATTGAATTCTAATGTTTAATGTTTGCAGATCCTCTTTGTTCTGAATGTGGGAAGATGGAATTCCCTGCTTCAAGCTGACAGCAGTAGTTTGCAAAGTAGTACTGATTGTGATTTTAAGAATATCTTGTGATATATGATCTACTTCCATACTACAGAAGAGGATTTAAAGCTTGAGACACATGTCTGCATCTCACTATTTGATGTTTGATGTTTCGGCAAAAATAATATTAAACTTTCCCCATTGACTCAATATAGGATTCATAGAATATCAGTGTTTTAGAGTGAATTAGAGTGTTCCCTCCATTTGATAACTCATTTTTTTTTTTTTTTTTTTCAGATGGAGTCTCGCTCTGTCACCAGGCTAGAGTGCAGTGGTACGATCTTGGCTCACTGCAACCTCCACCTCCTGGGTTCAAGCGATTTTCGTGCCTCAGTCTCCCGAGTAGCTGGGATTACAGGCACGCACCACCACACCCAGCTAATTTCTGCATTTTCTTAGAGACGGGGTTTCACCATGTTGGCCAAGATGGTCTTGATCTCCTGACCTCGTGATCCGCCTGCCTTGGCTTCCCAAAGTGCTGGGATTACAGGAGTGAGCGACAGACCGTGCCTGCCCCAACTTTTTTTTAAATTGAAAATTTTGTAATTATTTTTGCTAAAATATTGGTATTCTCATTGTTAAATTTTATAAATCCTTGTTATATTTATCTTAGACCCTCAATTTTCTTTTAAACACACACATGCATTGTACATGCACACACTAACACACAAACAAAATTAACATACCCATGATTTCTGAATTCACTTTATGTACATATACAGATACTTCTTAATTTACAATGGGGCTATGTTCCCATAAACATGTTGCTAGTTAAAAATATTGTAAGTTGAAATGCATAAAATATATCCAATGAATTGAACATAATAGCTTAGCTTAGCCTACCTTATACATGCTCAGAACACTTATATTAACCTACAGATGGGCAAAGCCTATTTTAACACAAAGCCTATTTTATAACAAAGTTTTGAATATCTTATGTAATTTATTGAATATTAAACTGAAGGTGACAAACAGGATGGTTATAACAGAATAAAAAGGTAACCTGCAGAAAGAAAGAAAATATTTGCAAAGTTATTCATTTGACAATGAATTAGTATTCAGAATACACAAGAAACTCAAACAGCTCAACATCAAAGAAAAAATTTTTTTTAAAAATTGGCAAATTAGTCGAATTGACATCTCTGAAAAGAAGACATACAAATGGCCAAGAGGTATATGAAAAAATACTTAACATCGTTAATCATCAGGGAAATGTAAATTAAAACCACGATGAGATAAAATCTCCTTCTAGTTACAATGGCTATTATAAAATAGACAAAAGATAACAAATGCATAGAAAGGGGAACTCTTATACATTGTGATGGAAATGGAAATTAATATAGCTATTATAGAAAACAGTATTGGCCAGGTGAGGTGGCTCACTCCTGTAATCCCAGCACTTTGGGAGGCCAAGGCAGGCAGATCACTTAAGGTCAGGAGTTTGACAACAGCCTGGCCAACATGGTGAAACCCTGTCTCTACTAAAAATACAAAAAATTCACCAGACATGGTGGTGCATGCCTGTAATCTCAGCTACTTGGACAGCTGAGGCAGGAGAACCGCTTGATCCCAAGAGGGGGAGGTTGCAGTGAGCTGAGATTGTGCTACTGCTCTCCAGCCTAGGCAATGAGAGTGAAATTCTGTTGAAAGAAAAAAGAAAGAAAGAAAGAAAGAAAGAAAGAAAGAAAGAAAGAAAGAAAGAAAGAAAGAAAGAAAGAAAGAAAGAAAGAAAGAAAGAAATAAAGAAAGAAAGAAAGAAAGGAAGGAAGGAAGAGGGAGAGAGAGAGAAGGAAGGAGAGAGAGAAGGAAGGAAGGAAAGAAAGAAAAAGAAAGAAAGAAAGAGAAAGAAAGAAAGAAAGAAAGAAAGAAAGAAAGAAAGAAAGAGGGAGAGAGAGAGAGAAGGAAGGAAGGAAGGAGAGAGAGAAGGAAGGAAGGAAGGAAAGAAAGAAAAAGAAAGAAAGAAAGAAAGAAAGAAAGAAAGAAAGAAAGAAAGAAAGAAAGAAAGAAAGAAAGAAAGAAAGAAAGAAAGAAAATAGTATGCAGAATAGTATGCAGGTTTCTTAGAAGACTAAAAGTAGAACTACCACATGATCCAGCAATTCCACATTAGGTATATATCTAAAAGAAAAGTAATCAGTATGTTGAGGCAATATCTGCACTCCCATATTTATTGCAGAACTATTCGCAACAACCAAGATATGAAATCATCCTAAACACCCATCAACAGATGAATGGATAAAGAAAATGTGGAATATATACTCAATGAAATACTATCCAGCAGCAAAAAGGAATGAAATCCTAAAATTCACAGCAACATGGATGAGCTTGGAAGATTTTAAGTGAAATAATCCAGCTGAAAAGAGATAAATACCACATATTCTCATTTATATGTGGAAGCTAACATAGTTGATTTATAGAAGTAGAAAGTAGAATAGTGGTTACTAGATGCTGGGAAGAGAAATGAGGAGGAAGAACAGTATAAAATTGGTTAACAGATAAAAAATTACAGCTAGATAATAGGAATCAGTTCTACTGCTTTAAGCACTGTAGGTGACTATAAATAAAAATTTATTTTTTTATTTCAGGCCAGGAATGGTGGCTCATGCCTGTAATTCCAGCACTTTGGGAGACCAGGGCGAGTGGGTCACTTGAGGTCAGGAGTTTGAGACCAGCCTGGCCAACATGGCAAAACCCCGTCTCTACTAAAAATGCAAAAAGAACCCGGGTATGGTGGCACACCCCTGTAATCCCAGCTGCTTGGGAGGCTGAGGTGGGAGAATTGCTTCAACTTGGGAGGCGAAGGCTGCAGTGAGCCAAGATCGCACCACTGCATTCTAGCCTGGGCAACAGGGCTGGCTATACCCTGTCTCCAAAAAAAAAAAAAAAAAAAAAAAAAAAAAAAATTATATTTTCAAATAACAAAAAGAGTGAATTTTGAAAGATTCCAACACAAATAAATAATAAATGCTTGAGGTCATGAATATGCTAGTTACCCTGATTAGATCATTACACATTGTATACATGCACTACATTTTACGCTACACCCCATCAATATGTACAATTCCTATATATTAATTAAAAATAATTTTAAAAACCAAAAAACACCTTCAGAATGGTTGTATAGCTACTTGAAGTATGGTTTTGCTTTTGTAAATTCAAAAAATTGTTGACCTATCGTCACTCAGAGATCCATCCATATGCACTGTATACGTATATCCTTAATATCTTTGTGCTTCTGTTTTATATTATTTTGCCAAAATCATGCTTTCTTGACATAATTCACTTACTTTTAAAGATTAAAATTATACTTTAATAGAATGAATTATGTATCATTGTCTAATTTTAATTTGTAAATAAATTTTCTTTTATGGCCTATTTGCCCATGTGTTTAAGAGTATGTGACTGGGTTTCATTCTACATGAAAATTCATTTTCCCTTTTGCATCTATCTCTTTGTGTTTTATTCTCTGTGTCTAGAAGTTTTGGCAATGACTTCAACCAACCACAGTTTCTATCAATCTGAAAGCAGCATGGGGACTTTGTCCCCTTGGTGACAGCAGATATTTGTAGATCTAGACACCAAGCCATCGGGGTGGTTTGTCTCAGTCCCCACCTCTCCCAGGTCCCCCAAATAATTCATAGTCTCAGGGAGTGATGAGATGGCAACAGCTTTTCCATTCTCTACTCAGCAAGTGGTTCTCACCCCAGATGCCTGTTTTAGAGTACAGAGCCTTGTTTTGTTTTTGTGCTTTAAATGGAATTATTTACTTTTATTACAGAGAAAGCTTTTCTTCTGATCTCTGTTGCCTGCTGGCTGAGGGTCAGGAAGCTTGAAACCTTGGCCCCATGCTCTGATGCATGTTTGAGTTTTGAATACGGGTTATGGAAATGGTTATCTTATAGCTGAACAAAACAAGTTCTTTCCTAATCTCAGGTTATTAATTGAAACTATCATGGTGTGTGTGTGTGTGTGTGTGTGTGTGTGGTATTTAGGTTTGGGAATTATACTCAAATTATGGTCTTAAAGTATCATCTTTATTGAAAGTCATGTGGATTGCTGTTATCCAGTGAAATTTATTGCATAGTTTCAAATTCTGCCACTGTAGCTATGAATAAAGCTGCTTTTGAAATAATCAGTAAACACTAAACTAAACTCTATATATAAGAAAAACTTGTATTCTGTAGCATTTTTATAGAACAGTGTGTGTGTTTTTCTCCGTTAACTTTATCTTGAGTAACCTAATAACATTAGCTATAGATTGAGTCTACAAATAATAATCCTAGAAATTCAGTGAACAATAACGTTGATTATTGTTCTAAAAGTTCGTTGATATTAAGATTCATAGAGAGTGATCATTCCTTTGGCAAATTATTACATAGGAAACAAAATATGGTCTCTAAAAATTCAGATTCACAATCCAAACAAGCAAATGAAAATAAAAATAAAGCCTTTTAAATATGTTCAGTTATGTTCATCTTATATATTTAGTTTTTTTCAGTTGAGTGATCATTGATTTGCTGGAATACAATTTTATGTTCAGGGTTAAGTAGGCTTAAATTTTTTAAACTATGAAAATATAAAAATAAAACATTAAATTTGCATTGTGTAAATAGAACAATATACATAATTTACTACTGGAAGGAAACATCTCTATTTTAACCTGTTTGATTTATAGATAATGATATGATCACTGTTTATATTTAAGTCATATCATATATATTTGAAATAACATAAATAAGAAAATTGTATATTTGAACTATTAAGTGTATTTGAAGATGCATTCATTAGCATTAAATATTTCATGAGTGTTGAGTAAAATACTCTCTCCTGATTAATATTATCATATATTAAACTGGTAACATTACTCAGATAATTGTTTTTTAGTATTTTCTCTGCTAGAAATTAGCAGTAATTGAAGGATAACGCTTATCTGATGACTATATTTTTAAAAACATAAATGGCATAATCCAAGAAAAATTTTAAAACTATTTATATATGGTGTAGTGCTATTATATATGTTTCTTCCTAAAAAAAGTGGATAAATGATATTAATTTGGAGATTTTGAGACTTCTAAAATACTTGTGTTCAATTATATCAAGAAATCTGATAATTTTTTTCTTGCCAAAACTTGTGCATGCCTCTTTATTCAGAATTAATTAAATTTAAAATTTTCTCCCTATATTTCCTATTTCTTCTTAGGCTAATTAAATGAGTTACTAAACTTCCTAGTTGGATAGAAGGCATGTAGTGTTTTAATCCTTCTGTGCTACAAATAGTATCTAATAGGGTCTTCTACAATACAGCTTGAAAGGTATAAATTAGTCTTCGTTGTCCTCTATATCTAATTTCTATAACAAGTTTTAAATATGTTCTTCAAATTGAGAATCATAAGATAATCAGATAACCGGTAATCAGTAACTTTAGCCATATGATATATAATACATAGTTATAATATATATATGTATATATTAAGATTTTAAGATTTATGGGCATATAATAAACATTTTAATTCTACCAACAAGAAGCTTAAATGTTTTCTTTTCCAAGATTATAAAAAGTAATACAAATATCACTGTATCAAGAGAAAATATAGATATCGACATTATAATTAAACCATTATCTATCTTTTCATACATGCATACATACATACATACATACATATTTCTAAATTCTCATGGAGGACAAATGAAACAAGGGTAAGTCATAGCTAAAATGTTTCAGAAAAGGAAAAAAAAATTGTAAGTCTTGTTCTACCTAATATAAAAACATAGAAATAACAGACTCAAAATAGTGGGGGCACTATTAAAATGAGTTATAAGGAATTGCTATGATTTAAATGTTTCCTCCCAATTTTATGTGTTGGAAACAATTCACAAGGCAATAGTGTTGGGGATGGGGACCTTGAAAGGAACTTGGGTCATTAAGGGTCTGCCTTCAGGAAAGGATTAATGCTGTTATATAAAGGCTTGCAGGTGTGAGCTCTTACGCTCTTCTCCCATGTGAGAAGCAGCGTTTAAGGCACCATCTTGGATATGGAGACCAGGCCCTTTTAAATTTGCCTGTGTCTTGATCTTGGACTTTTCCACTTCTGGAAATGTGAGTAAATAAATTTCCATCCCTATAAATGACCCAGTCTGTGGTATTTTGTTGTAGCAGCACAAAATGAACTAAATAGAAATCAATGCAATGAAATAGGCTAATATAACATAGAAATAATCACACATGAATGAAAGATAACTATTTAAAAGTAGTATTTGTTACACATTGAACATTTGTAATAGAATTTTTATATTTAGCCTTATCCAGTATGTGAGTCAGTTGTCAGTTCAGACTTCAATAACAATTACCATACACTACATGGCTTTAAGCTACAAACATTTATTTCTCACAATTCTGGAGGATGGGAAGTCCAAGATTAACGTGCTGGCTCACTCAATTCTTGGCAAGGGCCATCCTCCTAATTTTCAGAAGGATGCTTCTTTCTGTATACTCACATGACACAAAGATAAATCTTGTTCTTAAGGGCATGTTAATCCCATCAGGAGCACTCCTCATGACCTAATAATCTCCCAAAATTCCCACCTCCAAACACCATCACACTGGGGATTAGGGCTTCAACATATAAATTTTGGGGAGACACAAACATTCAGTCCGTAGCACAACACTCAGCATCAAACAAATAAGTTCATAAGTGAATAAATGAACAGTATTCGAAATGTTAAATGTAGCCAATGAAATTACAAATATTATGTTCTACCTTCTATTACAAATAAACAAATTTGACTGAGAGTGGTGGCTCACGCCTGTAATCCCAGCACTTTGGGAAGCTGAGATGTGTGGATCACATGAGGTCAGGAGTTCGAGATCAGCCTGGCCAACACGGTGAAACTGTGTTTCTACTAAAAATAAAAATAATTAGCTATGCATGGTGGTGGGCACCTGTAATCCCAGCTACTCGGAAGGCTGAGGCAGCAGAATTGCTTGAATCCGGGAGGCAGACATTGTAGTGAGCTGAGATCATGCCATTGCACTCCAGCCTGGGCGACAAGAGCAAAACTCAGTCTCAAAAAATAAATAAATAAAATAAATAAAGGCACAAATAAACAAATTCTAAACAGAACATTAACAAACTCCCACTAGCCTTCAAAAAATGAAAAAGAAAAATCAGTGGATGCTTGTTGGATGTGACAACCTATGAAGGAATTATAACTGAAACCAATATCACCAAAGTTAACATATACACATTAGGAAAATCTGTGCAAGAAAATACAATGATCAAATAGCTAAAATACAAACATTCTTGATTACCATCACCTAGAGAAAAATTTATGGAGTTTGTCAATTCTCAGAAGAGGAATCAACACACCAGTATTAAAAGAACGACTTATAAAAACAAAATATTTCTTTTATAACTGGGACATTTGAAAATAATTTATAATTTAAAAATAAGATACATCCTAAAGAAGGTGTAGGGTAAACATTGCAGTATTAATAGCGTATGTAGTAGCCCACATTTATTAAACATCCAATATGTGATTCGCAGTTTTCTAGGACTTGAGTTATATGTATTAGCAATTTATCTTCAAAACATCCCCAAGTAGGCACTGTTAGTATTCCCACTTTATGAGTAAATTGAGGCACATAAAAATTCAAAACTTGTTTTTATAATTAGTGCAGTGGAAAAACCAAGGTTCATCATCAAGTTGTCTGGCTCTATAGGACATGAGACTCTTAAACACAGGGCAGTGCTTGCAAGGTATAACAATAATATTTAACACTTATGAACACTACGTGTTTGCTAGGGATTATGGTAATCATTTATATGTGGCATTTCAAGTAATCTCTAGAGGAAAGTTTATTTTCTTCTGAGACTAGAGAAGGAACTAAAACCCAAATAGTTTAAGTAAATGTCCAAAGTTGAAAGAGCTTCTAAACATAGCGACTGTCTGTGAAATAGCAAAACCTTGCACACTCATGCCCTTTCCATTTTGGGATATTGTTTTCAATCTTTCACTAAAGTGAAATGAAGGTACAGTAGCCCCTTCGTATCTGTGGGTTCTGTATCCCTGGATTCAACCAATGGCAGATCAAAAATATTTGAGTAAGGAAACAATAAAAAAATGGCAATAAAAATAATGAAATAAAATATGATAAAACAAGTATTTACAAAATATTTACTTTGTATTAGGTATTATAAGTTACCTAGGGGTGATGTATATAGGATGTACAGAGTTGTATGTAGGAGGATGTGCAGAGATTGTACACAAATATTACATCTTTGTATATAAAGGACTTGAGCATCCTTGGATTTTGATATCGGTGGGAAGTCTTGCAACCAATACCCCACGAATACCGAGGAACTACTGTATGTCTAACTGAAAAAAAAAAGTCTTTAAGATGATGTTATTTCATTTGTATGAAACTCTACTAAAAATGGTAAGAAATGGATACAAAATGTTATGTTCATGAATGTACTTGGCAACCATGACTGTGAAAAAAATAAAATAATTCCAATGTCTAACCATAGAGAAATATCAAATTCACATACTGACTGAAGCATAGCTATTGGAAATCAGGTGTTCAAAGAGGACATAATGATATGTATATTTATTCACTTTCTCTATATGTATGTGCTTACAGAGACAATGATTGAGGGAAGAATAGAAGAACTATTAGCAGTGGTTAATGTAATATTTTACCATATAATAAAATTTTTTCTTTGAGATTTTTCTATTTGTTTTAAGTTTCTGGTCTCAACTAATTTATTTCGCATATGTGAACCAGGGGACAAGAAGAATGAGAATCATAATAGGAGTATGCCACAAAGGCAAGATAAATAGTTAAATAAGTAATATGATTTTTCAAAAAAGGTTTATTTTCTATCCTACAATGGACATCTCAAGACAATTGGGTAATCCATTGAGTCTCTAAATTAGAACACAGTTGGATGTTTCTGACACTGTTCAGATTTTGTTTTCATCCTCTGAGATGCTGAGATTCACTAGGGAAACCTAGCGTTCCAAATGTGTTAGAAAATACATAATGTGTCAACACATTGTGACATGGGAGTGATACTAGTAAAAGCCATTTGAGTCTATTAATAACACAAAACCAGCAGAAAAATATGAGTAAATTTCAGGTTTCTTTCCTTCTTTCTTTCTTTTTTTCTTATTTGCGTTTGTAGTATTACTTTATAAATTAAGAAAAATGATGTAATTTTCCAAAAGACGTAGGATGCTTTGTGTGGAAATTTCTGCTCCCTTTGAAGCTGGTTATTCAGCATTGTATACCGAACTATTTTAGCCATGCATTGTTTTTCACTCATTCACTCATCTGCTCTTTTTTTTCTGTCTCCCTTGCATCATCTTTGATGCTAGCATTCAGATGGCAAATGAAAGAATACTTTGCAAAGTTCATGAATTGGCACAACTGTGGTTGATAAAATTTATTTTCTGACTAATTTGCTGTTTTTCATTACACCTTTTCCAAAAGTAACAGAGAAAAGAGAGAACAGGATCAATAATAGATAAGTGAATATGACCTTACCAACATGTGTCCTCAATTGGAAAATGTTCACAGGTGTAATGCATCAGTCAGCATCTTACTTCATTCATAGGTGAAATGATTGACCTGTCTCTCCCAACTTTGCCTCCATTACCTATGAGGAGTTGCACTGAAGACGTGCTTAATGATTATTGGCTACATTATATTAGTGGCTACTAGTAATCTTTATTGTTTGTTATTGTTTAGGCCTAAATCACCTTTAGTAATAAAAAAATTGTTTAGAAACATCAAATATATCTATTTTTTCCTACTGACAGAACTCTGAAGGTTCTAATTTTGGCTAATATATCGAATCACTTCCGTTTTGTCAATAGACATTTTGGAGAGATGACATTGAAACCTATCTGGATGTATACTGATTATTGCAGTTTCTACAGAATTGTGTGTTCACTAATGAGATGTATGACAAGGTGACCCAGTGATAGTGATGGTAGTGATAACAAGGGGACTAGAAATCCCAGCACAGTTGTCACCTCAATTTAGTGAGGAAAAAGAAAGCTCTGAAGGATTTTTTTTTTCTCCCTTGAGTAGCTTGTTTTCTTACTTTGTTCGTTCATTATTATTATACATTGAAATTAATTTATTTCCTCAGTCTAATCTATAATATGCTAAGATATGTCAAATGTGTCCAATTGCATTGAACAATTTGAATACATTCTATTTTAATCTTATTGACTATATTGATCTCATTCTCCTCCTCAAACAACACGGCCAAAAATATGCAATCCATTTCAGTAAATGAAACCTCTGGGTGAAGGTTAATTACAAGGCTTCTAAATGAAACAACTGAAAAGAGACAATGATCAATTGAAAATAGACCCTAATAGAGTATGTATGTGCATTTTTCCTTTCACCATAAGTGTTGGAATTATAAGCCACAGATGCCAGTTCCCAGTTACTCATGCCAGCTGGGGATACATTTGCCCCCACTCTTTCCCATTGGATTTGAAAACTGCTCAATTATCCTTGTATTCCAAGGTCTATGCTTGCAGCAGGGCTCTGAGATCTAAATTCTTTCACAGATACAGAGATGGATTCAGTTTATCTGTCTAAAGAGAGAAATTGTAATGCACATACATATTTGACTTTCATATAGTAAGAAAAAGAAACATTTACATCTATCAAGTTAAAAAGAATGCAGTAAGTCTGGTGTGTGTGTGTGTGTGTGTGTGTGTGTTATAGGGAAGGTTGGGGAGAGGGGAGCAAACTGGCACTTTTTCAGGGACAATCTAGCTATTTGCTATTCCACAGTTGCTTCTGGAGTCTGCGGGTGGCAGCTGGTAGTGCTTCTCTGATGGCCATGCTTCCAGGAAACAGCAGAACTAAGACAACCTAAAACAATAAACGCAATGCTATTAACAAATTACTGCCCCTTCCCCCTTTCTACCGATTTCTTTCCAGAAAACATCTGTCTTCTCGGCCTCCTTTTTGCATGCATAAATTCACTTTAAAGTTCACAGCTTCTTGAGCATGTTTCTATTCTCTATTTAAAAAATGTGTTTTTCTCACAATCATCTGACAGGCTTTCAGTAGCAGAGGCTGTGTGTACTATTTAGTTTTACTTTCTCTATCGAGAATACTGTTTACACACTAGGCAATGAAGAATATGCATGACCAATGAGATAAAAAATTATTAGGGGCAATAATATAAGATAATCTTTTTAGAGAAATTTTGCCTTAATAATGTCTTCCACTTTTTAGAGCCCATTCTACAATTTCTTGGCTTATACTGGCATAATTTATTTTAGTTTAGTTTCATAATATTATTATTTTTTCTTTTCTGTGCACTTTTTCTGTTACAAGAATCATGACTTCCCCTTGTTTTCTACACATCTATTATTTACAATTAACTAATTTCAAGACTGATGGATCACCACTGCTGTCCCCTCTCCTTTTGTCTTTTCTTTTGAAATTCATATCGTTAATTCAAATATATTTTTATTGAGAGTTTTTCATTGACAGTTTTCTTCAAATACATACATAAAGATGTATCCTTTTAATGTTTGTTGTTGCTCAAATATGCCTTTCTTTTGCCTAACATATGTTTGGTATTTTGCTTGGAGATGTGATAGTTGTAGTCTCAACTTCTCAATGGTCTTTAGATGTTCTTCCATTGTCTTCCACTTCCGTTATTGCAGAGGAGAGTCCAATGCTTTGTTTTGTTTTTAATTCTTGTTCCTGTTGTTATTGCATGGAAGCGTGGTTTTTTGTTTTGTTTTGTTTTGTTTTGTTTTTGAGATGGAGTCTCACTCTGTCACCCAGACTGAAGAGCAGTGGTGTGATCTCGGCACACTGCAACCTTCACCTCCCAGGTTCAAGCAATTCTCTGCCTCAGCCTCCTGAGTAGCTGGGATTACAAGCACCTATCATTACACCCAACTAATTTTTTTTTTTTTTGTATTTTTAGTGGAGACGGTGTTTCACCATCTTGGTCAGGCTCGTCTTCGACTCCTGACCTGATGATCCACCTGCCTTGGCCTTCCAAAGTGCTGGAATTACAGAAGTGAATCACCACACCTGGCCAACTTTTTTTTTTTTTAAATTTAAATTATGGAAGAAAGGATTTTACCAAGATATTGCCTCTCTTACTTTCTTTTCATTTTTCAGTAAAAACTTAATATATAGTAGGTATGAGAAAAATATTCAGGACGTATGAACGAACATTTGTAGTGTGCACACTAATACAAAGTGCTGTGATAGAAAATCACCTCTTTCCCTTGCTCGTTAAGTTTCGAGTACAATATGGAAAGTATGCAGGTAAACATTTAATTATGACAAGGCATACTGAATTTGAACTCTTTAGGGATTAGACAAAGTTCTCTCTGTGGAAGTAAATAAAGGATTTGTTTTAATGGATTTTACAGAAGTCATCTGGGCTTTTCAACAAAATAGATTCCTCTCTCCATTGACCTGAATTGCCTTAACTGCCAAATGTCTGGGTCTTTACTCAGTAAAAGAGAGACACAGGGTGCAATTCACCTTTTTCCTATCCTTGTTCCCTTTGTCAGTTGAACATCTAGTTGGGCATTTATTGCAGAAGCACACTGAAGGCAATTTTAGCTGAAGGTGAGCCAATGTTCGTGTAAACTTCCAATACAGATTAAATATTAGGGTTTGTCCCAGCTCACATAAGAAGCTAGAGCTATCAGGTTTAGGGGTGGAGGGAAGTCAGAGATACTTTTAGACAGATGAAAGAACATATGTAAAAGGCTGGAAGCAAAAAAGTCCCTGAAAAACACGTAAGAAAGAGATCATGAAATACAGAGAGCCATATAGTACAATATGACCCTGAGTGCAACTGGGTGGCTCTGAATGAAAACAGATTCATGATGTGAACTGACCTGAAAAAGTCAGTGTAGGAGGCTCCCCAGACAGGAGGGATGTTGGACTAATCCAACAGACACATGATAAACACAGAAAAAATATCCTTATTTTCTTGAAATGCTTTTCATTTAAACCAAAACGACAGCAACCAGGAAACCCAACTAAAAAACAATCCACATAATAGAGCTACTTTATTTTTTGGAATAAAGAGGAACACTCTCCTATATTTTTGTATATGATTTATGTCTTGGCCAGCATAAAACATATTAGCTTTTTTTTTTTTTTTTTTTTTGAGACGAAGTCTCACCTAGGTTGGAGTGCAGGGACGCGATCTTGGCTCACTGCAATCTCTGCCTCCCCGGTTCGAGCAATTCTCCTGCCTCAGCCTCCCGAGTAGCAGGGACTACAGGCGCACGCAACCACACCTGGCTAATTTTTGTAGTTTTAGTAGAGATGGGGTTTCATCATGTTGGCCAGACTGGTCTTGAACTCTTGACCTCGGGTGATTTGCCCGCCTTGGCCTCCCAAAGTGGTAGGATTACAGGCATGAGCCACTGCTTCCGGCCATTGGCATTTGTTTAAGGTTTGACTGCTTTTTCACTTTTGTATGAATCTATTTTGAAAGCAGTCTCTGAGTGTGGGAGGTTCCCTGGGACTTGCAATGCATCTGTTGGAGTCACAACTGAGAAGATTGCCTTAAAAAAGAAAGTAACCCGTGAAAACATTGACCTGACCAAAGTGGACAAAAATCCCTGTCAAGATAGAATAGCAACTCTGTTTATTGATCCACTTTACTAAAGTTGGCTAGAAAGAGGGGCATAATAACAATTCATTTTATTTGAGGATTTGTGAAACTTGAAAAAGCTGATATTTTCAGGTTATTTTGGAATTATCACTTAAGATAATAATTGAAATGTTTATATTCACATATTTCAAATGTAAATTAATATTAGACTGTGTAATTGAAAAATATACAGCTGCTCCACAGGGAGCTTTCGGGGGTCTCTTTCCTGCACCGAGATCACTGCCATTAGCTATTACAACACATTTTTTGTTTGTTTGTTTTTGAGATGGACTCTTTCTTTCTAATCCAGGCTGGAGTGCAGTGGTGTGATCTCGGCTCACTGAACCTCAGTCTGTCTCTCGGGTTCAAGCAATTCTCCTCCCTCAGTCTCCCGAGTAGCTGGGATCATAGACACCTGCCACCACGCCTGGCTAATTTTCCTTTTTTTTTTTTTTTTTTTTTTGGTATTTTTAGTAGAAATGGGTTTTCACCATGTACCATGTTGGCGAGGCTGGTCTCAAACTCCTGAATTCAAGTGATCCGCCCATCTCAGCCTCCCAAAGTGCTGGGATTACAGGCCTGAGCCGCAGTGCTGGCCCTATTGCAACACATCTGATTGCATTTAAGGCATTATACTCTTGGAGATCAGAAAGTCTATTCAACCTGTACAGAGTTTGTGTGCATATGCATATGTGTGAAGCATATGTCTTGCTTAGTTAAGTTGCAATCTTCTTCAATACATAATTTTTCAACACATAATTTTAGTGTGCTCTTTTACTTTTAACATGGAATCTTGAAAATAATAGACAGCTGCTACTTTAATGATTGATTGGTTGGCTGGTTGACATATCTCCTAGTTTCAGTATCATCTAACATTTTTCGTTGTTGTTTTACTGGAATCCTATTACATGATTTTCCTTAATTTTAAAAGAATATATGCAGTGTTTTTTAATTTTAAAAAGGCAATTATTTCAGAATGGCTTAAAAATAATTTCACACTTCTTTGTCCTTAAAAACACAAAACTCCCTAGGGGCAAACACATTCAACAGTTTGTTTTTAATTCTTATAATGTTGTCTTAATCACTCTTGACTTAATTTTAGGCCTTACTTCTTTTTGACACTTTCTTTTATATAATACATAATTAGATAGAATATTATTTCCACAATTTCTCCTTAAATTGTAAAGTTCCACTTTAAAAATTTTATTTGATTTTTTAACTGACAAATAATAATTGTACATGTTTATGCGATACAATGAGATGTTTTAATACATGTATATATTCTAGAATGATAAGATCATGCAAATTAACATATCCATTATCTCACATGTTTATTATTTCTTTATGGTTATAACATTTAAAATCTACTCTTTTAGCAATTTTGAAATATATAATATAGTATTATTAATCTTGGTCACCATGTTGTGCAATAGATCACTTGAACGTGTTTCTTCTGTCTAACGGAAATTTTGGTAAGCTTGGACCAATATCACTTCTTTCCTCTTGCATCCTCCAACACTGCTTTCCCCCTTTCCAACCTCACCCACTCCCTTGTGTCCACAGCCTTTGATAACCACCATTGTATTATTTTTTATCAAGATATTAATAATTTACTTTGACTTCAGACTATGTAAGATGAGAATATATGTTGCCCGGATTACCTTTACCTTTCCTTTTCCATCTTTGACCATCAAACTTACATGAGCTATACTCTTCAATTTTAACATTTTTCTAAACCTTGTTGGACTCCAATCAGAGCTATGCATTCTCCCTGTACAGAGAATACTATCCTCACAATCTGTGCAGGTTCACTCTTAACTTTTATTGAATTGTTTTTATTTGTATTATTCCATGTCCCTGTAGTAGCCAACCATACTTCTGGGCTATGTAATGCATGTTTTCCCAAAATATGTTTGATTTTTTTTTTGCTTTTAATTGTCTTTGGTTTTGGTATCAGTAGTGCTATCCTCCTAAGATTAGCTTGGAAGTGTTCCTTCCTCTTCTATTTTCTCAAAATGTTTGCAGAGAACTTGTAATATTTTTTTCTCTAAATGTTTGGAAGGATTCACCAGCAAAGTTATCCATATAAAACTATACATCTTTTCTTTGTAAGAAAGTGTTTTATTATAAATTCACTTTTTAAATTGGTATGAGAGCACTCTGATATACTCTTGCTTAGAGTTAAATTGGATAATTTATGTAGTCAAGGAACTCAACCATTTCTTCTACATTTCAAACTTGCTGGCATTATATTGCAACATAATATTCCCTTCTTAAAATATGTTTAGGATTTATGAAGATGTCTGTCATCATTTGTCTATTCCGTATTTACTCCCACGCTATGAAATAGACATAATTGATTACTGACAGTGTTCCTTAAGACTCTATTCTTTGCTTAAATATTCATTCTATATTACTTTGTCTTACTAGTATTGTATCGTTTTAAATGCTTGTTTATTCATATTTCTTCACTTATGCATGTTAAGCTATTTGCGGACAAAGATAGCAGATTGGCATGATTATTTAGTCAGTAAATTTTGATCCAATGAATGAAATCTATTGAATCATCACATAATATTATTTAAGGGTTGTTGGATGCATTCAGAAGGCAAACTGAGTGAATAAAATATACATATTTAAAAATATCTTCACTTTTTCAGATCACTAATAGTGTACAAACACCTTTAAAAATTTAATGGATAAAACCGGAAGTAATTAACTCTTAAGCATTGAGTTAAATAGTTTAATAAAATAATTAGAAATGAAAATACTAGCATCCTGTTGAACTGCATGGAAATACAAAAAGTCGGCATCCATAGTCAAATATAATTCTTAGTGCATCTTATCTTTTAGCTATAGAAAGCATGAGACTGTATAAAATATACGTATTTAGAAATATCTTCATTTTTTCAGATCATTAATAGTGTACAAACACTTTTAAAAATTTGAGGGATAAAACTGGAAGTAATTAACTTTTAAGCATTGAGTGAAATAGTTTAATAAAATAATTAAAAATGAAACTACCAGCATCCTGTTGAACTGCATGGAAATACAAAATGTTGGCTTCCATAGTCAAATGTAATTCTTAGTGCATCTTATCTTTTAGCTATAGAAAGCATGAGAGAGAGAACATACAGAGAATCCATGAATATTGCTGCTTAATATAGAGAACTGAGAGAAAGATTGATGAATTACTAATTTTTACTTGAAGATAAACACATTTATGACAGAAAATAATAATAAAATTTCAGTTAGCTATGAACCATATGTATTATATTATTTTTACTAAGTGAATCAGATAATATACCCATGTTAAATGTACTTATAGAATACTTCTTTAAAATGAATTTTTTTACAAATAGACATGAAATATAGATAACTTGGGGTGGCAATTTACAAGTGCTGCTTTCAGAAGGGACACAAGAAATATTGTTCAATTTGAGATCCAGGAAGTATAGATGCTGATGAAACATGTAAAGTGACCTTCAATCAACACGATCTTTGTTTTCCTCCCTGATATCATCAAAAATGTTGTGAGCAATAAAAGAGAATGATCACATAGATAGATAAGAAATAGTAAGGTCTTAAAATAAATAACCATATGCTCTAGTTTCTGAGAAAGGAAGTAGAGTTTCCAGATAGAATGGAGAAAATCTTTAAGGATGTAGGCCAGGACAGAAAGAAATAAAGAAACAAGTATGAAGATATAACAGCAAGCTTTTAGGAAGTTTGATAAAAATAACATGTGGCAAAATGAAGAAAGAGAGAAAAATATGCATTATTATATAATGTCAAATTTTCTTTTCAACCTCTCTTCATGTTATGCTTCATTATAAAATAAAGACAGTAGTTAATTCTGCTGACAATGTCTCACACCTTGTTATCATCAAATAAAATCTATCATCCATCAATCAATCTATCTATCTATGTATCTAAGTATCTATCTATCTATCTATCTATCTATCTATCTATCTATCTATCTATCTATGAAAACTTATAGGTAAACATTTAAAAGGCTGATGAGTTACTGATTTGTTTGTAGATAACTACATTGTTCTGAAGAATGAATCTTAATGTTGGTGGAGAGTCTGTTGATTTTCTCATAAATTCCACCAGCTACTGTCAATAGCCAATATATGTTGATTCTTATAGAAATAAAAGATATACTTTTGAAGATATTTAGCTTATAACTTGAGAGATCTTAAAAAATTGTAGAGCGTGGAATGCGAGTTGATATTCTAAGTAGGGTCCTTTGCAAAAGACTGAAATTGCACATGGTAAATCTATGAAATTTTTGTCAATAGCCATGACAGCTTGAACTTTGGAATTATTTTATTTTGCTCAACAATGGATTTGCCATACTAGTGTGCAGGAATAAATAATGTAATAAGTAAAACTATTAACAGTTGACCAAAGCCTTCAACTGAACCTAGCCAATCCTTCTTTCATTGTTCATAGCACAGTAATACTCATAACGAGGTAAAAATCAGGCATACCAACATTTTTATCATTTTTTTCTTGTGAAAAATATGGTTAAGTAAAGGGTGAAGCTTTAATAAAACTGGAAAATAAATTGTCTGCATGATTTAAGTATAGGAAATGTGGTTAATTACAGAAATACAACAGAAGTACTGTCTCCATAAACATTTCTGCATATTAGGTTATTAAAATACAAAGTGTGGAAATCTGGAAGAAGTTAAAGTGGAGAACAAGTATGAACGGCCTAACAGGAAGAATGTTTGTCTCATTTAAAGCAAAGTCATGAGGCTGATGTGGCTTGTGAAGAAAAGCTGAAGGGAAAGGTGCAAGGAGGTAAGATGAGCAAGGTAGCTATGAACTAGACCCTGGAAAGCCACATAGACCATTCAAGATAGGTACAGAGTTTCATCTCATTCTGAAAACTGTCATCAATGTATGATTAAATGAATATGAAAACTGAGAGGAAGCATTTGAAATTTGTCGGTGTAATTTTGTAAAATAATTATCTGAAGGAATTTACTTTTAATTGGTCTGAATTAACATTTATTATTTTACTTTTAATAATTTATTTGTGTATATTTATAAAATAGCAGTATGTGATTGATTGGACACGTTAAAAGATATTTAAAAAAAATGCTCTCAGATAGTTCAAAGGCACTGTAATCACTTTGACTTTTATTCAATGAGATAAGCAGAGAAATGACATAATCCAAAATATTTTAAAACTTATTATATTGTCTCCTGGGAAAATAGGCAGCATAATGGTAGACAAGGATACACAAGGGGAAACCAGTTAGAACACTACAATCACAATCATTTTGAAGTCCTCTTTGAAAAACAAAACAAAAATATCTCAGTCCAGCAGGAAAATAATATTCCCATGGAATTGAGAAGACATGGATTCTTGAGTAGCACTAACACTAAACCAGCAGGATTTACCAATGGATTGTGTCATGGTTTACAACTGCCTGGGACCAGCGCATAGTGGGTAAAATAATTTATCAAGACAATTTTAGGAAACAAAAAGGCAGATTTATTAGAAAAAGCACAAAAGTATGTTGCAAGGGTGCAACAATGGGCAACACAGCAGAGAAGAGGCTGTCTGCAAAAAGGCAGGGGCTGGAGGGAAGTTTTATAAGATCCTGTTGCTCAGGCTGAACGCTTGAAACTGGATACTTGGGTGCCAGTGAGCCATTTGCAGTTGACCCTATTTCTCTGAACATTTCCTCCCTGTTGACCCTATTTCCATTCCTGCCAGCTAAGTCCATTTTCACATTTCTCTTACCTCCTCAGAGCTCCACAAATTGGACCTAGGTATTAATACAGAATGAGATTTCTGACTGACTACAAGATTTTGCCTTGAGTTACTGGAAAAAAGTGGGGTTGGATTTGTCATTTACTGAGATAGACAAAGATGCAGGCAGGCTTATACATGTGGTGATGGGAGAACATGAAAGCTCTGTTCATATTTCTTCCCTTTTCTTCAGTGAAGTTGGAAACAAGATATCAAGCAAAAATGAGGACTGTCAGGATAGGTGTAAGATTTGAAGGATAAATAGAATGTATAAAATAACAGGAAATAAAAATATGGTTTTAAAAGGTCATCTCAGGTCAACGGCCATGGATTTAAACATTCAACGGCACAAGCAAAATTATCAAGGAAAAGGATATGGTATTTTACCATGTTTGGAGTCGCTCCCCAGACTACAATGGACAGAGGAAGTAAATTGACAAATATATTAGGAAATGATGATAATGATAAACCAAGGAAACAAATTTAGGAGCAAAATGAAGATGTGAGAAAGGGGAGTAACAGTAAGAAGTGGTAGGACCACAGGACTGATTGTCCCTTTGGAGACCAATAATTTTTGAAGTCAGAGACCTAGAGAAATAAGAGGAGAAGGTAATTGTAAAAATGAAACTCTTGAGTTTGAAGTTGTGGTTGATTGTTACAACAGTTGCCTCCATTGTTACAACAGTTGCCTCCATTCTCCTCACATTTAGCTGGGAAATCTACATTCAACTTTGACATTACATTTTGTGACTTTGACATTACATTTGATCACAAAGCCTTTGGCTGACCCCAAAGCATTGCTGGGTTCTCTGTTTCTAAGTTCCTTCCATGTGCCATTGCTTGTTAAACTTACGTCATTCATTATTGACTGTAAGTGTCATGAGACCGGGAGTTCCATATCCTCTTCGCTTCTCAGACATAGTAATGAGTGGATGTATGAATGAATGAGTGACTGAATGACAATGTGCATGAATGCTGTGGAGTATAGACTCTTTTCTGCAGGTGACTGAAGTTCAATGGATCAAACAGGGAAGTAACTAAATCCAACGTGTTTTAGTAAGATGTTGGATATGAACATGCGTGGTCTGCATGGCAGAGAAGTTTAGATAGTATTTTGCTAAAGAACATCAAGTCTAGGGCATTAGAAAGATTGACTTTGGGGATATTAGAATCATCATGGTTCAGGAAAGGAGTAATAGTGAAAAGAACGCTAGAAAATTAAGGGCCCATATCTTCAGGAAACAAGGAAAGCATAGGTGACTCCAAAAGACTGAGTACTGAAAGTAACAATCTAATAGCATTGGCTTCAAATATGGCTTTAATATTATGTTTTATCAATACTATTGCTTAATGAGTGTTATATTTCATTCTGGGCATTGCCAAACTGTAACTGTCCAGGGAAATAAGTTCAATAACATAGCATAAAGTACCTAGAGATGGTTTCTTTCATGATTTTCATGTCTCCAGGGAGAACAACTTGGTACAATGAATAAAAGTTACAAGGCAAACATCATTTCTAAAAATTCAACATTTTAAATACTGGTTTAGTTTAGAAAAAAAAAAAAAAAAATGAGCCACAAGTCACTGAATGTTCAAGCAAAGTCTGCATGGCCATCTGTCAAGAATTTTGTAGAGAAGACGACTTACTTCATAGGAAGTTTCCCGCCCCCCTCCCACTTTGGCATTTTACTCTGGTAATAGAAATAGCAGGAAAATAACATACTGATCAAATAAACTCACTCTCCTCCCCACCCCCATTCACTTTCTCTTTTTTGCCATCCTCCCTTCCCTGTCTTTCATCAAGTGTCAGACACTGTGCTAGACATAGTGAATAAAGAGTGAAAAATGCATCCAGTGATTTTAGGTACTCTAATTCTAGTGTAGGGACAGGAACTCAAAAAGTGGATATGCATCTTCGAATAAATGTGTTCTTGAGATGGTAAAAACAAAGGACAGCAGAATCAAATACGGCTTTACAGAAGACAAAATGCTAGAACTGGTTGTACAAGATGAGGATTTTGATGGCTTGAGAAAAGGGGAAGCAGATTTGAAGAACTAAGAAAAACGGCCGGGCGTGGTGGCTCAGGCCTGTAATCCCAGCACTTCGAGAGGCGGAGGCGGGTGGATCACGAGGTCAGGAGATCGAGACCATCCTGGCTAACGCAGTGAAACCCCATCTATACTAAAAATACAAAAAATCAGCCGGGCATGCTGGCGGGCGCCTGTAGTCCCAGCTACTCCGGAGGCTGAGGCAGGAGAATGGCGTGAATCCGGGAGGCGGAGCTTGCAGTGAGCCGAGATCGCGCCACTGCACTCCAGCCTGGGCGACAGAGCGAGACTCAGATCTAAAACAACAACAACAACAACAGCAACAACAACGACAACAAAAACTAAGAAAAGCATGTATGTAGACCTTAACAGACGGAAGACCAGACACTAGGAAACGGCCACGTTACTTCTGTGGGGGGGGATATTCGGGGTGGAGGAAAAGAGGCACTGCGGGTGAGAGGAAGGGATGAAGCGAGGCGGGGCCTATAAGCAGGATCTTGGTCATAAAGGTCCTTGCAATTCTTCTCTGCAGCCAGAGAGCTTGTTTATCTGTTTGTTTGTTTGTTTGGTTCTTGCTTACGTCTCCTAAAATGCAAATGTGGATCTGTCATATTTTTAAGAGTAACAGTAGGGTCCACCAAGCTCTTATGTCAGTATTCCCCCTAAATTTCATCTGTACCTACTCTCTCTCAACTTTTGTCCCCTCCACCGCTATCAGGTTTTTGTAAATCTAAGAGATTTATGTAAATCTCTTTTGCCCCAGAGCCTTGTTTACTCTGTTGCCTCTATTTGGAGCAATCGTCTAATCCACGCCTCCATGCTTCGCTGCCTCCATTCTCCTCACATTTAGCTGGGAAATCCACATGCAACTTTGACGTAACATTTTGCAACTTTGATATTACATTTGATCACAAAGCCTTTGGCTGACCCCAAAGCATTGCTGGGTTCTCTGTTTCTAAGTTCCTTCCATGTGCCATTGCTTGTTAAACTTAAATCATTCATTATTGACTGTAAGCCTCACGAGACGGGGAGTTCCATATCCTCTTCGCTTCTCAGACATGGTAGTGAGTGGATGTATGAATGAATGAGTGGCTGAATGAAAATGTGCATGAATGCTGTGGAGTATAGACTCTTTTCTGCAGGTAACTGAAGTTCCATGGATCAAACGGGGAAGTAACTAAATCCAATGTGTTTTAGAAAATTCCCTTTATTGAACGGGGGGTGGGGGAGAGGGACGTGGGGGGAACCTGGAAAGAGATAGGATTAGAGGACAAGTATTATATCATAATATGAATTAGGAGGATATTTTTAACCGTTTTAAAAAGAAGACATTGTGAACCAACAGCAGAGGCCATGCAGTGAAAAAAATAGATTACAGAGATATTTAGAGGGTGAGCAATAATTAAGCGGATGCATAAGGTGAAAAAAACATGGAGGTGTGAGTGGTGGTGAAGATAACATGATTCTGGCTGATTTCAGTGGAACAAGTATTGAAATCAGGATAGGAGGTCTTGGGATGAGGCAATTGGTTCAGTTTTAAACAGGACTATTCATGTAGAGAGAGGGCTTTACGATATATCTATTATTCTATTCTTAGGTTTGAGCAGGAAATCTAAATTATGGAATCAGTATATATGACTTAATTTTTAAGTAATGAGAAAGAATAAGCAGCAGGTAAAATGTACAGTGATAAGATAATAGGGTAGAACAGTATCCTGGGGAGCTTCAACCTGAAAAGCTGGCCAAAAGTGTGTATGTGTGTATGTGTGTATGTGTGTACATGTATATGAATGTGTATGTGTGTGAGAAAGAGAGACAACAAAGTTATAGGACAATAGGGGCAGATTTTTTACGTGGAAGCCAAGGGAAAATAAAATTTTCTAGAGCAAGTAATCAAAAATATCAAATGTGGCAGGGGGGTCAAATAAAAATAGAGATGGGAAAGTGTTCCTTAGATTTCATCACACACAGGTTATTGCTACCTATTCTCGGAGATGTTTCAGTCAAGCGATAGGGCCAGCAACCGGACCATAAGTGCTGAGGAGTGACTAGGAGGAAAAAAGTTAATAAAAGGATAGACATCGCCATGGAGAAATGTGACTGTGTTAGGAAAGAGAAGGAAAGTACTATAAACATTCAAGGTAGTGGAAGGGTATTTGTTAAAATGATATTAGCCTCAATTGCAGTGATATTTCAGAGTAGGAATACTTGTTTTGCATAATGAAATAATATCTCTTAGATAGTTCTATTACCTACACAAAGCAACGTCATCACTCTAAAAATATCAGTGCTTATCCTGCTAATATTTATAGCATTCCGATTTTTGTTTTAGTGTGAGTGTATCAGAGTTTGTACCCTAATATTTTAATCTGAAAGTTAAGGTAATAAAAATGCTTGAGTAGGTACTTAAAAGTATTTTGTGACTCTGAATGGCTATTTAAATCTAAAATATTGCTGTTACTCTTTCAGCAACAACTAGTTTGGGGTACTGAATAGATATCCACGTCTATGGGAGCCTACTTTTAAAGTTCTACATACCATAAGGAGACAAGATTTCTGTCCTGCTATCTCAGTAGACAATTTATCATTGACAGTCACTTCTCTTAAGACTGCAGTCTAATTTTTAAACACTCCTTTCCTCAACCTTCAACTAGTTACAATGTCACTCTATGTATTAAGTCATAAATATTTCATGTTGGAAATTTGTCAAGGAAGGGGAAAAAAGCAATGTGAACATAGTAATTCCCTGGGTATATTCTCTAATAGCTAAAGTGTCTTACAATAAGGAAATTAAGTAAATTATGGTGCATTAACTTGGTAGCATATTATGCTGCCTTTAAAACAATGATGAAAATATTTTGTGACACGTAAACATGGTGATTTAAAGTTCTATTGAAAAGTAGACTATACAATGATTTGGTTTTATTACTATTTCAACCATAAAATAAGTATATCCCTATTGGCAATATTTGCAGGAGAATATGTAAACATAAAAATAGTGAAAAGTATGTTTTTTGATTTATAGAACATTTAAATTTTCTCAGAGCTCACTTTAACCTTTTTCAATAAGAAGAGGCTATGTCATAGGCACTGTTGCTATTCTCTCAATTTATCCAGCTGCAAATAAGAGAGATAGTAAAACAATTGTCAGAAATTAAATCTATGACACCTATAATAGAAAAGGTTGCTTGGATTTTGTAAATGACATTACATTTACAAAGGTAACATTTTAATGTTATTTTCTTTATAGTACGTTCACCAATGAGTCAAATATATTAAATTTCTTCATGTAAATTGGCCATACAATCCTCTGTCTCTAGGATTTCATAAGTGACTTTAGAAATTCTTATCTAACCACAAAAAATCCAGTCTTTTTGGTTTTCTTGAAAATGGCATTATGCTCTTTGGTGAAAGCAATACTTAGGCACAAAGTTCCAACTTCACAGATGGCTATTAGACTTGAGTTGCCCTGACACAGCATCCTTATGTTGATCTGTGTCATTCAATGTTGCTTGAAACTAGAAAGTTTTTAACACCTCAACAAAAGTTTAAACACACAGAATTAAAAACAATAATTGCTTCCTTTGATCTATATAGAACTGAATGTCATGGAATTTTGTTGTTGTTGTTGCTTGCTTTCAGAAATTTATTGTTTAGTTAATGAGCCTCTGATTCCGCATCAGGCTAAGCCCTACAGTAAAGTCAAGGAGGTCTAGAAACTGTTTTTGGTGCCTTTCCTTGAAAGAACTGGATACCATGGTGACTCTAATATGGCATTTTTACTCTAATATCTTTCTTCTCAGCTCTGCTTGGTCTAATTTCATGGTATTGTGAAAAACAGATCTGGGGGCCTGATGAATGTTTTTCAATTTAGTAAAAGACATCTACCCTACCCCTAGTCACAGAGACTAGGCTAATCTTTGGATGGATGAGTTAACATTTTGGACTAAAAATTCTGAAAGAAATGTCAGTATTAGTGAGATGGGCTAATCTTATTGAAGAGAAGCCCGGTAGTTATTTACATCACATTTTTTTTTTCTTGGCTGACCATCTATTTCTCACTAAGCTTTCTGACACAAGTTACTTAGGAATAATATGATCTCAGTTTTCTGATTCTCCTCTAGAATATAAACTTATATGAAGTCACAGAATTATACTATTTTTGAAGTTGGAAGATGCTAACATGTCGCTTACCTCAATCTTCTCATTTTACAAATGAAGAAGTCATAGTTGTAGAGATAAAATATCTTCTCTAGGAAACTATAAATATGAAAAATGGTATTTTGGGCTCTCAGATCAATTATTTCTCTTGATCATTCTTTCTTAAATGTTATTCCATTTTGACAATATCCCCCACCATCATTTTGCAATGTGAATATTTTTATATGGAAGGCATTTATGGCTATATTTAGAAGAAAGCACAAATTCATATGTTTCATATATATATGCATTATGTTGTAGCTTCTGCAGCTTTCTATAGTATATATTTAAAATTCTTTCCTATCCCATAATTAGCTCATGTGGTCATATAAGATTGATGGTTTGATTTTGTAAGTAGGTATAAAATTTTAAACATGTACAATGGTTCTAAAAAATGTTGTACCTTTTTTTCCTTCAGAATTGTTCTTTATAGTGATATGTGATCAGGAAGGCAAAACTCTCAATTTTCTAAACAGTGTACATGCGCAAGAGGTCACAGTTAAGGTTACCTTGGGAGTTCTAATTCTGAATTTCCTGACTTTTGTGGGTTTAAATCATAACTTTAATGTTCCATTAATTCAGGGTATTTTTTAACACTGATTTGTTTTATGTTTTTTATTCTGTGCTAATGGACATTGTGTTGATTTCTATGAATATCAAAAAGAGCTCAGTATTCTGGTAAACTCTTTTTAGTTGACGTTTTATTTTTTAAGTCCTTTTATTTGAGTTTGACTAAAACAATTTAAAAGCATTTCTATCATAAACAGTTTTTTTTTAATTTTACAGACAAAGACTGTACAATATTGTTCTTTGTATTTATCATTAAGAGCTGCCTTCTAAAAACTGAAAATGTCATGATTTGTTGTATTGTTCTAGTAGCTTTAGAATACCACTAAATCATTAGGCCGGTATCTTTTTCATTTAAATTTAAAAGTGTTACATTGCTTATCAGAAAACAAATAAACAGAAAACTAAACAAAACAAAACAAAATCCCGCAGTTAGGCATGATTCTCTATCATGTGTATACCCATAATGCAGCTTTTCAATTTGGGGATAAATGGGAGGCTAAAGCAGGAGGATCGCTTGATCCTCACTGAGTGAGCCAAGAGTTCAGTGAGCTGAGATCCTGCAATTGCACTCTGTCCTAGGTGACAGAGTGAGACCCTGTCTCAAAAAATAGATATGAATTTTTATTAAAAGAATCATGTTTTCATATTTTTATGCAATCAGAGTTCTCAGTTTATTGCTCAATTAATATTTACCGAGTTAAATAGAATTCTCAGCTTCTTAAGCTTACTGTGTTTCTCTCCATTTTCTATATCAAAATATGCCTCCTTTTAAGTTGGGAGGTGCCACAACGCCTATTTCAAATTAATTTAGTGATAGTTCTAGAACTGAGCACTATCCCAGAGCAACAAAGAGAAGAAAGAAATGAGTTGGTAATTATCTATAAACCTGTAATATGAGCTTAATGAAAGCTTAGTGGAAGCAAGGATGGTCTTTTGGTTACCACTCTGAGCCAGTAATTATAATGTAATGCTATTTGAAATTGGTTCTTTAGATTTTAAATAGTGCATTTACTATTTTAGTATCATGTTGACCTCTTTATAATATGAAAAATATAAGACATTTTCATACACATTTTACATATTTTTTTTCTGAAAATGTAAATTGTCTCTGGAAATATTAAGTATATGAGTTTTTGAGGAATTAGAATTAACAGCAACAGATAGACTATTTGAAATAATTGATGATGTTTTATGCAAAACAAGCAAAGGAGAAAATCCAAGTGGTTAAGTTACTAATAATGCTCAAATAGTTCCAATGGACCAAATATGAATTATTCTTAATATGCCACAGTATTTAATTCTCACATCAATACTGAAGGGCTGTTCTTATTATCAGATGTGAAAATTACTATTCAGATAAATAAAATATTTTGGCAAAGGTAAAAGGGAGAATCTAGATGTGGTAGGACAAAAAGCTAAAACTAAAACTCACACCCAAAAAACACTTTGGAAACTTTTTTGGGGGAGCCATTATCTATTAAATTTGAATATCGGTATGCTCTTCAATCCACAATTCTAGTCCTAGGTTATATACGACAGAAACATATACTAATATTTGCAGGGAGCCGAAGGCCCGTGGGACGTGACCAACTCAGCATTCCACTGGAGGCTATATGATCAAACAGCAAACTGTTTGTCATGCATGCAGGAGGCGAACAAACTCCCGACTGCTCTTGCCAACAGAAGGTTTGCTGGAGGCAATCACTCCCTGGCGCCGAGGTTGTCTACTGCGACATCTAGACAATACAGTCTTGCAAGCCTACTCTGGACTCAGCACCTGACCCCTTCTTCCACCCCACCCTTCTCACTGTCTCTTTTGCCTAATAAATACGGAGGGCTGTGTAAAGCTCAGAGCCCTTGTCCACTAGAGGCAAGGTGCCCCTTGACCCCTTCTTCCAATATACTCTTTTGTCTCTTGTCTTTATTCCTACGTTCACCCCTCTTTGTTCAGTCCAATAGGCTCGCGGTATAGTGGCACCCCGAACAGCAACAAGATCAGGTGTTCTACAAATATTCACCGAAATTCGTGCATACAAATCTTCACTGACTTAATTATAATATTAAAAACAACAGAAACATGACGCTGCACTAAAGAAGGCAGACAAACGATTTTATGCCATAGGATTCCATTTCTATACATTTAAAACAGATAAAACTAAGTTGCGCTTTTGAGGTAGCATAGTGATTATTTTGGAAGAGGTATTTATGGGAAGGAATGTTTCTGGGAGGCGGATGATTTTTTTTCCTTGATTTGAGTTTAGGGTACACAAATGTGTTCAGTGTGTAAAATCCATTGAGCTGTACATTTATGGTTTGTGTACTTTCCTTTGCTATGTAAATCTTCACTACAATTTCAGTTAAACAAAACATTGCTAATATGAGAGTGAAATGTATTTTGGAGTCATATAGATTTAGGTCCAAATGCATCTCTGGTATGTAAGCAACTTTTGAATTTCAGGTGGGAAAGTAGAACTGGAACATCCACGTTATAATTTTTTTTTTTAAGATTAAAACCAGTGAATAGACTTCTTAATGCAAAAAAAAATTAGATATTTAGATAAAGCTATTAAGTTTTTATTTGTTCATTTTTATTTAAAAGTTTAAGTGCATAGCAAGCACAACTAGAAATCAAATCTATGTTCGATTCGAAAGCCATGGTTTTTCTTTAAATCTTGCTGTATCTCTCCCGATGTGATTTTTCTCTTAAGGAAGAATTATGTCTTACAGCAATGAGGAAAAATTATTACAGAACGTTATATTAAGAAGCATGATTAGAAAAAATTCAACTCTTACTCATCACTTATAGCCTAAATCTTTCTTAAAAAATTCAGAATGAAGGAGAAAATATTTCAAGTTTTAATTTGCCTGAACTCTTAATGGCCTCAAAACAACTAGTCATGCTGGTACCAGATGTTCTTAACAGCAATTTTGACTTACCAGTTGATATTTATTTCATGAAACTTCAGGATCTGATGACTTGCAACTTAACTAAGGAAAAGAAAAAAACAAGAGGGACAGAGAGAGAAACAGATAATGTTCTTCACAGATCTCTTTCTAACTGTATCATCCTGTCATTGAACTCCCAGGTAATGCTGGATTAACAGCTTGTATATTTCTCTGCCTTCAGACAGAACAAAAAGATATCCACTTTTTTTAGGGTACTCTTTCTTATATGTGAAAAATGCCATAATTTCCTGTTTGACTCACTATGTCTCTTGCAGGTGGCTTTTGAATCTCCCCAACTTCTTTACCAACTGATTCACTGAAATCATAAAAATGTGGGTTTCATTTAAGCGAGGATACAGATTATTTGCCTCTCTTCATTCTATGAAAGTATAACTAAACTGCCTTGGCGTTTCTTGGATGAGTTTGGACACACAAATTTGACTTTATGGCAATGTTAGAAGTCGGAACAGACTTCTAACATCCTAATGTTAGAATGTTGGACATTCTAATGTTAGAAGTGGAGCCAGACATGAGATCTGCCCACTAGTTCTGAAGGAATGAATGCAGATGTTGACATTGATTAGCCAAGATAGTACATTGGGGATGAGAAGATTTCCTACATGATTCATTACAATACCTCGTACCAGGGAGGCTAAAATGAAGTGTTAGAATTACAACCAGTGTGTAAAATTTCTATGTTGGACAATAAATGACTATTCTGTTATGAAAATGAGCATTTGTATCCATAAGAAACAGAGACATAGTCTCTTAGTCTGTGATTCCATTCAATGCAGAATTTCTCTTAAAGTGATGCCTTACGATTGTGGGAAAAATCAAAATTAATGAACAACAAAAAAAAGTACAAGCAGAGTTAAATGAATATCAACAACTGTGGAAAAACAGGTGTGTAGAACTAGGTCTTTGTGGTATTGAACCCAGGTCTAATAATCAGCACAGGAATATTGGAGAAATAAAGATTTAGGCTCTTTTCTTTTCTTTTCTTTTTTTTTTTGAGATGGAGTCTCGCTCTGTCACCCAGGCTGGATTTCGGCTCACTGCAACCTCTGCCTCTTGAGTTCAAGCAATTCTCGTGCCTCAGTCTCCTGAGTAGCTGGGATTACAGGCACACCACCATGCCTGGCTAATTTTTTTGCATTTTTAGTAGAGACGGGGATTCACCATGTTGACTAGGCTGGTCTTGAACTCCTGACCTCAAGTGATCCGCCCGCCTCAGCCTCCCAAACTGCTGGGATCACAGGCGTGAGCAACCGCACCTGGTCAAGCTCTTTGTAGAATAGTGTTTAGAGTAGGAACATTCTAAGCAACAACAAATGAGGCTGGGCCTTTGCAACAGCAAGTTAGCATGCTTGTAAACTGTTTTGTTGTTGTTTTCTGGAAACATAGGCAGGGCCGCTTCTCAGGAAAGCTCAGATATTTGGAATCTAGGGCAATAGGCATATGAGGTTCAGTTCATATGTGTCTAAAATATTTATTAAAACATAACTGTATTCATTTTCAGAGCTTTTGTTTTTTCCACGAAAGGCAAACCTGTAGAGGAAGATAAGAAATTAGTGGTTGCTAGTGCTGTGCATGGAAATTGGCAATGATTGCAAATGGGTCTGAAGGATATTTTCAGAACGAGTGGAAGTGTTCTACAGCTGGAGATTGTTGGACAACTCTGCAAATTTACTACAATTTATTGACTTGTACAATTAAATAGGGTTTTCTGGTAAGTGGATGATACCTTCATAAAACTGTTTAAAAAGTCTTTGGTATTTAGACTCCTCTGATTAGCTGGCTTCCCCCCCTCCCCCCCCGCCCGCCACCGCCACTGCTTTTTCTTTATATCTTTCACATTAATTGTTCTTTCATTTTGTGTGATTCCTTGCAGTTAAGAAAATCCCTTAAGGAAAAAAAAAAAAAAAAATCCCAAATGAGCTCACATTCCTTACATCAGTAAAAATACCATTTTTCTTTTTCTAGGAAAGCAGAATAGAGAAACAGATTAAATCAGTGTCACTTGTCTTAAGATACAAAACGTCTCTGGGCTCTTATCAAAATATAAGCCTCTGTTCTGTAATTAGAGTAGGACTATGTCATGCCTGCAAATCTCTTTTATAATCCTCCTTTATGTTAAAATCATACTAGTCTTTTAAAATGTATACTTCCATAAAAGAGTAGAAAGACACCACCTTGTGGGTATGAGAAAATTGGGATGCAATGCTACCATAGACTAACCTTGAAGGAAATTAGAAAAGATGACAGAATGGCACTCCCTCTCCCCAGCCCTCACCCTGCAGGATTTACTTGGAAATAGTTCCGTAATATGTCCTTCCAAAACTCAATTGTAGCCCAGAGACAAATTCCTTTGTCCTGTGCCCTTTTCTTCCAACTAAGGAAGACAAACTTTTTGGGTTAAGACTGATGATTGGGTAAGTCTGTCTTCAGGCAGAGGACTTGAAGCAGGGAGCGGGGCACCTGTCCATTTCCTGGCCTTGAACTTGATAAGACATGAAGCCAATGGGAAAACAGATGCCAATTTTTATCTCTAACAGTTCTGCAGTTTTCACTTTATCAGGAACACGAAGACTTAAATTATGGCCTGGACGATATATGAGAGGAAGTCCAAACTTTGGTATATTCTAAAATTCAAGAATGATTTGAAATGCTCAAAGAAATGTTTTCCAAGAAGAGCTTTATGAATGCAATATTGACTGGACAATTGCATGTTTGTGAAGACTTCCATATAAACTTTACATAGGAGAACAATCTGAGCAGGTATAATATACTTAAAATATAATTTTTGTTCTATATATCCAGTAGAGTGCAAAAGAATATGTTTGCGATTCCAGTTTTTTATATATTTTCAGGTTTGCTACAGGGCTTTAAAATTAAAATATTGTGAGAATAATTTGTAGTTATTTCTAAGCTATAATTCTCTTTATTTATCTACAATGCATTCCCATTTTTCAATGTACACCTACTGGTCTTTATCATAGGAAAGTGTTATTTCACTAAAGCTGTCTTTTTTTGCTTCTGCTTCCCCTTATTTCCTACTTTTTTCTTTATTAATATTAGTTTTGGAAGGTTGCATCTCTATTTTCTGTCCTCTATTGTATTGTCTGTTTGATTTAACATTAGAAATCTCTTTGACTTTTTCATCTGTATTCTGGGAAGGCTTTCTCTCACTCCCTCTTTTGCCAAGTCTGAAACCATTTTCTTTTTTACAGTATAAATTCTGCATTTACTTTCTCTAATGTGAGGGTTTGTTTTTTGTATTTTTTAGGTTGCTTGTAAACATTTCTTAAATCCCTAATTTTCTTTAATCTCAAGTTATTTTACATACATTGAAATTTGTTGGTTGCTGATATAGTTTGGATTTGTGTCCCCACCCAAATCTCATGTTGAATTTTAATCCCCAACCCTGAAGGTGAAGCCTGGTGGGAGGTGTTTGGATCATGGGGGCGAGTCCCTCATGGCTTGGTACTGTCCTCATGACTGTGAGTTCTCATGAAGTCTGGTCATTTAAAAGTCTGAGGTACACCTTTCCACCTCCCCACCTATCTCTTTCTCTCTCTCTCTCTCTCTCTGTTTTCATGTTGCGATGTGCCTGCTTCCCCTTCGTCTTCCAGCATGATTCGTAGACTTCCTGAGGTCTCCCTAAAACCAAGCAGATGCTAGCATCATGCTTCCTGTAAAGCCTGCAGAACTGTGAGTCAATTAACCTTCTTTTCTTTATAAGTTATCCAGTCTCGGATATTTCTTTAAAGCAATGCAAAATAGCCTAACACAGCTCCTTATATTCTTTTGCCAGGTTTTCTTTTCCTTTCTTTATATTGCAGTAAAAACACATCAAATCAAATTTACAATCACAAGCATTTTTAAGTTCATAGTATTATGTATATTCTTATTGTTTTGAAGCAGATCTCCAAAACATTTTTATCTTACAAATCTGAAACTTTATACCCATTAAACAATTCTCCTTTTTTTCTCCCTCTAGCCCTTGGTAACCTGTTTCTATGAATTTGACTACTTTAGATATCTTATATAAACAGAACTTACATAGTATTTTTGTGTGTATGTGTGTGACAGGTTGATTTCACTTAGCCTAATATCTTCAAGGTACATCCATGTTGTAACATGTGACAGAATTTTCTTCCTGTTTAAGATGAATAATACTCCATTGTATGTGCATAGAATACTTTGTTTATCTATTCATTAGTCAGTGGACATTTGGGTTGCTTCAGCCTCTTGGCAATTGTGAACAGTGCTGCTATGAACATGCATTTGCAAATATCTCTTTGCGACACTGCTTCTAATTCTTTTGGATATTTACTCAGGAGTGAGATTATTAGATAATGTGACAGTTCAGACTTTTCTGAGGAACGTCCATACTGTTTTCCATGTTAGTTGCACCATTTTACAATCCTATCAAAAGTGTGCATGGTTCCAAATTTTCCTTATCTTAGCCAACACTTATTTCTTGTTTTTTTTTTCCTTTTTTCTATGGTTTTGTTTTTTAATAGTAGTCATCCTCATGGGTGTAAGGTGATGTCTCATTGTGGTTTTCATTTGTATTTCTCTGATTAGTGGCATTGTGCATCTTTTCATATGCTTGTTGGTCATTGTGTATTATCTTGAAGAAACGTCTATTTAAATCCTTTATCCATGTTTTAATTGGGTTATTTAAATTTTTATTGTTAAGTTGTAAGAGTTTTGCATACATTCTGAACTTACCAATTATCCATAATACAATTTGCAAATATTTTCTCCCATACGACGTGTTGCTTTTCCAGTCTGTTGATTATGTCCTTTCATGCACAAAAGTGTTTAAGTTTCATGTAGTTGCAATTGGCTATTTTTGTTTTTGTTGAGTTTGCTTTTGGTGTCATATCCAAAAAAAATGTTGCCAAGTTCAATATTCCTCTATACTTTCTTTAGGAGTTTTATAGTTTCAAGTCCTATTAATCCAGTTTAGTTTTTGTACGGTGTAAGATAAGGGTCCAACTTCATTCTTTTGAATATGAATATACAATTTTATCAACACCAATTGTTGTCCTTTCCCCACTGAGTGGTTTTGCACTTGTTGAAGGTCATTTGACCATATATGTGAGGGTTTATTTCTGGGCACTTTACTGTTTTCCACTGATCTGTTTGTCCATCATTATGTCATGTACCACATTGTTTTGATTACTATAGCTTTGTAGTACCTTTTAAAATTAGGAAGCGTGAGTCCAACTTTGTTTGGTTTTCTCAAATTTTGGGGGCTATTCAGGGTCCCTTGGGGTTCCATATAAATTTTCCTCTATCTCAAAAAAGTGCTATTGAGATTTTGATAAGGATTGTGAGGCCACATATTCACATAATCTCCTGAGATTATTAAATATTTTCCTTCCATTTTTTTCTATATTGTATTGAAGATCTCATAAACTGAGATTTCACAATCATGTTCACTCATTTGTTTACATTTCTTTGATAGGTCTCAGATTCTACAGTTTTTATTTCATTTTTCATCTTTAAGCAAAATGAGATCTTAATATGGTCTATGTTTGTCACTAGAAATGATGTGTGAGTGGACGCTGACTTTGTTTTACATTAATTTTCATAAAAGTCAACTTATGTGTTAAGATGTATAGCTGAAATACATTTGGACAAACTTATAAGTCAGAATGCAGTTTACAGGAGTTATTCATCTAGATCATATCTTCTCAAGTGACACTTTCCTCTTCAACTACATTTTGTAATACTATGAAGTACACATAAAGCCACAACTTCAAACATGCGGCCACCTCTAGACTTTAAATGACAGTGTACAGTTACCATGGAGGCATCCACCTCCTTGAAAGGGAGGGCTATATCTTGGAGGAAGTAAAAACAAGCTGTCTAAGGAGAAAGATTACCAATAATTGTTCTGATTATTTTGAATACCAAGTCTCTGAGTCAGAAGTGAGTTTCTTTTTTATGACATGGTCTGTGCTTTGGTTCAATGACTGGCAATCTTTAAGACGCAACATTTATTTTTTTCTTATTTCTATTTCATTAGCATTAACATTAGCACATATTTCTTTCACTGCTTGACATTTTACATTTTGCATATTTTTATGATTTTTAGTCTAGTTATGTAGCTCTATGAGCATTTTAACAAAGAAAACCTGGAACTTAATCAGGGGACAATTGCAAACTTCCATTTAAAGGGGTAGTTTTAAAACATATATTTAATAAGAATATTTAAAAACAAATAACAAATTATTTCTTTAGCGATTAGTCTATATTCTGATACGGAATGACTCAATATTCTTATTATCAGGAAGTCCACGTTCTATTTCTTTCAAAGATAGATTTTAAGGAGACTTTTCTTGACTTAATTTGGAAACATTATATCCAATTGAATTTTTATAGTCTTTTGAAGATTGATATCTGTATGATTCAACCAATTCCAGATCTGGATCTAGATTGATACATAAATTCCATTTTTAGGAAAATGTCATGTTTTTTTATCTCCATATGGCAAACATCTTTCCAGATTCATTATCTTTCTGATTCTGCCTACATGCACTCTGGCATAGCTAATTTTCTCCTTAACAAATCCCTACAAATTGCTCTTCAATCCCTTCAAGTCCCTCTTTATTACATCAGTACTAAAATAAGCTCAGCGTGATCTGCTATGCTTCTCAGCAAAATAGGTCTCTAGACCTTGGGGCATGCTTTGTTGAACTACACCTGTATGAACATACTATGGTCATGTTATTCAATATCTAGTGACCTGGTCCACAGTCAACCACTTCATCAATGCTATTAAAAAATGTTGGTGACTCAAATAGTTTATAATTGTAACAGGTTTAGTCTTGTCTTCTATATCTTCGTACCTCACCTTTTTATTCTATCTCTATGTAAAAAGATGAAAATTAATGTTAATAAGTCCAGTTTCAGACTGTCTTATATAAAATTGTCTGTTCATGAAGGCATGTAAAGACAGAAATGTTAGGTCCCCAATACAGGTAATTACATTTCTCCACACATTTATTACATTCTTTACCTAAAATCAAGTGTAAATTATTGAGAAACCAAAGAAAAAATGTAACTCTTTGTTAGAATCTTTGCCTGTATTTTGTATTTATAAATGCTTCTCGACTTAATAAAATTTAATTAAAACTATTTTGTTTAATATGCTAAAGAGTTTCACAAGTTTTGATGGTTCTGCAAAATTTTAAAGTAGTGTATGATAGAAATATAAAATGAGTGTACTATGACTTCGATGAGCGTAATCAAAACAGAAAATAAGTTTATTAAAAAATGAAAATATATATTGAAAGAAGAGTATTGGAACAGACAATAGTAAAAGCTAATTATTTATACAGTTTTGTTTTAAAATACGCATTAGTCATTAATAACATTGACTACAGGTAAGCAATTACAGATGAAAATGCTATCTTTGTCTCTATTAATCCACAAATTTCCATTGTGATTTAAAAATGATTTAACTATTACATTGTCCTATGTATTACTGTGACTAAATTAACCTACAGTAAATTTCTCTCGAAACATCAGGGTTAAATATGTTCAAAAATATGTCTTTACTGTTATAATTTTTATTCATTACAAAAGACATTTAGTAATTTTATTCATTTGAATGAATTTTATTCATTACAAAAGACATTTACTATAAATATTTTAGCTCAAAATTAATATTTATAATTTAATGATAGCACAGAGTATGAAGAAATAAAATAAGGTTATAAGGTTAGTGAATTTAAACACGTTTTGATTTAGTTTAGGGAATGGCTTTGAAATGCACATTTTAGTAAGCATTTCAGGGGATTCCAATGTAGCTATTCAAAATCTTTACTTTTTCCAGTTCTGATTCGGTAATTCACAAAAATAAAATTTCAACAACAGGTGTAGATGTTAAACCATTTGCCTGATTATTGTTCAGCATTTCCACACCACTGCTCAGTACTGGATCTGGATATTTTTGTGGCACATCCATACAATATTTCTAGAATGGAGTCATGGCTCTTTTAAACTTTCTTCTTTGCCTCTAATTCTTGTGTCTTTTATTAACACTTTTATACTCACTATCCTCTTTTCTTTTTCTCCAACCCTACTGGCATCGCTTTATTTCAAGTGTACTTAAACTTACTGCCTCTTCCCTGAACTATTGCATTAAACTTCAATAGACTTCTCCACTCCTGTTCCATTTGAGATGACAAAATGTCGCCAGATTAATATTCCCAAAGCCATAAAAATCATGTTACATTTTACATAAAATCCTTTTAAATGGCTTCATTATATACCAAATGAAATTACCTTAATTTTAATATAAGGCCCAGGATTATGTGTCCCCAAGATGACTTTTCCCATCTTGTCTGATTTTTTTTTTTCTACATAATCTCTGCTTTGCTTCCAACTATAAGCCAATTAAATTGTTCACCGTACACTACTTGAGTTACTCCACTTGTCTATTTTATGTTTATGAAAGCCTGAGGTCAAATAATTTTCTAATTTACACAGCTGGAAGCAAATCTTCTTCTAAAACCACATAATAACTTTCGTTCCTGTACCATTAACCTTATATTTAATATTGTGTTATACAATGACTTACATATGAGCATAGTTTTCATTTCTAGAGTTTACATTCTAAGAGTGTGGAGTCTATTTCAACCTTACACACCATCAGAACCTATTCAAAGCTCTGTACAGATTAGCCATTAAGATTTATCAGCAAAAAAACCTTGTTTTCCTATTTCAGCTTTTACTTCTTTTGAATCAGTGCCCACAGCTGGTACATATTATTTTACAGCAACAGAAAGGATAGAAATGCATTCATTGAATATTTAATAGACACTTGTATAGAGCTTACTTTTGCTAGACACACTTTGAATCATTAAAGATACTGCATATATTCCATGGGAATTGTTAATGTTATTTTCATAAATATAGTTGAAACAAGAAAAATTATGTTACCAATTATTTTGCTTATTTGAAGATTTAATTAAAAAATAGTTTATATAACAGCATAATCTTTAAATATAACCACTAATTTTCATTGATTATATGAAAATCTTTTAGGCTAGAAGTGTTAATGAGGCCGGGCGCTGTGGCTCACGCCTGTAATCCCAGCACTTTGGGAGGCGGAGGCGGGCAGATCATGAGGTCGGGAGATGGAGACCATCCTGGCTAACATGGTGAAACCCTGTCTCTACTAAAAAAAGCAAAAACAAACAAACAAAAAATTAGCTGGGCGTGGTGGCAGGCACCTGTAGTCCCAGCTACTCAGGAGGCTGAGGGAGGAGAATGGCGTGAACCTGGGAGGCCGAACTTGCAGTGAGCTGAGATCCCGCCACTGCATTCCAGCCTGGGTGACAGAGCGAGACTCCATCTCAAAAAAAAAAAAAAAAAAAAGTATTAATAAGTAAAATTATTAAAATTATTAGGTATAATTATTGACCAAGAAACATTCTAGAAACAGATTGTATCCATAAATTGAGGTACATGTGATAAATTTTCTTGAATCAATTTTATAATCAACTGAATAATCTAGTCATTTTTAAACTATCATTACAATATTTTAAATATGACATGTCACAATATATTAAAAGCAATATTTGCTGTTAATGTAGTAAAGAGCATAATAAAAAAATGAGATTCATATGTAAACCAAATCTTCTATAACAATTATGGATAACAAGTCGGAATTTAAATCTACTGTAGAAAGTAACATTTAAACTAATAATTTACAATTAAAAGTGAGCATATTATAGATGATTTTAGAGATGAACTACTGGGATTTATATATGCCCTTCATGTAGGTATATTAGCATTTTGTATTCAGTAAGGAATAATTATATAATATTGTGTGTACTGCTAATTCAAAATCACTATGAATATAACTTTTTCATTTAGAAATTCCCTTTAGTATAAGAATGTGAGACTATTTACAAATCTTGAAATTTATGACATTTGATTTGCAAATAGATTCCCATTTTGAACTAAAATTAGGCTGCTTTATCTATGGAGGATTATCATTGTGAATTATTTTTCCATTTGTTCTACAAATACTCTTTAAATGTTTTTGATGTTTACACAGAATTTGCATATATATAAATCAGAAGATAAAAGTTACAGCTACAAATTTCAAATCAATTATTCCAAGAATCAGGTATTAGGAAACATAGATGGCTAAAAAATTGGATAGGATGAGGTGGGGAAGCAAAAAGGAAATGTGCAAAATATTAAAATTTTTTTGGCATTTTGTTATAAAATTTGTTTTAAAAATTTTCATTTAGTATAAATTTGACTTTATTATATTTTAATAAGCTATTCAACATGTATGTATAAATATATAATTGATATTATATACTACTTTGGGGTTTCCATTTTAAAAATAACTTCAATGTTCTATTAAAAATATATACATGTATTCAATCTATAAATTACTTTGGGCAGTATGGCCATTTTTATGATATTGATTCTTCCTATCCATGAGCATGGAATATTTTTCCTTTTGTGTCCTCTTATTTCCTTGAGCAGTGGTTTGTAGTTCTCCTTGAAGAGGTCCTTCACAACTCTTGTGAGTTGGATTCCTAGGTATTTTATTCTTTTTGTATCAATTGTGAATGGGAGTTCACTCATAATTTGGCTATTTGTCTATTACTGGTGTCTATTACTGGAATGCTTGTGATTTTTGTATATTTATTTTTTATCCTTAGACTTTGCTGAAGTTGCTCATCAGCTTAAGGAGATTTGGGGCTGAGACAATGGGGTTTTGTTGGGGTGATCAGACCCAACACCAGGTTGTGGGGGTGGCCAAGTCCAGCAGAGTCAAAGGATTGAGAAAAAGACAGTGAGAATTAAAGTGGGACCAGGGGGCCATCACGATTGTGGAGGCTGTGAAGGCCCTGAGATCTGGGAGCCCAGTTATTTATTAATAATCCAACAGAGAAACAGGTGCCGAGAACATGCAGGTGGAAACGGCACATTACATTAAGCTCATGATTTACAGCTGTGATAGTTTAGCATTTGCTCTGCTACTTGATAATGGAGAGCAGGTTCTTTTAACTCAAGGTACAATGGATCCTGGGAGAGCAAGGAGCCAGCAAGTCTAGACACATTCCAGAGCCACGAGTCCTGGATTTTATTCAAGCCACAAGGGATTTTATTCCCTGGGCTTAGATTATGGTGCATCAGGGTAGCCTTCCAACCTTTAGCAGAGCTTGGTGTTCCAAAGGCCACAAGGGGTTTTAGACCTGGACCCCGGACATGTTCCAAGACTTTTACATTATGTCAGACATGCAAGCCCTGCCTCAGCTTCTCCCAACACTTAGCTTTTCCCAACATGCCCCCCTTCTCATTTTTGTAAAAGAGAAGGTATCATTATTACCATCATTATTATTAGCCATCATTATTACTAGCATAAAAAGTAGTCTCTTTTAATTGAGCAAGGCAATTGAAGGCTGTGCAGCCCTTAATTGCCGGTTGGTGATTCAGCTTCATTTTTCTTAGCCCTTATTCAAACTGGAGTCACTCTGGTTTGAATGCTTTCCACATATTTCCCCTTTATCTTTTACAAGAGGACCCTTAATCCTAGGTCTTCTGTAGTTTCTTCATGCTGAATAGGGGTGATGATACTCCTGCCTAACTATTAGGGTCTCTTATATTCAGGGTAGAGAGGAGCCAAGTCAGAAAGCATTGGCCCATTAAGCATCGTGACTCCAGTCGGTCTTTGTTCCATCTTCTCATTCAGATTCAACTGGCTTATGGCTTGTACTGGGGAAGCCAGTCAATGGTTGGGATCCATGGGTCCCCTCCAGTCTCCCGTTCCATGGTCATACACATCTTGAGGGCATCCATATGGTTCATTCATCTCCTGCAAAACACAAGCATTCCCTCACCCCCACATTAGTAAATCTACTGAAACAGAAGCAAAAACTTTTGTGGTTGTAGCTGGGAGGCCACTGATAATGAGAAACAGGCCCCTTCTAACAGAAGGCACAGGGAAAGCAAAAGAGGCTCTTCAAACCTTCAATTCGCACTCTACAGGTGGGTCCACTAGATGCTGTGGCTCATGATAGATCTTCAGATGTTTGGTGGGCACCCACATAGGCACTTGATTGTCACCTGGAGAGACACAAGTAAATCCTCTTCCCCATATAATTATCTTTCCTTTCCCCCAGTTCTTTGTGTGTGACCATATATTTTCTAAGGTCTACAGCATTAAGATGAATTAAATAGTGGAATGCTTGTGTATCAGCAAAAACTGCAGACACCAGTGCATCCACCCTTTGATTAAGTTTAAAGGACCAACATGTCCTGTTGGAGAGAAAAGAAAGAACATTTTTATCCTTACCTCCCTCCTCTCTATTCCTTTTATATTTGCTCTTTGAGCCATAACGAATTTCCATAATTCAGAATGTTATTGTCTGTCCCTGCAAATCTCTGCTAGTCTCTGCTTTTGTACCTCTTTAGGGCACTGACCTGATATTGTTAGTCTTCGTGTATCTCTCTACCTATCTCTATCTCTACCTCTCTACCTTTATCTCTACCTCTCTACCTATCTCCATCTCTGCTTATACTTGGCTCTACTTACTTACTTGTCTCTACTTTACTTACTTATCTCTACATCTTTTTGGAAACCTTTTCTATGACCCTAGGTAGAGCTCAGAAATCCACTTAAAGAAGCTTCAGCAAGGGACAAGACAGGGACCTTAGACCCGGCACCAGATTGAAGGGAACAGGAAGTGCTCTCCTCTCCCCAAAGCAGGAAAACCAGAGTTTCGTCCTTGCAAATTTCTACTCCATATCAGCATCATCCTCAATTTCCTGGAATAAATGGTTGATCATGGAAATTTTAGCAAAACAATGACCATTGTAACATTATAGACTCCATAAGGAACAATGTTTTCAATTAATTTTTGGTTATAGTTGATGACCACTGATTTCACTTCAGAAAATCCAAATATAGCCCAGAACAGTGTCTTAAAACTCTGTTGTGAAGGCTTCATTTTGTTCTGCACCAGTGTAGTAGAAGTAGAGGTTGAACATTCCCATCTTAAAAGCCACAAACACCACAATGAACACATTCAGCCCATATCATGCCTGTGTGCTCATTAAATCTGTTTTTCTCTAGCAGAGGCAGGTTAACCGTGAAACTGAAGATTCAAGATGACTTTACTTGCCCTACGCAAAGCAGCCCATGATTTGTTTTTTCCAGGGACTACTGCCAACAAGGCCTGTGTGTCAATCTGTAAGCATCCAACAGCAGGTCTACTGTACAAATATGTCTTTTGTCAGACACTTGATTAACCCAATATACAGCCTTTTCTGTTGGATTAGTACTACCAAAGCCTCCTGTTCTTTTCACTGTGCTGATTCCCAACTTTATGTCAACAACTGAGAAATTTTTTCTCCTAGGGAAGCAGACCACGGAGTTGAGGACCTAATAACTAATTGAATTTCTCCAGTATAATCAGAACCTATCATTCCCATATGCACAGTGACACCTCTAGATCTTTCAAGTAATAGACCAACTGTTCCTGAGGCAAGGGTCCCCCAACTCCCCTGGGGACCATTTCTGGTGGCTCCCCACGAAGCAGGGAAACAGGAACTGTACTGCAAAAGTCCACTCCCACCGTGGTGGGAGACAATTGTTGCCATTTGTAAGGGCACTGACTGTGCCGGATATGTCTCCACTTATTGAGGTGCTCTCTGAATAAACAGTCTCAGATTCCACTGGGTCTTAGTACTACCAATTGCTCCAGGGTTTACTGTTACAGCTACAGGAGGGCTAAGTTTTGTAGCTATTTTCTCACCCATTAAGGGGAGAGAGAGGAGGTGGCTATAAACTTAGTTCAGCAGGTGGAGCTGAAGGGCTAGTAAAACATACTTTTTTTTTCAGTTTCCCTTTCTTTAATTTCCTCCCGTTTCTGTTCCTCACATGCAGAATCTGAAGTTGAATTTTTTACACTCGTCCTCCTCTTCCTCATCTGAATCTGCCTCATCATCTGTTTGAAATGGCTCAAGAGTTGCTTTTATTAGCACCCACACTGACCAAACCAAGACTGCAATTTTTGCTCCATCTTTATACGCTTTTGAAAAATCTCTGCCAATTCTCTGCCATTCATCCAACTCCATAGTCCCTTGTTCCTGGAAACACGGGCAAAACTGCTTTACTGCACTAAAGAGTGATAAATTCTGAGTGCTTTCACTCCCCCTCTTTGTAATAAATGTCTTAAGAAATTTAATCAAGTAGAATATCTGCTTTTACTTTGTTCCATTGTTACCCTAGTTCTTCCAGGCACTCAGCTTTCCCACCGACCTTCTTTTAGACGTCCTCGGGTGTCCTTTGACGATGCGTCCTCCGCTTTCACATGCTCTAGCGTTCCTTCACTGGGGTCTTTGTCGCCCCACATTGAGCAGCCAGGAATGTTGTTGTGATCAGCTCCAACACCAGGTTATGGGAGTGACAAAGTCCAGCAGAGTCAAAGGATTAAGAAAAAGACAGTTTGAGAGAGAAATGTGAGTATCACAGGGCCAACACGATTGTGGAGGCTGCAAAGGCCCTGACCGCTGGGAGCCCACGCTATTTATTGGTAATCCAACAAAGAAACAGGTGATAAGAATGTGGAGGTCGAAAGGGCGTGTTGCATTAAGCACATGATTTACAGCTGTGATCGTTCAGCATTTGCTTTGCTACTTGAGATAATGGAGAGCAGGTTCTTTTAACTCAAGGTACAATGGATCCTGGAAAAGCAAGGAGCAAGGAGCCAGCAAGTCTAGATACATTCCAGAGCCATGAGCCCTGGATTCTATCCAAGCTATAAGGGATTTTATGCCCTGGGCTTATATTATGGTACATCAGGGTAGCCTTCCAACCTTTAGCACACAGCTTGGTGTTTCAAAGGCCACAAGGGGTGTTAGACCCTGGACTCTGGACATGTTCCAAGACTCTTTTACATTATGTCAGACATGCAAACCCTGCCTCAGCTTCTCCAAACACTCAGCTTTTTCCCAACATTTTCTAAATATACAATCATGTTATCTATAAAGAGAGACAATTTGACTTCCTCTCTTCCTATTTGAATATGCTTTATTTCTTTCTCTTGCCTGATTTCCCTGACCAGAACATCCATTACTATGTTGAATAGGAGTGGTGAGAAAGGGCATCCTTGTGTTGTGCTGGTTTTCAAAGGGAATGCTTCCAGCTTTTGCCCATTCAGTATGATATTGGCTGTGGGTTTGTCATAAATAGCTCTTATTATTTTGAAGTATGTTCCATCAATACCAAGTTTGTTGAGAGTTTTCAGCATAAACGGGTGTTGAATTTTATCGAAGGCCTTTTCTGCATCTATTGAAATTATCATGTGGACTTTGTCATTGGTTCTGTTTATGTGATGGATTACATTTATTGATTTGCGTGTGTTGAACCAGCCTTGCATCCCATGGATGAAGTCGACTTGATCGTGGTGAATAAGCTTTTCAAAGTGCTGCTGGATTTGGTTTGCCAGAATTTTATTGAGGATTTTCACCTCGATGTTCATCAGGAATATTGGTCTGAAATTTTCTTGTTTTGTTGTGTCTCTGCCAGATTTTGGTATCAGGATGTTGCTAGCCTCATAAAGTAAGTTAGGGAGGAATCTTATTCTATTGTTTGGAATAGTTTTAGATGGAATGGTCCTAGCTTCTCTTTATAACTCTGGTAGAATTCGGCTGTGAATCTGTCTGGTCCTGGGCATTTTTTGGTTGGTAAGCTATTAATTACTGCCCCAATTTCAGAACTTGTTATTGGTCTATTCAGTGATTTAACTTCTTCCTGGTTTAGACTTGGGAAGGTGTATGTGTCCAAGAATTTATCCATTTCTTCTAGATTTTCTAGTTTATTTGTGTGAAGTGTTTATAGTATTCTCTGATGGTCATTTGTATTTTTGTGGGATTAATTGTGACATCCCCTTTATCATTTTTTATTCTGTCTATGTGATTCTCCTCTCTTTTTTTCTTTATTAGTCTGACTAGTGGTTTGTCTATTTTGTTAATCTTTTACAAAACCAGTTCCTGGATTCATTGAATTTTTTTTGAAGGTTTTTTTGTGTCTCCATCTGTTTAGTTCTGCTCTGGTCTTAGTTATTTCTTGTGTTCTGCTGGCTTTTGCATTTGTCTGCTCTTACTTCTCTAGTTCTTTTAATTGTCATGTTAGGGTATTGATTTTAGATATTTTCAGTTTTCTCCTGTGGGCATTTAGTGCTGTAAATTTCCCTCTAAACACTGCTTTAGTTGTGTCTCAGAGATTCTTGTATGTTGTGTATTGGCTTCAAAGAACATCTTCATTTCTGTCTTCATTGTGTTATTTACTCAGTAGTCATTCAGGAGCAGGTTGTTCAGTTTCCATGTGATTGTATAGTTTTGAGTGAGTTTCTTAATCCTGAGTTCTAATTTGATTGCACTGTGGTCTGAGAGACTGTTTGTTATGATTTCCATTCTTTTACATTTGCGGAGGAGTGTTTTACTTCCAATTATGTGGTCAGTTTTAGAATAAGTGTGATGTGGTGCTGAGAAGAATGTATATTCTGTTGATTTGGGATGGAGAGTTCTGTAGATGTCTATTAGGTCCGCTAGGTCCAGAGCTGAGTTCAAGTCCTGAATATCCTTGTTAATTTTCTGTCTCGTTGATCTGTCTAATATGGACTGTGGGGTGTTAAAATATCCCACTACTGTTGTATGAAAGTCTAAGTCTCTTTGTAAGTCTCTAAGAACTTGCTTTATGAATCCGGGTGCTCCTTTATTGGGTGCGTATATATTTAGGATAGTTAGCTCTTCTTGTTGCATTGATCCCTTTACAATTATGTAATGTCCTTCTTTATCTTTTTAAATCTTTGTTGGATTAACGTCTTTTATCACAGACTAGTATTGCAATGCCTGCTCTTCTTTGCTTTCCATTTTCTTGGTAAGTATATCTTCATCCCTTTATTTTGAGCCTATGTGCACCTTTGCACATGAGATGGGTCTCCTGAATACAACACACTGCTGGATTTTGACTCTTTATCCAATTTGCCAGTCTATGTCTTTTAATTGGGGGCATTTAGACTATTTACATTTAAGGTTAATATTGTTATGAGTGAATTTGATCCTGTCATTATGATGCTAGCTATTTATTTTGCATGTTAGTTGATGCAGTTTCTTCATAGTGTCGATGATATTTACAATTTGGTATGTTTTTGCAGTGGCTGGTACTGGTTTTTCCTTTCCATATTTAGTGCTTCCTTCAGGAGCACTTGTAAGGCAGGCCTGGGGGTGACAAAATATCTCAGCATTTGGTTGCCTGTAAAGGATTTTATTTGTCTTTTACTTATGAAGCTTAGTTTGGCTGGATATGAAATTCTGGGTTGAAAATTCTTTTCTTTAAGAATGTTGAATATTGGCCCCCACTCTCTTCTGGCTTGTAGGATTTATGAAGAGAGACACTGTTAGTCTGTTGATCTTCCCTTTGTGGGTAACTCAGCCTTTCTCTCTGGCTGCCCTTAACATTTATTCTTTCATTTCAACCTTCGTGAATTTGACGATTATGTGTCTTGGGGTTGCTTTTCTCAAGGAGTATCTTTGTGGTGTTCTCTGTATTTCCTGAATTTGAATGTTGATCTGTCTTGCTAGGTTGGGGAAGTTTTCATGGATAATATCCTAAAGAGTGTTTTCCAGCTTGGTTCCATTCTCCCCGTCACTTTGTAGTACACCAATCAAATGTAAGTTTGACCTTTTCACACAGTTCCATATTTCTTGGAGGATTTGTTTGTTTCTTTTCATTCTGTTTTCTCTTATCTTGTCTTCACACTTTCTTATATTAAGTTGATCTTCAATCTCTGATATCCTTTCTTCTGCTTGATATATTTGGCTATTGATACTTGTGTATCCTTTAGGAAGTTCTCATGCTGCTTTCTTCACAGAATTAGAAAAAAACTACTTTAAATTTAATGTGAAACCAAAAAGAGCTTGTATAGCCAAGACAATCCTAAGCAAAAAGAACAAAGCTGGAGGCATCATGCTACCTGACTTCAAATTCTACTACAAGGCTACAATAACCAAAACAGCATGGTACTGGTACCAAAACATATATATAGACCAATGGAACAGAACAGAGGCCTCAGCAATAATGCCACACATCTAAACCATCTGATCTTTGTCAAGTTTGACAAAAACCAGCAATGGGGAAAGGATTTCCTATTTAATAAATGGTGTTAGGAAAACTAGCTAACCATATGCAGAAAACTGAAACTGGACCCCTTCTTTATACCTTATACAAAAATTAACTCAAGATGGATTAAAGATTTAAATGTAAAACCTAAAACCATAAAAACCCTAGAAGAAAACCTCCACAATACCATTCAGGACATAGGCATGAGCAAAGACTTCATGACTAAACACCAAAAGCAATAGCAACAAAAACCAAAATGGACAAATGAGATCTAATTAAACTAAAGAGCTTCTGCACAGTGAAAGAAACTATCATCAGAGTGAACAGGCAACCTACAGAAAGGGAGAAAATTTTTGCAATCTATCCATCTGACAAAGGGCTAATATCCAGAGTCTACAAGGAACTTAAACAGGTTTACAAGAAAAAACCAAACAACCCCATCAAAAAGCAGGCAAAGGATATGAACAGAAGACATTTATGTGGTCAACAAAGATGTGAAGAAAAGCTCATCATCACTGATCATTAAAGCAATGCAAATCAAAACCACAATGAGATACCATATCATGCCAGTTAGGATGGTGATTATTAAAAAGTCAAGAAACAACAGATGCTGGAGAGGATGTGAAGAAAGAGGAATGCTTTTACTTTGTTTGTGGGAGTGTAAATTAGTTCAACCACTGTGGAAGAGAATGTGGTGATTCCTCAAGGATCTAGAACTAGAAATACCATCTGACCCAGCAATCCCATTACTGGGTATATACCCAAAGGATTATAAATCATTCTACTATAAAGACACCTGCACATGTATGTTGATTGCAGCACCATTCACAATAGCAAAGACTTTGAACCAACCCAAATGTCCATCAATGATATATACACCATGGAATACTATGCGGCCATAAAAATGTATGAGCTCTTGTTTTTGCAGGGACATGGATGAAGCTGGAAAGCATTATTCTCAGCAAACCAGCACAGGAACAGAAAATGAAACAATGCATGTCCCCTCTTATAAACGGGAGTTGAACAATAAGAACATATGGACACAGAGAGGGGAACGTCACACACTGGGGCTGGTCCGGGAGCCGGGGCATTGGGGAGGGATAGCATTAGGAGAAATACCTAATGTAAATGACAAGTTGATGGGTGCAGCAAACCACTATGGCACGTGTATACTTATTAACAAACCTGCACTTTCTGCACATATATCCCAGAACTTAAAGTATATTTACAAAGTAAATAAATAAAATTTATATGGCATGCATATACAGATTTCTTACATGCATATATTTCGTAGTAGTGAAGTTTAGACTTTTAGTATATTCATTATCTGAATAGTGAACATCGTACCCAATAGGTAAATTTTTTAACCATCACTCCTTTCCTACCTCCCACGTTTTGAAGTCTCCTATGTATAGTATTCTACTCTTTATGTTCAATGTGTACCCATTGTTTAGCTCCCACTTATAAATGAGAATATTCTGTATTTGATTTTTCTGTTTCTGAATTATTTCAGTTAAAATAGTAGCCTCCAATTGCAAAATACATGACTTCATTGTTTTGGATATATAAACACACACACACCATGGTATACTACCATGGAATTTATGTGTGCATGTGTGTACTTTCATACATAGATACAAACATATACACAAACATACCCTGGAATATGTATGTATGTGTGTGTGCATGTATGTGTGTGAGTGTGTGTATGCCTCCAATGATGGACACTTAACATTTATTGCATATCTTTGCTATTATAAATAGTGCTACAATAAACACATGAGTGCAGGTATGTTTTGGTATACTGATTTCTTCATTTTGGGGTAGATAACCAGTATTCAGATTGCTGGATCAAATGGTAATTCTATTTTTAATTCTTGGAGAAATCTCCATACTATTTCCCATAAAGGTTATACTAAGTGTTTAAGCAGTATCACCAACGTCTTTTCCTTTTTCATTTTTTAAAACTTTTTAGTAGTAGCCATTCTGCTGGCATAAAATAGTATCTCATTTTGGTTTTAATTTGATGACTAGTGATGTTGAGCACTTTTTCATGTTTGTTGGCCACTTTTGTGTCTTCTTTTGAAAAATGTCTGCTCATATCCTTTAAGCCCTTTTTCATTAGGATTATTTGCTTTTTCCTCGTTATGCTGTTTGAGTTCCTTATAGATTCTGGATATTTGCCTTTTGTTAAAGGCATAGTTTTCAAATATTTTTTCCCATTCTATATGTTGTCTGTTCACTCTGTTGATTATGTCTTTTGCTGTGCAGAAACTTTTTAGTTGAATTACATCCCACTTGTCTATTTTTGTTTTTGTTGCATTTGCCTTTGAGGACTGTCTCACAAATTGTTTGCCTAAGCCAATGACCAGAAAAGTTTTTCTTAATTTTCTTCTAGAATTTGTGTAACTACAGGTCTTATATTTAGATCTTTAATCCACATTCAGTTAATTTTTGTATATGTTAAGAGGTATGGTGCTAGTTTAATTCTTCTGCATAAGGCAGCCCAATTTGTCAAGCACTTTTTACTGAAATAGGTGTTTTTTCTCTAGTGTATATTTTTATTGACTTTGTCAAAGATCAGATGGTTTTAGGTATGTGGCTTTATTTCTCAGAACTCTATTCTGTTTCATTGATCTGTCTATTTTTATACCAGTGCCATGATGTTTGGATTACTGTTTGTAGTCTACTAGTATAAGGTGAAGTCAGGTAATGTGATGCCTCCAGCCTTGCTTATTTTGCTCACAACTGTTTTGGCTATAGGGCTGTTTTCTTATTCTATATGAATTTTAAGATTTTTTTTTATAATTCTCTAAGAAAAGACATGGATAATTTCATAGAGATTATGTTGAATCTATAGATTGCTTTAGGCAGTGTGATGGTTAATACTGAGTGTCAACTTGATTGGATTGAAGGTTACAGAGTATTGATCCTGGGTGTGTCTGTGAGGGTATTACCAAAGGAAATTAACATCTGATAGTGAGTCGGGAATGGCAGATCCACCCTTAATCTGGGTGGGCACTCCAATCAGCTGCCAGCACAGCTAGAATATTAGCAGACAGAAAAATTTGAAAAGAGAGACTGGCCTAGTCTTCTAGCCTACATCTTTCTCCTGTGCTGGATGCTTCCTGCCTTTGAACATCAGACTTCGAGTTCTTCAGTTTTTGAACTTGGACTGGATCTCCTTGCTCCTCAGGCTGCAGATGGCGTATTGTGGGACATTGTGATCGTGTGAGTTAATACTAATAGTAATAACTCATGTGATAATAATTAACAACTTGTAATAACTCATGTGAGTTAATACTTAATAAACTCATATATATATTCCTTTAGTTCTGTCCCTCTAGAGAATCCTGACTAATACACGTAGTATGATCATTCCAATGATACTGATTCTTCCTTTTTGTTTTTAATGAGATGGAGTCTCTCTCTCTCGCTCAGGCTGGAGTCTTCCTATCCATGAGCATAGGATGTTTTTCCATTTGTTTGTGTTATCGATGATTTCTGTAGTTCTCCTTATAGAAATCTTTCACCTCATGGGTTAAATACATTACTAAATATTTTTTATGGCTACTGTACATTGAATTGCCTTCTTGATTTGATCCTTGGCTAGATCATTATTGGTCTATAGCAATGATACTGATTTCTGTCTATTAATATTATATCCTGAAACTTTCCTGAATTCCTTTATCAACTTTAAGAGTTTTTCGGTGGATTCATTAGGGTTTTCTAAATATAAGATCATCTTATCAGTGAACAGTGATAGTTTAACTTCCTTTTTCAATTTGGGTGAATTTTTTTTTTTTTTTGTATTTCTGATTGCTCTGGTGAGGACTTCTAGCACTATATTAAATAAGAGTAGCGAAAGTGGACAGTGTTGTCTTGTTCCAGTTCTTAGAATGTTTTCAACTTTTTCTTATTGAGTATGATGTTGGTTATGGGTTTGTTATATATTGTTTTTATTATATTAAGGTTTGTTCCATCTATGCCTAATTTGTTGATAAGTTTTATCATAAACCTATGCTAAATTTTATCCAATGCCTTTTCTGTATCTACTGAGATGTTCATATGGTTTTTGTCTTTAATTATCTTTATGTGATGTATCACAGTTATTTATTTACAGATCTTGAGTCATCCTTGCATCTCTGGGATAAATCCTACCTGATCATAGAATGTTATCTTTGTTTTGCGTTGTTGGCTTCACTTTGCTAGCATTTTGTTGAGGGGTTTTAAATCTATGAACATATGGATAATGAATCATGGATATTGGCCTATAGTCTTTCTTTCTTTCTTTCTTCCTTCCTTCCTTTTTTTTTTTTTTTTTTTTGTCCTCATTTGATTTCAGTTAGTTTCAGGGTTATACCAGCTTCATAGAGTGAATTAGGGAAATTTTTTTCCTCCTTGATTTGTTGGAATATTTTTAAGAATATTGGTATTAGTTTTTTACCTTATGTTTGTTAGAATCAGCTGTGAATCCATCTGGTACTGGGCTTTTGGTTATTGTTTTTGTTTTTGGGAGGTTTTTTTTTTTTTTTATTACTGATTCAATCTTGCTACTCATTGTCAATCTATTCAGAAGTTTTATTTCTTCCAGTTTCAATCTGAGGAGGTTGTATTTTTTTTTTTTAGAAATTTACTTATATCCTCTAGGTTTCTAATTTTTGAGCATAAGTTATTTATAATAGTCTCTGATGATCTTTTGTGTTTCTGTGGTATCAGTTGTAGTGTCTCATTTTTGATTTCTGAGTGGGCTTATTTAGATTTTCCCCTCTTTTTTTGGTTACTCTAGTTTGTGATTATCATTTTTGTAAATCAGTTTGAAGAATCAACATTTTGGGTTTTTTTTTTTTTTTATTGTTCTTTGTCTCTACTGAATTTAGTTCTTTCCTGATCATTAATGTTTTTCTTCAGCTCACTTTGGTTTGAGTTTGTTCTTTTTTTTCTTTTCTAGTTTCCTAAGGTGTAGTGTTAATTGCCAATTTTTTATCTTTCTACTTTTTTCAATGCAGGCATTTAATGCTATAAATGTTTCTCTTAGCATTGCTTTTGCTATATTACACAGGTTTTGGTGCAGCATACTTTTTACTTTCCATTTATTTTTATAGTTCCTGAATTTCTTCTTGGTGTTAGTTTCTAGTTTTATTCAACCTTGGTCTGAGAAGACACTTGATATAATTTTGATTTTAAAAAAAAGTTTAAGACTCTTTTTGTGGCCTAAAACATGGTCTATCTTAAAGAATATTCCATGTTCTAATAAAAGGAATGTATATTCTGCATTTGGTAGAATGTTCTGAAATGTCTTTTAAGTCCATTTTTCCTAACATTTAATGAAGTTAGTTAATTTTCTGTCACAATGATTTGTCAGCTGCTGTGAGTGGGGTGTTGAAGTCCTCCCCTATTACTGTATTGCTGTCTGTCTTTTTCTTTAGGTATAGTAATATTTGTTTTTGAATTTGAAGGCAACATTATTGGGTTTATATATATTTAGGATTGTTTTATTCTCTTCCTGAATTTATTCCATTGTCATTTAATAATTATCTTGTCTTTTATTACTTTTTTTAATTTAAAGTATACTTTTATTTGATGTAAGTATAGCTATACCTACTTACCTTTGGTTTCAGTTTCCATGGACTATCTTTTCCCATCCCTTTACTTTCGGTCTATATCTGTCTTTATAAGTAAGGTTAGTTTCTTGAAGGTAGCATATAGTCAGATCATATGTTTTGATCATTTCTGCCAATCTGTTTCATTTAAGTGGATCATTTATTCCATTTACATTCAAATGTAATATAATATTTGAGCCTTTTTTTCTGTTGCATTGTTAATTGTTTCAAGTTGTTTTGTAAATTCTTTGTTTCTTATTTTGTCTTTTTATCTTTGTATTTTGATGAGATTCTGTTGTATTGTCATTTGATTTCTTTCTCTTCCCTCTTTGTGTTATTGTTTTATAAGAACTATGGATTTTATATTTCCAAGTGTTTTTATGAATATCGGCCTTTTGTTTCCATGTATAAGCACTCTTTGAACAGTTCCTGTAGGACCAGTCTAGTGGTGACAAATTCCTTTGTTGTTCACCTGTCTGGGAAATACTTTAGTCCTCCTTTATTTATGAAGCTTATACTAGCAGGATTTGAAATTCTTGACTGACAGGTCCTTTGTTATTGTTGTTGTTCTCTTATAATTTAAAAAATGTCATCTCATTCTCCTCTTCTGGTCTGTAAAGTTTCTGCAAAAATGTCTACTATTTGTTAGAGGGGGTTTCTGTCACAGGCAACTAGATGCTTTTCTCTTGGTAATTTTATAATTCTTCCATTCACTTTGACTTTAGACATTCTTAATATAATATGCTGGATGAAGTTCTTTTTGCAATGTATTTACCTGGGAAACATTAGACCTCCTGCATCTAGATGTGTGACTCTCTTGCTAGATTGGAAAGTTTTCAACAATTAGCTCCTTACGTAGGCTTTTTAAACTTTTTAAATCTCTGTTCCCCCTCAGGAACACCAATAATTCACAAATTTCATCATTTTACATAGTCCTAGATATCTGAAATGCTTTGTTCATTCCTTTTCCCTTATTTTTGTCTGACTGGATTATTTCAAAAGATCTGTCTTCGAGTTCTGAGATTCTTTCTTCTGCTTGATCTAGTCTGTTATAGAAACTTTCAAAAGTATTTTGCATTTGCTTCAAGGATTTTTATACTTCTGGAATTTATGCTTGGTTCTTATTTTAAGATATCTATCTTCTTGGTACATTTCTTAGTATAGCCCGAATTGATACTTTTATTTCTTTGTGTAGGTTTTCAGATTTTCCTTGCATCTCACTGAACTTCTTTAAAATCAATATTTTCAATTTATTTTCTGGCATTTTTAGAAATTGTATTTGATTGGGATTTCTAGCTGAACAATTGTGGTAGTTTGTTATATTTTTTGGCTTTTACATGATTTGTGTGTCTTTACATTGAAATATGTGCACCTGGTGTAGCAGTCACTTATTCTGATTTTTTGAAATTGCCTTTCTAGGGGAGAATTGCTTCCCGAAGATGTATGTATGCTGTTGATTGAGTAGGGTACTTTTGCTTTCATTTTGGGTGCCTGCAGTAGTGTGATCTTTGTAAGACTTTTTCAGCAATACATAGGGTCAGTAGCATCTGTGATTTCCTTGATGGCTTAGGGTATAGTTATTAGTTGAGGTGTGGTGACTTTTTTTGGGGACTTGAGTAACAGCTGAGCCAGTCTTCATGCCCCAATGGTGGTAGCCGTGGGGTGAACGTGTTTTTAGGGTCCAGAGCAGGTTACACTGTCTCTGGTGTTTGTGGGTCCTAGAGGGCTGATTCTTGGACCTTCAGGTGGCTGCTTAGAAGCTAGTAGTGAAAGCAGTGGGCCAGATTTGTGGGCAGCATGGGTTGTGTGGGTGATTGCAATAACAGTGGTGGAGCAACCCATTGGGACCCAGGCCATTCCAGATGGTGGTCCCGGTAGCTTCAATGGATTGGACAGGCCGCTCCAAGGTTTCATAGCCACCTAGAAGCATGGTGGGTATTGTCCAAAATGTGCTTAGGGGAGCTTGATTACCCTTATTCCTCTCCCAGCCAGGTGGTGGCTGCAGCTTTATCATCTTGAACTTGGTTTGAGAGTGGGACACAGCCCAGTGTTAAACTATCAATATCATGCCAGCTGTGGGCCTGTGATGAGAGAAATAAGCATGGGCTGCTTGCACATGCCCCTTAGCCAAAGAGCATGGGCAGAAGCTGTAAGGAATATGATCCACTCGATTTTCAGTCTCACAGAAGCCCATAGCAGGGCAGTGGGTATTGTCCAAGGTATATATAGAAGAGCTTGGTTTCCTTGTCCCATGTCAGCCATATGGTAGCTGCAGCCATGTCAACTGAAACTCAGCCCAAGGGTAGGGCCCAGCCCAGCATTAAACTCCCCAAGTGGTGCCTTGGGTGGGGTCCCTCCATAGCAAGGAGCAGGGACAAGAAACTATGGGGAGTGTGGTCCCCTCAAGCTTCAGTGTCAGAGCAGCCCATTGCAAGGCAATGGGTATTGTCCTATATATACATAGGAGAGCCTGGTTCCCTGTCCCTTTTTAGTAGGCAACAGTTGCTGCTGTGCTAACCTGAACTTAACCTGAGGATGGGGCACAGCCCAACACTAAATTCTTAAAATGACACCTTGGGCCTGGGACCCGAGAAGACAGAGCCCCTCTTAGGGAAGACCTGTGGGAAAGAAGCTGGCTAGAGTGTGATCCCCTTGTCTTGATCTCAGAAAAGCCCATAGCAGAACAGTAGTTACTGTCTTAGTGTGTGTAGAGAAATTGGTATCCTTGACGCCCCTCACGGGGATGGTGGGTGCAGCCATGTCAATTCAAATTCAGCCTGTGGGGCATAACCCAGGACTAAACTCCCAAAAGTGGCACGTTGGGCCTATGACCAGGGATGGTGGGTTCCTTCCAAGGCAAGCAGCATGAGCAAGATGCTGCAGGGAGTATGGTCCACTCATATCCCAGTCTCAACAGCAGCTCACAGCAAGGCAGAAGGGACTCTCCCAGGTGTGCATGGGAGCACCTCATCATTCCTCTTCCTCCTTGGAACAGTGCAGTGGTAGTGGCTATGTTTGTAGATCCTCAGTTTCTAGGCTTTCAAAATGGTGTCGAGCTGCTCTAGGCTCAGATGCTTGTAAGATTCTGTGTGGGTTCCCTTTCTGGAGCAATCTCTCTGTGAAATTTTTAGGCAGCTTCATATGTCAAACCTAAGGCCCCAGTTGATCAAGGATTTCTCTTGTAGTTAAGATCATAAAAACCAAGCTCTGGGGGTTTCTTTCTGTTTCCTCATGTCCTGGAGCCTTTCCTGGCTCTCACTCAGTTCCTTGCTAGGCAAGCTGCCTCAAACCCTCTCCTCTCCTCTACTTTTTTTGTCTTTTAAATGAGGTTCATTGTGATGGTATATAAAGATGTAAAACTAGAAATGCTTCTGAAGGCGAGGTGTGTTGTTGGAAAAGAGCTGAGGCACCAGTACTCGTTCCTGAGTACTCTGATCTTTAGAAATAAGGCAGCAATCATTTCCTCTTTGGTGACTTTTTTTGCTTCAGACAGATAAAATGTAGTGCCTTAATCATACCTTTAGGAAGGACATCCCATGGACATTCTTATAGCTATCTTAATAGAGAAAGATTGAAAACTGAAAAATATCAAGAAACAAAGTCAGAGAAGTAAGATCAGATCACGTTCAGTACGTGGTAATGGGGTAAGTCCATCCCTTAACACTCACACTGGAAACATGAGGCTACTACTTGAGAGCTGCCTGCAGAAATAAAAATTTGCACACACTGAAGACTATGTGACAGCTACTGTTTTAAATGGTCTATTTCTGCCATCTCCCTTTAATTCTCACAAAAATGCCTTGAAGGGGAACTATTATTATTTTTGCATTATAGATGAGGAAATTGTAGTGCAGAGAGATTGAGTACTTGCTCAATCCACAGAGCTATGTAAGTTTTGGGAATAAGAAATCAACCCACGTAGGAAGAGACCAACCCAGGACATGAAGAATATACTCATATAGTCTTACAACTTTGATTATTTTTTACTCCATTTTTTTTTTTTTTGTATGGGTTGGATTGTGTTCCTTAAAAAAGATATGTTGAAGTCCTAACCTCCAGGACCTCAAAATGTGATCCTGTTTGGAAACAGGGTTGTTGCAGATATAATTAATAAAGTTAAGATGGAATCATTCTAGAGTACAGTAGGCCCTTAATCTAACATGACCAGTGTCCTTATAAAAAAGAGGAAAGACAGACCAAGGAGACTGTCACAAGAGGACACAGAGACTCACAGGGAAAAGATTGCCACATGACAACAATGGGTGCAGAGATTGGAGTCATGCATCTAAAAACCATCAGAAACTAGGATAGAAGGATGGCACAGCCACTTCCCAGAGTCCTCCAGAAGGGACTAAACCCTACTAACAGCCTGATTTTGGACATACAGCATCAATAGTAAATTTGCCTTAAGCCCCCAGTTTGCAGTGTATGTTACAGCAGCCTGAGGACATGAGTGCTCTTTTTAAATATTCTCTTTTTCAGAATTTTGTTGTACTTGATATCCTGTTCTTATTTTAAATTATATCTTAATCCTTACCTTCATTCAATATAAATAGCTGACTGTATGGTATATTCAAGGGAAACTATTGGAAAATTGAAACCAATAGCATAAGTTGTAAAAGAGTATTGCTAGGAAATAGCAAGTATTTCATGAGGATGTTAATTTTATGAACTACATGTTTGTGTGCCCCCCACACCAACATCCATATATTAAGCCCCTACCCCCTAATAAGGTTATATTAGGAGATGGGATATTTAGGAGATAATTAGAGGAGGTCATGACATTTCAGGCCCCACAGTGAGAAGAGAGAAAGACTAGAGCTTGCTTGTCTGCTATATGAGAATACAGGAAAAAGATGACCTGCAAATCAGAAAGAATGCCCTCACCAGATGTTGATCTGTCAGTACTTTGATATCAGACTTCTTAACCTTCAGAACTATGAGAAATGAACACTTGTTTAAATCACCCTGTCCAAGGTATTCTGATATAGCAGCCTGAACTGTGAGGGTGAGAAGACAGACATGCACACTACTGGTATTTGAAGTAGGTTGGTATTGAGAAATAGAATAGAAAATTTGGACTTTATTTTGCCTTGGAGTGCCATTGAAAGTTTTTGGCTAAAGGTGTAATGTGGTAAGAAGTGGGTTTCAGGAAGATCAATCTAACTGTGAAGACTTACATCTTATGGAGTAGGAATAACCCGAAGCAGCATGAATAGTTTGAAGACTATAGTCTAGGAAAGACATCTGAAGACTTCATCTAGTATTTGAGAAGAAGCTTTGAAAGGGATCCTGGGCAGGAGGAGGGAGGGAAATTAGAGAATATAATTCATAATTACATATTATAAAAACATAAAAAAACAGAGACAATTTCATGTTTCCAAATGTGGGTGACTAGAACTGTAGTTGTGACACTACAGAGACAGTTGGTGATAAGAGGTGCATTTTATTTTATTTTGTAACTAATTTTGGCCTTACTGAGTTTTCATTATTGGTGATACAGCTAGATAAAGTTATCTTAAAGGTGACTAGAAAAGCATAGTGTAGTTTTGAAAAGAAAAAGAAACAAGAAAAGCTAATATCATTAGACTTACTGTGCAGTGTTGGCCAGGTAATGCTAACAGATACTTTTTTTTATTAATCCTTGAATAATTTTCTGAACTGCATCTGCTATTGTAAACATTTAACAGATGAGTAAAATGAGGCAGACGAGGCTAAAACAATTTATGAATGCTGCACTCTTCATAGGTGGGAAGCACAGATTGGAACCCAGCTTTCCACACTTCAGACTTCAGTCATTCACATTTAAAAAACGAGGGTTAAGTGAGATATTTAGATGAAATTCACAGAAGTTAAAGTAGAGAGTCAGAAGGGCCAGAATCATAGTGTTCAGAATATATGAAATGATGTATTCCAAAGGGATTACTTTCCAGGTCTTAAAAGAGAGAAAAGTCTTCCCTACCATTAGCCCTGGGTGTTTTTCCTTTTAAACTAGAGATTATTACAGTTGAAATGACCCTCAAATGGCTCTAGCATTCATTTTATGAACACTGGCTTTATAGATGCATATCTTGAACTATTATTTATATTAAGCCACTGCATATCAAATATGTTTACATAATATTTAAATTTTTTTATATTACAGGACTAGTTATAAAAACTGAACCTCTCTGTAGCTCTATCCTAAATTTAATAAATGTACACATCAGGCACAAATCATTTAAAAGTGGGTTATTTTTTCCAGGATAGTTTATATAACAGTTTCAGTAAAAAATAAATGAAACAGTAACAGTATTGCGCCCAAAGGGACATACTGTTACATGCATGTTACATTTCCCCAGAGATTTGGACTGGATAGATTACCTTTTTTATTTTCGCCCCTTAACCAGCTTTGACATGAGTGTGGTAGACTCTTACCTTTCTATATTTAGTCTAAAGCTGAGTGAATTTCACTGAAGTGTGAAGTAATTTTAAATATGTTTTGTATAAAAATGTGCTGAATTTTAAAGCACTTTGACATCATAGGGAATGAAAATTGCTCAAAACACAAATCAGTATGGTTAAATGTACTGACCATGTGTGCTTTTTGAAATATGAAATTATGCTATTATTCTTGGCCCATGTTGGAAGCAATATTCTTTTTCATTACAATCGCTGCTAAATAATTTGTATAAAAAAAGGAATGCACATAGTAATGCATAATAGTTTTAAAAGGCTTCACCACTATAACATTAATATGTTATACAGAATTGTAACCATATAATTGTTAAATAAATGCTTTCTGAGTTTCCAGGTTTTGCAGAAAGCTCTGGTGTTCTTTAGGGTTTACTCACAGTAAACTGACCTGATTGCTCTGCAAGTCTTAGTATACCATAAGGATTTCTAGCTAAGCCTATTCCTGTAAGAAATATATGGTCATAATGTACTTTAGAATATTATTTGGCCATGATAATAACAGAAACATAAATTATATATAGAAGAAAAAAATGTTACTGCTACGGCTGCATAGCTATGATAGTTATTTACCTTACTTTTTAGCTATCCACTGCGCCAAAGAAATTAACTAGGCAGAGACCATCCTGCCTAACATGGTGAAACCTCGTCTCTACTGAAAAATACAAAAAATTAGTCGGGCGTGGTGGCGGGCGCCTGTTGTCCCAGATACTTGGGGATGCAGGAGAATGGTGTGAACCCAGGAGGCGGAGCTTGCAGTGAGCCTCTAGCCTGGGCAATAACAGAGCGAGACTGTCTCAAAAAAAAAAAAAAAAAAAAAAAAAAAAAACAGAAAAAGTAAAAGAAAAGAAAAGAAATTAAGCAATACAAGTAAGACAAGTCCACACGTCCAAAGAAATTAACCAGGCCAACAAGTAAGACATGTATGTTAGATAAAGGAAATTATATCTTGAACAATAAACATGTAATGAACAATAGAAATAATCTACTTCACTTGTGATTTGATTCTTCAATAACAACCAATACACTGCAGGGGAATATGGTGAAATCTTATTAAATATGTTCCTTCTGACAGTATTCATTATGTTCCTACTGACAGCAGCCATTTAGTTGTTTTTATATTCCCCAGAAATATTTTAAAGTAGCTTTTTTTTTTTTTTGAGACAGTCTCCCTTTGTCTCCCAGACTGGAGTGCAGTGGTGGGATCTCTGCGCTCACTGCAAACTCCGCCTCATGGGTTCACGCCATTACCCTGCTTCGGCCTCCCGAGTAGCTGGGACTAGAGGCGCCCACCACCATGCCCGGCTAATTTTTTGTATATTTAGTAGAGACGGGGTTTCACCGTGTTAGCCAGGATGGTCTCAATCTCCTGACCTCGTGATCCACCCCCCTCAGCCTCCCAAAGTGCTGGGATTGCAGGCATGAGCCACCACATGCAGCTGCGTTATCTTCTTTTAATTCACTGTTAAAAACATTACTAGACAATGTGTTGAATGAATGAAAGTATGAGTGTGAAATATTACTTAAAGCATACTTTCTATCTGTATTAACTGCAATATGGCCTTTATTTTCTTTAAAATACAAAATTACTGAAAGAGTAAAATACTTCAAATCATTATTTATATAATCTCTATGGTTCTTAAACCATGCCCTCTTTATAGAACTAAACTCTTAGGTTGAATATAACGTTCTTGATGTGCATATAAATATTTGAATTTTACATATGCTTCCTTTCTTACTCTTCTGCTTCTGTTTTTGTGTCATTTAAAAAGGTGGATATGTATTATGACCAATGACAGATGAGATTCTTCTTTCTAGTGTGTATGTCATTTCTAAAAGATAAATCATCAAGCTTCAAAAGTAGTGTGTTCAATATTTGCTTTTAAATTGAAAATAGGCCACACCTGTAATTCTAGCACTTTGGGAGGCTGAGGCAGGAGGACTGCTTGAGGCCATGAGTTGGAAACCAATGTGAGAAACATAGAAAGACACTTTCTCTACAAAACAAAATTATTTAAATAAATAAATTAGTTAATTAATTTAATATTAACAAATACCAGTCAATAGTGTGGAAATGAAGCAGTTCCCAGCAGATATCTCGAACTATGAAATTAAATGTAAAGGAAAGTCACTGGATATTCTATCTAAAATATGGTTTAAAATTTGAAGTGGAATTTCATCTCCGTACTTTTTTTATTAGAAGAGAAAATAAGGAGCAGAATGAAGAACACCGTTAGCATCTTAGAGGTCAAATCTGTAGCCAAACGAAGTTGCTTTTTTCTTTTTTTTTCTGAGACGAAGTCTCGCTCTGTCCCCCAGACTGGAGTGCAGTGGCATGATCTTTGCTCACTGCCACCTCCGCCTGCCGGGTTTAAGCAATTCTCTCACTTCGTCCTCCGAAGTAGGTGGGACTACAGGTATGTGCCACAATGTCTGGCTAATTCTTTGTATTTTTGGTAGAGATGGGGTTTCACCATGCTAGCCAGGCTGGTCACGAACTCCTGACTTCATGATCCGCCTGCCTCAGCCTCCCAAAGTGCTGAGATTACAGGCGTGAGCCCCCACGCCTGGCCAGAAAGTTGCTTTTTAATAAAGTAACATGAGCCTAATAAAATTTTTAAATGCTGGACTGTTGCTACATATTTGTCTGAGCTAGCTATAGCTTCATATGGTATTGTGATAAAAGAATGTACTTTAAATAATGTGAAACTGATGAAATTAATTGCAACATTAATTCTCTGTTTTGAGAAATATATAAATATGAAAAATGTAACTATCTTGGATAGAAAAAGTGGTGCACATAATCCTAGTTCTGACTTTTTGGATTCTCAACATATTTGAGAATTATGTGTTATACAATTAAAGATACAATAATTATATCACTATATATATGAGTATCAGTCCCTTTATAAAAATTTATAAAAATAGACTGATATTTATAAACATATAGTTAAATGATGTGTGTGTGTATATATATATGTATACTTATACATAAATTTCTCATAAAAATGGACTGATATTTATAGTTATAAAACAATATGACTATATGCATATAATAAATACCATTTTTGTAAATGGACTAGTATTCATATACATATAGTTATACTGTGTATCTTCGTTTCAATAATCAAACAGTTTATTGTTATCAGTGGAAGAGATCTGAATTATCTTGAGTTACTGGCAGCAAATCCGTATGCATCTGCAGCAACTTCAGTCCTTGCCTCCTGGGAAGAAAGAATTCGACTGAGGGACATAAAGCAGAAAAAGAGACCTAGACAAGTTTCAGAGAGGAAGTGGAAGATTATTTAAAAGGCTTTAGAACAGGGGAAAAAAAAAAAAAAAAGATGAGAACTCTTGGAAGAGATCCATGCGGGCACCTGAACATGAATGAGAAAAAACAAGCACTTGTAACCTTGATCCTGGGACTTCCTAGGCTTGCCTCTTTCTCATGATTCTTCCCTAGCGGGGGCTTTCCACATTTGCAGTGCCCTCCTTACCCTTGGGAATTGAGCACACGCAGTGTGTTTAGGGAGTTATAGGCATGTCCATCTGACACTGTCTTCTTTTTTCTGATGGAGTGTGCCCAGAAGATCATACTTTGCCATTTTTGTCTCTTGATGTGCATGCCCGGGAAGTTGCTTCTCCCTGGGGTCTGCCTTTAATTAGCATGTTAATGTTAATAGGTGCGAACCATCACACAATGGCCTCTCCATGGACTGGTTGCCAGTTTATCACTTTGAGAGAGAAAATGCTATAATTACTGGATATCACTGCACATTTCTAGTGGGCGGGGGGAAGAGCCCTCTCCTGCCCCACTCATGCCTAACTACCTATAACAGTTATGACCATAGCTGTTGTACATAGATCCCTCAGTTGCATTTTGGTATTCTGAAGATTTCTCTCCCTACAAGGTCTTCATTTTGCTTACTACAAGTAAACATGTTATACATTTTTAAAATTTGAAATCAGAAAATTTGAGTTAATATGAGTCTTTTGGATCATTTAATCCAAATAATAAAATTTCACAGGTGAGTAAAATAACAAAAAGAGGAAAAGAGAAAATTTTTCTACGATTACTGAAAGAGTTAGAAATAGAATTCAAGTTTCCTAGTTTCTTAACAAAAACACACCTACTCTTCTGCTTTTTTTTTTTTTTTTTTGCTCTATGTTGGTGTTTGATTGGCAAGTATTAAAAATATATCTGTTATTCTACTGCGTTAGGTAGGATACACTTATTAATAATATCAAGCAAGTAATTTCACAGTGTAGAAATGATAAATCATCTTGCAGGTATCATTCCAACTCACTTTCATAAACAAAAGTAATTCAAGAAATGTTAACTAGGCAAAGCTACTAAGCAGCCAGCACAACTACTCAATATTGGAAATCTGGTATATGCAAAGGTGTGGTTTATAGTTTTTGAGGTCCAGATCAGGATGAAGATTCAACATGAAAGGATTATACATTTAAAATTCAACTTATTTTTTAAAATCAGTTCCTTAGGTTGAGGTTGCAGGCTATTATTTATCTACTGAGGTAGATAACATACTGAGGTATTTTATAAGAAGGCTTGTATGCAAGATGAAAAGCACATTTTACGGGTATCTAAGCAGCAACAGAAGAACAGAACAGTGTGAGTATAGATGAAAGACAAACATTTCCATTTTACTCATTAAACTCATTAATAAATTTATAGTTCGCCCGGAATATTTGTGTTATTTAAGAAAATTAAACCTCTGGTTCAATTTAAGTTGTCAGGCCTTTAGAGCCTGACTCATTAGTTAAATCATGAGATATTAGATAGAGTCACTTAGTTGAAACACAAATTTCATAGTGCCAAATAAAAACCAAGTCTAGGCTAAGGTAAGAATATTTTATTTGAAAATATTATTGCAGGAGGAGAGAAGGGACCATTACAACAGGGGGAATGCTCTGAACTTAAGATCAATAGGCATCTCAAAGTTTAAGCAGAAAGGGCCTTTTCATTTATAAGGTTGAACAAATAAGGCTAGAAAGAACCACATAAGAGGAAATTCCAGATGGAGAGTGGTGTGATTGTACAGTAAATCAGAAAATGTTTTGCCCTGAGGCCAGCTTATTCTAGAGAGGGACCATTAAGGAAGAGCTATATGCTGGCTTTGACTAAGCATTTGTACAAATTGACTAATGGATATGAGGAGTTCATCAAATCATTTACCATTTACAGGACAAAGAATGGGGATTTGGAATGTCTTAATCTGGTCCTAACAAAGGTAAGCAAGAAGGACATGGTTGAGTATTTGTTTAAGTCATATGGAAAGCACGGTTACTTGTGGTAAGCTGTTTCCTGGAACACAGAATAATTAAGGGTTTCTTTTAAAAGTGTATGCATTTTATTTTAATTTCTTTAATGAATTAATTTATTTTTAATTAAAACATTTAGTTGTATTTATCATGTATAACATGTTATGTGTATATGTATACATAGTGAAATGTCTCAACTGAGCTAATTAACATATTCATTACCTCACATATGTATAATTTTTTTGTGGTGAGAACACAAAGTTTACTCTCTGAGGGATTTTCAAAAATACAAAACACTGTTATTAACTATAGTCACCATGTTGTAAAATCGTTCACTCGAACTGATTCCTCTTATTTAATCAAAATATTATTTTCTTTGAACAACATCTCCATGATACTTCGGCCACTGGTAACTAGAGGATCTCTTAATCATCTCTATTTTACAGAACATTGTCAATCAAATTTACCTGTAAAAATTAATATCTCATAACATTCATTTTAATTCAACATATATATTGATTAATTCCTCTGTTCTAGCATCCAAAGGCATAATAGGTACTGAGAGAGAAAAAATCATTTACTCACAGGTTTAGTGTGAAGGAGACAAAAAGTAATTTATAAATTTGATGACATTTAAAAAGTTAGACAAAGAAATTATGACAGAACATAACAAAGGAAACTAGGAATGAGTTTGAGTTTGAGCTGAAGTTTGAGTTACATGGAAAAAACTGTAGGGAACAGGGGTGTATAGAGAATTTCAGACAGATAAAACAACATCCTTAAAGCTTGAGAGTTCAGAGGAAGCATGAGCTAATCAAACATTGGAATGTGCAATGTCAAAGCGGCATGGAAAAAAGAAAATAAATAATAGAGAATAGTGACCAGTGAAGTAAGAGAGATGGAAAAGTCAGATAACCAAAGGCTTTGAATCCTTCAACACGTAATTATTGAACAGATACAACAGGGGCACATTAAGATTCTGACCACATTAAGGGTACAGAGAAAAGAATATATTAAAAAAATGATTGAGGGTAAAAATAAAAAAGAGTAAGATATTTCAGAAGTGCAGCTATAGTAGTCAGGGTTCTCTAGAGAAACAGAACTAATATGATGTGTATATATTTAAACATTTATTCCTTGGTGCCAATGATGCAATAGTTCCAGTACCCCCATGGATACTGAAATTTGAAGATGCTCAAGTCCCTGATGTAAAGTGTATTAGTATTTGCATATCACCTATCCACATCCTCTCATATACTTTAAATTGTCTTTAGATTACTTATAATATCTAATATAATTTAAATACTATGTAATGCAATTTAAATGGTATGTAAAGTTGTTATGATGTATTTTAAGAGAATTATGACAAGAAAAAACGTCTGTACATGTTCAACTACAGATGCAATTTAAAAAAAAAATAAAAAATATTTTTAATACATAGTTGGTTGAATCCACAGATGGGGAACCCACTTTGAATATGGAGGCTGAGGAGTCCCAAGATGTATAGTCAGTGCTGAAGCAGTGGCCAAAGACAGCCAATGTGTACTTCCAATCTGAGTCAGGAAGCCTGAGAACCAGGAGAGCTGGTGGTGTAAGTTTCACTCTAAAAGTCAGCAGTCTCAAGACTCAAGGAAAGCCAGTGTTTTGCTCTGAGTCTGAAAATCATAGAAGACCAATATGTCAGCTCAAGCAGTCAGGCAGGAGGAGTTCCCTCTTATTTGGCCTTTTTGCTCCATTCAAGTTTTTAATTGATTGGATGAGGCTCACCCACATTAGAGAGAACAATCTGCTTTTCTTAGTCTATTGATTCAAATGTTAATCTCATTCAGAAATACCTTCAAAGACACACAGGAAATAAAGTTAATCAAATGTCTAGACACCCTGTGGCCCAGTCAAGTTTATACATAAAATTAACCTTCATACCAAGCAAATGGTATGAACAGTGGTTTGGACTAGGTTGTCATTGGCTGTACAATTGAGGAAAGTGGAAAAATGGTATTGAAGGCATGGAGGAAAGGTAGAGGAAAGCATTTATAAACAATACAGAGTCAGCTGTAAATAAATTCATGACAGAGATCTAAGAACTTTGAATACTAAACTGTTGAAAAGAAAAACCATTACAATGGTTGACATAGAGGAGAAAATCAAGGCAAGAGTCAGTTCTATAATCTCAAGTGACATTGTTTAAAGGGTACAATGGTTAATTGTATCCCATGATGGTGATGGTCAGCAAAATAAGGACTAAAATGTATTCTATGTGTTAACAACAAGGAGTCATTGGAGATCTTATTAAGAATAATATTGGTGGAATGATGGAGCCAGAAACCAGATCGAAGTATGTTGAACTGTGAATAAAATTTGATAAATAAACAAAAAACAAGCACCACCACCAACAAAACAGTGTGAGTATGAACTAAGTGTACATAAAGTTGAGCAGTGAAGTAACAATGGAAAAATAGGCTTTAGCTTTGGAGGGCCGTGGGACAAAAGGGACAGTGAAATACAATGTTTAAGGAAAGGGATGCTGGTTTTGACTACCCTGAACTTTTCAAAGATACTCAGCTATCATTTAACTGCATTGAAAATGAAACCAGTAGAGTTGAAGTATATGAAAATATAAATGTTTCAAGAAAGTTAGTGTGCATAAATTGCTTACACAATTTTATATATTGGAATATTTCATTGCTAGGTTTTAAACAGCATGTAAAGTTTACTCTGTAGGTAGAAAAAAAAGTCATCATTCTGTCACTTTTCATCTTCTGTCATGTTATTGCTGGTTTTCTATACTACAGTCACATGACCTTCATTTGGTTTCTATAGCTCAGCAAACTCCTTCATGCTCTAGGTAATTTTACCAAGATGTTTGTCCTTTCTGAAATAGTTTCAAGAACTCCATCATGCCTCTATCATTCTCTTCCTTTCATCTATGTCTTGCCTACTACTTTTGAGATCTCAGATCAATCATCATTTACTTCGAGAAGATTTTTCTGACCTCCTTACACAACTTCCTCTAATAAACACTATTACATCACTACCTTCCTTTTCTCTTAAAGATTTATTAGTATTTTTAAAAAACATTTACTTAGTGGTTCTTTAATTAAAGTCTGCCCAGTCCACTGAACATAACATTTATTAGAGTATAGTCGAGGTTTTTTTTTCTCCTTTCATTGTTACATCACAGCACCCACAGGCCCCTCACAAAAACACAAACAAACAGATGCTCAGTTAGTATCTATGAAATGAAGAAATATATAAAACCAAGCTGAATATGTTAAGCTAAAAATTTGAAATATATGTGGTAAGCAAACTAACATAAACCATAATAGACTTGACATGTAGTAACAATCAATATTGCATTTGAAAGAGGAAGATTGTTTTTCTAGAATGAGACATAAACTGTTATTATATCTTTCTTTGTCATTATATCAAATTAAATTTATAATTAATTTTTATTTGGAGAATAAAAACACACAAAAGCTTTTTAAGGAGTTTTTCTAAAACATTTTAGAGCTATTGAAGCTTTGTTTTTGAGAAAGGTTGAAAGAAACAGTCACAGAAGTGAGATGGCGTATCACCTACAATACTTAATGATTTGTTTTTAAGAGCTTTTGAGTCATCTAACATAAGTTGTAGCACTGAGAATTATATAGTAAAAATATTTTACTCAATATGGTGGCTGTATATTTTATAAAGAGCTAGTGAATAACGTATTTGTATATTTTCCTGATGCAAAGAGCAAATGTATAATTATGGAACCATAGACTAATTTCATGGAATCTTATGCCATCAGTGAAATTCAAAAGCCAGAAACCCACCTACAGCATCTTAGGTAGACATTCGTGTGTTGTCTTCTGCAATAATCCTTAATTCTTTGGACAGAAGCCAATTCTTTGGTAAAATCTCTAATTGTCTAAAATGTCTTCCTTATATTGATCCAGCATTTCTCCCTTTGTAATTCGTAGAATTTTATTCCAAATCACCTTCCAGAGCAGTATAAAATAATTTATAACCTTTCTTTCATCATCCCTCAAATGTTTAAAGACCTCTGATTCCTTTTTTAGGGGTAAATATCCTTGTTCCATTGAAATCACTGTTTTCAAGTTGCTTATACCAAAAGCAGTCTTATTATGCCTGTTTTACGTTGCACTTGATAATTTTATGTATGGTAATTTAACTTTTTCCCACTTTTATCATTGTACTGTTTATTGTTTTTGTTTGTACCACATTAGCTATCTCTCACAGCTTTATTTATTCTACAAATATTCTAGGTAAATCCTCTCCATTTATAACGAAACATTAAGAAAGAATACACCAACTAAGATAAAGAAAAGAGTTCTATGAATTGTTGATAGATACCTCCGCCATATTCATGAATTTGTCATGTAATATTATCTCAAACTATTCCTTTATAAAAAACTTGAACATGTTGAATAACATTTGACAAATATATGCAAAGTTGAGATTTTCAGAAAAATATAGAAAAGGAAGAGATAGCTGAAAAGTAGAATATAAAGCGGAAGCTAACAACCATTTTGCTACCTTGAGGGGTGGCCAAGTGCTCAGTTATCTCATCAGTCAAGTGGTATGTGTTTTAAAGCTAATGTACCAATAGAAGTCAAAGATTGAGTCTTGCTTAAGGTGAGGAGTTTGTATCTTAAAAGGAGCCCTAGAGGCCTGGCGGGGTGGCTCACATCTGTAATCCCAGCACTTTGGGAGGCCTCAGCGGGCGGATCGCCTGAGGTCGGGAGTTTGAGACCAGGCTGACCAACATGGAGAAACCCTGTCTCTACTAAAAATACAAAATTAGCCGGGCATGGTGGTGTGCGCCTGTAATCCCAGCTACTTGGGAGGTTGAAGCAGGAGAATCTCTTGAACCTGGGAGGCGGAGGTTGCGGTGAGCCGACATCGCGTCATTGCACTCCAGCCTGGGCAGCAAGAGCGAAACTCCGTCTCAATAATAATAATAATAATAATAATAATAAATAAATAAATAAATAAATAAAGGGAGCCCCAGAAAAATTCAAGCCCCTTTAAGGAGCCAATACTAAGTGAAAATGTGTGCATTAGGGAAAATATACGCAGAGACAAAAGATGACAAGTGAGAGTAAGTGTTTCCTTCTCGGTTGCAGGAGAAGAAAAAAAAATGCTTTTACTTGACATTTGACAACCACAGGTTTTCTTCGATGCCCGCTTGGATTTGAATTCTTACTATTTGCTTGGTTTTGTAAACCCAGACAGATAAATCACCATTAAGTAGCCCTAGACTGTTAACCAAACTTGTGTGCCTGATAGAATAAAATTCAAAATGTCTCTTTCCTGAGAAAAATAAATATGCTAAAAAAAGTTTATTTTATCCTGACTAATAACATTCCACGGAACAGGAGCTTACATTTCAAACTAACAAAAATACATTTTAAGAAAAATATATGCATCAATAGAAATAAGAAACAGCTGAATTAGACCGGAAAAATTGTCAGATAGTAGACAGAATCTAAAACGACAGTATTTCAAGAACATTAGAAAATTACAAGTTACTATATTAAAATGAGAATGTTTAAACCGGTAGATTTTAGAAATTAAGAAAAGTATTCATTAGAATAAAAAACTCAAGGGATGTGTGAAATAAAAGTGTATATGCACCTGAAAAGAGCATTTGTAACCTGATTATCGACATTACTTAATCATCTCAAATGAAGAACAAAAAGATAAAGAGATGGAAACTATGGAACAATTAGTAAATATGCATATTTTGAGAATATCTGACATGTATCTCATCGGACTCCTAATGAAAGAGGATCTCAGAGAATGCTGAACAAAGGCAAAAAGTTTTGGGAAAAAAATTAAGGAGAAAACTTATAAAAGTATGAAACAATTTTATCAACACAGATGCTCTACAGCAATAATAGAAGCCAACAGAAAACTAAATAATCTGTTCAAAGTACTGAAAGAAATTCTGTCAACCTAGAATTCAAAAATCCACCAAACTATAATTTATAATGAAAGAAAACAAAATTTTAAACTTTTTTTAAAAAAGAATATGTACTTCCAACTCAGAACTCTAAGACAAATGAATTTCTAATACTGAATTTAGGAAGAATAAAATTAAACCATAAGGGAGGAAATTTGTTCCAAGAAGAAGAGAAAGTATAATGAAAATAAGTAAACATGTTTGGAAATAAAAGTTGTTGTCATAGAAAAGAATAGTCATAAGCCATTCAGGGAAGAGGTAAAATAAAATAAAATGGGTCTAAAATACTAAACAATATTTACATGTAGAATGAAAGAGAGGGATCTGAGGAAAATTATTCCAAGGTGTATGTCTTGTCTGGAAGGTGAGTAGAAATATTGGTGATTGGTTAACTCAGGTGAGCATACTTAAAACATCAAATACAAGAATAAAAACAGGTATTTAACTTCCAAACACCAGATTTTAGGGAAAGGTAATTTTTTAAAAGGATAGAGAAAAAAGAAAAAAAAAAAAGAAATTGCAGTAGTCAAACAATATATTCTATGTGATGCTCTAGAAAAATGGAAGGTAATATATGTGTGGAGTTATTGGTATATTATGAATAACAGTTTTTTTCTTGATTGTACTACAGTTTACAAAGCAATCTCTGGGTATTTTTCTCAATTAATTATTGTGAAACTTTGATTTTATGAAATAAGTAATTTGCTTATTTTTTACACTTGTCAGTTATTTTTTTCCATTTTTAATTTATTTGTGTAATTGATTTCTAAAATCAAAGGAGTTAGAGAAAAATATTCAGACCCATGTCTTCTGCTTCCAGATTAAGCATGTTTTCCACTGCAACTGAGTCTACTCTCAGTCAAACAATTGTGAAATGTGGACCATGATACAACCTACTTTATAAAATTAATATAAAATATGCTGTCAGATTTTATGCTGACATCAAGTTACATTATGTTCTTGTCATTCTCCAGATAGTCTTTTAGAAATAGATGCAAATTTAAATGCAGACTGTAGCTGTTTATGCAAGCGATGAGTCTTACTGTGGTTAATGTCTCTTTATTAGCTAGTAGTGAAATTAATTTAATATTCTCTTTCAGAATTTGGACAAAAGTCTGTATCAAATTTACCATTCTGTATTTTTAGAATCTGTACTCTTCTTATCCTCCATTTGAACAAAAAAACATTTCATTTCTCACATCTTCTAAAATTCCTAATTTTTAAAAAAATTCAGAATTAATGGTGACTAAGAGTGTATATTAAGATCTAGTGAAATTATGTAGAGACTTACAAAGTTACTGACAGTCATTATGTGTTTTCTTGTATTTTATTCTTCAGTTTTCCATTTGCTGCTGATTCTCCTCTGAAGTTCAGAAGGAAAAAAAAAAGGAAAATGTTATTTATCTTATCGTTTTTCATCCTTGTGCCTTTGGCCCCAAACATTGGTATTCTTCTTTTGGTAATGTTTTTATTTGACTGCATATTAAAACCAACAGACATTCCTAAGACAAAACAAAGCACAGTTATCAGTTGCTCTTGGATTTTTTCACTCTACTTCTTTCCATTCTGGCTCTCTCTTATTTTCTCACTCTCTTAACTTTATTTCACACTTTAGTTTCTGCCTTGATTCTGTATACAATGGTCTCGCTTTTGTACATTTTATTTTAAGAAATCAATTTATTGTGAAGATTCCTTTGCATCCACTAATAGAAAAGATTTTGAAATTTGTCTGCAAATCGTAGGTACAATAAAGTAAATGGTTATTTAATGCATTGTATGTAAAACAGAAAGATTTAATTTTTAAAATGTTCTAAAAGTTGGACATAAATCCAAAGACATGGTATAACATTCTCTGGTGTGATCCTGCTTAGGGTTAACTTCAGCTTCTATGTATCTATTACTAGCTTTATGATTTTAAAACTCACTTAAATATTTTGCACATCTATTTTTACTGGTAAAATGGAAATAATAATTATCATAAAATTGTGGTAAAATTTGAATCACTAAATGCTTTTGAAATTGTGATCTCTTTTTATGTATAATTAGACATATGATTTAAAGATGCCCCATTAACATTTTTCTAACTTCTAAGATGATATAAATAATTAACAATGTATCACATAATTATCATATACCAAGCAGGCAGTGTACTTTTTGTTTTATATGCATTAGGTAATTTTGTCTTTACAAGGACTCTGTGATCTGATGTTTGTATTATTATTATAGTTTATGGAGGAGGAAACTTTAAAAATACTAATGACATGTGGTATAATAGGCTAAGTGTTGCTGTGTTAACAGATAACTCCTTGATTATATGTATCCTAATATTCAAAAATATTCTTTACCCCTCAAACCACCTGTCCCTCATTGCCTACATGTGCAATGAGACTTCACTCCATGTGGTTACTAAGGGACCCTGGCTGATAGAAGCTCCACTGTCTGCAAGCTTCAGGTTCTGGAACATATGGCCACCTCAGACTCCATAGCACTAGAGAACATGCTGACATTTATATCATGGATCATCTTCTTACAGCCATTGGCCAGAACGAGACCACCTGTAACCTCATGGAGTCTGCAAAATAGGGAGAAATTGCTGAAAGTTTAGATGATCACCACTGTCTCTGCCCCAAGTAAGATGAAGTAGAATTTGGACCCTAGATTACTGACTCAAGTCCCCTTCGCTAAGCTGTTGTATTCATTCCTAAGAAAATTTTGCCAATGTAGTATGTGCGTGTGTGTACATGTGTACGTGTGTGTGTGTGTGTGTGTCTCAAAGGCTGCTAACTGTGCCCAAAAGTATATTCACCCTTCTTGCTGAGCACACAATTGGAGTCTAAAATTTCAGCAATAAAATTAAAGAACTGACATGTGCCACTTCTTGGCCAAAGCTTGTATTAGACAGAGATGCTCCTTCATGCTTGCTTTTCCCTTCTGGACCCCAGATGCACAACACGATGAAGTACTTGAGCAGTACAGAGGTTCAGAAGCACCACATGGACGACAGACACCTGGACATTAGGAATATCCAATCTGGACTCTTGTTTTGAGGATTTCTATTAAACACTCGTTTTTACTTGAGTCATTTTAAATTTGGATATATTTGACCCAGATTATTTTGCATACTATTGTTGAACCATTTTAAATTATTGATATTTGAATATTTGTGACATAAAAAATGAAAATTTTATATGGTTTAACATAAGAATACGACTGTCAAAACTTTTAAATAAATGCATTTTTATGTTTTAATTAAAATGTGATATTAAATTTCTACATTTAGAGAACATGTGCTCTGCTGAAGTCACGGTTATATGGACTATACAGGGTGTTTCTTCCTTTGTTAAACTCCAAGGATACATTTCCTCATTCTTTCAAGATTTTCTGTATTTTTAAATCAATAGCTATTTCTTCCTTTCTCATGAGACTTTAGTTCAGAACAGTAGCTCCTCTCAGTGCTTCGCTCATCTATGAATTCTAACCAAGGCAGTATTAAACCATGGTTCCCTCCACACTTACCGTCTAGCTTGTAGAGCTACAATCTTTTTCCAGTTTGCCTTATTTTCTTTTCCAACTTTTTTTTACCCTTCATGAATCTATTCCTCAGTTCATGAATTATTTTTCCTTCCAAATAGATGTTTTCCTGATATACATCATTATGTGTTTTCTTATTATTATCAGATATAGTTCTTCTGACTAAGATTCATTTTAATACACTGTGAGGTCATGATTTCCACCCTATACAATTTTGGTATTATACATGTGACATTTATATCTTGTGTTAAAATCTCATGCTAACTTTATTATTCCTGATCTTTCAGTCATTATTAACATCTAAAGACACCTACTCAGCTATTATTTTCCTTGTGAATTATTAGTGAGTCTTTATTTTATTTTAACAAACTATCTTACAATGCCACATCTGTTGTCTTCAGTTAGAGCCAGTGTTAGAATTTTTCTGCGTATGTTTTTTCTCTCTCTCATCTTTCTTTTAAAGGTTGCATGATTAGAATATAGATTGCCATTTCAAAAAAGTAAGATTTTCTTTATTTCACAGAATCAGAGTAATTGATGTAGGTCCACGTTTGTGAACTCGCTGTAGGACCAAGTTTGAAAAACTGTCATTTGGCATAATATGTACAGCGAGCTATTCATCTCCTTACTTCCCTCATGTTTTCCAAATCAGACCATTAACTGAAAGAAAAGATGAAAACTCAGCTTTTCTTTTTTTCAGCCTTTTGGTTTTTCAGTCTCATTTCTACATTAAATAAAGTAATTATCTTTCCAAGTCAAAAATACAGCCTCTTTGATAAAATTGTATTTGGTTCCTCTTAAACAAATACTTCTAAAAAATTTTGTTCAAAATACCATTGGCTATGACCTCTTCTATTTTTTTTCTGTCATTGTTCATAGGAATATGGTATAGGCATTAGCCAGTAGAAGGCCTCTCTAATTCAATTCATTATGTGAAATTTTTCCTTGTTTATTAAGCTTCCATTAAATAACATAAAATGAAAATTCCCGGAAACTTGTTTCACAAACCCAGCTGGCCAGTGAGGGGATCTTACCAAAGGGAGGCATCTAGATGTTGTTCACAGATTGCACACACAGCCATGATTACTCTTAATCAACCATATCAGTGGGAGAACATTCTCAATATGGCTGAAAAAAACTAGCTCCTGAAGTATATTTTCTGAAATTAACTTGCCAAACTAAACCATTTTTCCCTCTATGAAGCCAATTTTCATGTCCATCCACACCATCTGTTCCTTGTGAAAATGGAAAATTAGTTTCATGTTGACCTGGCATCAGTTAGCTCCATTATTTCCAACTGGTTCATTTAAAAAGTCTGGGGTTTTCGCTACCAGAACATATCATCAGTATCTTATTTCTTAATCCAAAACAAATATAATCACTAAGTAATCCCTGTGCTTTGTCATGTCATTTATCTCTTGAACATTATAGGAGATCAACTTACTCAATTTTAACTTCTTAATACTTGTTCTACTGGTGACATTACTTACCCTGTTCCCTCCTGTCTGGGGACTATGGACTCAAGTTCCACCGAGGCACATTGTGCAAACTGTATGATGCATTTGGTTCCTATGTTGTGAAAACCCAACCCATTCTTTTTAGGTTAGAATTAAGTTACAATGTAGGTGTACGGCTTCATTTTAAAAACAATTTGTATTTGAAATAGCTTTTACTTTTTCTCATGAAGTTAATTTAGCAAAGCTAACCAAGGAGTATAACAGATTGTAATAAAATACCTAACATTTGTGAATGAATTACATTAATTTAAATTTTTTTCAGCTGCATCTGATCTCTTAGAGCTGAGTTTTTGAATAACCAGTCATACTTGAATGGGAATATTCATAACTCAAATATGATGTAAACATGTATATTTCTATGAATACAAAGAAAACACCTTGAGTGTACAGAATTTAATAAGAATTCCCACTAAATAACTTTTAGTGGTCTCTCAATAGTATGTTTAAAATAATTTATTTCAAAAGAAATATGCTTGCACTACTCATTAAATTCCAAAGAATGTTAAATACATAAGAATTTAAAAATAATTTCTAAAGGGCATCAGAACAATGATGAAACATATATGATCTATGTTGATACTGTAATATCTTGAAAGGTGAAATAATTATCACTTGTGCAAGAAATAAGGAGAGGGATGCGAAGTCACACTATATCCATTTGTTAGGATGAGATTCATACTGATAGGAGATGTTTAGTCAGCAAAGTAAAGATCTTTAGAGAGCAAAGTAAAGAATGCAGAGACCCAGGTAGGCAATCTTCACGCATGCCTAAAAAGTTGTTATCATAGCTATGAGAATAAACAGGATGTCCAAAAAACGAGCAGAACTTGATGTCAAGAAGCCTAGATCAACTCTCAGGATATCCAGGAGTATGGTCTCTTAGGTGCCTAGCAAGTTATTCACAGTGAGAGTGGGAAAGTCACCAAGGCTCTTTCTATTAGAGATACGGAGCAGGTGAGTTACAAGCCAAGTGCCTTTGTTTTAAGAAAGACATCACAAAAATTGTGATAAGAGGTGGGAGTGAAAAAATCAGACTGCTTTATTTACTACTTGGAGAACAATTCAAGAAATGAGAATATTCTTGTTCTAAGTCATTACATCTGTAATGATTGATTCCTGGAAGCATTCCAGGTCTTATGGGGTGGATTTTTTCTATCCAACCTAGCCTATTACAAATGCCTATAGTCCCTTGGTTTTCATGATTTCGTTCCCTAATCACAAAAGAAGTATATACTAATTTACAAAACTTAAAACAATTCAGAAACTTGTGAGTTCCCTTGTTTTCAAGCAAAGGCTATTTCCAGAAACAAAAATCACAGAAAACAATCTCCCCTTAATGATACACATACTTACACCCTCTCTTGCTCTCTGCTTATTCCTCACCAGTATAACATTGATATGGTTTGTCTGTGTCCCCACCCAAATCTCACCTTAAATAGTAGCTCCCACAATTCCCACATGTTGAGGGAGGGACCTGGAGGAAGATAATTGAATCATGGGGGTGGGTCTCTCCCATGCTATTCTCGTGATAGTGAATAAGTCTCATGAGATCTGATGGTTGTATAAAGGGGAATTTCCTTGCACAAGTTCTTTTCTCTTGTCTGCCACCATGTGAGATGTGCCTTTCACCTTTGGCCATGATTGTGAGGCCTCCCAAGCTATGTGGAACTGTGAGTCCATTAAACCTCTTTCTTTTGTAAATTGCCCAGTCTTGGGTATGTCTTTATGAGCAGCTTAAAAACAGACTAACACATCACTCTATAGGGTTCTTTATATTTGTCTGTTTTGACGTAAATGTAACTTTTTCTTCAAAAGGTATGTTGCTGGGAGAACATGTCATTCTTCTATTAATTGTGCTTTCTTCTTTTGGGGATAATTTTATAGATTATTGAAGAAATAAATTATTGAAGAACAAATAGACTCTCTTTGAACATCAATGTATAACATATGTATTTTCTTGACTACAGTTTACATGCTACAAACCACATGTTACATTTTTATTGTGGGTGTATCAATACAGATATGATTTTTATTTCTCTGATGAGTTAATGGTTTTGTATAATATTATGACATCATAAAATATGTCAAAAGTCAAATGTTGTCTTTCCCAAAATGAAGCAATGTACATAAAAAAAAAGTCAAGTAGGTCTACTTCTAGTAATTTCCCAGGAGAGGTGACAACCTCTTTGCTGCCTTGAATCCCAAGGCATGCTGGTGCATCTGAGATTACATTTCAATCCAAGTTAAAAGTTTACCATCATAGAAACCGGAAATATTGCCTCATGGCAGACTGAAGTTAATCTCTATACTTAAAAATAAGGTGTATTTGTTTCCTATTGCTATGATACATTGCTACGATTGTGGCTTAAAACAAAAATGATCTATTCTCTTATTGTGAAAGTCAGAAGTCTAAAATCAAGGTGTTAGCAGGGCTCTGCCCCTTCTGAAAATTTCAGGGGAGTATCCATTTGCCTGTGTGTTCCAGCTTCTAAAGATGATTTTCATTTCTGGGCTCATGGTCCCTTTCTCCACCTGCAAAGTGTATTACTTCAGCTTCTGCCTTCATCATCACATCTCTTTGTAATCTCTGAATCTAACTCTACTACATCTCTCTTACAAGTACCTTGTAATTGCATTGGCCTCATCTGGATAATGCAGAATAATTTCCTTACCTCAAAATACTTAATCCTTAATCACATCTACAAAATCCCTTCTGGACATAAGGTCACATACTCACAGGTTTCACTGGTGGAGATGTGGAACTCTTTGAAGGTATTTGTTTATCTTACCACAATGTGGAATATGCAAGTTTTATCACTAGTTCTTTTTAAAATACAAGTTAAATATACAAAATGGAATAAAACTTGAACAGAAAAATTCACAACCTCAACCTAAAATAACATAAACAAAAGTCTTTACATTTCCAGCACTCTGACTTATTCTCTGCCTTTGATTGATATAGAAATATTTATAGGACAAATCACAATAACTGAAGCAATCAATATTACAAGCTCATGAAGTTCTGCTGTTTTTAAGATACAAATTTTTTTAAAAAAATAAATCTTTAGAAGAAATAAGAATATAATAACATTAAAATTGCTCACCAAATGCAAAAAAAATTGAAAAAAATATTTTGGTTCAGGTCACTTGAGTCAGAAAAATTTTATTATCTTTTCAATCATGGACAAAAGTAGTAATCATAAATTAGCTGAAAATCTTCCCCTGATGAGATTTCATGTAGAGACATAAAAAGTGACTCAGAAGATATTTAAATGTTAGAATCAATAAAACTGATTGATCTACAGGAATATTAGGGTATTCTAAATGTTAGAATAAATAAAATGTGCTTATCTATAAGAATTTGTAATAGGGGAAAATAGTAATAAAGGAAAATTCCTGGATAGTGTGATTAACCAGGATGAGGCATTTAAGATAAGAAGCAGTTTAACAGACAAAAATTTCTGTTTTCTGGGTTGATGTTGGTTGAATTACCTGTTGACCCTTCAGGCTGGTATGTTCCTGTAGTAATCATGAATGATTCCCATTCAGCATCCTGCCTTTCCTACTTATAGCTATCAACCTTCCTTCAGAGGATGGAAAAACTAAAAGAGCTTTTTAAAAATCCTTCATTTCTACCATTTTGATACAAAGTTGACACCTCTAACTAGATACATTTGTAAAACATTTGAAATTTGGAAGTGGGTTGGAAGAAAAGACTGTCTCCTAATTGATTTGGTTCCCCCTCCCCCTGCCCCCACCTCCAGCGTAGTTGTAAGGACACAGGGCTTTTTCTTCAGCAACCCAGTCCCTAGCTATCTCCTGTCATGACCTTGGGGTGTGTGTGGGAGCAGCATCCGCATATGTGGATCACAGCTGCAGCTGAGTGTTCTTAACAATTCCCCTTGTGGCTTCTAAGGTCTCAGCCTTGAGCTGCCCCTCCAGTCCTTCTGAAAATTTTAAATAATCTGACCACTGTATTGAATCCCTTTCTGCTAAAGTAGCTATAACTGTTTGCATTTCTTATAACTGATCCCTAACTGATAAAATTTGGATGGCAGTCAGCTCGTTAAGTCTGGATTTCAGATCAATATTTTCATTCTATTACCTTTCCGGGTATATTCACTAATATCGCAGACAACTTCATATAAAATTAAATAATTAAAAGTACAGCTATGAACAAAGTCATGATATGAATGAGAAGAATCACTGTGATGCACCTTAGTCCCTAATGTGGTATTTGTTTTTCTGTTTCATGGGCCTCTCAACCTAGACTCATTTTCATTTTAGAGAGAATAAAGCTTTTCCTCCAAGCTCTCTCCCATCGCATGCCCAGTCACTGTGTCATCGGTTTGTGTTGACCCACTGGTACTTCTCCACCTGGTGTATAGCAGTCCTGTAATACTGAGGGTGCTTCTGCGAGACGTGGTGTTTCCCAGTGTGCTGACACGGCCATCTGCCACGCTCTTTTTGCGGGGAATTTGGAACCAAGATTGAAAGGGCTGTTTCAACCTAATGAATACCATTCGAATTGCTGACTTTAGAACTGAATATAGATATTTGGAAATCATTAACATATAGGATAGACATGACATTGTAGGTGGTCATCCAGGAAATGTTGCATGAATAAAAACATTGAAGAGCATCAACCTCATAAGAAGGTACAGGAAGAGAAGCCAGCCAGAGAAGCTGGGAATGAATGAGGGCGTACAATATCAAGTCTTAAAGAAGATTTCAAATCTTTGGAACATTTCCCTTTCCACTATAATAAATTTTCTGTTCATTGTCTTTGTGTTTTCCAAATATTCATGATCTCTGACATTGTCACCCCATTTCCAGCTTTTTTTTTTTTTTTTTTAACTATGCTGGGGTGAATGGTAAACCACTTCAAATAAACATACTCTAAAATTGTGCAATTATTCCTTTATTTATTGCTTGCAATCTTTTCTTGTTAAATACTAACAGATATGTCTCTTTTCTTGATTTTAGGCAGCAGAGTAATCATGTGGAAACATAAAATCAGACTTATCCAGTTCTCCACAAATTCATATTACCTAATATCATATGTCCACTGAGTAGTTCTTGATAACCCTTGTGCTAGGGTTATAACGCAGACTATTTTCAATTATAAAAACAGACGTACACACACACACACAAATTTATTCTTTCATGGCTGCTAAGAATAATCTATTCATTCTTTCCAAGATAATATTTCTGTTATTTATAATGTCTCTTTACGTTTTATTCTAGATTGATTTATTCATTTATTCTAAATTTTTATAAACACTATAGGCCAGGCAATGAGTCACAGGCTAGAATATAATAATGAAATGAACATAAAGTCTATGGTAGTGGGTTCCCTAAGACTTACGGGCAGTACATCATAATGAAAAGCCTGATTACAGGGATTGTCAAAATGCTGGGGTTCTTTTGGTGAGGTTGTCAGAGAAGACTTCTTTGATAAGAAATTATTTATGCAGATACCTGAAGGAAAACTCTCTTGTCTTTCTGCAGCTGTTGTTCTATTTTGGTTTGTATCAACTTTTAATATATTTAAGACCCACATCTATTTCTCATCTGTGTTACAAATATTCTGCCCAGGTTCACATCTCTTCCTTTTAACTTGACTTATAATATGCTGTCCATGTATTAATCTTCCAACTATATAGCCTAATTGTCAAACTTTCTCTTATACTTCTAAGCTTTGGATAATGTTTAAAATGTAACTTTCCAATCAATAATGAAAAGCATTAGTATTTTATCTAGCACTTTTACTGTTTATTTTTATGCTTAGAGCTTGTATCCACTTGGGATTTATTTTGACGTAATGAGTGAAATCCTGACACAAATGTATATGATAGATAGATAGATAGATAGATAGATCACCAATTGTTATAGAATTATTTGCATAATCAAACTTTTCCATACTAACTTGAGATATCATCTTATGTAAACCAAATCCCTGTATATGAGTCCATTCTGGCCTTTCTGATTTGTTACATCATATCACATGTTTATTATTATTAATTGTCAATTTAAATAACATTTTAATAAGATATACTGTTTTAATATAATATTATCAATACAATGAAAATATAAAACAATATAAATATAAAAATATATATCTATGCAAGTCTTAAATTAGAGCAAGGTACTAAAAAGTTGCATTAATCTATAGGTCTCAAAAGACATGACAGATTATTGTTTTCGTAATTTCTAGTTTCTTGTCTTAGCAGAGTTCTCATGACCTTTAAAGGTATAATAAGGTCCAGTGAACACAGTGTGAACAATTTGCTGCCTATTTTTTAAAGTAACATTTATGCATAAAACTTTTGTTCTGTTTCAGTAAGACACTTTAGCATATGCTGGTTAAATTCCGTCTTCTTATTACAGCCCAAATCTGTTTTCATTCAGGTTGGTTGCTTTATGCCTCCAAGCTAAAAAAAGGATATTTAAAATCTTGAGAGAAATGATTCACACTCTCTTTGGCAGCTAAAGTTACAATCTTTGCCTTTTGCTCACTCCTTGGAATTTGATGAACTAAAAGATTAAGACAGCCATACCACATGTATAAACCAAATGCTTTCAGTTCTTGTACTGACAACACAATTGCTTGTGACTTCTCAGAGAAAAGTCACTCATTACTGTTGTTAAAACTGTTTTCCGAGACTAAAGTGATGGAAACTTGTCTTAAGAATCCTTTATTTATTTCTTTTTTTAAAGAGGTGCAGAAGAGGTTTTATTCTATTGATGCAAATGAAAAAGGTCAATTCTCAGTGACTGATGTAAAACTCAAAGCATGCAAAACTTGTAACCTGGTTTCCTGGAGCAGGCCCTGATGGGATCCATAAACATGCTAAAGTTTGGTCAAGGAAAGTCATTGTGAGTCAGGGAAACTGAAATAGAGGTGCTTTGGGTTTCATTATATATAAATTACTTTTAAAATTTACTGAATACTCGCTTTGAAAATAATATTGTAAAAATACCTGTGGAGAACACAGAAATTAGAAATAAGGAAGGGGCTACAAGTTAGTACATTGATACTTTAACCTACAAAATTTCAGTGTGTTAGTTTACTGAATAATTATGGAATTTCTATCATGTGTTATCATGTTATCAAGTATAACAAGGCAATCCCTGAAAATTTACATCTGTTTCCAAAATTTGCTCCATGGAATGAGAGAAAAAGCTAGGGATATAAATCAGTATTTGTTGAATTCTGGACCTCTGCTTTGTCAAAATTATGTTGTAAAATAATACAATTACCGTCTCTGGCAACAGGGTTAGAATTCTAATGATGTAACTGGCAGCCTGATTGAGCTTGGACTATTTAGCCACTTTGGGCTGATAGGAACTGCTTTATAGTGCTTTTATTGGGCAATATATATAAGAATAAATAAATTAAATTGGGGCATAAATATAAAGTTAAATTTAGCTGTTTTTACTGTCATTATGACATTCTCGTTCTCCATAGTGTTACTGTTCTTTCAAGGAAGACACCATTCATGTCTTTAGAAATCTCACAATTTAGGATCTAAATAAATTTTCTAATAACCACATATAAGGAGAGATAAAATGCAGTGATGAAAACAAAGATGAATCATAAAGATAGGAGAAGAAGAGAGTTTACAGAGACCAGGAAAGATCAGTTCTAATCTGACAATCGATCAGAAAACTCTTTAAGAAAGGAAAGGCTTCGAGATGAACATTCCAAGATAGAAAAAAAAAAAAGAAAGAAAAAAAATTAGCAGCTCATATTGAGGATGTGATGGAGGAAAACTCTAGGTGCAGAGGAGAACCATGGCATTTAAATAACATTTCTAAAAATGTTAGAAAAATGTGTGTTGAGTAGAGTGTATAAAAATTGCCTCGGTATTTGTAAAATAATTAGCGAAGAAAAGTTTGGAAATATTAATTGAGGAAGTCTAAGAGAAACCTACCTGCCAATCTAGGCTGTGGCAAACTAGAGGTATTATCATTACTATTATATGCTAGATGAACTACAATTTGGCATGAAGAATTGTTTCCAAAGTTGATTGTTTTGAGATTTATATTTTGTGATTTTAATGCTTGTTTGTTGCCAAATATAAGACAGCGGCTAATATTAACATGCAAAACAGTACCCCTTAATTTAACAATATTATCCTAGACATATGCCACATATTATGTGTCTATTAACACAAATTATCTTCTTTCTCTGCCTATGAATGCTGTTGACAAGCATTTTGTAAAATGCATTTTTATCAATTTATTCACTTTTTTGGTAAAATTATGCAGCCAAAAAAACCTGTATTATGGAACACTTTTAAAAATTCACTATATTACCTTCAATAATTCAATGGTACTTCATTCTAGCCCAACTATCCCTCTTACTAGCTACACAACCTTGCATCGGTTATGCAGGCTCCAGAAGGTTTGGTTTCAATATTTTTAAACAAATTCTTGACTAACTGACAATCTACGGTTGTTCGTGGTTAATTCCTTATATATTTGCAGTTACACAAAATAAACTGACCAGAAAGAGTCTCAGAAATTAATTTATACAAATCAGGGGAATTGAGGGAGAGACAAGACACAGGAATTTAAAATTATTTTTTTTTAAATTGATGAATCTACATTTTAACTTTATGGAATATGTCTATCGAACTGTAGTCTTAATTTTTCTGCATAGAATAGCTAATCACAATTTTCAATAACTTTCTTCCAGTTTAAAAACAATCTACAACTCACAAATGCTTCCACTATTTATGAGAGAATTTTTCAAAAATAATTTGACATTTTTTGCCAACTACCATGCTTCCTTCTTGTTCTCTCATCTAATATATTATCACAGCAGATTTCCCCCAAAAAATTATATAGATTTCCCCTAGAAATTATCTAGGGCCTTGCAAGTATGAAGATTCTGATTTAGCAGGTAGGGCAGCGGACTGAGATTTTATCTTTCTAAAGCTTTTAGAGAATGCTTTTGTGGCTGCCTGGGGACCACACGCCAGGTGGGAAGGTGCTGAAAGCCTTCTCAAGATTTCCCTCTTTAAATCCTTTTCCCTTGGTGGGCTTTGTAGCCTTCTTAATGTATTTTTGCCAGTCAACTCTTCCGAAACCATAATCAAGATCCATGTGGTCCCTTGCTTGGGGCCAAAAGCCTGGAGCCATCCCATCTCTTACATCCCATGTCCAATCCTGTTACAACCACCTTGAAAAATTTTCAGAATGTGAACATTTCTACCTTTCTGCAAACAGTACTTCCACCACCACCATATGGTACCACACTGGGTGTAAGTCTTACTAATTTCCTCCTAGGTTATTATAATAGCTTCCTTATTACTTCCATGAACATATCCTTGCCCCCCGCAAAGTCTTTCTATTGTTAATGTGAGATTTTAGGTGATACTTTTAAAACTTAAGTCAGATCATGCCACTCTCTTGTTCAAAACCATCACAGAACCCATTTCGCTTAGAATGAAGTTCATTTGCTTTACAATGTTCCACGAGGTCATACATAATCTTGGTTTCCATACCTCTGAAAAATTATCTTCCTCTGTGCTCTCGCTTACTCTAGCCACACTCACCTCTTTGGGGGCTTCTTGAACATGCCTGACCTGCACTCCTTCTTATTCATATAGCTATATTCTTCACTTTTCTTAAATCTTTGTTCAACTAGCACTTTATAAATGAGGTCAATTATGACCATTCAATTTAAAATTGTAACCCATCTTCCAGGCCAAGTTCTCCCTCTTCTGCTCATCTTCTTTTTACATATTATTAAGTATGTCACTTGCCAACTTCTAAATCACTAAATGATTTACCTATTGAGCATGTTTGTTCATTTTTAAAAATTCTGTCTAGCCCCAGTAAAATGTAAACTTCTTGAGGGAAGAGATTTTGTCTGTTTTCTTTATTGTTACCCTCGCTGATTTAATTCAAACAATTCAATGGTGCCTGCCATATTGCAGATACTCCCATTGGCAGATACTCCCAAAATATACGATAAATAAAATGATCAAAATATGAACTAGGAACCTGGGCAGGAGAAATTTTCTTGACATCATTGGGGAAGATGTGAGATAATGGTAAGTTCTAAAAGAAATGAAAGGTAAGAAGTTGAGATAGTTGATAATTAGAAACAGTATGCACGGAAGAGAACTAATATATAGAAATCAAAGTGAAATATTTATTTTTATTATTTTTTAAAAAAGAAATGAGATACATGAGTATATTTTTGGATTGAGGGAAACAACCATGAGATATGAATATGGCAATTGTTGAAGTCAATGTTTCAGAGGATATTTGAGAAAATCACAAGCTCCAGTCAAGAGCTTGCTCTCAAAAAGGAGCAAAATACGGGTTTTTCTTCGATAATAAAATGAGTAGGAATAAATGAATACTTATAAATTAAAAGTCAGCACTTGGAAAAATCTACTTTATCAATATTATTAATTAATGAAATTTTATGATAGGGATTATGAGAAGACTAGTGAAAAGAAAAACAACTGCGTATGTGAAAGGGTTGCTGATTAGCATGGAGATACAAGTTTAGGAATGGTGAGTGTTTAAACTCTCACTCCTCTACAGCTTGGTGATCACTTAACAGTATGTGGAGATTTGCATCGCTGGAATGATGCTGAGCTGGAGCTTTGCTGAACAAGTGTAACTGAAGAACAAAAATGGTGCGGATAAAATATTAGGTCTCTATAAGGTGAGAAGTTTCTAAAACCAATGTTAAATTTGTCAACTATATCCAGTATTGAAATAAAAAACTGAAAAACTAGGGTATTGCATTTGGACCCAGGGATATTCTAGTTTAAAATAGCTAGTGTGTATTAGTTAAGAAAAATGATATTGTCTGGGTTATGGCCATCCATGTAAGAGGCTAAAGTGGTTTTGGAAATGAAGAGGATTAAAAAGTTTAGGAGATTAAGAAAGCAATAAGAGGATGGTGTTGGTTTACTGTTTACAAGAAGGTAGGGTGACCATACATCCTGTCCTTCCAGAAAAGTTCTGCTCTGTGACTGTTTCTCTAGCTTAAAGAGAAATAAAGCTTCCGTTTTACTCAAATGTGTTCCAGTTTGAAGGATAATTTGTTAAGCCTGTATATAGGATGTGTCATTTTGTGAGGTAGACGCCACATTTCTTAACAATTTTGAAGTGTATGAGTGAGTCAATAAACAATGGTGAGGAGTAAGAAGATAATTAAATAGTGCAAGGAATAGGGACTCAAACATTTCAAGTTAGCATAATTCTTCTGTAGATCAATCTTGGTAGTCGTGCAGTGAAAAACGTCTCCCTATATTTGATATGCACCCCTTAAAAGTCTATCCCAAAAGTCTATTTAAAGTAAAATAAATCATTCTTAAATAATCCAGGACTTCAATTATTAGAATGTAGAAATTGTCACCAGTATGACTCTACTTCTTTAAGCCCAACATCCTAAATGTCTTTCAATGTTATCTCATTTAAATAATTTTAAAGTCTTTACTACTACTTTGATTACTTTTGAAAGGTAGTTGTTAAAAATAAATACAATACCTTTTCATGAATGACAAATTGATACTAGAAAACGATTGTAGTAGTTTTTAGTGAGTGCTACTATTCCTACTAATGTGTCTCAAATATGAATTAATTTTTGGTGCTTCTCATTTTTAATTTGTTTTGTTTTTGGATTTAATAAAACAGTTGAAATCCATATTTTTATTCCTTTCAGCTAACTCTCTTAATTGTAGTTGTTTAAAGAGATAATAGTAGGGAAAACAGAAACATATTTATATTTTCTTATGCATAGGTTCATTCTTAAAATTTTTTCTTTGTCAAATTTATTTAATTACATTTTTCTTTTATTTCCTTTTTTTTTGCTTTTTTTGTCTTTTGTACCTCAGGTGTGTGGAATTAGGTTCATTGTATTTAGTTCATGGAACAAAGTGATGTATTTGATTGCCATTTTGACAGCTCAACTTTAAGGATGTTGATAAGGTATATTATCAAGGCCCAAACAGAATCTCTGATTGTATCTTAAAAATAAAATCAAAACTCATTTACTTCTCCTTTCCTCATTGTTACAATCCTTTTAAAATATATTATTATTTCTTGCCTACACTACACTGAATGCTACCATTTTTATGCTTCTAACTTCTATGGGTGTCTACATTTTAATTTATACAACGCAAAACAACAGCATTTAGAAAACACATGCCATTTCTCTTGTCAGTGGTTTCCAGTGCACTGGGGAAAATATATAGATTCTTTGCTATGCCTTTTTAGTCTCTACGTGAATTTGCCTATTCCTCCAACTTGATCACATCTCACTCTCTTTTCCTCACTCCATCCTTTTAGCGATACTGGCTTTTAGCCAGTTCCAAAATTATGCCGTGTTCAAGTTCATGTATATTTTAGAACCTTCAAATTTTCTTCTACCTAAAATGGAGTCTCCTGGATATTTACATGATTGGTCTCAATAAGAAAGCAAACCTCTCCGAGAACTATATTGTGAACACTAAATCTAAAGTGATGCCCACAAGTCACTAGACATCATAACAGACTGTTTTATTATTTTCCGCACACTTGCCCCATCTGAAATAATTGTGTTTTTTCAATACTTGACTATGTTTAGTTTCTGTACCAGATTAATATCCCCATAAAATAAATAAATAAATAAATAAACAAATATATATATTTTGTTTGTTTAACACTGCAGTTCCACTATCTACAAAAGTGTTTTGGAAAAAGTAGATATTTAGTAAATAGTTATTTAGAAAACTTATTATTTTTGTGTAGGGAAAATGTCTGAAACCATTCAAAATTTAAGATAATTGTATAAATCTAGTGGAAGGTAACTATTTTTATTCTGTTTCTTTAAGACAAAATGAAAACTAAGTTGGACTTTTTGTGGATATTTAATAGAAGAGGGATTAAGTAACCCTAGAAGAAAGAATAGAAATCTATTTCATAATATTCAAGATGGATTTATAGCTCATTTAAATATTTGTAGGTTTATGAGGAAAGCACAAATTCAAGAATTATATTTTTTCTATTAAAATCAACAAGGATTAGAGATAGCAATATTCTAACGAATTTAGGTAATTCATGTTTTTGAGATTTCTCCACTTGAAAGTTTTCTGAGCATTCCTTAATGTATTTTATCAGGGATCAAGAATTAAGTAGATCTGCAACAAGATTGACCATATGCTTTTTATCATGGATCAGACTGCTGAACTCGGTAATAATGGTAATGGAAACTAGTGGTTGTTAGAGAGTAACTACATTTAACATACATATTTGTATTCTCTTATTTATATGATCATTCTCAAAACTTTAACTTTGCCACACTTAATTACATCTTTTTCTTTTGTATTTTAGCTATGAAATTAGGTTAATCTTATTTATTTCATGACACAAATAACAACTTGTAGAAGCATATTTTTGCTATTGCCATTTTCTACGTAAACTCTGTAATATTGGATGATGACTTTTATTTCTACCACTGGGTATCTTGAAATATTTTTTAAGTCTTTAATCTCTCCTGCTTGCTCGCTCTTTTTCTCTTTGTGTGTGTCCTCTTCCTTTGTTAGAAATAAGAAAAACAACCTCTCAATTTGATGACAATTTTTTTTTTAATTTTTTTTTTTTTTTTTTTTTTTGAGACAGAATCTTGCTCTATCTCCCCAGGCTGGATGCAGTGGCACGATCTTGGCTCACTGTAGCCTCCGCCTCCTGGGTTCAAACGATTCTTCTGCCTAGGTCTCCAGAGTACCTGGGATTATGAAGCCCACCACCTCGCCTGGCTGGTTTTTGTATTTTTAATAGAGACGGAGTTTTGCCATGTTGACCAGGGTGGTCTGGAACTCCTGACCTCAGGTGATCTGCTCACCACAGCCTCCCAAAGTGCTGGGATTACAGGCATGAGCCACTGCACCCGGACCCATTAATTTATTTACATTTAATCTGGCATCTTTGCTCCCACGTATCATCTTCCCTAAAATTAATTAGTTATTGTGGGAAACTCAGTGTATAGATTTAAATGTTTAAAAATTTTCCTTTCCTTTCCTTCCTTCCTTCCTTCCTTCCTTCCTTCCTTCCTTCCTTCCTTCCTTCCTTCCTTCTGTTCCTTCTTCCCTCCTGCCTTCCTTCCTTTATAGTTTATCTTTCCTGTCTATACCATTAATATAAACTGCCACTATGCAAGGTTTCACAAACTATAGCTTTAAGGCCAATTCTTTTTTCTTTTTTTTTAATGACTGAAATTATAGTTTCTCACCAGAATTAATTTGGAGGAGACACTAAACATATGTAGGGAGTTTTGATCAATATCAATTTTACCAAGGAATTTGCACAGACCTAATGGATGAAAAAATACATATCAGGTTCAATTTGACTTTTCTTTTTTTGATATAGTGTCTTGCTCTGTTGCCCAGGGTGGACTGCAGTGGTGGGATGTAGGCTCATTGCAACCTCTGCCCGCCTGGCTTCAAGAGATTCTCATGTCTCAGCCTTCCAAGTAGCTGGGATTACAGGCATATGCCACCACACCAAATTTCTGTATTTTAGTAGAAAGGGGGTTTCTCCATGTTGGCCAGGCTGGTTTGGAACTCCTGACCTCAAGTGATCCGCTCACCTCAGCCTCCCAAAATGCTGTGATTACAGGCGTGGGCCACTGCACCCAGCCGAATTTGACTTGTTCTTTTAGCGTGCCTTGTGTTATATCTTTGGTATTCATTGGAGTTTGCTTACTCTGTATTTTGGGGCCATTATTCCTAAATTCTGTTTTTTGATTCTATATAAATTCAGGAAAGCATATGGTACAATGGCTTAGAAGATAAACTTTAATATCAAACAAGACATGGTTTGACTCTTGAACTGGTGTTCACAAAGTACCACAATGTTTTTTAATTTCTCTAAATGTCTCCTATGAATGCATACAATAATAATCCTCTAAATTCCCTAAAGTTCTCCTATGAATGCATATAATAATTCTCATTATCACTGAGAATTCTGGCAAGATTTAAATGAAATAATATGTGAGAAATCTTAGGCTAGCCCATAATAAGTCTTCATTTTAGTGGTTACCATCATGATTATTCTGATTACAGATTTTGCTTTTTGAGTAATTACTTTTCTCCCTGTTGTTCCCCCAAATTTTATTATAAAATATTTTGAACACCGAAAATTTGAAAGACGTTCCCAATGAACATTTAGGTACTGGCAGCCTCATTTCTACTATTACCAATTTACATCTAATCACGTCTATATTCATTCATTAATTTATCTCATATTTTGATTTATTCCAAAGTAAATTACAGATATTAGTACACATCCCAGAAACACTTCAGTGGGGATTTCATTAACTAGGTCCCACTATTTCTTTTTACATTTTTTGTTGTGTTATAATTTACACACAACAAATTACACAGATCTTCAGTGTACCACTCGATGACTTTTTGCAAATGCACACACCTGTGTAAATCAAACTCCTCTCAAGGTGTAAAATGCCACCATCCTTCCAAAAAGTGTCATCATGTCCATTATCAGTCTGTTCTGGCCACTAATCTTGCCCCTAAGGAAAAACACTATTTTGATTTTTTTTTACTCTAACACAGAATTTCATAATAATGAAAGCATATAGAATATATATTTTTGTACATGCTTGTGTCAGGAAGATGTTAGCCATTGTGTTCTAAAACATGTAGTTATTTATGTTTAACTCCATTACTTCAATTTAGTTTCTGGGTATGATAAATTTTTTTCCTATATGAATTTCCAGTTGTTACAATGTCACTTGTTGAAAAGACTTTTCTTTCTTAATTGGGATTTCTCTTACACCTTTGTCGAAAAATCAAATGACAACATCAATTTGGTCTATTTCTGGGTTCTGTAAATTGAATTGGTATATTTGTAAATTCTTAGGCTGGTACTATGTTGTATTGCTTTTGTGTCTTTATAATATTTCTTGAAGTATAGAAAGTGTAAGTCCTTAAATATGGCTCTTTTTATAAATAATTATTTTAGACAGTCTAGATTATTTGCATGTCCACATGCATTTTAGAAACAGCTTTTCAATTTCTACCAAAAAACATGTGGGAAATCTTTCAATAGGTTGCATCGAATTTATGGGTCCGTTTGGCAAAAGCGGTCTTCTGAATAACAGAGTCTTTCAATACATGGGTATTTTTCAGATCTCCATTCATTTGCTACCCTTCAATTTTTTCTCAATATTAAAAAAATTATAGAACAGGTTTGCAGTACATCTGTTGCTAAGTTAATTCTTTGGTATTTTGTTTTGTTATTTTTAAACTTCATATTTTAATGGCATATGCCATATTATAAAAATAAAATTTATTTGTGTATATTGACTTTATATCCAGGATTACTAAGTGTACTTAATAGTTCTAGTAGATGATTTATCTTATCCTTAGGATTTCTGTTAAAATTTCTGTAGTCTGCAAATAGAGACACCTTCCTTTCTTCATTCATCCTTCTGTCCCTTCCTTCTTTAGCCTTTCCTCCCACTTCTCCCTCTCTTTCTTTTCCGCTCCTTTCTTCCTCTAATATTAATGATTTTACTCATATTCCTTGTTTTATTAAAATGGAATCTACAATGCATTGTGGAATAAAAATATTCCAGATCTTAAGGGGATAGTGTTCAATATTTCAAATTAAGTGCAATATTGATTGTAAATATATTATACCATATCAGACTGAGAAAGTTCCTTTTTTTTTTTCTATTTGCTAAGAGACCTAATCAAGATTGAGTGTTGAGAGTTCTCAAGGACTTTTAATGTACATATTGAAATTCTCACATGGTTTTTCTCCTTTATTCTTGACTGATACTTAATCTTGATTTGTTGGCAAGTGGTAAACCAAACTTACAAATCTTATTAGGTTATAATGTATTATTTATTTATTTTATGTATTGCTTGATTCATTTGATAATTATTAAAGATTTAAAAATCTATGAGGTAAATTGATCTGTAGTTTAAAAATTTTCTAATATCTTTATGAGATTTGGGGTTATGATGGCTTCTTATGAAGTCATTTTATAATAATTGGGGAAGTATTCCCTCTTTCTCTCTTCAGTAGTAGTTTTTGTAAGTTTGATGTTTTTTCCCTCTTAAATAGTGGACCAAATTCACCATTAAAACCTCTGGGCTGAAGCTTTCTTTATTTATGTTGATAATGAGTTCAACTCTTTTTTTTTTTTTTTTTTTTTATTATACTTTAAGTTGTAGGGTACATGTGCATAACGTGCAGGTTTGTTACGTATGTATACTTGTGCCATGTTGCTGTGCTGCACCCATCAACTCGTCATTTACATCAGGTATAACTCCCAATGCAATCCCTCCCTGCTCCCCCCTCCCCATGATAGGCCCCGGTGTGTGATGTTCCCCTTCCTGAGTCCAAGTGATCTCATTGTTCAGTTCCCACCTATGAGTGAGAACATGTGGTGTTTGGTTTTCTGTTCTTGTGATAGTTTGCTAAGAATGATGGTTTCCAGCTGCATCCATGTCCCTACAAAGGACACAAACTCATCCTTTTTGATGGCTGCATAGTATTCCATGGTGTATATGTGCCACATTTTCTTAATCCAGTCTGTCACTGATGGACATTTGGGTTGATTCCAAGTCTTTGCTACTGTGAATAGTGCTGCAATAAACATACGTGTGCATGTGTCTTTTTAGCAGCATAATTTATAATCCTTTGGGTATATACCCAGTAATGGGATGGCTGGGTCATATGGTACATCTAGTTCTAGATCCTTGAGGAATTGCCATACTGTTTTCCATAATGGTTGAACTAGTTTACAATCCCACCAACAGTGTAAAAGTGTTCCTATTTCTCCACATCCTCTCCAGCACCTGTTGTTTCCTGACTTTTTAATGATCGCCATTCTAACTGGTGTCAGATGGTATCTCATTGTGGTTTTGATTTGCATTTCTCTGATGGCCAGTGATGATGAGCATTTTTTAATGTGTCTGTTGGCTGTATGAATGTCTTCTTTTGAGAAATGTCTGTTCATATTCTTTGCCCACTTTTTGATGGGGTTGTTTGTTTTCTTGTAAATTTGTTTGAGTTCTTTGTAGGTTCTGGATATTAGCCCTTTGTCAGATGAGTAGATTGCAAAAATTTTCTCCCATTCTGTAGGTTGCTTGTTCACTCTGATGGTAGTTTCTTTTGCAGTGCAGAAGCTCTTTAGTTTAATGAGATCCCATTTGTCAATTTTGGCTTTTGCTGCCGTTGCTTTTGGTGTTTTAGACATGAAGTCTTTGCCCATGCCTATGTCCTGAATGGTACTACCTAGGTTTTCCTCTAGGGTTTTTATGGTATTAGGTCTAACATTTAAGTCTCTGATCCATCTTGAATTAATTTTCGTATAAGGAGTAAGGAAAGGATCCAGTTTCAGCTTTCTACTTATGGCTAGCCAATTTTCCCAGCACCATTTATTAAATAGGGAATCCTTTCCCCATTTCTTGTTTCTCTCAGGTTTGTCAAAGATCAGATGGCTGTAGATGTGTGGTATTATTTCTGAGGACTCTGTTCTGTTCCATTGGTCTATATCTCTGTTTTGGTACCAGTACCATGCTGTTTTGGTTACTGTAGCCTTGTAGTATAGTTTGAAGTCAGGTAGCGTGATGCCTCCAGCTTTGTTCTTTTAACTTAGGATTGTCTTGGAGATGCTGGCTCTTTTTTGGTTCCATATGAACTTTAAAGCAGTTTTTTCCAATTCTGTGAAGAAACTCATTGGTAGCTTGATGGGGATGGCATTGAATCTATAAATTACCTTGGGCAGTATGGCCATTTTCACGATATTGATTCTTCCTATCCATGAGCATGGTATGTTCTTCCATTTGTTTGTGTCCTCTTTGATTTCACTGAGCAGTGGTTTGTAGTTCTCCTTGAAGAGGTCCTTTACATCCCTTGTAAGTTGGATTCCTAGGTATTTTATTCTCTTTGAAGCAATTGTGAATGGAAGTTCATTCCTGATTTGGCTCTCTGTTTGTCTATTACTGGTGTATAAGAATGCTTGTGATTTTTGCACATTAATTTTGTATCCTGAGACTTTGCTGAAGTTGCTTATCAGCTTAAGGAGATTTTGGGCTGAGACAATGGGGTTTTCTAAATATACAATCATGTCATCTGCAAAGAGGGACAATTTGACTTCTTCTTTTCCTAACTGAATACCCTTGATTTCTTTCTCTTGCCTAATTGCCCTAGCCAGAACTTCCAACACTATGTTGAATAGGAGTGGTGAGAGAGGGCATCCCTGTCTTGTGTCAGTTTTCAAAGGGAATTTTTCCAGTTTTTGCCCATTCAGTATGATATTGGCTGTGGGTTTGTCATAAATAGCTCTTATTATTTTGAGGTACGTTCCATCAATACCGAATTTATTGAGCGTTGCTGTTGAATTTTGTCAAAAGCCTTTTCTGCATCTATTGAGATAATCATGTGGTTCTTGTCTTTGGTTCTGTTTATATGCTGGATTATGTTTATTGATTTGCGAATGTTGAACCAGCCTTGCATCCCAGGGATGAAGCCCACTTGATCATGGTGGATAAGCTTTTTGATGTGTTTCTGAATCCGGTTTGCCAGTATTTTATTGAGGATTTTTGCATCAATGTTCATCAGGGATATTGGTCTAAAATTCTCTTTTTTTGTTGTGTCTCTGCCAGGCTTTGGTATCAGGATGATGTTGGCCACATAAAATGAGTTAGGGAGGATTCCCTCTTTTTCTATTGATTGGAATAGTTTCAGAAGGAATGGTACCAACTCCTCCTTGTACCTCTGGTAGAATTCAGCTGTGAATCCATCTGATCCTGGACTTTTTTTGGTTGGTAGGCTATTAATTATTGCCTCAATTTCAGAGCCTGCTATTGGTCTATTCAGGGATTCAACTTCTTCCTGGTTTAGTCTTGGAAGAGTGTAAGTGTCCAGGAAATTATCCATTTCTTCTAGATTTTCCAGTTTATTTGCGTAGAGGTGTTTATAGTATTCTCTGATGGTAGTTTGTATTTCTGTGGGGTCGGTGGTGATATCCCCTTTATCATTTTTAATTGCGTCGATTTGATTCTTCTCTCTTTTCTTCTTTATTAGTCTTGCTAGTGGTCTGTCAATTTTGTTGATCTTTTCAAAAAACCAACTCCTGGATTCATTGATTTTTTGGAGGGTTTTTTGTGTCTCTATCTCCTTCAGTTCTGCTCTGATCTTAGTTATTTCTTGCCTTCTGCTAACTTTCGAATGTGTTTGCTCTTGCTTCTCTAGTTCTTTCAATTGCGATGTTAGAGTGTCAATTTTAGATCTTTCCAGCTTTCTCTTGTGGGCATTTAGTGCTATAAATTTCCCTCTACGCACTGCTTTAAATATGTCCCAGAGATTCTGGTATGTTGTACCTTTGTTCTCATTGGTTTCAAAGAACATCTTTATTTCTGCCTTCATTTCGTTATGTACCCAGTAGTCATTCAGGAGCAGGTTGTTCAGTTTCCATGTAGTTGAGCGTTTTTGATTGAGTTTCTTAGTCCTGAGTTCTAGTTTGATTGCACTGTGGTCTGAGAGACCGTTTGTTATAATTTCTGTTCTTGTACATTTGCTGAGGAGTGATTTACTTCCAATTACGTGGTCAATTTTGGAGTAAGTACAATGTGGTGCTGAGAAGAATGTATATTCTGTTGATTTGGGGTGGAGAGTTCTATAGATGTCTATTAGGTCTGCTTGCTGCAGAGATGAGTTCCATTCCTGGATATCCTTGTTAACTTTCTGTCTCGTTGATCTGTCTAATGTTGACAGTGGAGTGTTGAAGTCTCCCATTATTATTGTATGGGAGTCTAAGTCTCTTGTAAGTCTCTAAGGACTTGCTTTATGAATCTGGGTGCTCCTGTATTGGGTGCATATATATTTAGGATAGTTAGCTCTTCCTGTTGAATTGATCCCTTTACCATTATGTAATGGCCTTCTTTGTCTCTTTCGATCTTTGATGGTTTAAAGTCTGTTTTATCAGAGACTAGTATTGCAACCCCCGCTTTTTTTTTGTTCTCCATTTGCTTGGTAAATCTTTCTCCATCCCTTTATTTTGAGCCTATGTATGTCTCTGCGTGTGAGATGGGTCTCCTGAATACAGCAGACTGATGGGTCTTGACTCTTTATCCAGTTTGCCAGTCTGTGTCTTTTAATTGGAGCATTTAGTCCATTTACATTTAAGGTTAAGATTGTTATGTGTGAACTTGATCCTGCCATTATGATATTAACTGGTTATTTTGCTCGTTAGTTGATGCAGTTTCTTCCTAGCCTCGATGGTCTTTACATTTTGGCATGTTTTTGCAATGGCTGGTACCGGTTGTTCCTTTCCATGTTTAGTGCTTCTTTCAGGGTCTCTTGTAAGGCAGGCCTAGTGGTGACATAATCTCTAAGCATTTGCTTATCTGTAAAGGATTTTATTTCTCCTTCACTTATGAAACTTAGTTTGGCTGGATAGGAAATTCTGGGTTTAAAATTCTTTTCTTTAAGAATGTTGAATATTGGCCCCCACTCTCTTCTGGCTTGTAGAGTTTCTGCCGAGAGATCTGCTGTTAGTCTGATGGGCTTCCCTTTGTGGGTAACCCAACCTTTCTCTCTGGCTGCCCTTAAGATTTTTTCCTTCATTTCAACTTTGGTGAATCTGGCAATTATGTGTCTTGGAGTTGCTCTTCTCGAGGAGTATCTTTGTGGCGTTCTCTGTATTTCCTGAATTTGAATGTTGGCCTGCCCTACTAGGTTGGGGAAGTTCTCCTGGATGATATCCTGAAGAGTGTTTTCCAACTTGGTTCCATTTTCCCCCTCACTTTCAGGCACCCTAATCAGACGTAGATTTGGTCTTTTTACATAATCCCATACTTCTTGCAGGCTTTGTTCATTTCTTTTTCTTCTTTTTTCTTTTGGTTTCTCTTCTCGCTTCATTTCATTCATTTGATCCTCAATTGCTGATACTCTTTCTTCCAGTTGATCGAGTCGGTTACTGAAGCTTGTGCATTTGTCACGTATTTCTCGTGTCATGGTTTTCATCTCTTTCATTTCGTTTATGACCTTCTCTGCATTAATTACTCTAGCCATCAATTCTTCCACTTTTTTTTCAAGATTTTTAGTTTCTTTGCGCTGGGTACGTAATTCCTCCTTCAGCTCTGAGAAATTTGATGGACTGAAGCCTTCTTCTCTCATCTCGTCAAAGTCATTCTCCGTCCAGCTTTGATCCGTTGCTGGCGATGAGCTGCGCTCCTTTGCCGGGGGAGATGTGCTCTTATTTTTTGAATTTCCAGCTTTTCTGCCCTGCTTTTTCCCCATCTTTGTGGTTTTATCTGCCTCTGGTCTTTGATGATGGTGATGTACTGATGGGGTTTTGGTGTAGGTGTCCTTCCTGTTTGGTAGTTTTCCTTCTAACAGTCAGGACCCTCAGCTGTAGGTCTGTTGGAGATTGCTTGAGGTCCACTCCAGACCCTGTTTGCCTGGGTATCAGCAGCAGAGGCTGCAGAAGATAGAATATTTCTGAACTGCGAGTGTACCTGGCTGATTCTTGCTTTGGAAGCTTCCTCTCAGGGGTGTACTCCACCCTGTGAGGTGTGGGGTGTCAGACTGTCCCTAGTGGGGGATGTCTCCCAGTTAGGCTACTCAGGGGTCATGGACCCACTTGAGCAGGGAGTCTGTCCCTTCTCAGATCTCAACCTCCGTGTTGGGAGATACACTGCTCTCTTCAAAGCTGTCAGACAGGGTCGTTTGCATCTGCAGAGGTTACTGCTGCTTGCGTCTGCTGCGTTTGTTATTGTTTACTGTGCCCTGTCCCCAGAGGTGGAGTCTACAGAGACAGGCAGGTTTCCTTGAGCTGCTGTGAGCTCCACCCAGTTCGAGCTTCCCAGCAGCTTTATTTACCTACTTAAGCCCCTGCAATGGCGGGCGCCCCTCCCCCAGCCTCGCTGCTGCCTTGCCGGTAGATCACAGACTGCTGTGCTAGCAATGAGGGAGGCTCCGTGGGTGTGGGACCCTCCCGGCCAGGTGTGGGATATGATCTCCTGGTGTGCCTGTTTGCTTAAAGCGCAGTATTGGGGTGGGAGTTACCCGATTTTCCAGGTGTTGTGTGTCTCAGTTCCCCTGGCTAGGAAAAGGGATTCCCTTCCCCCTTGCGCTTCCCAGGTGAGGCAATGCCTCACCCTGCTTCAGCTCTCGCTGGTCGGGCTGCAGCAGCTGACCAGCACCGATCGTCCGGCACTCCCCAGTGAGATGAACCCAGTACCTCAGTTGAAAATGCAGAAATCACCGGTCTTCTGTGTCGCTCGCGCTGGGAGTTGGAGACTGGAGCTGTTCCTATTCGGCCATCTTGCTCCGCCCCCGAGTTCAACTCTTAAATGCATATTGAACTACTGAAATTTTCTATTTTATCATGTGTCAGACTTGCTAAAAACATTTTTAAAAGAAATGTGTTCATTTATATATAAGATTTTGAATTTTCATTGTAAAATATTGATACTATTATTTTATAATTCTTTTTATTTCTATTAAGACTTTTAATGATTTACCTCTTTTATTGCTGATATGGGTTAGTTCATATTATCTCCCTCCCTTCTCTTCTCTTCTTTCTCTCTCTCTTTTCTTAACCAGTCTAGCTAGGGCATTGTTTATTTTGTCAATTCTTTAAGTAGCTAGTTTTCTTAATTTTCTCTATACTTGTTGTTGTGTTTAATTAGTGAGTTTTATCTTATTATTTCCTTCTTATATTTAACAATAACCTTTTTTGTTTTTTGTTTTTGTCTTCTTAAAGAGACAGTTAGATCATCTTTCTTCTTTCGTAATGTGATAAAATAGCTATAAATTTCTAAGTGCTCATTCAACTGCAAGCCACACATTTTATGTTGTATTTCATTTTCAATAAATACAAAATACATTTTAATTTTATCTTAATTTCTTCTTTGGCCTAGAAATTATTTTAAATTTTGTTGCTTAATTTTCAAGTAGTTTGTCTTTTTAAAGATATTTTATTGTTTTTGCTTTCTAAATTACTCTTATCATCAACAGATAATATACTGTATATAATTTCCATCTTTCTAAATTTATTTACACGTTATTTCCTAGTGTATGCTCTTTCTTGATAAGTGTACAATGAGCACTTGAAAATAACAGATATTCTGCTCTCACCATTGAAGAGTTCTATAAATATCAATTCATGATATTTGTGTTATTCTGCTTTGCAACATCTTTTCTGATTTGCTTCTAGATTTCATTTCCACAATTTATGTGAGAGTGATGTTAAATTATCCAGCAATAAATGAGGAATTATGTATCTTACTATCAATTTTGCTTTGTGAATTGAAGCTCTTGTAATAGGTAAATACATTTACAATATCTTGTCTTCCTGATGCATGAAACATTTTATCATTATACAATGTTCTTTTTTGTCACTGGACATTCTCTTTGATAATTTTGTGCCTGCTATTAGTACAGTCATAGACATTTGTGACTATCATTTACATGATAAATACTTTTTCATTCATTTTTTTTCACTTAGCCTGTTTCTTTATATTTAAAGTGAATCATTCTAAAAACACATAGTTGAGATTTACTGTTCACTTCTCTGTGCAATCTAGGCTTTTTATTGTTCTTTTTGTTTATTAATGTTTAAAGTAAATGTTTATGTTTTTAATTTACATTTGTTATTTTGTTTCATATTTTCCATTTTTCCTACCTTTTTCCTTTTGCTTTTGTATAGATTATTTGAAATATGATTCCATTTAACACTCTTCACTATTTTTTAGTAGTTACTTTGGAGATTACTGTATGCAGTTTATAGTTTTCTTGATCTATTGATAACTAAAATTTTAACATTATATATATAATATGAAAACTTGGTAATATTGGAGGTACTTTGCTTTTTATTTTATAGTGCTATAGTTTTTATCCTCATATGAGATATAGCCCATTTTAATTTGTTCCTTCCTGAACACATTAATTTCCACTTGCTCTCATGTCACTTCAATATAAAGAACTTCCTTTAAGATGTCTTGTAATATGTCTGCTGCCAACAAATTTTATTGTTTTTTATCTATGAGTACCTTGATTTCATTTTTATTTTTGCAAAATATTTTCTTTGGGTATAGAATTCTGTGTTGATTTTGTTTGTGTGTGTGTGTTTGTATTCTGCACTTCAGTGGTGGTGTTTCACTGTCTACTGGTCTCAGTTGTTATTGATGAGAGTTGATTGTCATTTAAAACATTATTTCTCTGCATGCTATGGGATTTCACAAGCAAATATCTTGGCATTTTTTGTTTACTCTGATATTTGCTACTGTTGTTGTTGGTAGTGGCAGTGCTGATGCTGCTACTACTGCTTCTTTTCCTTCTCTTTCTCCTTCTTTTTCTTCTTATCCTTCTCCTATTTCCCTGCTCCTCCCCATTCTTCTTTCTTAGCCTTCACTCTTCCTCATCTTCATGGTTGAGCACTCTTTTTTAACCCATGTGATTGTTTTATCATCAAGCTCAGTCTTTAGTCTTTAATATTTCCTCTTTACTCAGCTGGCCAGGCCACTGCATTAGTTTTACATTGATTATCTTACAGTATGTAGTTTAGAAGTCTATCAGGGATCTCTCTGTGCTAACATCAAGGTGTCTTCAGCGTTATATTTCTTTCCGGAGCTTCTAGGGAGAAATACGTTTACTTCTGTCTTCTAGCTTCTAGAAATCACTTACATTCTTTGGTTTATGATGTCCTTCTTCCATCTTCAAAGTCAGCAATAAGGGGTAGAGTCATTGCATCTCTCTAACCTCCTCCATAGCAACATCTTCCTCTCTAATCTTATCATTTATTTCCTTCTTCCAGTTTGAAACACTCTTTTGGTTACAACAGGGCCACCCAGATGATCCAGCCCAATCTCCACATTTCAGAATCCATCTTCTTAACCAAATTTGCAAGCTTCCTTTTGCCATGTAAAATATCTTATTCTCTGGTCCTGGAGACTGGGATGTGGAGATCTTTGCAGGACATCTACCACTACCAATCAGTAAATCTTTTTACATCATATACTTAATCTCTTTGTTTTCAAATTTCCATTTGGATTTTTAACATGGTTCATTTCTTTCTGCTAGAATTTCCATATTTTCACTCATGAGCACATGCGCTTTTCTTCGAAAATCATATTTGCAACGATTGCCTTTAAATTCTTACCTACTAATCCCAATGCTTATTGTTTATTGCTACACATTGCCATTTCCTTTGTGATTGAGTCATATTTTCTCATTTCTTTATACGGTAAGTAATTTTAGGATGTGTGAATGTTTATTTTTTAGGTGTCAAGATGATTGGATCAAGGGACACCCAGATACCCAGCAAAGCATTGTTTTTGGATATGTCTGTGAGGATGTTTCCAGAGGAGACTGGCATTTGAATCAGTGGATTGAGTAAACAAGATCTGCCCTAAACCCAATGTGAGTGGCACCATCCAACTGGCTGAGGGCCTGGATGGAACAAAAAGACAGAAAAATACAAATTCTTGCTCTTGTTTCTCGAAATGACATTCCTTTTTAGACCCTTGACCATCATAACTCCAGGTTCCCCAGCCTTGGGACTCCGGGACTTATATTGGTGGTCCTAAAGTCACCTATGATCAGTGGATCAAGGAAAAGAAGATTTGAAGCTGGTTTGCAGATGATTCTGCATGATATGTAGGTACCATCTGAAAGTGCACAGCTGCAACCCCGACTTATAATCCACCTCTGAAGGGCAGTGGTGAAGGAAAATATTTTCAGTGGGCAGAACTTCCAGAAGTGCACCTGGTTGTGTACTTTGCTTGAGTGAAGAATCAGGCATATGTGCAGTTGTACTGCACTGCAGTCAACACCTTGGATTGAGGGTAAGGAACTTGGAAGGACCATGATTAGAAAATTGGAGATAAAGAAATTTGGGAAATAAATATAAGTATAAACTTCTATGAATAATCAAAGGAATACAGATATTTGTTTCCCATGTAAATGTTCACCAAAGGGAGGCCTCAGGAGAACATTTTAGTAATCGTGGATAGCCTGACTCATTCTGTGGAGACCACTCAGCCACTTATTCCCGTCACACTTGTCATTGTCTAAAAATCTTATGGAAAAAGTTGTCATAGTGGCAGAAATGGAGGTTATGCATGGGCTCAGAAACATGAACTTTTCACCAAGGCTGACTTGGCTATGACAATTTTGGGTGCCCAACCTGCCAGTAGCAGAAACCAACACTGAGCCTCTGAAAAAGAACCATTCCTTGGAGTGATCAGCCAGCTAATTGATGGCAGATCAATACATTGAACCCCTTTCCTCATGGAATGAGCATTATTTTGTCATTACCAAAATAAACAGTTATTGTGGATATGGATTTGGCTTCCATACTTGCAAAGCTTATGCCAAAATTACCATTCATAGACTCACAGGATCCCTTATCCACTGTCATAGTATTACACACAGAATTGCTACTAACCAAGGAACTCACCTCAAAAACAAGAAAATGAAACAATGGATTCATACTCATGGAATTCACTAGTCTTACTGTGTTCTTGTTCATCCTAGAGCAGTAAACTTGAGAGCGCTCTTGAAAATGCAGTTACAGGGCCAGCTAGGTGTTAAGCCCTTGCAGGGGTGGGGCAAGGTTCTCAGAAGGCCGTATATGCTCTGAATCAGTGTTTGATTTATAGTATTGTTTCTTCTATAGCCCGAATTCACAGGTTTAGAAATCAAGGGGTGAAAATAAGAGTGGCACTACTCACCATTATACCTAGTGACTCACTAGCAAAATTCTTCTTGCTGTTCCTGGAACTTATGCTCTGCCAGCCTAGAGGTCTTAGTTCCAGAGGGAGAAATGCTTCTACCAGGAGACACAAACATATGCCAAAACACTCGATCATAAGACTGCCACTCAGCTACTTTGGGCTCCTCATGCCTCTGAGTAAAAGGGCTAAAAAGGGAGTTACAGTATTGGAGGGGGTGATTAATTCAGACTATCAAGGGAAATTGGTCTATTACTGCACAATGGAGGTAAGGAGGAGAATATCTGAAATACAGGAGACCATTTAAGGTGTCTCTTAATATTATCATGCCCTATGATTAAGTTCAGTTGGAAAATATAACAAACCAATTTGGTCCAGACCTTTCAGAAATGAAAATTTGAGTCTCCCTGTCACATAAAGAACCACAACCAGCTGAGGTGCTTACTGAAGGCAAAGGGAATACAGAATGGATTTTAGAAGAAGGCAGTTAGAAATACAAACTACAACCATGTGGCCAGTTAGACACAAGGACTGTAATTGCCATGAATATTTTCTCCCTTTTTTGTCAATAATACATTTGTGTGTGTGTGTGTGTGTATATATATATTTATGTGTATATATAGACATTTATCAAACATACCTTCGTTTTCTTTTCTCTCTTATTCCTTTATTATGTAACATAAAATGTATGGAGTTTATATCAATATTTAAGTAATGTTAATTTTACATCATAGTATTTAAGTTATGGAATATCAGAAAAAGCATAAATATCACTCAAGGACTTTTTACCTCCCTTTATCGGGAGGGGATTAGTGCATTTATGGGTGTACACAGAATAGTTACATCATTATAGGCAGAACTATGACTTTGTTACTCTATTTACAGATTAAGTATGATCTAAGCAGATGGATATGCGTGCCAAGTTGACAAAAGGAGGACTTGTTATCATTAATTTTAGATGTCAACTTGACTTAATTAAGTAATAGCTGGTACAGCATTATTTCTGGATAATATAAAGATGTTTTTAGAGAAGATTGGCATTTGAATCAGCACACTGGCTAAGAAATATACCTTCACCCAATGTGGGCAGGCACCATCCAATCAACTAAACAAAAAGGCAGAAGGTGAACTGTGTACTTTCTTCTAAACCTAAGAAATCCTTCTTATTCTTCCTTTGGACATTAGAATTCCAGTTGTCCAACTTTTGGGCTCAAAGACTTTCACCAGCCTTTAGCCTGTTCTCAAGCCTTTAGCCTGAGATTGAGAGTTATACCATGAAGCTTTTGGACTTTAAATGATCCATGCTTCCAGCTCCCTGTTTCTTCATCTTGTAGTTGGTCTATTGTGGGACTCTTCAGCCTCCATAATTGCATTTACCAATTTCCCTAATAAATCCTCTCTCATCTATTTATCTATCTAATCTCCTATTGGTTCTATTTCTTTGGAGAACCCTGATTAATACAGGGTGTTTCTTGGACATTTTAAATGCTGTGGTTTGAAGAATCTGAATTCTGTCATATTTCTCCAGTGTTGATTTTTGTGTGCTGGTTTGTTTTAGCAGACAACTAATTTGGTTGAAATTAAAGTTCGATCTTTGTCTTTTAGAGAGACGTTAGAGATAAAGAGAAGTTTAAAACCTAATACAGGCCGGGCTCGGTGGCTCAAGCCTGTACTCCCAGCACTTTGGGAGGTCGAGACGGGCAGATCACGAGGTCAGGAGATCGAGACTATCCTGGCTAACACGGTGAAACCCCGTCTCTACTAAAAATACTAAAAACTAGCCGAGCAAGGTGGCAGGTGCCTGTAGTCCCAGCTGAGGCAGGAAAATGGCATAAACCCAGGAGGCGGAGGTTGCAGTGAACTGAGATCCGGCCACTGCACTCCAGCCTGGGCAACAGGGCGAGACTCCGTCTCAAAAAAAAAAAACAAAAAACAAAAACAAACAAACAAACAAAAAACTTAATACAGTGATACTAGCTTTTGCTGTGAGGCTTATAGTATGTCTGTGCATGTGCATAGCTTTTGCTGTGCAGGCTTATAGTATGTCCCACATGCACATGGGCCAGGCTGTTATTTGAAAATAGATTACACACATAATTTTTAATTACTTTCCTTTTATTTGTCCTTTCAGGGATTCATCCATCACTTTAAAGCAGAGATTTTTTTGTGTGTGTGTCTCAAATTCTGTTATCTGGTTCTCCAAGTTAAAAACACTGCAGAATTTTTTCAGTCATAGAAGACATAATATGTAGGTAACTCATTCAGAGTCACTCCCTTTTTCAAAGGGTTGCTCCCTTCTACCAAGTGTTAACTCCCAATCAAAAATTTTATTTTTTCGCTATCTTTCTTTTGCCTTTTTTTCATTATTATCTTGCACAGAATAAATAGTTCTTATCTGCACAAAGGTTAATACAATAGGAACATACTTTTCAGAATAAGAATGGGAGAGGAATGCTGAAACTATAAATTTTATATTCAAAGTTTTCATTTTTCTTACAAACTTATTCTCACTGAATCACAAAAGTTTGGATAGAAAGCATCGTTGTCTGCTCAAAGCCTAACTGAAAATCAAGTTTTATTTGTACAAAACCCTGAAATATTTTAAAAACATTAAACAGAAACATTGATGTGGTTCAACTCATGTCTGATTTTTTTTATTAGAGTTTGAAGCCAGATGTGAATAAAATGTACTTCACTCATTAACTTATTCACTCAACTAATATTTATTTAATTCTACCTATATGCAATATCTTTAAGTGATAATAATACAAAGACTACTAAAAACGGCATGGTCCCTAGAGTTTAACAGAGTAAAAAATATTCAACAGAGTATAACTCAAACAGAAAACAGCAAATATGATAAAAAAAAATATGAAGGAGAGGAGCATGCTGATAAATGTATATATTAGATAAAAATTATTTAGGAATGAAGGCTAGTGTAGGCTTTCCTGAAGAAATAACTATTGAACTAAAAAGCAAGATTCAACTAGATGAGGATTAGGTACAATGGATGAACAGTAGGAGAAAATTTCAGACAAGATAAATAGCCTGGGATGTTCAAGATGGATCTGAAAAGAGGGCAGAATAGCTGAAGCACAGAGCAGGAGGTGCAAGCATAATGCAAAATGAGGCTTGCAAGGTAGATAGAGACCAGATAATTCAGGGCCTTGTGGGTCAGGCTAAGAATTTCAGTCTTTGTCCTTTGATAAATGGGTAACAACAAAGTCCTTGTTTCATATTCTCACAATTGGCTTTCACGATATTCACAGGTGACAGTATGAGTTTTCTGTGCTTTTATATAATTAAGAATACACATTTTCCTTATATAAGTCATGTCTGTATTCTAACTAACAGGAATTTTAGTATCATGCATAACAAAACAGAAAAATGAACATAAAATTCTGCATGGAACACCTAAAACAAAAGGAAATAGCTGAGTATTTGTTTTATTTAACGAAGTGTATAGATTGAACGTTGTTGGAAGAGTGGCTAATTGTTTGATGGAAGACGTTAAAAAACGAGGTCTTATTTCATTTAGATAATATTTAAAACAAAACTGACTAAGTACATATCTGAACACAATTATGGTATATCTAGAAGTATTTAGTGATTGCAGTGTTTCTCAAAATCACAGTTCATGAATTCCCTGAGACAGGGTCATGTCTTTACCTTATAAGAAATATTTATAAATTATGCTTGTCCTCTGGTGGGGTCTCAGAGGAGCAGTGATCATATAATTATACATTGGCAAACTTGAATTTATTGCAAAGAGAATTTAGCGACATAGCTCTTATTTTGAAATGCCAGCATATATACACGAAAATTGCCAATATCTGTATTTAAGGACAAACAACAGAATTTATGATTGATAAAGAGCCTAGCACTTTAAGCTCATCCAGAGATCTCTTTTAAGTCTGAGGGAAATGTGTACTGTTGAGATGTACCAGATGAAATCCAGCTGTATTCTAATCCCATTTCAATCTATCATCATGAAAAATATTGACTTTTTTTTTCCCTTAGACATGCAGCTGTCAACTATTCAACTATGGGTCTAGATTTACATTATAGTTTTATTTCCTACCTATTCATTTTAATCTAAAACACTTGTTCCATGAAACAGCTTTTACTGTCTGAAAAAGGAAAACAGGATGTGCGGTCTCATCAAACCTGTCAATGGATGTGCATGGGCACAGCAAATAATATTTGCTAAATTCAAGGGGATATATTTCTACTTTGAAGAAATGATAGAATCACTATACATCTACATGCATTATTAATACCGTATTTATCACTTCAGTGAAAAGATTGCCCCTATGTGCCAACAGTTACAAAAATTCACCACCCTTCCTCCACTCCAAGAGCCTATTACACATTCAAGTATTTGTAAAGCGTGTATGCGTCACTTAGAAAGCAAGCAAAGTAACAAAAGCCCCTGGGTGCTTCTATAGACTGCAAGATCTTTGAAAAACTTAAAGAGGTTTTACTAGCAGTAGCAGATAATATTAGTAAAGATAGGCAAGACTGAAGTGATAATTAAATCCAAAATGTAATGGCTCAGGAGAATAAACGTTTATTTCTTTTTCCTAAAACAGTCCTTAGTGAATGATCAGAGTGCTGGAAGCACTCTCTTCCGCATGGTTTTGCAAGTATCCAGGCTCCTTCTATCGTATAGCTCAATTATCCATTAGGATATCATTTTCAATTAGATCCAGTCAGTATTTGGGGAAAAAGAAAACACGGAAACTGAGGAATTTAGCCCTTGCCTAACTATTCAACTTCAAGCTACAATTCCACGTCACGCAGAGGGAGAAAAGATTTTGGTAAATAGCTTTTTGCCTGCAACAGAGAAGTGTTTCTATTCAATTGCTATGGATATAAGAGCATATTCTGTTTGTTGTATCCTGTTTTGGTTTTTGCTTGTTTATCTTTCTGGCCAACTAGTTACATATGATGATCACTAAGGCTAAGCAACTTATACTAACAGCAGTTACTAAGATTAAATCTACAAAATACAATGTCAGCAAGTAGAGCTCAGAGAGCTAAACTGAAGAAGCAATTGTAACTCAGTATTTCATCTAAACCTAGAACAAAATAAAGGATGAATTTCCATGAGTAAAAAGAAGGGGTCTTGGAGTTTGAGGTTAATCTGGCATTCTTAGTGATGATATAATAAAATAACTTTTAATCATTTGATTGCATGTATATAAAGCCCATTAATATTAGCACGTACTATAAGTGCTATTCTGCTTTCTGAATATTCCAGGAATTTCCAAGAAAAAGGAATATATCTTAGGAAGTCATGCATATAATGAATTATCTTTACAAATTCTATGAAAAATTTGGTTTGACATGGCTGCAACAATGTATGTCTAACTAAAGTGGTTTTAAAATTAGAAATGTATGCTGATGCCCGCCTGCTCTACTCTTCTAATCTTTGTCTGCCAGCAGAAATACTCAGTAAATTTGCAGTAGATTATTTTTAAACAATAAACATCTTTATTGCATGAGCCAAAATGAGAGGAGAGAGGGTTCATTTTGTCTCTGGACCTTTATTTTCCTCAGACAGAACTCTAACAACTTTTACAAAGCCATCTGCTCAGTCACACAAGCCAGTCTTTGACACTAGAAGTTTCTGGTGGTCCTAGTCCTCTAGAAAGCTATAGATTTTGGTTGTCTTTTTCCTTTTACTATCTTTTCCTATATTTTATTTGACTTTTTTCTACTTAAAATCTCAGTCTCCTCAAATATCAGTTCAGTCCCTTTCTGAAGGCCTCAGGGCAATGGCCAGAGAGACTTGTCAATCTGCAGGCACAGTGTTCTATTGATGAGCACATTATAGATCTTCATTGAATGTCTTGTAGATTACATCCATGGTTCTAGTTCCCAGAATGTGGAAAGGACTCCACTTACCTTTTTTGGAAGGCATCCCAGTATATACTTCAGGTTCTTGTAGTAGAGTTTTCTCTTGCCTTTATCTCGTGGTACTTGGGAAGTGATTATCACACAGTGCTAGATGAAAAGAGCAAGTTGTTTAATAATTTATGACGTTTTTATTGACCTGTATCTATATACTTGCATATACTTAAAATAAACCTAAAAATTCATTAAGACATTCAGTTTTACTGTAAATTTTTTTTTTCAAATCAGTATAGTCTACTAGCATCTTCCACACAGTTTAAAGAATAAAGGCTGTTCTTAGAAATAAATGAGAAATGTGTAAATCATAAAGTACTGCATCTGTATTAATTGTTACTACTGTTGAAATATACAGAACATTGATTGAGACTTAAATTTAGGTGTACTTTTTTTTTTTTTTTTTCTTTTTGAGACAGAGTCGCCCTGTCACCCAGGCTGGAGTGCAGTGGTGTGATCTCGGCTCACTGCAACCTCCGCCTCCCAAGTTCAAGCGATTCTCCTGCCTCAGCCTCCTGAGTGGCTGGGACTATGGGCACGCACCACCATGCCCAGGTAATTTTTTGTATTTTTAGTAGCGACGGGGTTTCGTGGACCACGTTGGCCAGGATGGTCTCGATTTCCTGATTTTGTGATCTGCCCACCTCCATCTCCCAAAGTGCTGAGATTACAGGCATGAGCCACAGCACCTGGCCAAATTTAGTTTTTGCTTATGATATTTTATTCCTCTATATAAACCAAAATAGACTGTGGCTGTTATTTCTTCTCTGAAATACAGCAGAACTTAGTGGTGTTAAGTGTCGTCATAACCCAAGCCCAAACCCAAATTCTGCTGCTTACTGACTATAAAACTTGTACAAATTACTTATCTTTTTTCTCACTTTTCTTATTTGCAAAATTCAGGTATAATAATATTAATAATGAAATATGTTAATATAAGGAACTCAGAACTATGCCAGGAACATACTAAATTTTATATATTATCATTCTTTGTTTCTTTGACTAAAGCAACTATTCTGTTAAAGCTGTGAACCCTGTACAGAAGTGTCACATTTGCAGAAGTGTCACAGCATGTAAAACCAGTGAACATTTATAAGAACAGGTATTAATTTTATATGATGAATTCAAACTCACTATTATTGACACAGTGAAAACCTGAGAAGAGACAGGAGTGGACATATGCTATGGATAAGAGATCTTTCACCCACAGCTTGGTTTTTGCCCAAATATTGGCACCACTAACTTCCTTGTTGGTTCCAAGGTCCAACACTGTGTCTGGAGTTCTAGAATGATTTGAGGAAACTATAAGCCATATTTCTGCTCAACTCTGCAAAAAGAAAAGTCTGACTGTTCAAGTTACCATATGATTGTTTTAGTCATTCTAATGATGCTGTTTTTCAAAAATTTGCTAATCCTATATAGCCATAAAAATGGTCCACCAAATTGAGAGGTGACAACGTGCTAGCAGCCCTCGCTCTCGGCGCCTCCTCGGCCTTGGCGTCCACTCTGGCAGCGCTTGAAGAGCCCTTCAGCCCCCCACTGCACTGTAGGAGCCCTTCTCTGGGCTGGCCAAGGCAGGAGCCGCCTCCCTCTGCTTGCAGGTGGGTGTGAAGAGAGAGGCGCGGGCGGGAACCCGGGCTGCACGCGGCGCTCGCGGGCCAGCGGCGGGTGCCGGCTCGGTGGGCCCCGCGGGCCGCGCACACAGAGCGGCCAGCCGGTACCGCTGGCCAGGGCAGTTAGGGGCTTAGCACCCGGGCCAGCAGCTGCGGAGGTTGCCCCGGGTCCCCCAGCAGTGCTGGCCCACTGGCGCAGCACTCAAAGTCTCGCTTGGCCTCACCTGCCTCCCGGCGGGGCAGGGCTCGGGACCTGCAGCCCAGCCCATCATGCCCAACCCCCGCTCGCGCAGTGGGCTTCCGTGCGCCCGAACCTCCTGAGGAGCGCCGCCCCCTGCTCCACCGTGCTCGGTCCCGCCGACTCGTCAGGGGCTGAGGAGTGCTGGTGCACAGCTCAGGACTAGCGGGCAGCTCTGCCTGCAGTCGCAGAGCGGGATCCACTGGGTAAAGCCGGCTGGGCTCCTGAGTCTGGTGGGGACTTGGAGAGCTTTTATGTCTGCCTGAGGAATTATAGATACACCAATCAGCATTCTGTGTCTAGCTCAGGGTTTGTAAATACACCAATTGGTACTCTGTATCTAGCTAACTCTGTCTAGCTAACCTAGTGGGGACTTGGAGAACTTTTCCCTCTAGCACTCTGTCTAGCTCGAGGATTGTAAACGCACCAATCAGCACTCTGTCAAAACGAACCAATCAACTCTCTGTAAAATAGACCAATCAGCTCTCTGTAAAGGGACCAATCAGCAGGATGTGAGTGGGGTCAGATAAAGATAAAAGCAGTTTGCCCTAGCCACAGAGCTGCGACTCAGTAGGGTCGTCTTCTATACTGTGGAAGCGTTATTCTTTTGTTCTTTACTGTAAATCTTGCTGTTGGTAACAGTTTGGGTCCATGCTGCCTTTAAGAGCTGTAACACTCGGCCGGGCGCGGTGGCTCAAGCCTGTAATCCCAGCACTTTGGGAGGCCGAGACGGGCGGATCACGAGGTCAGGAAATCGGGACCATCCTGGCTAACACAGTGAAACCCCGTCTCTGCTGAAAAAAATACAAAAAACTAGCCGGGCGAGGTGGCGGGCGCCTGTAGTCCCAGCTACTCGGGAGGCTGAGGCAGGAGAATGGCAGAAACCCGGAAGAACGAGCTTGCAGTGAGCCACTGCACTCCAGCCCGGGCGACAGAGCGAGACTGCGTCTCAAAAAAAAAAAAAAAAAAAGAGCTGTAACACTTACCGTTAAGGTCTGCAGTTTCACTCGTGAAGCCAGCCAGACCACGAACCCACCAGAAGGAAGAAGCTCCAGACACATCTGAACGTCTGAAGGAGCAAACTCCAGATACAGCAGCTTTAAGAACTGTAACAGTCACGGCGAGGGTCCCCGGCTTCATTCTTGAAGTCAGTGAGACCAACAACCCACCAATTCCGGGGACAAAATGACTGGATATCAACTTTAATGTATCCTTTCAAAACAAAACATTACTGATAAAAATATAAAAATCCATCACTTTTCATCTTCATGGTATTAGAAAAGTATTACAATTATAGATGTGTGTGGAATTTTGATCAATTAAGACAGGTAGAGTTGATGGAAAGTTCTCTTTATGTAAAATCTAAAATATTATTATAGATAATAACATTTGAGCAAATATAATGATAATACAGCCTATGGCCCAGACTCCAAGATTTTCTGTAAAAATAAGACGTGCTTTTGTCTTTCATACTCTTAACACTCAGCACTGTTAGATTTTGCTTATAAATACTTTTTATGAAAGAAACTTCCACTCATACATGGTTTTCCTTAAGTAGACATTTCTGTGAACTTTTTCTTGTTTCATTGCTGGCTGAGTATGTGAGTCCCAGGATCATTAGATCTCTGACAGCATTTACCATAAAAACCAATGAAGGAAACAAATAGAAGCAAAGAGACTCTAATGAAATAGACAAAGTGCAAAACAAAAGAAAAACAACTAGTTAAAAAAAATCATCTGAGAGTGGAACCAAATATAAGATGCTGTAAAAATAAAAATCAGAAAATTAAGAAGCTCTTAGGTATTTAAAAAAAAAGTAAATTTAGAAACCAGAACTTCAGTGCAAGGTGGAAAAGTAAAAGGAATAACAAAAAAAATTTCTTCAAGTGAAAGCCAACAAATAAAAAGAGAATAATAGAAGAGAAAACATAGGAAATGACAAAATAGATATTCAGATATGCAACTTTGCAATAATTTTATAAAAAAAGAAAGGCAAATAATGAAAAAGTTACTACAGAAAAATGCAATGATTATCATCGGCATTAAATTGCACAAATTTCTAGACATATAAATGCTCAGCCTAATTAATATAAAAATTCGTCATGGCATGTAATTATTAAAATGAGAAAAAGATATCTAAAAAGCTTGAATAATGAGAAAAAATTAGAGGGGTCAAACACATATAAATTTTGCACATAAGAATCCTTGCAAGATGAAAATTTCATTCAGCCCATCATAGAGCGTAGTTGAAGGTGAATTTTTTTTTTTTTTTTTTTTTTGGAGATGGAGTCTCCTCTGTCACCCAGGCTGGAGTGCAGTGGCACTATCTTGGCTCACTGCAAGCTCCGCCTCCCGGGTTCACGCCATTCTCCTGCCTCAGCCTCCCAAGTAACTGGGACTACAGGTGCATGTCTGGCTAATTTTTTGTATTTTCAGTAGAGTCGGGGTTTGACATGCTAGCCAGGATGGTCTCGATCTCCTGACCGCATGATCCGCCCATCTCGGCTTCCCAAAGTGTTGGGATTACAGGCATGAGCCGTCGCGCACGTTCTGAAGGTGATTTTAAAATTGCATTTACTAGGACTTAAGCAGAAATCTCAAATACTTAGTATGCATTGTTTTATTTTCAATTCCTATTTCATGTGGTAAAAAATGAGTGAATGAATTCTCTGATGAAGTATGAACACGAAAATTGTGGTCGGAAGCTTTTATTCATTCCTTCAACCCGACATACCAACCGCATGTCAGGTACTGAGTTGAATGCTGAGAGAGAAACAACTTATAGAAGACATATCCTGCACCTTAAAGATCGTAAAACTTTATCAGAAATTCAGATTGTAAAATGAGGTGCCATGAAAGTTAGGGGATCCATATACAGAATTAAATGTAGCCTGTGTTGGGTGGTAATGGTGGGAATAGGGACTAGGGATTTACATCTACTCTTATGATTTCATGAGAAGAGACAACAGTAAAGATGACATTTTTGTTTCTATTTCCTTAATTACACTCTGCTCCCTGAATCCCCTGGGAAAATATGAATGAATTATCTGATTAAATTCAAGAGCTAAAATTGAGGTTGCTTGGCCGAGTCTGCCTTCCTTTTCTCTTTAGAATGTTTGTACTTGCACAGAATGTATTCAGTGCTGCTACTCCATGCTGTAAACTTTACAAGGCACAGACTGAACATTTGTGATAAGGGCAGATCATTAGAGCACGGTGGTGGTGGTTAGGCATTTTCTAGGAATGGGTAAGACTAATCCTGGGGCTTAGATTTAGAAAGCCCATTAGGCTATGCACCTAAGCCATGTTTTCCCACAGCTCAGTCATTTGACCTACATCCGTGTTTCAGTTGCTTATTGCTGAATAGCAAACCCATCCAATATTTAGTGGCTTAAAACAAAACAAATTCATTTTTTTCTCATGTAAGGTGTATTAAAAGCAAGTTGAAGCAGGAGTAGTGGCTCACACCTGTAATCCCAGCACTTTGGGAGGCCGAGGCGGGCAAATCATTAGATCAGGAGATGGAGACCATCCTGGCTAACAAGGTGTAACCCCATCTCTACTGAAAATACAAAAAAATTAGCCGAGCATGGTAGCACATGCCGGTAGTCTCAGCTATTTGGGAAGCTGAGGCAGGAGAATGGCATGAACCAGGGAGGCGGAGCTTGCAGTGAGCAGAGATTGCACCACCGCACTCCAGCCTGGGCAACAGAGCGAGACTCAGTCTCAAAAAAAAAAAAAAAAAAGAGTCTACTGGATCTACTTAACTCATTTGTCTAACTCACAATTGGTTCTGAACTTGGACAAGGAAGTGGGTTACCATACATTAGAGTCCTGAAATGACAGCATTCTTTCCAATCTTCTTTCTTTCATCGATGCTATTTTTTCTTATAAGTGTTTATTTCTCAGCAATGCTTCCTTGAAAATTGTATTGATTATTTAAACCCTATCTTCTGCATTTCTTCTATATATATTTCTAATTTAAACACATCTCACCTACTTCAGAATTTAGTTGCCATCTTTGTTTTTAGCAAATTACATGCAAATTGTAAATGATCATTTTTACTTTTATGGTGGCTATCCTTTTCACAGTAAGCAAATATTCTATCTCATTAAGAAATCATTTTCCCACCCAATATTTATGATTTCTTTTCTTATTATTCCTATAGCTTTTATGTTTTAAACCTGTTAATACCATATTGTGATTATATGTGAAACATTTAACAAAGCACTTTGTAATTTACCCAGGTGTGGTATATCACGTTTCAAATTAGTATAATGCCTCTGGTACACTGTTTTTCCTCAGAATTACTTATAAACACATATGTAATATAATACTGATGAGTATGATTTTGTTTGAATTGAGGATAATAGCTTGAAATGCAGAAAAAAGAATTCTCAGAAGATCAGGGAACTAGAAGAAAGTGGATAAAAATCTCAAAAACTTTGAGTAGCAGTTAATTTCAACTTCAAGTTATACACCTGGATGAAATAAATAATCCGTTAATTTGGGAGTATTTTAGAGAAAAATTCTGATAATTTTTTAAATAAGTAAATCTCCAAAAAATTCACTCCTGTGACCTCTATCTTAGCGTAGTGAGATCCACAAAAATTAGTGCTTACACCTGGAAAAAGAAAAATATGGGATCTTGAAAACAGAGCAATTGGCAAAGAAAAAAAATGAGAATTTTCGGAGTAAGAGTAAAAGAAATAGTAGAAGAACTGAAACATCCTTGGATGCATTCTTAGTCCAGAGTTGATCAACAAAAGAGAGGATTTGGTAGGAGGAAAACAAATGCATGCAACAGGAAGACAAATAAGTGATATTTTCTTCTTTAGAATACTTTATTGAGAAGTTGTTTCAGGCTATTGGACAGTGTGAAGAATTGGCAATAGGTAGGTAGAGAAATGAGCATATAAATAAGAACCAATTGATTCCAGGGGAAATGAAAAAGTTGCAGAACTAAATAAATGTAAATGCAAACATAATGCATTACTTGACTCAAAGAAAATAGTACTTACATGGCTGTAACATTGTAATAACTAAAAATTGATTTAAACAAAAATTGTAACTATGTTATACAGAAGCAGGGGAAGAGAAAAGGGGGATCTGCTAGTGGTAGTGTAGTGAGCTTATTTAAACATAATAGAAAGTAAGGAGATTATGCTTACCAACGTTAAATAAAATGGCAAGATAAGAACTACTATTAAAAAATGAAAGTAAATACCACATGAAATAAATAATATAATAAACAGGACTTGAGTTTATTTGGATATTTCACTACTATTCTATTAGAATGTTTTTTAACTTTTAAAACTTGGTCATGTTTTAACTGTAAAAATACTTTAACATTTTTAAAAGTCACATACTTTCTACCTTATAATTAGCTTAAAAGAAAACTAACCTCCCATTACTCAATGGTTGCAAGCAGGACATTGTGAAACTTGCTTCCTATTTTGAGTTTTAGTTAATTATTCCCTCTATGGGAATAAGTGAACACTAGTGGATTCTCCAAATGTGGTTAAGAAACCATGCAGAGAGCCATTGCCTTGACAGGAGGGATAAAGAATGAAGGCAAATCACTTCCAAGTTGTCGGAGACCTGAATTAGAACTGGAACAGATTTTTGAAGTATGAGCCAAGGAGCTTCGTGGTTTTCTAGCCTGGAGTTGACAGATCAGAGTGAGCGGCCAGTTCCCACTTAGTTCCATCAGTTGATTTTGCTTATGGTCAGAGCAGAAAAAAATAGACACTTAGATATGAATATTTTCTTTGATTGATAGATAGATAGATAGAAATTGTATACACTAAAGGTGTAAAAAATGATGTTTTGTTATACATATACATGGTGAAACAGTTATGACAGTCAAGCAAATTGATTTATATCATTATCTTACATTGTTACCCTTTTCAATATATTTTGAAGTTAATTTATTCAATATATAGGTCAGCAAACTATAGCCTATTAGCCATATCTGGCCTACTGTCTATTTATGTATGACTATTTATATTTTCAAGTGGTTGAAAAAAATCAGGAGAAGAATAGTTTATAATACATGATAATAATATGAAATTCAAACTCCAGTATCCTCAGATAAAGTTTTATTGGAAGACAAACATGTCTGGTGATTTACGATTTACATATTGTCTTCGGCTGTTTTTGTGCTTAATAGCACAATTGAGCAGTTGCAAAGAACCTGTAAGGCTCACAAAGGCTAAGAGATTGACTCTATGGCCACACACACACACACACACACACACACACACACACACTCTCTCTCCCCCTCTCACACACGCAAATGTGCTGAGTCCCCTGCACTATAGGAAAATATAAGCCATTGAAATATTTAACTTGTAGATCTCTTCCATATATATTCCAAGAGAGGAATCCAGCCATTGTGATGAACACAGAAAGCACCGAACAGGATGTAGAAGTTAGTTACAATAAGCATTAAATCTTAGCCACTTTAAGCTGTTTATTGTCATTTGATAAGTCTAATCAGTATGTACAGAGAGAGCTTGCCCCAAATCAGATATCGAGTTAGATTTTGGAGATCATGAAAGCTTCATTCTTTTGGGGCCAACTCAGTTGCCCAGGATCCGGGGTTATTTGTGAACTGGCAGGCTTGAAGTGCTTCTGTAGACTGCAAAAATTTTATTTAGGTAAAGAGGAGGAAGAACTCGAGAAGTAAGCTTATAAAATCTACCACTTTATTGGAATGAATATCTTCTGCAACTGGTCATTGTGCACTAGTTTTTATTAGTTTCTTCCAAGTGGAGAAAGTAACTATTCAGTTGGGGACTCAAACTATGCAAACAGGAATTTAAGTGAGGAATGGTCTCATGAAATAGTAATAATCACCATGTGAGTCTTAGATACTCTAAATATGTCTGGCCAAAGGGTGAGATAATACAAACTGAAGCAACACTGGCACAAAATTGCTCTTCCCAAGGAGAAAGGCTCATGATGAAAGTTGCAAATGGGTAGTTTTCATGGGTTCAAACATTTTGAATGGTTCCTGAGAAGAATCCTTTCAGATTATCATAACCTTTCATATGGCATACTGTTTTAAAAAATTGGTTATTTCTAACTCTAGCTGGCTTCCTGTTCTTCTTCACAGCCCTGAAAGAAAACCGAGAGACAACCCACTAGGATATCTTCTTCGTCCTGCAGAAAATGTACGTAAACCAAATTAGAAATAAACGTTAGAGGATCGCTGATTAAGAATTGCTGCCAGAAGCCTGAATAAACACTTTCTAATCTGCCTCCTCCTATGAACGTCTGTTGGATATTTCAAAACTAACTCATTTCTCAATAAACCACAGGTAGTGCCTAGTAGAGGGTGTCTCACATGAAATAACCACACAGCTAACATTGCCTCCAGCAGTATAGCACACAGATTTTGTGCCCCTTCCCCCACCACCAAGTTCAGTGGTCATAAATCTGGAGACTATGACACTTAGAGAACAAAACTTCATAGGGAAACCACAAGATGTTTGACAGAAAAGCAAACACATACATGAGCGCACGCGCACACACACACACACTTGTTTGTTCATTCGTTCAAGAAATGTTTTTTGAGCATTTACTATGTTCAAGGTCACACAACAATTTAAAGGTTGAGGCACATCTCTTTGGTTCTATTATAATTAAAGCACGCTTTTGGCACAGATGAGGAAGAGTCTTTTGACTTCTCATATTGTGGACCTGACTGTCTCCAGGATTGTCAATTCTGAAACCACATTTCCTGACAGTAACTGTGAAGACAAATTTTGTAGTAAGAGAAAGTGAAATTTAAGGAAAGATGTACAATAAAATGCAAACAATTAAACTTAAAAATTCTAAAGGTAAGAAACAAAGATCTCATTTGACATTACAAGCTCCGAACAGAAATTTATCAGGAAGAGTTTTTGAAAATATTTCATAGCATGCAAGATGAAGATGTATATAGACAATCTCCAAATTAAAATGGTTCCACTTAAAAATTTATCGACTTTATGATGGTGTGAAAGCAATACTGATTCTGTAGAGACTGTGCTTTGAGGACCCATACAACCATTCTCTTTTTCACTTTCAGCACAGTCTTCAATGAATTACCTAGACTGTCCAACACTTTTATATAAAATAGACTTTGTGTTAGATTGTTTTGCCCGCTGTAGGCTAATGTTAAGTGTTCTGAGTATCTTTAAGGTAGGTTAGGCTAAGCTATGATGTCTGGTAGGTTAGGTGTATTCAATACAACTTTTATCAGGACGTAACCCCATTATAAGGCAAGAAACACCACTATTATACTTGTGGCATAAATAAAATTAATATGTTCATTAAAATTACAATGATTATACTTTTCACATTTTTCTTATCCTTTCAAAAATCGCTTTGAAATCTAAATGACTGAGATTATTGTGTCTATCTTCGTATTATACTCCTATCAATAGTTCCATGAAACTCAAATATTTTTACATGTCTGTATATCTGTTTTCCCATCAATACAATTTTAATTTCATTGCAGTTTGCTCCTTTAATCATTTTAATGAAAGTTCAAATGTTCTTTTCAATGTTAATTTTAATTTAAATTTGTTTAACACAAATACTGTACTACCTAATTTTTAAGGTTTGCATTTGTCTAAATTACGTCAATATTCTTAATTTTAAAGTTTAGAGTCCCTTAGTTTTTGATGTGATATCTATAGTCAAATTTATATATGCTTCTAAAGTGAGTCTTTTTTAAATTTAATAGATAGATTTATCATACACAATGTAAAATATACTTGTTTAGTATTTTATTTTCTTTCTTTCCCCTCGACTTTTATTTTAGATTCGGTGGTACATGTGCAGGTTTGTTTCCTAGGTATACTGTGTGATGCTGAGATTTGTGGTATGAATTATCCTAGCATCCAGATACTGAGCATAGTATCCAATAGTTTTTCAACAGCTTCCCCGACTCTGGCCGAGTAGTCCTCCATTTCTTTTGTTGCCATTTTTGTGTGCATAAGTACCCAATGTTTAAGTCCCACTTATAATTAAAACATACAGTATTTAGTTTTCTTTTCCTCCAATAATTAACTTAGAATAATGATCTTCAGTTGAATCCATGGTGCTGTAATAGATGTAATATCATTCCTGTTTATGGCTGCATAGTATTTCATGGTGTATATGTACCACATTTTTTTCCAGTCCACCACTGATGGGCACCAAGGTTGATTTTATGTCTCTGTTATTGTGTGTAGTGATACAATGAACGTGTTAGTGCATGTTTATTTTTGGTAGAATCATTTGTTCTCTTTTGCATATATGCCCAGTAATGGGACTGGGTTGAATGGTAGTTTGATTCATGTTCTTTGAGAAATCTCCAAACAGCTTTCCACAGTGGCTGAATTATTTACATTCAAACCAACAGTGTATAAGCTTTCCCACTTCTCTGAAGTCTTGCTAGCATCTGTTTTTTTTTTTTTAATTTTTAATAATCGTCATTCTGACCTGTGTGAAATGATATCTCATTGCAATTCTGATTTGCATCAAAACCACATATTCAAAGTAAGGGGATAGAAAATGATCTACCATGCAAACAGAAAACAAACAAACAAAAAGAGCAGAAGTCATTATTTATATGTCAGATAAAACAGACTTTAAACTAACAATCAGGAAGGACAAAGAGGGGCATTATATAATAATAAAGGGTTCAATTCAACAGGAACACTTAATAATCATGAATACATATGCACCCAACACTATAAAGCACCCAGATTCATAAAATAAGCTCTTCTTGACATACAAAAAGACTTAGACAGCTACACAGTAATAGTGGTGAACTTCATTATCCTGCTGAAAGCATTAAACAAATCGTTGAGGCAGAAAACTAATAAGGTAATTTTAAAATTAAATTCAACATTTGACCAATTGAACCTAAGGGATATTTACACGACACTCCACCCAACAAAAAACCACAGCATATTTATTCTTCTGTTCCACAAACAGAACGTCTTCTACGATCCACCGCATACTTGATCATAAAGAAATTCTCAATAAAATTTTTTAAAAAGTAAATCAAACCAATCACACTATTGGACCACAATGCAATAAAAATAGAAATCAATACTAAGAAAATTTCTCAAAACTACACAAAAACAGAAATAAAACAAACTTCTCCTGAATAACACTTAGGCAAACAAAATAAATAAGGTAGAAATATTAAAAAAAAGAAATTGATGAAAATAGAGACACAATTTACCAAAATCTTTGGGTTGTAAATAAAGCAGTGTTAAGAGGAAAGTTTATAGTCCTTAATGCCTTCATCAAGAATTAGAAAGTTCTCAAATTAATATTCTAATGTCACAGCTAGAGGAACTAGAAAGAAAAGAATACAACTCAAAAGCCAGCAGAAGAAAAGAAGTAACTAAAATCACAGAAGAACTGAATTAAATTTTGCTTATTTTAAAATTGTATTGTTTCTTGCTTGTTAAGTTGTGTAAATTCCTTATAGATTCTGGGTATTAGATGTTTGTCTGTTTACTCTGTTGATTATTTATTTTGGTGTACAGAAGCTCTTTAGTTTAATTAGATCAACTTATCCTTTTTTGTTGTTGCAATTGCTTTTGAGAACTTAATCATAAGTTCTTTCTCAAGGTTGATGTCCAGAATGGTGATTCCTTGATTTTCTTCTAGAATTCTTATATTTTGAGATCTTACATTTAAATATTTAATTTATATTGAGTTAATTTTTGTATATGGTGAAAGGGAGAGTCCAGTTTCCTTCCTCTGTATGTAGCTAGCCAGTTATCCCAGTGCCATGTATTAAATAGGAGGTTTTTCCTCATTACTTATTTTTGTCAACTTTGTCAAAGATCAGGTGGCTGTCATTGTATGGCTTTGTTTCCATGTTCTCTAACTTGTTCCATTGGTCCATGTATCTGTTTTCCTTTTGTTTGTTTTAACCAGTACCATTCTGTTTTGGTTACTGTAGCCTTATAGTATAGTTTGAAGTTGGTAATGTGATGCCTCCAGCTTCATAATTTTGTTTAACATTGCTTTGGCTATTTATTGATTTGTGTACATTGAACCAACCCTGCATCTCAGGAATAACGCCTACTTGATTGTGGTGAATTAACTTTTTGATATTCTGTTGGATTCAGTTTGCAAGTGTTTTGTTTAGGATTTTTGCATCTGTGTTCTTTAAGGATAATTGCCTTTAGTGTTCTTTTTTGTTTGTGTCTGCCAAACTTCAGTGTCAGACTGATGCTGGCTTTGTAGAATGAGTTAGGGAGAAATCCCTCCTCCTTGATGTTTTTGAAAAGTTTCAGTAGAACTGGTACCAGCTCTTGTACATGTGGTAGAATTTGGCTATGAATCCCTCTGGTCTGGGACTTTTTTTGACTGGTGGGTATTTATATTATGGATTCAATTTCAGTACTCAATATTGGCCTATTCAGGGTTTCAACTTCTTCTTGATTCAATCTTAGGAGATTGTGTGTTTCCAGAAATTGGTTCATTTCCTCCAGATTTTATAGTTTGTGTGCATTGAGGCATTCATAAGAGTCGTAGAGGTCTTTTGTATTTCTGTGTGATTGGTTGCAGTGTCATCATTGTCATATCTGATCATGCTTATTTGGGTTCTCTCTTTTTTAATCTGTTAATTTAGCTGGTAGTCCATTGATCTTGCTTATCTTTTCAGTGCATGAACATTTTGTTTCATTGATTCTTTGTATGGATTTTGGGGTCCCAATTCCATTCAGTTCCGCTCCGGTTATAGTTATTTCTTTTCTTCTTCTAGCTGTGGGGTTAGTTTGTTCTTGTTTATCTAGTTCCTCTAGGTGTGATATTACATTGTTAATTTGAGGTCTCTCTAACTTTTTAAGGTAGGCATTTTTAGCACTATAACCTTTCCTGTTAACAGAGAATCTAGTATGCTGTATCTCTGTTTTCACTTTTTTAAAGATTTGAAAAATTTCTTTCTGAATGCCATTGTTTCTCAAAAGTCATCCAGGGGCAAGTTGTTTAATTTTCGTGAAATTGTGTGGTTTTGAGAGATCTTTCTGGTATTTATTTTTCTTTTTATTCCACTGTGGTCCAAAAGTATGGTTGGTATGATTTTGATTTTTTAAACATTTACTGAGGCTTTCTTTCTCTTTTAGACACAGTTTTGGTCTTACTGCCCAGGCTGGAGTGCAATGGTACAATCTCGGCGCACTGCAACCTCCGCCTCCCGGGTTCAAGAGATTCTCATGACTCAGCCTCCCTAGTAGCTGAGATTACAGGCATGTGCCACCATGCCTGGCTAATATTTTATTTTTAGTAGAGACAGTTTCTCCATGTTGGTCAGGCTGGTCTTGAACTCCCAACCTCAGGTGATCCACCTACCTCTGCCTCCCAAAGCCCTGGGATTACAGGCATGAGCCACCGTGCCTGTCTTTTTGAGTTTTTCAAATGTTTTGGCATGCGGTTGATCTTGGAGTATGTTCTGTGTACAGATAAGAAGAGAGTGTGTGTGTGTGTGTGTGTGTGGTGTGTGTGTGTATATATATACACATCATTTCCTCTAGATTTATATATATTTATATAAATGTATATCTGTATATAATTATTTTTTTGAGATACTCTTGTTCTGTCACCCAGGCTGGAGTGCAGTGGTGAGATCTTGGCTCACTGCAACCTCTGCCTCCCAGGTTCACACCATTGTCTTGCCTCAGCCTCCCAAGTAGCTGAAAATACAGGTGCCAGCCACCACACCTGGCTAATTTTTTTGTATTTTTAGCAGAGACTGGGTTTCACCATGTTAGCCAGGATGGTCTCGATCTCCTGACTTAGTGATCTGCCCACCTCGGTCTCCCAAAGTGCTGGGATTACAGGTGTCAGCCATCACACCCAGCAGAAGAATGTATATTTTGTGGTTGATAGGTGCAGGATTCTGTAGATGGCTATTAGATCCGATTGGTCAAGTGTTGAATTTAAGTTCAGAATTTCTTCGTTAGTTTTCTGTTTTGATGATCTGTCTAAAGATGTCAGTGGAGTGTTGAAGTTTCCCACTCTTATTGTGTGGCTGTCTAATTCTTATGCGAAGTTTTGATCTTGTCATAAAGTTGTTTATTTTTTGCTTTATATTTTCTATTGTGTGGTTGCTTTATAGGGTCTGTGCGCTATGTATGTAAGTGTGTTTATATGATAGTGAGTATTGCTCTTTTGTTTCCAGGTTTAGAAATCCCTTAAGGGTTTCTTGTAATGCTCCTACAGTGTTAAGCAATTCCAGTAGTACTTGACTGGTTGGAAAAGATTTTATTTTTCCTTTGCTTCTGCAGTTTAGTTTGATGGGATATGAAATTCTTGGTTGGAATTTCTTTTTGTTAAGAATGCTGAAAATAAACCTTTGACTTCTCCTGGCTTTTAAGTATTTTGCCGAGAAATCTGCTGTTACCCTGATAGGGGTCCCTTTGTATATGATCTAACCTCTTTTGTAGCTCCATATATATATATACACATAAAATAAATTATGTATAATGTAATTATACATTATAATAAATAAGTATATATTTAATCAAACAATAATTGTTTAATCAAGTAATAATTATAATATATATAAATGTAATATATATATATATTTTAATCGCTGACCCTGGACAATCTGGTGACTACATGCCTTGGCGATGTTCATTGTATCTAGATTCTCACAGGTGTTCTCTGGATTTCTTGTGTCTAGGTGTCTACCTGTCTAGCAAGATTAGGGACATTTTCTCAAATTGTTTCCTCAAATATGTTTTCTAGGTTGTTTACCTTTTCCCCTTCTTTCTCAGAAATAACAGTAGTTCATAGGGTTTCGCCACTTTACATATGCCATAATTCTTGAAGAGTTTGTGGACTTCTTAAAATTCTATTTTCTTTATTTTTGTCTGGCTGGGTTGGTTCAAAAGACCGTACTTGAGGGTCTGAAATTCTTTCTTCTGCTTGGTTCGGTCTACTGATAATGTTTTATTGTTTTAATTATATTTTGAAATTTCTTTATGATGTGAGTTATTGAATTCCAGAAGCTCTGATTAATTTATTTTAGGATGTTTATTTCTTTTTTCATTTCCTAGATTACCTTCGAAGTTTATTTGTGGTGATTTTCATACTTGTCTTGTATCTCTTTGAGCTTCCCTACAGTCCATGTTTTGGATTTTTTATCTGCCATTTCTGAGTTTCCATTTTGGCTAGGGACTATTGCTGGAGAGCTACTGTGATCCTTTGGTGATGTCGCTATATTCAAGTTTTTCATGGTGTCAGAATTCTTGCACTGGTTCCTTTCTAATTTGGAAATACCAGCATTTGTAATTGATCTAATTATTGTTTGAAGTAGGATTTTTTCTTTTTCTTTCTTTCCCTATAATATTTTTGTATTTTTGTTTCCCTTTCTCTCCCCCACTCACTGGGGATGTGTGTTTGACTGTAGAGAATGCTGGGTAGGGTCTTTTGGCTTTGCCTTTATAGCCCTATGCACTTCTGTCAGCAGGTTTTATATTGGGGTGTGCAGTTCAAGTTACAAGCTGGTAGATGTATCTTATAGGTAAGAGCCAGCTCTAGCCAATGCATCTCAGTATATACTTGATCTTTGTTTATGGAAGAAGCTCTCTGTTGCCTCAGGCAATGAGCTGCTGATTCATGCAGTGCACAGTGTTCGGGTCTTCCCGCTCGCCCCAGGGAGGTAGGGGCCACAATGCTCAGGGCTGGACTGGGCAAGTCTGCCTACAGGTCCCTTGATGACAGGCACAAGCACCAGCACCAAGAGAGCATCCAGTGGGTAGCCGTCAAGCACACAAAGGTGTACCTAGCTATGGAGGTAAGAGATCTCATTGGCCCCAAGTTGTCTGCATGGGAATGACAGGCAGCCTAAACTGTGAATCCAGGAGAGTGGATGCTCCACATGACTGGATATCTGCCTGGGTGTGCAGCAGAAAGAGCCCCCCTGCACCAAGTTCTTTGCACAGGAGGATGGGCCTTCTCAGGCTGACGAATCAAGTGAGAGGGTGCCCTGAATGACTGGAGACCTCCCTAGGCATGGAGCAGAGACAGCCTGGCTACACCGTGATCTATGTCCAGGAAGGGTGGGGCAGCTTGGGCTTCTGCTACAGGCAAGCAGATTCTCCATTTGCCTGGATTACTGCCTGGGAGTGGACCAGAGAGGGCCCTGGTGTACCTTGACTTCAAGGGAGCAAGGTAGGGCACCCAGTAATGGCACACACAGACCAGTTCCAGATTGCCACCCTGGTACTGGGTGCAAGTCTCACCATCTAGGAGAAACTGTAGCTATTGCAGTTCTCCTCCTGCCCCAGGATTGTGATGGGGAAAGAGCACAATTCCAGCACCTCCTACTGAGGCACCTTCCACAGTTGGAGCTGTGGAAGTCCCTACCCTACTCCAGAGCAAGCACTCCAATATCTGGCCCAAGACTAAAGTACTTGCGTGGCCACACTGCCGGGTTGCCAAAGAATAGTTGATTTTGTATGTGCCCATATTAAAAATGGCATTCTGATCTTGGTCTCAGGTCTGATAAAATGACTCCAGCTTTTCCAGGTGTCTTTCTATCTCAGCGTATTCAAGACTCTCCCCAGGATAGCTCTGGGACTTGGGAGAAACCGAGTGCTCTCCCTCTACCTGGGTTGCTATAGAGGGCGGTTCTCTGCCTCTCTCACAGACTGGGGCTTCCTTCTGTTTTACTGGTTGAACATCACCATGGGGCTGTTTGCTGGCATGCTTCTCCCTTGGATCTGGGGCATTCTTCATCATTTCAGTGGATTCTCATTTTCCTTCTTGAATTAATGCTGAAACAGTTGGTCTTTATGCACTATCTTGCTATTTCCAAAGGGCTGATGCAGACTAAAAACCTCTAATCTGCCATCTTGGGGAAAAATGACATTTGATTCTCTACATTTCTTGTTTCCTGAGTATTTTTCATATATATAAGTGTGTACATATGTGTGTATATATATTATATATATATATATGTTTCATGTTACTAGAGTTCATTTTTTTCTTTACAACTTAAGAAGAATAAAGCCTGTTTTCTAGTAAAAGGGTGGACATACATGTACAACAATTACAATTATTTTTAAACTTTACAAGTCCAGAAAAAATTATCAATTGATCTTCTTAAATGAAACAAGAAAACATATTCCATACTCTTCTTCCCCCTCTTTCTTCTCCAGCCCCACCCAAAATCTTTTCTTTGTTTTCTCTCTTTTTTTTTTTTTTTTTTTTGGCATAGTCTAGGTCTTACCTTTTAGGCTATGAATGTTAATTCAATGTTTATTCTTATAAAAATTATTCTGCTTGAAACTATAACATTGTAAATTATTTAAATTGGTCCTATCCCTAAATTTATTTTTTCTGTATTATTTCACCATTTATGTTTTTATTTTTGAGATATACCTATTTGTTCACTGGTTTAACTTTTTAAATTAGCTTTTTAGGAATCAAAAGTATTCCTTGAATCAGAGCAATTCAAATTTTTGCTTCCATTTTCTGCAGCCAGGAATAATAACTCGCATTAGTATAAAATTAGCTGATGACAATCTTTACTTCCTCAAAAATCTACAGATTCTGTTCCTTTGGCCTCTATGTCTAACACTACTAAGGAAAAGGCTGAGGGAAGCCTTGCCTTTATGTTTTGCTTTGTAGGTTACCAGATTTTTGTGAAATTATCTTTTGAATTGGTATAAGATTTTCTAAACTTTAAGTTCGATAACATTACCAAGTAAAATCTATCTATCCATCTATCATCTATCCATCTATCATTATCATTTAAATATTTTCTTTTTACTTCTTGCTTTTTTCAGAACTAATTGAGTCCTTATCGGCTCATTAAATTTAGAAAACATTACTTAAAATTTGGATTTATTGTTATTTCTCTTGGTTAGGAACAACAATAATCTCTAGGTTGGATTTCCGTTGGTTCTATTGCAAAATTAGAATGTTGCTCTTATGTCATTAATTATCTGTGTTTTCTCAGAATTTTCTGGGATTTTTCTTAAATAGGTTCTAAATATCTGTGATTTTTTTTGGTGTTTTAATTCTGCCCTCGTTGTTCCTGATCGTATTTGCAAATTGTACATTAGCATTCCCATCTTGATTTTTTTTCATAAACTCTCTTTTCATCATATGCTATTACTTTATCATTCTTTGTTTTAAACAGTACTTGTTTTTAGAATTCCTGAGAGGTGTAGTGTTAGCCAGCAATTTTATTTCACGTCTGTTGGAATGCATCCAATACGCTATTCATCTCTATGCTGTCTGACATTTTCCTTTTCCCCTCTTTCTCTGCTGCACTTGCAAAGGAACTATGTAAGATTTATTTTGTTCCTGTTTTTCTATCAGTTTGTTCATCTTTGAAGAGATGCAGTTCTATCTGTGTCTAACCTTTTACAAAAAAAAACCAAGTGACTGGAATTGCCTTTATTCTTCTATTTATGTGAACAATTTTTGATATTTCTCATAGAAAGTATAAGTGGGTAATCTCAGGGTTGATATTTTATATTTTATATTAAGTAATTGGATTGCTTCGAGTTTGGGGGAGAAAAGGAAATTGGGTTGAAAAGAAAACTTTAACACACTTGAAAACTGCATTCTGAAATAATCATCTCTACCTTTATCTCAATTTTATGAAAATCTCTTACTGTTATGCCTGCAAGTTGTGAGAGCATTTAGCAGACTTAACCTTTTTCTTCTTTTTTTAAAAATTATACTTTAAGTTCTGAGATACATGTGCAGAACGTGCAGGTTTGTTACATAGGTATACACGTGCCATGGTGGTTTGCTGCACCCAGCAACCTGTCATCTACATTAGGTATTTCTCCTAATGCTATTCCTCCCCTATCAGCCCATACCCCAATAGGCCCCAGTGTGTGATGTTCCCCTCCCTGTGTCCATGTGTTCTCATGTTCAGCTCCCACTTATGAGTGAGAAAATGTGGTGTTTGGTTTTCTGTTCCTGTGTTAGTTTGCTAAAAATTATGGTTTCCAGCTTCACCCATCTCCCTGGAAAAAAAAAAAAAATACTTTTTTTTCGTAATATTCTATGGTGTATATATGCCACATTTTCTTTATCCAATCTATCATTGATGGGTATTTGGATTGGTCCCAAGTCTTTGCTATTACGAACAGTGCTGCAATAAACATATGTGTGCATGTGTCTTTATAGTAGAATGATTTATAATCCTTTAGGTGTATACCCAGTAATGGGATTGCTGGGTCAAATAGTATTTCTGGTTCTAGATCCTTGAGGAATCACCACACTGTCTTCCACAATGGTTGAGCTAATTTACCTCACACCAATGTATAAAAGCATTCCTATTTCTCCACATCCTCTCCAGCATCTGTTGTTTCCTGACTTTTTTAATGATCGCTATTCTAACTGGCTTGAGATGGTATCTCACTGTGGTTTTGATTTGCATTGGTCTGATGACCAGTGATGATGAGCTTTTTCATATATGTTTGTTGGCCACATAAATATCTTCTTTTGATAAGTGTCTGTTCATATTCTTTGCCCACTTTTTGATTTTTTTTTTCTTGCAAATTTGTTTAAGTGCTTTGTAGATTCTGGATATTAGCCCATTGTCAGATGGGTAGATCGCAAAAATTTTTTCCCATTCTGTAGGTTGCCTGTTGACTCTGATGATAGTTTCTCTTGCTGTGCAGGAACTCTTTAGTTTAATTATATCTTATTTGTCAATTACGGCTTTTGTTGCTATTGTTTTGGTGTTTTAGACAAATGAATAAATTCCTAGACACATACACCCTCCCAAGACAAAACCAGGAAGAAGTCAAATCCCTGAATAGAACAATACCAAGTTCTGAAATTGAGGCAGTAATAAGTAGCCTACCAACCAAAAAAAACCCCAGGACCAGACAGACTCACAGCCAATTTCTATTGGAGGTACAAAGAGGGGCTGCTACCATTCCTTCTGAAACTATCCCAAAGCACAGAAAAAGAGGGTCTCCTCCCTAACTCATTTTATGAGTTCAGCATCATCCTGATACCAAAGCCTGGCAGAGACACAGCAAAACAAGAAAATTTCAGGCCAATATCCCCGATGAACATTGATGCAAAAATCCCCAATAAATACTGGCAAGCAGAATCCAGCAGCACATCAAAAATCATATTCACCGCTATCAAGTTGCCTTCTTCCCTGGTATGCAAAGCTGGTTCAACATATGCAAATCATTAAATGTAATCAATCGCATGAACAAAACCACTGACAAAAACGATAGTTCTCAATAAACTAGGTATTGATGGAACGTATCTCAAAATGATAAGAGCTATTTATGACAAACGCACAGCCAATATCATACTAAATGGGCATAAGCTGGAAGCATTCCCTTTGAAAACCAGCACAAGACAAGGATGCCCTCTCTCACCACTCCTATTCAACATAGTATTGGAAGTTCTGGACAGGGAAATCAGGCAAGAGAAAGAAATAAAGCATATTCAAATAGGAAGAGAGGAAGTCAAATTGTCTCTGTTTGGCAATGACATGATTGTGTATTTAGAAAACTCCGTCTCAGCCCAAAATTTCCTTAAGCTGATAAGCAACTTCAGCAAAGTCTCAGGATACAAAATCAATGTGCAAAAATCACAAGTAGTATTATACACCAATAATAGACAGAGAGCCAAATCATGAGTGAACTTTGATTCACAATTGCTACAAAGAGAATAAAATACATAGGAATCCAACTTACAAGGGATGTGAAGGACCTCTTCAAGGAGAACTACAAACTACTGCTCAAGGAAATGAGAAAAGACACAAACAAATGGAAAAACATTCCATGCTCATGGATAGGAAGAATCAACATCAATAAAATGGCCATACTGCCCCAAATAATTTATAGATTCAATGCTATCCACATCAAGCTACCATTGACTTTCTTCACAGAATGAGAGAAAAGTATTTTAAATTTCATATGGAACCAAAAAGAGTGCATAGAGCCAAGACAATCCTAAGCAAAAATAATAAAGCTGGAGGTGTCATGCTACCTGACTTCAACTATACTACAAGGATACAGTGACACAAACAACGTGGTACTGGTATCAAAACATGTATATAGACCACTGGAACAGAACAGAGGCCTCAGAAATAATGCCACACATCTACAACCATCTGATCTTTGACAAACCTGATAAAAACAAGCAATGGGGAAAGGATTCCCTATTTAATATATAGTGTTGGCAAAACTGGCTAACCATATGCAGAAAACTGAAACTGGACCACTTCCTTATACCTCATACAAAAATTAACTCAAGACGGATTAACGACTTAAATGTAAGACGTAAAACCATAAAGACCCTAAAAGAAACCTTAGGTAATACCATTCAGGACGTGGGCATGGGCAAAGACTTAACCTTTTTCAGCACTTTTTTTAATGGTATTTATTTTCTCACAAGGTCTGTGCCCTTGGTAAGAAGTTCATTTCTTGATGCTGTCTTATAAATATCATTTTACAGATGATATGAACATCAATGGGACTTTAACCTTTCCTTTTGTTCCTTAAAAGCAAACAAAAAAGCTAGTTACCATATCTATCACCTCAAATATTATAATTTATTTTTCCCGTCTAACTGAAACATTGTACTCTTTGAGAAGATCTCACTTGCCCCAGCCCTTAGCCTCCTTATTCAGTCATTCCACATTGTATACTTATATTATAGCATCACTTTGTACCCTATAAATATAGGCAATTATAATTTGTCAGTATTTAAGACAAATAAAAAGAAAATGTATAATAGTATCATTTAAAAAAGCAAGCAAATAAAAAAGTGGAATAAATTTCAAGACCCTTAGACAATTCAGCATCCATCATGACCTATTTATTTGCACATTTATTCTATTTTAATAGAATATCACACAATGTTCAGACGAACATTGTCAAAATGTTTTTATCCTTTAGTTTAAGAGATATACTATCTTCCTACAAAGGTACATTATGATATGAACCAACAATGTTAAATGAAAGCAAAGTAGGAAGCTATTTTTTTCTAAATAGACACATCCTTCAGAAGAGAAGTGTTCTTACCCTTTCATAATACTATCTGATTTTAAAATAATTGAGCATGGAGACTCAATCATACATAGATCTTTCATGTTATCTGAAGTAATTGCAACAGTCAGGTGCCTTTTTGTTATGTAGTACTTATAAAAGAGCAAATTTAAATATTATTTTTAAAAAGGTTATTCCAAGAAATTGGAAATCATGTAACCATAATAATTTTCTAAATAAAATGAATTTATCTTTCTCAAAAAGAAAAGATCTTTCACAATTATATTTGTTTATTTTTAATTCCCGAGAAAGAAAAGAAATAACTATTGCCAATATGGAGTATAAAAGGATTTTTGGATTTTACATGTGACTGGACAAAATATATTTTGGAACAGGGATGGGTCAAGCAATGAAAAATTAGCAAAGTGCAATTTTTGATACAGAAGTGTGCTCTGAAAAATAGTACCATATAGATTAAGAAGTGAGTGGAGTAACAAAATCTCTGAAGACATCACATTCTCTTTAAGTTTTTATTAGTAAATGTTTGGGTTTGCATCTTTGGTACATGAGTATCTGTGCAATGGAGTCTTTATTATGCAGACTGCAGATCATTAAATTATCACAGTTGAGAGAATTAAAAATGTACACATCAAACTCAATAGTCTTAAGTTTCATAGCCATTTGCATTAAGCTTTACAAAGGAAAATGAAACTTGAGTGCTAAACTGAACTATAAAAGGAGATATTTAAAATCAACCAATCACAATGTAATTGCTTATTTTTGCTAATGGCCATTATAAGAAAATCCACAAACACAGACGTTTTGTGAAAATAAAGTAAGACAAAGTTTGTTTTCATGGGCAAAAACAATAGGATTTTTCTCTGGAATGGTGGGAAGAATAATGATTTTTCAAAGATGTTCAAATCTTGATCCCCAGAACCTATGAATATGTGACCCCACATAGTAAAAAGGACTTTGCATATTTGATTAAGTTAAGGACTTTGAGATGAGGACATCATGTTGGATTACCCCAAGTAAGAACAATCTAAACTTGGGGGTCCTTGAAATTGAAGAAACTTCCCTGGATATGATAAGAAGGAGATGAGACCATGACAAAATTGTTTGAGATGCAACCATGCTGGCTTTGAAGATGGAGGAAAATGGCTAAGAGTCAATGCATGTGGGTGGCCTCTAGAAGGCTCAAAAGGCAAGGAGACTGATCTTTCCTACAACCTCAGAAAAGAATGCAGCTGTGCAGATACCTTGATTGGATTCCCATGAGACCTGTGACAGACTTGTGACCTACAAAACTGTAAGATAAAAGTTTATGACATTATGAGCTAGTAAATGTGGGGTTTTTGTTGTTGTTGTTGTTGTTTGTTTTTACAGTTGTGATAGAAAACTAATACACTAGGCAAAACTTTCAAAGGAAGGAACAAATGCTCAAACACAAGCGGAACTAAAAAAACACAACATTTTCCTATAGGCATTGCCGATCTCTGCCCATTCCTAACTCTTGCTATGTTCTCCGCTACTTTCTTCAGGAGGATTTGGGGTTGGTTATTCAACATTGGGGAGGGAGGGGAAAGAAGAAATTCAATATCTGTAATTGTCGGGGAGAGGAAAATGGCAGGCCCAGACTCCATGCAGATGACTTTGGGGAGAAGTGGCATCTAACTGGGGAGAATCAGATGGCACAAATATTTCAGGCATAGGGCTATTCTTGGATGTGTCAGCAGGAGCGAGTATATGTTAGAAGAGACACACCCATGCAGTGACATTGTTGTGAACATTTGGCAATGTGTATCAGCACAGGTCTTCCCTTTAGTAAGATTTGTTTTGCAGTTCCAGATAGCTGATTTCCAGGTCTCGGATTCCTCCAAGGTAGTAAGCTGGATATGATATATGTTTTCAGAGTGTAATTTGGCAAGATGTTGTTTTTTTTCTGGCTATTTTATCACTGCTAATATCAGTAGAGTTTCTATCCCACAGGTTGGCCCTGCTTCAGCCTTTACCCCACCAAACCATGGAATGAAAGTCAGTAGTATATTTCAAATTCTAGGCCAAATTTGACAACATTGCCTTTTTAAAAATTATTTATTTATTTATGTATTCTTAATTTTTTTTTTTTTTTTTTTTTTTTTTTTTTTTTTTTACAATCTCACTCTTTGGCCCAGACTGGAGTACAGTGGCATGATGTTGGCTCACTACAGCCTCTGCCTCACAAGCTCAAGCAATTCTCCTGCCTCCGCTTCCCAAGAAGCTGGAACTACAGGGGCATGCCACCATGCCCAGCTAATTTTTGTATTTTTAGAAAAGACAGGGTTTCATCATGTTGGGCAGACTGGTCTCGAACACCTAACCTCAGTTGATCTGCCCACTTCAACTTTTCAAAGTACTGGGATTATAGGCAGGAGCCACCATGGCCAGCCAACACTGCCCTTTGATTAGTAATATAAAAACTTCAATGTTGATCTTAATAGCCATTTTATTTCATTTATCTTATACTGCAAATAGCAGAGGCTGCTTAATGTCTATAATAAAACACATTTCTGGATTTCCTTGTAAATAATATTTTCTTATTTTTAGTTCCTCAGTTGAAGGTAAGAGAATTGCTTTTAAAGTGCATTTTAAAACCACTCTCTTTTCAAGAAATTCAAGCAAGCTTGTCAAATTGTGCCTGTGACAGAAGAAAGAAGCTACTTCTGTACTGACAGTCGTGATTTTCTGAATTGTTCAAACCTCCCACCATTTTCATGGGGAAAGGCTGAATATCTGGACCAATGAATATTCAGAAATCATTAAGGAATAAGTAAGTGGGTCAGCATCACCTTAAGTGTATGACAATGTAGGTAGAAGAATAAAATTTGAAGAGGGATGACATGATAAAAATGCCACATCTTCTTTTATGATATATCTAATGGTTGATAAAGATTCAGATGCATTTTATATGTATACTTAAATATATAGTAAATAATGGAATTTGGAATTTGGGATATTTTTATGCTTTTCTACCATTTTAGTTTTAGCCACATTGAGCATACAATTTAATATACTTTATAAAATATTCCCTAAATGTAAAAATTATTCTAAAACACTGTGTAAAACACTGCAGATTCTACAGATCAGATCATGTTACATGTGATTATAGATAAATATGATGCATCTTATATATTGTTCCTTGTAAAACTTCTGACACAGATGTTGTTGTTATTGCCCTGGACAAAAACAATTTAATTAAATTTCCATATAAATTCTTGTAAAATGAACATCATACCATTTTTAAAGTTTAAAACAATAGCTGCATTTCTAAAAACAGAGAGACTATTTTCATCAGGTTTCACTGGTGATTAACACTGAACATGTTGTGGGAAGCATGTCTGTTTCAAATCCCACCCTCGTGTATAGAATTTGACACCAGATGGTTTCAAACTAACAAGGAATTAACAATTTGTGTGTTGTTAATTGTTCCATTATAAAAGTACTCTTGTGAAGTAAATAAGAAATACATTTCCATGTCATACAACTGAAGATATAATTGTAAAGTAATACAAAATGTGAACAAAAGTTTCGGTAATTGCTAAAATGTGTCAGAAAAGGCACAGTATCATTTCTTTTTCAATATTGCTTTTTTCTCCATTCTTTTTTCTTTTGGTTATTTGAAATTAAAATCACCACCACCATAATTTAAATATGTACAAAATATTAATGAATGGAACACGCTATGTAATGTGTAATTGTATATGTCAACTTGACTCTGAGTTAAGGAATACCCAGATAGCTAGAAAAATTGTATTTTTATATGTCTTTGCATGAATTTCTAGAAAAGATTATCATTTGAATCAATAGATTGAGTAAAAGTCTTGCTTCTCAATGTGGGTGGGCATCCCTCAATTTGTCATGACCCTGAATAGAACAAAAAGTCAGAGGAAGGAAAAATTGACTCTCTTTCTTCATGAGCTAGAACAATCATCTTCTCCTGACATGGAACATTGGTGCTCCTGGTTCTCAGACCTTCAGTCTCAAACTCAATTATACCACAGGTTTTCCTAGTTCTCCAGCCTGCAGGTGGCAGACTGTGGAACTTCTCAGCATCCATAATTGCATGAGCCAATTCCCATAATAATTTTCCATCTCTCTGTCTACCTACCTACCTGTCTACCTACCATCTAAGCATCTATTTTCCATCTATCTATCTATCTATCTATCTATCTATCTATCTATCTATCTATCTGGCATCTATCTATCTAATCATATGTCTTACTGGTTCTGTTTCTCTGGAGCACATTGACTAATGCACACTATAAATCTATTCAGTTGCACATTTCAAGTGTTACCAATTTTACTTTTTGACGTGTAGCTATCCTGTGTTGTTCCTATTTGACATACTGTGAACAGTACGCATTGTATAGACAAGTGCATGATGGGAACAAAAGTCTGAATTCAAGGATTTTAAGAATATGTTGAGTATTTTTTTCATAATTACTATATATAAGAAATTGCATATATTTATGGGAATTAGAACTCATAATGAAAGGCTAGGAAAAAAATTCTCAAAGGTTTTGTTTCAGGACACCTCTGCACACTTAAAATATTGAAGACCCTAAATAATTTTGTTTTATAGCTTGTATCTTTTAATATTTACTATACTTGAAATTAAAACTCAGATTTTAAAATTTTTATTGAATAATTTAAAAATAGCAAGATTAGCCCATTACATGTTAACCTAAATAACATATCTTTCTAAAAATATATTTCTAAACCAAAAAATAATTGGTGAGAAGAGTAGCATTTTCCTACATTATTGCAGGTTTAAAGAATATCTGGCTTATTAGAAAATAGCTGAATTCTCAAAACTCTTTTGCATTCAACCTATTATAATATGTTGCTTTGGTTAAAGTATTAAAAAATCAGGCTTATGCAGAAATATAGTAGGAAAAGGAATAATTATTTTAATGTCAAAGATAAATTTAAATTTGAAACAAAATTAGTAAATGCTGCTTATTCCTGATCTTGCAGCCTTAAAGGAAACTACCTGTGGCCATGCTCTTTTCAGCAGGATTCAAAGGTATTTGAAGTTTTGATCTTATAGAGGAAAAGGAGTAAGTCCTGAGATAGATAGACTCTGATTAGCAAGTTTTCTTAACGCTTGAATGGGATTTTTGAAAGTGGTGGAGATTTTCTAATTGCTCTTCAGGTAAATTTTTATGTCCTTGTATTGTAGGACTTTTTCCTTAGTTCAGCTAAGAACCGGTTTCTTGTCACATGGCCATGAGAGATTAGATTCACACTTTGAAGGTTGAAAAAAAATGGAAGTTTTGGGCAAAAATGGACAAAAAAGGAAACAGGATTCTCTGCAAAGCCAGAGTCCTGCAAGTGTGCGTCCTGCCTCACAGATTGAATTCCAGGTTCCACCCAGGAAGAGGAAGGGCCAAGCTCCTCCCCACTGCAAACGCGCAAACTTCCCGAGGCTCCGTCCCAGTGTGCACTTCTCCCAGGGACAGGTGGGTTGGGGGTTCTCTGGGGACCTCTTTATAATCAGCTCTCTCACTTGGTTGGCTGCAAGTGGGTAGATAAGCGATTTGGGGAGGTTTCCAAACAGGACAAACTTGTTTAATCTTAAGAGTGACTAGCTCACTGTGGCTAGCCATTTTGTGGAACAAAAGGAGGTTGATGGAATTACTTTTATCACTCAAACTCATGCCGTTTTTACGACAGGCAATCTCTCAATAATATATTTAAGTAATATTGCACATTCTTCTTTTATACTATACCAAAACTCCACAAGTGGTAGTCTACTTAGAGTTAGTTGCAATGTGTTAACTGAAACCATATCAGTAAACTTTTTCATCTGGTACATGAAAATCCATTGGTGTATTTTGAATCTGGTACATTAAAATCCATTGGTGTATTTGAAAAGTAGATCTTTTCCCAGCATATGATTTTACAACCCTGTATATTTTTCAATTGGAAAATATTATTTTATTGATTTATGCAAATCTCGCAAATGTTGGCACATTTAATTATAAAATATTTTAAAAATAGCATCCATTTGTATAATCACTGACCTTGTCAGGAAAGACTTTTAAGAGTTGGAAGACTGTCAAGCTCACAGTCATTGACATACATTTTCTAAAATTTCGCTTTTCATAAAAAGCTCAATTTTTATCAATCCCAACAGATACTTTGTTATGTTCTCTGGAGTGACATGCTTGCTTTGTTGATTTTTCTAGAAAATGTCTGCTAAATGCCCATGCCTGAATGACAGGAGTAAGATTGTAAGCCAGTCTTTGAAATAAAACTTCTGTTGAATGGAAAAAAATCAACTGGCTCAGTTTGCCACTCAATCACAGATGTACTTTTCTTCAAGACAACATCAATCCCCATAATTTAGTAGACAGCAGAAGTTCTTCATGAGAATTCTACCTTTTGTCACACAGAATATCAAAACTACATATACTCAAAGGTCATTGTTTACAAAAATTAATCATATTTTACTGCTTTGGCAGTAAGTTGCTGCTGTTGTTGTTTCTCCCTCTGAGTGTGTAGAGGGAGGTTATAAAAAGTTTGGTAGTACAGTCTTGATTGGTGTGAAAGCATCAATGGTTTTATCCACCACTGGTTTTGCACCATGAGTTTAAATTTCAACACAGTAATAAAGGCAAATGTCAGTGTACGTTCATTGTGGAAATAGTTTTGATCTCAAGGGCTTCCTGAAACTGCAAACATCTTGAGTACCTCATAGTATATGACTTAGCTCTGGAAAACAGCTGTGGTAGAGGAAATGAAATCTGAGCTCTATCCTTGATTCCAAGGTTTATCTCCCAAGGTTGTGGGGGGAAAAAGAAAAGAAAAGAAAGGAAGAAAAGAAAAGATAATTAATGTAAATAATATTAATTGCTAAGAACACAAATGCAATTATTATTAGCAGTAGCAGTAGTAGCAGTAGTAGTAGTATTAACTTAGTTATTATGGATGATTATATTGACCTAACACATAAAACTTTGCATTAAAACTAATTAGTTGGGCAAATGTACCAGTCTTCCATTACACTTTTTATTTATTCCAATAAATTTGGAATTCCTGTATTACGTTTGGAAATTATACAACCATATGAGTACTTTGTTCTTAAAGTAGAACCCCCGCAACTGCTGCCAAATGTTCTTCCACTGTCACCTTTATGTCCTGGCCACAGGCATATTGCCTAGGTTTTACCAATGAGATTCAGCCCAGTGAAAATTCTGTTCAAACTTGAGCACCTTAGGGAAGGCACATCCATGTAAATAAGTTTTATTCATAAAGGTGACTGTAGAAGCTTGTGGATTACAAAGAAAAATTGGCTGCATCAATGGGTTCTCAGTGATGTGACTGCTGTTAACACATGGATTGCAGGGCAAGTCAACAGCCTGGTAGCAGTGCACATGGCAGATCTATGGTGGCCATGGCAGTTGTGAAACTTTCTTTTTAGGTAGATCTTCTTGTTGCTCTCAGCACTGTTTCTGAACGATTATACTTTAGCCACCTGGCAGTCATCCCAAAGGTACCTTGAGCTCCCCAATATTTTTTAAACAACTTTTATGCTTAATCATCTAAAATCAAATCCCTTTGCAAAAAAGTATCCTATCTGGAGCAGATAATGCTTATGTTGGGATATTATTTTTTTTTTTATTTTGTAAATTTGGTATACTCTGAGAAACATTTCACATGACATGTCTCATTAGTGATAATAAAAATTTATTGCATTAATCAGAAAAACAGAACCATTAGGATATGTGTGTGTGTGTATATGTGTATGCATGGGTATGCATAAAAGGTGATTTATTATGAGGAATTGGCTCATGTGATTATAGAGGCTGAGAAGTTTCACAATCTCCCATCTGCAGGCTGGAGACCCAGGAAATCTGGTGGTGTAATTCAGTCCAATTCTGAAGTCCTGAGGAGATGGTATAATACCAGCCTGATAACTGGAGAAAATGAGATGAAGTGTTCCACCTTAAGTGGGCAGGAGGAAAGCAAAAAGGGGGTGAATCTTTCCTTCTTTCGTGTGTTCTATTCAGGCTCTCAACCAATTGGTTGATGCTCACTCATCCTGGTGGCATCCCCACAATGGGGAGGGAAATCTACATGACTGACTCCACTGATTCATTGCTAATCTCATTAGGGAACACGCTCAGGAAACACCTGTGGAGAGACCCATCCAAAAATAATCCTGATCCAGATACCTGATCATCCCGTATTCCAGTCAAGTTGACACAATAAAATTAGCTATCACATTTACAATTGCTATAAATAAATGTTCGGATGTTCAGATCTTTTTCCTATGGCCAAGTTTCATCAGTCCAGGTTATATAAAAGCAAAATTACTTTCAAGGTATATATGTGTATTTTTATCATGTTGTTTAATACAGCGTACTGCTTAATTTGAAACTTTAGTCTGTCAAGAAAATCGCCTATGCATTAGTATAGGAGTTAAATGTTCATTCGATAAAATGTATTTAACAATTTAGGCTTGGCTAACCTTCATCAGAGGAGATTTGCCTAAAGTAAAAGACTGATAGAAGCTCTATGAAAGCTCCAACAAAGCTTGTGGCTTGTTTGCTGTTTCAGCAGTTGTCAATAGATGAAAATATATAATTGAGAAATAATATTACATTTTGTGCCAGACATTGGCTTGCTGTGCACACAGGGTATTATTGGACAGAGACGGACAACTGTTTCATTAAAGAAAAAATTGCCTCAGTACTCAGAAATTATGATTCAAAGGGCATGAGCCCACAGTGTTGATGGAGTAGAAGCTTATTCTTTGAAATTTTCCTTCTGCATTGCATATTTATTAATTCATTTTTATTATCTAAAAATCATGTTAGGGCATTCTCTCTGTATCTAGAATCAGAATTCTTTTTATCCTGAAAATTGTGGGAATAGGGGCTTTCCACCAATGCTAAACCTTTCTCCCTTCCCTTCTACATTTCATTTTTAGGAAAAAGTGGAGGACACTTTGAAGTATAATTTCAAACTAGTTTCAAGTTTTGTTAAGAGAATCTTTCTTTTAATAAGATGTTTTCTGGGGCTAATAAATAGTTTGGCATTATAAAGACTAGGTGTAAACCTTACATACAATTCAGTGATAGTTTTTTGCTCTGATAAGATTGTTACTCTATCTATAAAACTATATCCATAAGAGGCAGTATTAAATAAAAAAAAGATTGAATAAATCCTGATAGCTGAAATTGTATAAGAATAGTAATTATTGTTATTATTAATAAGTTCCTTTGAGGAATTATTACTTAAACAGTACAGCAAACATGTAATGATACATTCTGAATACATCAATAATGAAGTTTTTTAGACTACATGCTTTACAGAAACTTTGAACAAGATTTTCAACCTCAATTTGCTTCGTATAGGAGAGAAAACTCTGTAACTCCTTAAAAGTACATCTAAAAAAGGGATTTTCTCCACTTTCCTCACACGTGCACGCATGTGTGTGTGTGTGTCTGTCACCTGTGTGAAAGATGACAGAAGCAGATAGAGCTAAAAGAATTTTCTAAAAATAAAATGCACTGCAGAAAAGCTCTGAGATCTTACAGAGAGTGCCAAAATATCAATGCATCGGTAGCCAAGGGGATAAAAAGGGTATAAAAATTCCATTTCCTTAAACTCCACACTTTCCTGGAACAATGTAAAGAAGAGAGCAGTGCTGCCAAGTAAGACCTTAATTTGAAATGCCAAAGTCTCTCGAAAGCAGTTTCTCAAGGATGGTATTTTAGGGTAAAAGATCAGCAAGTCTTTGGTTTCTAGTGTTTCGTTTTCTTATTCATGTGGCTTCTAAAGCTGAAAATAATAAACTTGTAAATTGGATTGAAACATTAAAGTATTAGATATTGTAAATGTCAATATCAGACACGTATTACCTTTGTTGCCTTTTTTCCCCCCATACTGTTTTTAGGTGTCTATCAGTTTGTATGTCTTCATCCAGTCTGCTCTTCTATGAAGCTATCCTCAGCTTGCAGAAAAAATGCCCTCTTTATCATGAAAACTCCGGGAGAATTTACTTGTTGCAGCTCTCATAGGGCTACTTAAAAAAAAAAAAACAAAAACAAACAAACAAAAAACCTCTGAATAACTACTCTGTTGATGAGAAGTCTAGGCCTTTCTCCATCTCAGGATGAATTAGAGGATTGATGATCAGATTTTTATAAAATGCAATCTGAGCTAAAGAATGTGACCAGAATTAGATTTTAAACCCTTCCCCACGTGTTGTCATTTGTGACATCACTTTTAACTCAAACGTCATCTTCCGTGAGTTCTCTAATCTCACTACTTAAATCCAATCCCACTATTATGCCCTCCTTTTCAATGTCTCCTGGTCAGTTTCATTAGAAGTCAAAAAATTATGTGCCTTTCATTGAAATACAGCTTTTCAATGAACTTCTTCAATAAATATAGCTTTTCATTGAAGAAATGTTTGATATATGTCAGTGGCAACTTCCAACAACTATGGCACAGGTGTCAAGCAACTTGGATTTTATATGTCAGCATGATCGTCAGATTGAAGGTTTGACTAAAGCATGTGAGTGTGTATGGGTTATGTGTGTTTGTGTGTACACTTTTACTCCTCTCTGGAAAAATTTTCATTTGATGGGTCTAGGACACACAAAAATCATGTGTCTAAAGTTTCAGCAATTTCCAAATAATTACAAATGGCTATCATATGTCTAATAGTAACTATTCACTATCCCCACATCCCTCACTTTCAACAGTTAGGCAGTCCTTCACTTTATTATCACATATTTTGAGCAAAATTTTTCCATAGTATTTGCACTGTCCTGCTGTGCTGTAATCTTTGGTTTATTGTCCACCTTCCCACTAGACGGAGATTTTTGTCGTCATAGACTATATTATTTATTTCTATAGTCTCGCAACTACAATTTAATCTGACATGTATATGTTAACCAAAGTTTAATAGACATATTTAGTTTGATCCATATTTGTTTAGGTATTAGTTTGATAATTATAGTATGAAGAGAGAGAGAGGAGAGTAACATTTAGAGATTTATTTTGGAATCAAATTTTAATGTGTAAAGATCTTAGTATTTGTCCTTAATTCATAGTATAATCCGTTTGTTGTTGTTGTTGTTAAAAAGAGAGAAACTGTGATGTGCATTTACCCTGTACAACATTTAGTAGAGCCATCAGAAATCAGGCATAGGGGACTTCACACTGAAACTGTGTTATTTTCTTTTCTTACTCAGGAGGGAGCTCAAATATGGCATGCTGCCTATGTGGACATTTAATCACCGGTTATGCTTTCTTTACATCTTCAGAGTAAAACTTCTTTCCTTAAACATTTTGCCCAATTGTAAAACTTAACTGACACTTCTCAACATAGATGAGTAGTGTTACTAAACCATGAAAATCTCCCCAAATATGTCCATCATTGTCTTCCTTTTCTGTCTCAAATTTTTCTGCCTCAGATTGCTTGGTGAACATCTCTCTCAGTTTATATATTTCACCAGCTAATTGCACACATATAAAAAGAAAAAAAAATCCACACAATACTTTTCCACCCAGATCAGGTGTGTTTCTTCTCTCTTAGCAATGTCTCTGATGTCTCTTATTGTCAATCTTGACCTCCTCTCACGCCAAACACCCTCACCACCACGCGTCAATTATTCTAGCTTGAAGCTACCTCTGAGTGACCTTTAAATCTTATCCTTGGTCATTCCTCTCCTTTCCAAATAGTTGCCAAGCACCTCCTCTACGGATGAAAATTGTTATAGTCACTTTTTACTTCATTATCCCTGACAGTGTTCTTGCTCACAACCTACACAACCTAGTTATTTCATTAAAATATTGAATTAATAGATATTAATTCTGAAGAAATTAGGCAATTTGCTTAAAAATACAATGCAGCAAAAGGCTTTCCTTTTCTATTATGCAATTGTAATTACTTAGCATCTAGGATTTTACTGTAAGACACTATTTTCAAGTTCTCTATGTTTAAAATAATAACAGTAACTATATTAATTCAAATATCATCATCATTGACTGTAAAGTGCCTTAATATCTGTGATTTTCTTTTCCTTTTCTATTTTTTTGGCAGAAATCACATTAATAAGAACCAACATGGAGTCTCAACACGTAATACAGATGAAGCCAAGGAAACACAGATAGATTGAGGCAGAAAATGCAGAGACTATGAATCTCCTTGGATCCACATGAAGGTGCCCACTGAGAGCTCACCTAAAACATTAGGGCCCTGCAGAGAGTGCTTCAGATAATGTTGTTGTAAATAAATGACATTTTCCTGAAACACTTGTGAGCAAGCTATAAAGTGCTAAGACAACATATAGAAACTATTTAGAAAAAGAGGTCCAAAACAGTTGATTCTCATTATTTGTGGTAGTTATGTTCTATAAATTACCCACAAACCCTGATTTAGCAAATACTGAACCTTTGCTCCTGGGAGAAACACAGGGCTAGGTTCCTGAGAGCATCTGGTCACATTTTCATCAACCAGTCAATATGCAATGTTGTTTTATGTGTGTGCCTGTTTAAAGATGCCTTATTTAATCTATGTTGTTGACTTATTCACATTGAACTCACAACCAACAGCACTATAACTCATGACCAAATGAAGCTTATGTAACATGCATATTTTCTTTGGAAGACACACCACAGACTTCTTGCACTTAGGAAATCTAGACAGCACTTCAGTACTGTTTAGGGGCCATTTTAAACAGTGAAATTGCCAACAAAAATGAAAAAAATAAAGAGCATGGCACTAAGGAGACTAGGACACTTGTTTACAGCATGAGAGTTGAGATAAGAAGGCAGAGCATGGCCTTATTAGATCTCAGTTAAAAACATGTGCGTCAGACGACTCAACATTTTCACTGATTTGCACATGTCCTCGGATGATGGAGAAGGCATCATGAGTATTGATTTGGGGTTCTAAATATATTTCACTGTGTAGGCAAATTTACCAACAAGCAGTCTATGAATAATGAGAATAGACTGTAATCACTTTAATGTGTCAGGAATGAAAGACAGCATGTTTGATGCAGATATATCTTCAATGTTGATTACACCTTAATGCAGTATTATTTAGTTCCTTAAAGAATACAAAGAGAGACATTTGCAGCAGAAGGACAAATGACTTCATGCATGCTCATCCAGAAACTTTTTTCTCTAAGTAACAGTTATTGTTTAATTATATAGAATTAAATATATTATTTATATATTTTAATATAACTTTAATATTTGCCAAATATATGTAGCATAAGATACACAGAATTAATCACATAACATCATATTTAATAGCCATAAATGATAACATATTACACGAAGTCAGATGGAGGGGAAAATTAGGTCTTACCAACGTCAAAATACAAGTGTATGATAGATAAATATTTATAACATATTTTAACTGTTAAGAAAAATCAGAAACTGCCATGAAGGTGAAACCCACTTATACTACTATTTAATAAAACTTTCTCTCGCCCACATTTCTGTGAATAAAATCCTGGCCTCCTGCTGAGTGGTTCCCCTATTCGTTTTTGGAAAATGTCATAAAATGGCTTCATTGACCAATAATCATGTGGGACAGGACAGAATAGATGAGTTGAGGGTTGATCTTAATGTGGAACACCTAATAAAACCACCTGTTTTTCAACTCTGGGAAAAAGGTTGTGGAATTATTATTTTATTTTTCCTTTTTTCTCCTCATTTTCAGAGTCTGAAGAGATCAGGTCCTTACTTCCTTTCTGGCCATTCATTCATTCATTCTGTCACCTATAAACCACTTTTTTTTTTAAATTTTGAATTTTTAATTGGCAATACTGTATTTTTAATTTTTTTAATTATACTTTATGTTCTAGGGTACATGTGCACAACGTGCAGGTCTGTTACATCTGTATACATGTGCCATGTTGGTGTGCTATATCCATTAACTCATCATTTACATTAGGTATATCTTATAATGTAAGGCTATCCCTCCCCCCTCCCCTCACCCCACAATAGGCCCCAGTGTGTGATGTTCCCCTTCCTGTGTCCAAGTGATCTCATTGTTCAATTCCCACCTATGAGTGAGAACTTGCGGTGTTTGGTTTTCTGTTCTTGCGATAGTTTGCTGAGAATGATGGTTTCCAGCTGCATCCATGTCCCAACAAAGGACATGAACGCATCCTTTTTTGTGGCTGCATAGTATTCCATGGTATAAATGTGCCACATTTTCTTAATCCAGTCTGTCATTGATGAACAAACTGGATCCCTTCCTTAACCCTTATACAAAAATTAATTCAAGATGGATTAGAGACTTAAATGTTAGACTTAACACCATAAAAACCCTTGAAGAAAACTTAGGCAATACCATTCAGGACATAGGCATGGGCAAGGACTTCATGTCTAAAACACCAAAAGCAATGGCAACAAAAGTCAAAATTGACAAATGGGATCTAATCAAACTAAAAAGCTTCTGCACAGCAAAAGAAACTACCATCAGAGTGAACAGGCAACCTACAGAATGGGAGAACATTTTTGCAATCTACTCATCTGACAGAGGGCTAATATCCAGAATCTACAAAGAACCCAAACAAATCTACAAGTAAAAGACAAATAACCCCATCAAAAAGTGGGCAAAGGATAGGAACAGACACTTCTCAAAAGAAGACATTCATACAGCCAACATACACGTGAAAAAGTGCTCAACATCACTCGCCATCAGGGAAATGCAAATCAAAACCACAACGAGATACCATCTCACACCAGTTAGAATGGCAATCATTAAAAAGTCAGGAAACAACAGGTGCTGGAGAGGATGTAGAGAAATAGGAACACTTTTACACTGTTGGTGGAACTGTAAAGTAGTTCAACCATTGTGGAAGACAGTGTGGCGATTCCTCAAGGATCTAGAACTAGAAATACCATTTGACCCAGCCATCCCATTACTGGGTATATATCCAAAGGATTATAAATCATGGTGCTATAAAGACACATGCACACATATGTTTATTGTGGCACTATTCACAATAGAATTAAATATATTGTTTTGAAAATATGAGAAATACAAAAAAAAAAAACCCCTCATAACCGGCAATATCAGCAATTAGAAAATCAATGATAAAAAGCTTATTCTACTTGCTCATTTCAGGATATTACAAAAATTGGATACATTGTATTTCACTAAATTTTATGGGCTGAACAACTTTCTGAAACATAAGAACTAAAAGACAGAATTTTTGGTAACTAAATAATGGTTATCTAATAAGAATGAACTATATCTTTAACCAATAAACTATCTTTAGGTATTTAAATGCTTCCTCCTTCATTTTGCTAGTTCATAGAACCATGATGAGCAATCTTGAACTCAGATGTTTAATGTAGTATGTCTTTGGGATACACAGGAGGATTTACAGTCATATCAATCAAAGTCATCAGTAAAACAAAACTTATGCCAGGTGGTGCAACAGAGAGCATTTTAAAAGAGAAACTACTTACAGATCTACTTTCAAGAACATATTTGAAAGACAAATGGGGCAATGAGGCAACTCAGAAGTTAGCAAAATGTTGAAGCTGATATTCTCACTCAGGTTTAAAGGGCAAAAGAGGAGATAGCCATATTATCAGCCAAGAATTAGGGCTGGCTTCCGGGTGGAAGCTGGGATCACAGCTTGGGCAAAATGATGATTTGAAACTACAGAGACTTCTGGCCAGAGATAGAAGTAGAAACACTCTCACTACTTTCTTTATCTGTCTGAAATCTCCCATCAGTGTTTCTCCTTGGTTCAACCTATTCTGAGTCAAGTGGGGGTAATTATAGGGGAATAGATCTGCAAGAAAAGAGTTGAGTGATTTCACACCCCTCCAAAGGGTGTGGACTATCTGGAGTTGTTTAAAAGAGAGGTTATATTAAATGAAATTCCTTGAGTAGGGCATAAGAAAGCTCACTTCTCCATACACTTACAATACTTGTATTATAAATATTATTTTACAATTTACTTTTCAAATTGATGGGAAGAACAATCTCATACCTATTTTCATTTTTTTTTTTTTTTGGTAATTACTAATATGGTTTAATACTTTCTCTACTTTTTTCAGACTATTATAGCTCCCAGAAAAGTCTTTTTACGTCTCTTTATATAAGTCCTAAAAATTTCTTATTAAATCTGTTCTTAGATTGCTGTTGTGAGTAGGAAATAGCCTTTCATTTCTATTTTCTAGAGAGTATTATTTTTTAATTATACCTTTATTCTGAAACAAAAATCAGATCTTTATAAAGATTGTGAAATGTTTAAAATAACTTTTATAATTTCTGTATTTAAATTCACATATTTTTCTGTATTTTGCCAATACTTTGTCTGTTTATTAATCTTTTCTGAAAAAGATGGTAAGTTGTAGATATCATACACTATCATCTTAAATGTGCATACATTTCTTTAAAAAAGGACATTATCTTATATAACCACAAAGCAATGATCAAGTTTAGAAAACTTAACATTGTTAAAAGTTATTATCCACATTAAAATTATGCTCATTTTTTGCAATGCCTTCCTTTATGGCACCCTCCAGCTTTGGTTTTCTAGTCAGGCTCATGTGTTTGTATTTGGTTGTCATGTTTTTCAGGACATTAGTGTTTATGATGTAAAGAGGCCTGCTGTTTTGTAAAATGTTCCTCAATTTGGATTTATTTCATTGCTTTTAATGATTAGAATTTTGTTTTAGTTTATTTTGTTTTAATTTTGAAAAACTCTCACACTTAACACAAATATCCAAATATTACATAAATAACATTTTCCTTAATAGAGGATAAGTTGTCAACATGATGTCCCATCACCACTGAAATACTTAAGGTATAATTTCTATAACAAAAACATTCTCCTATAGAACAACACTATAAACATCAAAATTAAAAAATTAACATGACTACATCTCTACCAATGTTACAGAGTGAACTACGTTCACCTAAAATGTATCTTTTAAAACCCTAACCCTCAATGTGACTGTATTTAGAAATAGAGGCTTTAGGGAGATAATTAAGCTTCAGTGAATCAAAAGGGTATGGAACTAATCAAATAGAATTGGTGTTTTTAACAGAGGAAGAGACACTAGGGGTGCCTGCTGACAGAGGAAAGGCCCTTTGAGGCACAGGGAGAAAGTGTCTGTCAACAAGCCAAGAAAAGGGATCTTACCAGAAACTAACATCATGACAGCCTGGTCTTCTAGCCTCCAAAATTGTGAGAAAATAAGTTTCTGTCATTTAAGCTACCCAGGTATTCTGTTTTGGCAGTCCAGGCAGAGTAATACAACCACTTAATCTTCAGATCTGTTTAAGCATTGGTACTTATGATTTCAGAAGATGGATTCAAATCAGAATCACTTATAACATATTTTTAGGTTTCCATCTGGAGTAACTCCTCAATCTTTCCTCGACTTTCAGGATCTCGACTCTTGAGAGTTAGTGACCAGACGTTTTGCAGACTTTCCTTTATTTGGGCTCATCTAATTTTCATACAATCAAACTCAAGAAAAATGAAGCTATGATTTCAGCGTATTCTATGAAGTAACGCATTCAAATATGTCCTCTTTTTGGTGATGTGCACTTCACTTGATTAGGGATGTATTTGTAAGGCTTCTCCACTATGTAATTATCAAGCTTTCACTTTATTCACGTAGTTAGTTATGTAAGTGGTCTTATCAATTTACTGGATTGTAATTAGTAACTATCATTAGTTATTTTGCTGCTCATATTGCCCCAGATTTGGCAGGCTGTGGGAACATCTTTTAGTTGGGTTTTGTGTCTTTTGATATGTGTCCATCATTCTTTGAGCACTTAATTACCTTATGGCTCAAGATGGTGTTCTGTTCTCATCTTATACTTTCTGTATCTGTTGGGGCTCTTCAGAGAAACAGGCAGAGCTGAATGACCAGGATACATTCTGATACACTGTTAGGCAAATTTGTTGTTGTGCAAACATCACAGAATGTATTTACACAAACCAGATGATACAGCCTACCACTCACTGAGATATATGGCACAGTTTAGGACTCTTAGGCTACAAACAGTTACAGTGTGTTACCATACCGAATACTGTAGGCAACTGGAGCACAGTGATATTTGTATATCTAAACACAGAAAAGGTGCAATAAAAATATGGTATTTTAATCTTATGGGACCACCATCATATATGCAATTCATTATTGACCAAAACATATTTGTCACATGACAGTAAATAGAAAACAGAAGTAAAACTATACATGGCTCCCCCTTTGTATATGAAGGGGATTGATTACAGATATCCCACTCAAATGTATACTGAAATCCATGCATACTCAGGTCCTGCAGTCGGCCGTTTGGATCCCACTTATGTGAACATTTGTTTTTCCATATAGATGGATTTTGCGTCCTAAGAATACAGTCTACATCCAATTGGAAAAAAAAAAATCTGCTTATAAGTGGAGGCTTACAGTTCAAGCCTGTCTTTTCCAAAGGTCACCTGTATATATGTTCAGTTGACCCTCGAATAACGTGGGGGTTAGGGGTGCACAGATAAAAATTTGCACATAACTTTCGATTCTCCCAAAACTTAACTACTGACAGCCTACTCTTGACCAGAAGTCTTAATGATAACATAATTAGTTGATTAACATATAGTTCATATGTTATATTTATTATATGCTGTGTTATTACAATAAATTAAGAAAACTGTAAGGAAGTGAATGTATATATTTACTTTTTTTTTTTTTTTTTTGAGACAGTCTCCCTCTCCGCCTCCTGGGTTCACACCATTCTCCGGCCTCAGCCTCCTGAGTAGCTGGGACTACAGGCACCCTCCACCACGCCCAGCTAATCTTTTGTATTTTTAGTAGAGAAGGGGTTTCACCATGTTAGCCAGGATGGTCTAGATCTCCTGACCTCGTGATCTGCACGCCTCAGACTCCCAAAGGGCTGGGATTATAGGCGTGAGCCATCATGCCCGGCTATATTTACTATTTTTAAGTGGAAGTGGATCATCATAAAAATTCTTCATCCTGGTCATTAAGTTCAGTAGGTTTATGTAGAAGAGGAGGGTGAGGAAGGCTGGGCCTTACTGTCTTAGGTTATACATATATATAACCATATATATATATATATATATATAACCATGCAGTTAAACCTGTATTTTTCAAGGGTCAACTGTGTATATATTAGCTTGTGCTATTCTGGGGGTTGGCAAGTCTGAAATTGGTAGGGCAAGCCAGCAGGCTGGAAACTCAGGTAGAATTTTTTATGCTATAATCTTGACGCAGAATTTCTCCTTCTTTGGGAAACCTCAGCTTTTGTTCTTAAGGCTCTTAAACTTATTTTAAAAGTTAGCCACATCTACAAAATTCCTTCACAGCAACATTTAAATTAGTGTTTTTTCTAACTGGTCCTCATTGCCTAGCCAAGTTGACATAAAATTAACTATCACATTTTCTTCGTTTCTTCTGCAACAGTGAGAAACCTGGCTGCATTTTCTTTGATATAATCACTTCTTTGATCACTTCCCTCTTGTATGTTTTAATCTTCCATTGCTTCCACTCCCCCTCTGCATGCAAATGCCTTCATCACCCTACCTGCCTTCTGACACCCCATGCAGGGTTTCCCTCCATCACAGAAAGACTCCTCACACTACTCAAGCACTGACACCTTCTTCCAGACTGCCCTACAATGCTAACATCTTCTTAATCCTGTTAAGTTTCCGTTATCATGCACAAGACTACCTCTCCATGTTGCCCAGATTCACCAGTGTGGAGTATCATTGGAGAGACTGAATATATACATGGACAGGGACCAGGCTATATGATAATAGAACTCTCACCTATAATCTCTGTAGCAACCAACCCAGGAAGTCAAGCCACAGTCTCTGCAGCAACCAGTTCAGAATGGTTAGTACTTGGTCAGTGACCACCAGTTTCCTTATGTTTTTCCCCCTGCTTCCACCTCGTGATCAACCAGGGCAAACCAAATCTTCTCCACAAGCCAATTCCATAAGGCATCCTGCCTGCTTCTAGTTAGCCCACCTCCAATTTCCCTATGCCAACAACTTCCAATCAGAACATACCTGGAGGTTTTTAACTTTTCACTCTAAAGCTTTCCCACTCCCTTTCTTTGAGTCTGTATCATATGCATTGATGATAGCCAACTTCCTTTCTGTATTCAAGGAAGACGCTTCAAAAATTCAAGGAAGACGCTTCAAATAAATAGCATCTGTTTGTTCTGATTTGCATTGCCTTTGTTCATTTCCCCAGCTTCCCTGAAAGTTCCACTATGACCGAACTCCAGCCTTCCCCCAGGGTGAGTAGCCATGGAAACCCATCACGCGTCATGGTTTGTTGAATCTGCACTGACAGGGTACAATAGCACCAGGTTTGAAGTCCATGCTTTGCATTGTGGTTCTTGGCTCAATTTGGTGCTCTAGTTTTGTTATTTGTCCTTCCATTTTTTTTTTTTTTTTTTTTTTGGCATTACTTTTCATCCTTTTATTGCCCCTTTTTGTGCTTCTGTTTGTGTTGCGCTGTCTGAAAATGATGTGTGTTAGAATAAGAGAGTCACAGCATAGAACACAGGCATGGGCCCTAAAGGCTTGTTGTTCAAGCTTCACGCTGGGCTTCCCACCCAGAGTTTGTTTCTCTCCGCAGACTGGGGTCAATTTGAACACACCACCATAGGGCACTGTGTAAATTCCTCTTGCTGCTGTGACAAGTCATAAAAAATTTGGTGACTTAAATTCTCTTACAGTTCTGGTGCCCAGAAATCCAAAATGAATTTCACCGTGCCAAAATTAAGATTTCAGCAGGACTGTGTTCTTTCTGGGAGCTGTAGAGGAAGGTACATTTCCTTGTCTTTTCCAGCTTCTAAAAGCTAACTGCATTCCCTGGCTTGTCGCCCAATCCACCGTTTTTAAAGGTAGCAATGTACCACTTCAAATTTCACTCTAATTCTGATGCTTCTGACTCTCTTTCCCTTTTTAGGGACTCCTCTGATTGCCTTTAGGCATCCTGGATAGTATCAAACAATCTCCTCACCTCAAGATCATTAACATCGTCACATCTGTAAAATCCCTATTGCCATGTAAGGTAATATAGTCACAGGTTCCTGACACTAGGATGTGGACGTCTTTGGTGAGCTATTATTCTAACTGGCATAGTAATAAAACCAAATGAGTTTCTCCTTCTTATTTGATCTTTTTTTCTTTTTGTCCTGAGAACTTGACTTTGATGATGAGTTCCTTCTGATTTTCTTCTTGATGAGGAGATAGAAAGAGGGGGAGGGGGTTTGGATTGTCAGATCTACATTGAGAGGTGGCCGTTTGTCAGGCTGGAGGCCCAAGATGAAAAGTGTACAAGCATCACTTTGATTGACGTTGTTAATCCTCATGGAATCATATAATTCTAAATCTAAATCTAATTCTAAATCACCTCCTCCGGGGAAAAATGAGCACACTCTTTTTGCAATACTAATTTTTACACTCATCTCTCTAAATGGCATAACTTCATCAGGGATGATTTTGGGCTTCAATAGCCAGCTCTAGGATTACTGGACTGGAATCAAATTATTCATTTAAAATTATCATAGAAAAGAAAGGAAGACAAATTTCTAGGACTCAATGGTGAGCATTTATTTTATTGGTATGCTATGGCCACCAAACAATTCTGATTAAAACTTTGTCATCAAAAAATATTTATTGGCCAAAAATTAATGGGCAAATTGACAGACTTTCACAACTAAAAATAGACTTACGTTTCTAGTAAATCCTTCCCTTTGTTGTCCTCCAGTTGACACCCTTATATTCAGCTCTCTTCTACCCATTATGCTTCCGAACTCTCCCCATGCCACCTCTCTTGACTCCTCCCTTCTCTTCTCCTTGTTCAAATATGCCTACTTGTCCCCAATATCTCTCCTAAGACTTTCAAAATGTCAGTTGTCCCCAGAGATCCATCTATCCCAAGATAAGATGTGCAAGCAACTGTTAAACTTAAATTTTGGTTTCAAGCTGAGTTTTGATATAATATAAGGATAACCTCTTACTTTGTTTAGAGACGAGGCAAATGGTGCAGAATGATTTCATTTTCTTTCTCTGAGCCTTAGGAGAAACTTTCAAAGCATTAATCACAATTTTGCTAAAATGCAGTTTATTATTTAGAACACAACTTTTCTGATGAGGGAAAATAACTCTTCTATGAAAACTACATACTATCTAAACTTATCAGAGACTCCTCACAAAATTGAATATTTCAGAAAATAGATGCCTTTTTTTTTTTGGTCTTTGATACTTTTTTGTCAGTTGGCAAAATATTGCAGGTGACTTATATTCTGTTCCCAGTCATATCACTGACAAGTTGCCTTCCCATAACAGCTTCCTAAATGATATGATTTGGATCTGTGTCCCCACCCAAATCTCATGTTCAATTGCAATCCCCACTGTTGGCGGTGGGGCCTGGTAGGAGATGATTAGATCATGGGGATGTTTCTTTCATGAATGGTTTAACACCATCCCTTCGGTGCTGTTCTCATGACAGAATTCTCACAAGATCTGGTTATTTAAAAGTGTGTAGTACCTCTCCCATCTCTTTCTCTTCCTCCTATTCTGGCCATGTAAGACGTGTCTGCTTCTCTTTTGCCTTCTACCATGATTGTAAGTTTCCTGAGACCTCCTCAGAAGCAGAAGCCACTGTGCTTTCTGTACAGCCTGCAGAACCATGAGCCTATTAAACCCCTTTTCTTTATAAATTACACAGTCTCAGGTATTTCTTTCTAGCATTGTAAGAATGGACTAATACATTAAATAATCTAATTATGATCTTCAGGGAGAAGATTTTTCTGTTGGAAGAGGCATTAGAAGAAAACGATTCTTGAATCTTAGTGGAAGAGACTTTATTAGGTATTATTGATGGATATGGCAGTGAAACTTTGAGGAGCCTTTCATATTTCACAACTAAAGTAGAATTCAGAACTCTGTGCAATTAGGATATCAATCCAAAAGTTGACCTCAGATTGAGGATTCATAAGGATCTTATAGCAGCCACCAATCTTTGGAGGTAGACACCTCACCTGAGACCATTGGAGTAAGCTGAAAACTTTCAGTAGTGAGCAGGTTCTAATCCAGACATCAGACCAAGATCCCTGTCCAATTCCTGTTTTGTTTTTCATTGCTTGCTTATAACCACTCTTCTTTTGTTGTTTTAAAAATTCTGTACACCCTGGTCCATTTGTTCATTCAAAAGGGCACTTTTCTGTTTTCTTTTCTCTTCATTATTATCACTAGGTCAGAAAATACTCATTCTAAAGCCATCCTTAGGTTGTACCAAAGACCACGCAAAGATGCATCTTCCTGCTTGCAACAGGACCTCATGCACCTCGAGCACTTTAGGAATAACACCTTATGCACTTTAGAAATTTTAGAATTTTCTGTAAAAAGAGACACATATTCTATAAATCAGCAAGGCTGTAAATTCCGACTCAAATATGAGCTCAAAAACAAGCCCACTCTTGATTAATCAGACATTCTACCTGGAGGAATTATTGATTCATTGTTTATACATACTAATAATCAGAGACATGTCCCAAGGACAGAAGACTGTAAGAGACTTGTCACTAACTCTGGCAGAAATTATTAATGACACTACCTCTGCCCTAGATGGAATACAAATCAGTCTCAAGTCATGGGCACAAGTAATGATGGACAATGTATTCCTCTAGATATTTGTTGGCTAGTCATGGTGGTATCTATGCAGTTGATAGTAATTCTTGCTGTACTTGCATCAATGAAAAAGACATGGGAGAACAGCCTGTATATACATACATTGCCTTAGGAATAAAGTGACTTGATTCTCTCAGTTTTATCCTCAGGGATTATGCAATCTAATGTTTTGGCCTGGATTGAGCAACTGGGTTTCTCATTTCAAACTATTTGAAGGATTCCTACCCAGATGTCTCCCTTTTCTATGTCAGTTCCTGAGTTACCTCACTGAACTGATCTCCACAGCCTGCCTCAGCCTCTAGCTCCTATTCCAGGGAATCACTTCTACATGGGCATTCTTATCAACATCCTTGGGCCTCAACACCTAGCTCTGGGCTGCTGTGGCCTTTCTTCACACTTGACTTAGTGCTATCTACTAGGTTTAGAATGGAGTTGTTTAGGACAGGAAGGAAAGAGAAAAGACTAAAGAAGAGAAAAGGAAAGAGCCAAATTATTCCTTTATACTGTGAACAAATATCTGTGATATTGTAACTTTCTCTTTGAAACCCAACCGATACATTTTTGAAACTCAAGTGAGTTCTCTTTACTCTAGTCTTGTCATCAGCTTTCCTAAGAGCCTTAGGAAATGTCTCTGTGCCCTATTGCCCTGCCCCTAATTTTGCAAGATTATGCGTGAGTACCCAGTATCTCTGTGAGTACCCAGAATGTCTCAGAGGAATTTCTCTAAGCTTTCCTACCCTCTCTCCTGCCTTAGAGAGCAGAAAGCCTGGAATGCGTAGAAGACACTTCTCTCAGCTCTCCATTCTTCAGCCTTTGGTTACAAAAAACCTGAAGCGCCTTGAATAGTTCTCTCTCAAGCGTTCTGATGTGCCCTCACTCACTGGCCTATACCCTGTGTTGTTAGTGAAGTTCCATAGGAAAGAGTAGATGGGCAAGTGAATATTCGCTACATTGATGAAGCGTCTCAGGGATTTAATCTATCCCACCAGTTCATATGCAGCCAGCACACATGTCATCGTTACATGTTTGTAAATGGTGTGACTAGTTTTTTTGTATCACCAAATACAGTTGATAACTCCCCCTCCTGCAACTCTACCAAGAGAGAAGTCTTCTCTTTCCTATGAAGAATGTGTCACTGGCTAGAGTTTAGTTTCTTTGTGATTTTTCACACCTTTATTTCTTTGATACCTTTAACAAAAACATCATTTCATAATTTACTACACTTGGATTGGTGATTAGAATTAGAGCAACAATCTCTTATATTGTCTATAGCCTATATAGAAAAGGAAGTCCTGATTCTTTTTTCTTATTTGTTTGTTCTTAACTAGTAAATGGATTTGTTGTCGTTTGTCAAATTTAGATATGTTTGACATATTCCTATCCCTAATGTCCAGCACAGCATTACAAAGGTACTGGCATTTCTGTGCATGGTAACAACTTGATTCTCTACTGCCCTGTGAGGAAACGTATTCACCACAGCCTCGGGGTTTTGTCCTTTATGGTCATCCACCATTTCTCTTACACACTATTCTTCAAGCATATTCTATGCACACTACATTTCTTTATGTCCTATAAAAGCATTTACACCATTCTCTAAAGTGTTCCTTATCCTAATATTACATGCTTAAAATCTATCATTCAGGAACCAATTTATGTATAACCTACGTGTGTGTGTATGTGTGTGTGTGTGTGTGTGTGTGTGTGTATGTATAGGTTTTGGAAGCAAGATATGTTTATACATTTACATTACATTATATGTTTATATATAATAACATATTTTATGTAACTATATATAAATGCACATATATAAACGTACTATTTGTATATATGTTTATATGCACATATGTTTATATATATGTAACTTGCTTTTTAAAAAGTATTACGTTTATGTTTATCAGCTTTCTATTTTCCTTACTAGACCTTATATTTATTAGTGGGAAACCATATCTATTTCTTTTTTTTTAAGACAGAGTCTTGCTCTTGTCGCCCAGGCTGGAGTGCAGTGTCACGATCTCAGCTTACTGCAACCTCCGCCTCCCAGGTTCAAGCGATTCTCATGCCTCAGGCTCCTGAGTAGCTGGGATTACCAGCACCTACCACCAGGCCTGGCTAATTTTTGTACTTTTAGTAGAGACAGGATTTCATCATGTTGGCCAGGCTGGTCTTGATCTCCTGACCTCAGGTGATCTGCCTGCCTCAGCCCCCCAAAGTGCCGGGATTACAGGCATGAGCCACCATGCCTAGCCATCATTTCTATTTTTCTATCTTTAACTGTATTATTTATATTGTATTGGTAAATCAATTATGAATACCATGAAATAAAGGATATATGGATAAACCTTTTTATTGTTCTGTTATCAACAGTCCACTATCTGTCACTTATTTAATATCTGTTTACTACATACAAATATGTGTATACAAATGATCACACACACACACACATATATAAATATATATGTTTCCTGCCCACTTTTTATCATATTTCCTTCAAGAATGAATGATGCTTTACTTCATTTATATGTGTTTGGAATGTGAATTATAACAAATATTCTATATACAGCAGAAGGTAAAAAAATAAGTAGCATTTCTGGTGTCATAACTTAAACAAAAATTTGTGAAGATGTTCATTATATTTATCCAAAGTTATAAGGAACATAAAGAATATTATCTAACAATTAATTTTTTAACACAAGTATACAGATTTTTATTAATTTTGGAGTTTGATGGATCCAGATTATTTACTTGCCTTTATATTTTATGTGTACATAAATATGCTACATCTACTGAAAATGTATTTGTAAAACAAAAAATAGCACGACATGTTGTTGGAGAGTCAATGCCTTGGCCAATAAAGAATACTTTCCAGCTGGCTGCAGTGGCTCAAGCCTTTAATCACAGCACTTTGGGAGGCCGAGGTGGGCAGATCACCTGAGGTCAGGAGTTCGAGACCAGCTTTGCCAACATGCTGAAACTCCGTCTCTACTAAATATACAACAATTAGCCGTGCGTGGTGGCGAGTGCCTGTAATCCCAGCTACTCTGAAGGCTGAGGCAGGAGAATCGCTTGAACCTGGAAGGTGGAGGTTGCAGTGAGCCGAGATCTTGCCACTGCACTCCAGCTTGGGTGGCAGAGTGATACTCTGTATCCAAACAAAACAACAACAACAACAACATACTTTCCATACATAATCAAAAATGATTACCATTAATAAAATGATAAATAGACAAATCATAAGGGCAGATTTGAAGTAACACTATTAAAGTAAATTCTTTGTGTTGTCTAAACTGTATTTTGGGGTTACAATTTGCATATTACTTCCACTTCTCATTTTAAGTAAAGATAACCATATCTATAGCTAACTCTCAACTGCATGCACCAATAAGTATAAAAGAAAGCAGTTACGGGCAACAATGTTTATTTCAAGAAATTCTATGTAGCTTTGTGACACACACCTAAAAACACAATATTTTATAAACAAACACTGAAACAGAACCAATGTCTGTCTTTACCCGTTGATATCTCTTTAAATGTCAAGTTGCATTTGAAATATTCATGTAGTAGAGATTACTGCATTTATGGCTTCAAGAGATGGCTGGACATTGTATTTCTGCAAAGTAAAGCCTTTCTAACATGTGAGATTATTACATCTCATTAAGATTTATGTTAGTGAGATATTTCTTTTAGTTCCATTTGGCTAGGATCTGTAACTTTGCAATGAATATTCTTCATATAAATTGTCTACATTTGGTATTGCAGATTATATCCAAAGAATATACACCTAGAAGTGAAATTATATTTTTAAAACTTGAAGCTCTTTTAAACATTCGTGATAAATTTTTCAAAATTTCTCTCCAGAAAAGATGCATTGATTCAGACTTCTAACAATAGCTGTATAAGTATTAAAGTTTTCTAGGAATAGTCATTTTTGATCATTAGTAATTATCAATTACCATTGTAGATTTGCTAAATATTTGTCTCATAATATATTTGGAAAATTACAAATTTTAGATGATAGCATGACTATTTTTTATATTTACAGAACTTTAACATATCTAGTTTTATAAATTAGATGTTTATATTTTTCAATTTTTCTAACAGAGTTTCTTAATTATTTTATTTAACATCTCTTCAGGAAGTACAGAAAATATGCTGGTTTAAATAATTAAAACTGTTTTTGCTAGAATAGAATTTCAATATTTTGACTGAAATAACTTCCTGTCACCTCCCCAATCTAGCCTCTTGCACACTGCATGCTCTGAAAGAGATAACGAAACAAGTCAGCAAAAGCAAGCTTTTATCTGTGCTTTATAGTTTGCAAATTACATATCATATAGCTTAATGCCTTTTGCCAGAAATACTTGCATACTCAGAGAGTTGCTGATGATGTTGATTTTGCTGCTATTTCTTGAGAGAAGCAGCAAAGAAAGCCTTAACCTTAAGTACTTACAATAAGTTTTCTTACTCTTGAACAGACCCCAAACAAGGTACCTTTTTCTTTAGAGACACTTTTACATTAAGGGATGAATACTTCTCTTTTTTAGAAGATTTCCCTCAAGCTGACTCCCTCTCAGCATGAATTTGCTTCATCCTTTGTTGTTTGTTGGTATTATATAGTAGCCTTAGTTGGCTTGATTTAAAACAGTTATGTTATTGTACTTTTATAGTTCCAGGTACACTAAGAATTGTCCGATTACTTTGATACCCAGTCTAGTCTCTAATATTTCCTGAAAAAAAAATGATTGACTGGTCTATAAATTATCATTAAGTAAAAAATAAAATGAAGATACATAAATTAGAACAACTAGGATGACACATAACATAACCTTGGTCTTTTCAGTTAAAAATTAAAACATATACTGGTTTTCTATTTGAACACATCATCTCAACCCAACCAGTCCTGCATTTAACCATTTAATAGCGTATAAATTTTCCTCTTACCTGTTGTATAGTCTGTAAGCCAATAATGCTTTTTTACTTTTTAAGCCATTTTGGGGGATAAAGAAGAATAAATGACATAGCACGTATATGACCTGTAAAGCCGAAAACCTTTACTAATCTGACTTTTTATGGAAAAAGTTTTCAACCCTGTTATAGAGGTTCTGTGTGACTTTTAATCTATTCATAATGGTATTGTAACTTCATGATTCAAGTCCCTCCATCTCTGCACCAAATATGAACCTGTAATAAATAAAATATTAGCAAAGGCATTTAAATAGACTTTCTTAAATTAAAATCATATAGTAATATAGTCCTGAAACAATAACAAAACAATCTGAGGAGAGACTGTCTAAGCAAAGGCAGTCAAAGTTTTAGCTTCTGCAGGTTGTAAGGAAACTGCCATAAGTGAGTATTTGGACTACAAGCAGATGAATGGCTTGATATCAAAGAAGAGCACAATGTGGCCAGGTACGGTGGCTCATGCCTGTAATCCCATCACAGCACTTTGGGAGGCTGAGGTGGATGGACCACCTGAGGTCATTAGTTCGAGACCAGCCTGGCCAACATGGTGAAACCCCGTCTCTACTAAAAATACAAAAATTAGCTGGGCATGATGGTGGATGCCTGTAATCCCAGCTACTCGGGAGGTTGAGGCAGGAGAATCGTTTGAACTCCTGAGAAGGGGGTTGCAGTGAGCTGAGATCGGGCCATTGCACTCCAGCCTGGGTGACAAGAGCAAAACTTAGTCTCAAAAGAAAAAAAAAAGAATAGGACAATGCACCCTAGAATACAGCTCACAAAAATATATCCTTTGACTACTGCCTATAACTATGGATGAGCAAATGTTCACAACTAGGTAGATGAGAGAAAATGGGCAGAAACTCATTGCAAAGAAGTGGGCTAGGGTGTTGTCTTATTCAATGCCTAAGAGTTAAAAAGACAAATATCTTAATAATTTTCTGGGATAAAAAGGCAGAGCCAAAAATATAGTGCCAACTTGTTATTTCATAGTCTTGGATAGAAAAACACTAGACAGAATGAATATAAAGGCAGAGATTAAAAACAAATAAATAAAAATTCTAATGAAGATGAATAGAATGAAAAATTTCAACACATTTTAAAACAATGCGTGTTAAAAGACCACTTAAAAGAATACAAATTATTATGTCTTAATGAAATAAAAATAAAGCATTCTAAAAGACTTTTAAATAAGTCCATTGAAGACCTTCAAACTCATAAAGGATACACTGTGAATACTGAGAACAATTAAGGATTATGAACCAAAAGGAAGAAAAGATATGATAAAATCAATTTTAAAAGAAGGAAAACAACTAAATAATCTGGAATGAAAAATAAAGATATAGGAAAATACGCTAGATGTATGAGATGAAATCTAATTTGAAAACAGTAGGAGGTGAATTAATTTATCAAAAGATGGTTTTGAGAAATTATATCATAATGCTGTCCAAAGCAACAAAGATAAGTATTTGAAGAAACTAGTAGTAACAGGCATGGAGAGGAAATGACAAAGTCACATCATAAGAAGTTGAGATAATCTATAAATACATGGAATATTTGAAAGCAATGTTTTATGAAATGATTACTGAAAAATATTTTAGAACTGAATAAATATTTGACACATCACAACTGAAGAAGGCATCAAATACAAAATATTGTAAATGAATGAATTACTGAATGCATAAATAAAAAAACAAGAAATCTATCAAACAATGAGTCTCTCATTAAGTGATACAGATTAAGAGATCTATTATAGGCATTAGAATATATATCACATGGAAGCTAGTAAAGAAACCTGTGCAATTCATGCTTTTGCATATAGTTTGGGCCTATTGCTACAGACCAGCTAAAACAGGTGTCAAGAAAAGAATCTGGAACTCTATTGTGAAAAAGCAAGAAAAAAGCTGGATAAACTATATCCTATGAAGATAAGCCATATTCTGTATCTGCCTTTTACTATCTCCAACCATAATGATGCAGCTGACCATAGGAAAGACTGGCATTCTTTCCCATGGAACTTCATATACATGAGCATTTGACACAAACCATGGGGAGATTCAGGAGCTACTCAGGGCCTGGGTGCTGCTCAGGCCAAACAGGTGAACTGGCAGATATGTAACTACACAGAGCCTGATGCCCTAACATGACTCTAATACAAAAAATATTAAAGGAAAAAGAAAAAAGAAAAGAAAAAATTCTTTCCTTACTGCCTTCCAAATCCCATGGAAATTTATCTTGTAACCTAACCTGGTACGACAAAGGTAAGGGGGTTCTGGGAAATGTAGTTCCTGCTTATCTGGGTTGACGTAGTAAAACTTACCATCTTGTATACATAGAAAGTTTAAAGTAACACTGCAGGATGTCAGACATCTTAAGATTTTGCAGACATATGTGATAAATAATCTAACAATGTATGAATATTATACTGGTAACAAAGTCATCAGTATGAGCAAATGACGTCAGTAGATAACTGAATTACATCTTTGTGAAGGTGAAAAATTATTCACCTGAAATCTTATACTCAAGTAAGCTATAAGGAGCAAATCAATCATGAAATAAAAGTGTTTCTAGGTGTTAAAATCCAAAGAGTTTACCACTTATGTACCTTCTCTGAAAGAATGAATCGCCGCCTATATTTAATGTGCATGATTTGATGAATTTGAACATATGCAAATACTGATTATACCATTACCACAATCAAGGTAATAGACATATCCAACACCTCCAAAACTTTCCTGTGTCTCACTGTTTTGTTTTTGTTTGTTTGTTTTTAATGTGTGGTAAGACTACTTAAAGTGAGACTTACCTTCTAATACATTTTGGAATGCACAATTCAGTGTTGCTTACTGTAGACGCTATGCTGTAGAGAAGATCTCCAGAACATCTTCATCTAGCATCACTGAAACTTTAAGCTGAAAAGATCTTGAAACAGTCCAGAATGGGGATTTAGTATAGAAAAAAGCAAATGCAACTTGGAAATATGTAATTGCTGCCAGGTGCGGTGGCTGACACCTGTAATCCCATCACCCTGGGAGGCTGAGGTGGACTGATCACGAGGTCAGGAGTTTGAAACCAGCCTGGCCAACACAGTGAAACCCCATCTCTACTAAAAATACAAAAAAATATCTGGACGTGGTGGCGGGTGCCTGTAACTCCAGCTACTTGGAAGGCTGAGGCAGGAGAATAGCTTGAGTGCGGGAGGTGGAGATTGCAGTAAGCCAAGATCATGCCACTACACTCTAGCCCGGGCAACATGCAAGACTCCATCTCAAAAAAAAAAAAAAAAAAAGAAAAAGAAAGAAGTAAGAAATGTATAATTGCTGTTGTATCAGCTTGATAGAGGCAGGAGAGGTGCTGACCTAGGACACAGGGAACATATTAGTTTTGGGTTTGAAAATTCTGTTCTAAAATATATATACGACACTTATTAAAAAATAGTCCCAGTAGAAATAAGTTGGAATAGAAGAGTAATTAATAATCTTGCTGTTAATTCACTTTATACATATATGCTTTTATTTATATTATCCAACAAAATTTAGCTATGTTTTTTGTCTCTTTTAAGCCCATTTTTTGTAATAAGTATACAAAAGTCAGCAGAAAATTCTCTGTATATTTGACAAATACAGTTGTTTATAAAATTTTCTGGAATATATTTTGATAAGCTATCTCTTAATGTGTGAAGGAAGTATTAAGGGAGGACAAAGAAAAGTATAATCAATTATATTCTAATAAATAATCTTGCATGGCAATTAAAAATTGCTGTTGGGGGCCAGAGAAAAACTGATAATAGGAATTGTTGCATTAGAAATGGGGCTTGAAGAATGGTTGTTTTTATTTCTGATAAACAGCAAAGGAGAAGGTCTGGTAGCTTTGCAGCGTGTCATCTGGGAAACTATTGCAAACTCAAACGTATCTGAGATAAGTCTCAATCATTATAGACATTTATTTTTTAATGACATGCCAGTGACCCAGCCTTAGGAGGTCCTGAGAACATGTACCCAAGTTGGTTGGGTTATAGCTTGATTTTATGCATTTTAGGAAGACAGAAGTTATACACAGACGTCAATCAATACATGTAAGCTGTACAATGGTTTGGTCCAGGAAGTGGGGGATTGGTGGGAGGGGCTTCCAGGTAATAGGTGGATTCAAAGATTTTCTCATTGGCAATTGTTGAAAGAGCCAAGTTATTATCTCAAGACCTGGAATTAATAGAAATAAATGTCTGGTTTAAGATTAAAAAGTTGTGGAGATCAAGGCTCTTGTTATGCAGATGAAGCTTCCAGGTAGCAAACTTCAGAGAGAATAGACAGTAAATGTTTCTTATCAGACTTAAAAAGGTGCAAGACTCTTGGTTCGCCTCTCCTGATTCAGAAAAAGACCTGGAAATAGAAGGAGATTCTCTACAGAATGTAGATTTCCACCACAAGAGACAGTGTTGCAGGGGCATTTAAAAATACATCAAAGAAGTTAGTTTCAGGATAAAATAGTGCAATTTCTTTCAGAGCCTGCTGTCTGTCATTTTGTGACATATTTTATGGTTATTAGGTTAGTGCAAAAGTAATTGCAGTTTTTGCAATCACTTTCAATGGCAAAAACCGAAATTACTTTGGCACCAACTTGTTGCCCCAAGAGTCAGTTTGGTCAGTCTTAGGATCTCTGTTTCAACGTTAATGCCTGTCTTATTTGCCTGAATTCCAAAGGAAGGACAGTTTGATGAGACATGTTCAACTTCCACTTCCCATCATGGCCTGAACTAGTGTTTCAGGTTTAGTTTGGAATGCCCTTGGCCTGGGGGTGGGGGGGTTCGTTCAATCAATTGGAGTCTTAGAGTTTTATTTTTGGTTTACCCTATATTTAATAGAATTCCTTTCTTTGCCTCTTTCAGGTTAGCCAACAACGCAAAACAATTTCTGTAATCTCTTAGGAGGGTATGTATTTTCCTTCGCTGTGAAGGACCTGTTTTTTCCAGGACATCCACACCACCCAGGTATAGGCAAGAGTCCATCCTTGTGGGTTCTGGCTCATGCTGATTGCTCCCAGCTTCACTTTGTTGTCTCCCACTCCACATCTTATCTCTGCTTACTAACAGCCTGTCCTGTGGACTCTGTCAAAGCAAAAATTACGCTGGACAGTTAAACATGAAAGGAAGACTTCATTCAAGGCAACAGCTGGAGGAAAGAGGAGACTGTAGGCCATCTGTGCTTGTTAACAGGCTTTATCCAGTGGAAAAGTAAACTTTCTTCTCTTTTCAGTACAGGAGGTAATATTACAATGTGGGAGAAGGCACTGAGCAAAGGTAGGTTTCCATCCTCCCACAGAACCTGGGTGACAGGGGCACTATTTCCTTGATAATTAACTTTCAAAGAGATGGTTCATGGATTCCTGTGAAAGACAAGTAAGCCTAGAAAGAGAGTCTTGAAAAATTTACACTTTGGCTAGGCATGGTGGCTCATGACTGTAATCCTAGCACTTTGGGAGGCCAAGGTGGGCAGATCACCTTAGGTCATGAGTTTGAGACCAGCCTGGCCAACATGGTGAAACCGTGTCTCTACTAAAAATACAAAAATTAGCCTGGCAAGGTGGCGGGAGCCTGCAATCCTAGCTATTTGGGAGGCCAAGGCAGGAGAATTGCTTGAACCCAGGAGGTGGAGGTTGCAGTGAGCTGAAATCACACCATTGCACTCCAGCCTGGGTGACAGAGGGAGACTCTGTCTCAAAAAAAAAAAAAAAAAAAAAAAAAAAAAAAAAAAAATTACACTTTAAGAGTCAGAAAAAGCATTCAGGACTACAATTTTTCTAAAGTAAATGTTCAGATAAAGAGGGACAGGGTATTCTTACTACGAATAAACAAAAAGGAAATGGTAATTGAGGTGATGGATGTATTAATGGATTATGATAATTATCTCACAGTGTTTCCTATATCCAAACATTTAGTACTTCTTAAATATACTTAATTTGTATTTGTCAATTATACCTCAATAAAGGGGGGAAAAAGTTTGGGGCCTAGAGTCAGTAAGAAGCCTGTCTAAAGATTAGTCAAGCTGAGGAAGACGTTAAAACCCTCTTGGTCAACTTCATGCGGCAGAATCAGAGGCAAAGACACCAGTCATAGAGTGACTGCTTGTCCAGCCTAAACAATCCCCACAACTGTGAACCTCAAATCCCTGTAGAAAATCCAGATATGCATGTGTCTATTCCCTAGTGATTGTGTTTATCTAATGGAACCCTAACTGAAAAAAAAGGTATCAGTGTAAGTGTAAATTGCATGAAATGACATAGGTAGTTGTATGACATAGGTAGTTGTATGTATGTAAGTGTAAATTGCATGAAATGACATAGGTAGTTGTATGTATAGGTAGCACATGATAAGTTGTATGAATATATTAAGAAGCATTTCAGTTGGAACTTCTACCTGCTTGTTACCTCTAAAACAGAAATGAAGTGTTGTTGTGAAAGGTAGAGTGATATTGCAAGCTTGAGTTTGTGTGTGAGACAGCCGATTTAAAGAGGGTGTCACACTTCTCCAAGCAGGATCTAACTTCTAGGCATACGTCCAGCAAATCAGGTCATAAGATAAAGCACTGGGGTTCAAAAAGGCACAATCAATGGAAAGGGATTCTTGAAGTGAGTGGGAATAAAAACACATTACTGAGCCTAACATAGTAGAAAAAGTTGCAGAGAATTTGAAAGAAGCTCAAGGAAGGTAAGGAGTCTAGCAGAAAATGAGAAAAAAGAAAAAGGCTCACCTCTGAAGACAACTGTACTGATGGTTAAAGAAAATGGACAGAAGTGTAAAACACAGTTTTTCACAAAAATTTCAAACCACACATACTACCAAAAAAGTCCGTCTTATTCTAGGTTTTAGTGTTAGTAATGAAATTTTCTTGCTGGCTAATTCAAAGCCATGCTCTCTCAATTAAATCTTCTTATTAATTCATGTTAATAAAAGTGTTCAGCAGCCACTCCTTTGCACTATTTGTTAAATTATTTAAACTTAGTATAGGAAATGGAGGTTCTATTTATTCAGATCCTTTTACGCTAACCTTTTGTACAAATACTGGGGAAATTGATAAACAAAATAATTGAATGGAGTTTTGGAGAGCAAAAATTGACATGGAGGGGTTTCCGTTGTTCCAAATTGTGTATTGTCGGGGCCTAGACTTTAGTGGATCCAGAACTTCTTTTGATCTTGGAGTTAGCGAACACTTGTGGTGGTTCAGCTTTTAAGAAATTATTTTAAAATCAGTTTTATTGACATATAACTTACACACAGTAAAATTCATTTTTAAATCAAGAGTTTCTTGAACCCTTTAAAATCTGAAATTTCCTAGATACAAATTTAATCAAGATGTATAACATTTCCATCACCCTAAATAGTCCTCTCATGTCCCTTTATAGTTAATTATTTTCTCCAGCTTTCAGTCTCTAGAAACCATTGATCTGCTTTCCATTCCTATACATTTCTCCTTGTTTGCTTTGCTACATCATTTAAAATATTAAGATGTTATTTACATAAAAAATACTTTTTTAAACGTACAATTTGATGAATCTGGGTTTAGTTTTTTTATGTCTGTGGACTGTGAATGAGGTTTTAAGCCAGGCACAGGGTATTTTGACTTTGAAGGGCCACAGCTAATGCTGACTCTGTCCATAAAATAATGACTCCTTCTTCAGAAATATCTTAGTCCATTTGGACTGCTATAACACAATACCTTAAACTGGTAACTTATAAACAACAGAAATTTATTGTTCACAATTCTGGAGGCTGAGAAGTCCAAGATCAAGGCGTTGGCAGATTTGGTGTCTAGTAGGGGCTGCTCTGCTTCAGAGATGGCCTGCCTTTTCGTATTGTCTTCTCACATGGTAGAAAAAACAGGATAGTTTCTTTCAAGTTCTTTTATAAAGGCAATAATCCCACTCATGAGAGCTCTGCCTTTCTGACTTAATCACTTCCCAAAAGCATCAACTCTTAATACCACCACAATAGGAATTAGACTTCATGAATTTTAGAAAAATACATTCAAAGTACAGCAAGAGGGTAAAGATCTAAGACGAGACATAGGCAGTCTGGACCTCTGCAAAGGCCACAAGAGAGCACATAAGCAGCAACACAAGAACGTAAGTGACCTCAACTAACAGTAGCAAGGCGTTGAGATTGTAATTGTGAGGCCGATTTATGGAAGGAAGTAGATCTCAGGGGCCATATTGGTGGCCTCACCCATTTCTGGTTCATAATAGGTAAGTTCAAGCAAAGTCATGGATCTGGAGAATTTGCTGCTTTTTGTTTCATTTTGTTTTGTTTTGTTTTTGTGGGTGTGACCAGCTTCAAAATGTAGGCTGCTGCAGCTCAGCAAGAAAACATAGCTTTTCTCAAGCGTGCATGTCATAGACAGGCTTGTAATTCTAAAGGAAAGAGAGCCTTATGTGCATTAAAAGTAGGGTCAGGAGGCTGAAAAATATTAACTGCTTTTCAAGTGCAAGTCAGCAGAGTTCTGCATGTAATCATGTATGCTGCTGAAGTTCCAGTGTTAATCTTAGTGTCAGGCTAGCTAAGAAGATCTGGTCATGAGCTGTGTTCCTCATTCAGGGACTCTCCATGCAGGAAAATAAAGGCACTGACTGACCTTGAATCCTCTGGTGATTTTGACATGTGCTGAAATGTCATCTCCCATGATCTGAAGGTAATTCTTGAATGGTTAGCTATAAATGGCAGAGGGACTTTTCCTAGGAGACAGGTTTCTCAGTCCTAAAGAATTCGGTTGCTGCATGGGACTAAATCCCACTCAAAAATAGAAGGGATATGTCACTTTAGAGAATTCACAACCAGTTCAGCACTGACATGTTAAAAATAGGGCTGAAAGAGGAATGGAAATTATTAAGGATAGGTGAAATTATTTCCAGAGGTAGTGTATATGTATGTGTCATACAAATGTTAATTTTGTCCTAGGAATTTCTCCCAATTGAATTTAAAATCCACAGAACGTGGACATAGGACAATGTGTTTCCATAGACTGCTAACTTCATAAACCAAAACCAACATTTCCTTGTTTTTCCCTTATCCCCTCAGATTCAGGTTATTTTATTCTGAAGCCTAAGGCAATATGAAGTGCTACCTTCTGGCAACATAATTATGACTGTGATAATTGGATTAGGTACTATATTTTCCGTGGTTTGCTAGGTATGACGGGTGGTAATGCTCATATTGTGACCGACTGATTTTTTTGGTGCATTAAAAGTGAGGTACATCAGAGACTGACATAGAAATAAAATACTTTCTGAGACCCTGAAGGAAATATTCATAATTCTTTGAAAGCCCCATGCACTGATGTTGAAGAAGCCAAATTCTGTCCATGTATTAGAGAACTCCTAGACCTGAAATCTAGCAAAATATAAAGGTGGGAAGGATGGATCATGGATTTTCGCTTCTTCAGAATGGTGACTCACATGTGCAAAAGAAATTAATTTTGGACTTTTATTTGCTTTCGGATTTAACTTTTAAAAAGATTTAACTTTTAGAATTTAATTTGTTCATGGCATGTGATATTAGGGCGGGATATATACTCAAATAAAGCATATCGACTTACTGGCATTTTCATCACTTGGATTAGCTGTTTCTTACTCATTGGATCATATGGTTTTTAGAGTATCATGCTATTTTTACTATCGTAGAACCTCTGCTGTGCCTTCTTGGAAAATATGGTTGGAGGTTGTCTGGAAAGAAAAATGAATAGCAAGTGAATTTTCACCTTTGGAAAGACAGTGGTTTGGAATTACTTTGATCACTGTACTGTTCTTGCAGAATTCACAGACTTTTAGGTACAGATACCTGTGCTTTTCCACATTGTCCCACAAAGGTGTACAGAAGTACAGTGGCTGAGTATAGAAGAAAGGTTCTCACAAATTTTGATCCAGATCTACCCTGCTATGGGCAAACTCTATTCCTAAGCACGTTAACCACAGGCCTATTCAATGAGAAGGTTAATTCAGAAGCTCAGTGATCTAAGTGAATTAGGAGTCAGGGAATGCTAATTGATGAACATCTTTTCTCGACTCCCCGTTTCATAAGGAGGAGTGCTGTTTTCTAAACACACAACTCTCCTCTCTCCTACAATGTATTCACTCCAAATAGAGAGAGTAGGAACGACAGTGATTGACATCTTTGAGAATACCATACTCAGCTCCTTTCCCCACTCCTTTTGATATAGGGAGAAAGAAATTGGGATAATTCTGATGTGAGAGAAAGCATTTTCCCATTACTCATTCACTAAGCACATTCTTTGCTGTGTGGAGTGCTCCATTCCGGGGGAGAATATTATAAAATGAACTTGCCCAAATAGAAAAGTCATAAACACCATCTTAGAAATAATTGGTGATTCATTGAAATATACTTTATTTCTTACTCCTTTGTTCTATTTTCTCAACAAGGAAGACAGCACTATTTATTGAGCCCTTCCGTAGAACTGAACAAGAATCAGTCTGCTCTAACTGGTAACATAAATATTACTCCTATCTTTATGGAAAAAAAAATTACATGGGGGAGGAAGAAAATCATGACAGTGAGAGAATAAATGTATGACATTTTAAAACTTTACCTCAAGAAAGAAACATTTTTGCCTAAATAGGTATTTTAAAACTAAAATACTGAAGCTTATTTGCAATGAGATATTAAACAAAACTATTTTCCATTTCTCAGTTTTGCTAAATGCTATGAGCAATAAGCAAGAAAAAAAAAAACACTAAACACTTTGAAAATAAGAAGTATTATACATGCCTGATTTTAATAAAGCCTAAAAATGGATTCCCAACGAAAAGCTTCTATAAAGTTAAGGAAAGTACTTACAAAGATAAATAGGATACTTGAGGACAACCAGCGAATAAAGTATAATTGGAAAGACTATAAAACGTCAACATAATGAATCGCTCTGACATTAGATGTTCTGTGAACAACTATACTTTTTTATGCATGTTGTGGTTTGCTAAATGAAAAAAGTGCCAATGATGAACAAATGAAAAGGCACAATGAAGAAATGAGGGCCTAGAGAATTAAACAAATGAGTAAGAAAACAAACAGCTTTAGAGTCAAATGAATAAATAAATGAAAACTATTGAGTAACTTGTAAACTTGTCAATGTTAATGAGCTCTTTAGGAAGAGCATAAAACCATTTCTATGAGATTCAAACATCCAGTCTGCATATGTCTGATTCAAAGTTTTAAAAATGTACATAAGCAAAAAAATTTCAGAGCATTTAAGGATGCAAAGAAAAAGTATATGGATTCAATAAGATTAAGATTAGAAAAAAAACCAAATGAGTAGTAAATTAATTCAATAATCAATTTTGGGTTTTGTATCCCTTACATGCAAAAAAAGAACAAGAATATAAAAAATAAAATTTGAATTTAAGTAATGACCAATCATTTTAAAACAGTATTCAAATTCATAAGGTTTGTATTCATTCTTAATGCCCAAATTAATTCACTCCTAGAAATTGTGTCTAGGAATTTAATTTGAATGTAACAAAAATTTGTAAGCAACACTCCCACCACACTACTAAAAAACAAAAATGAAACTTTAGAAATCAACATGAATGTACAATTGAGAAAAAAAGTTATAAATTTTAAACTCAGATATGAATTAGTGAATTAGTAAATACAGTTTTGTTAACATTTTGCCCATCTTTACAAACCAAATCTAGGAAAAAAAAAAGTTTTAAATTGAAATACGATTATGTGGATTCATGGTTAGTAATATGGTATCAAATTAAAATAAGATAACAACACATGAAAGTTGGGTAGATACCTTATTCTCCCTGACCCAGTTTGAAGATTTCTATTTTTATTCTTTAAAAAGAAAAATAAAATTTTACCTTATCCAATTTAGTATTTAAGGAATCTATCCACACCTATTAAGATACCACCATAGAAAGAGCATGTTTATGATGTACCAACAAAAATTTGAGGACTTCTTAGGCTATATATTATATGATGTGAAAATTTTATATATTGGAAAAAACTTAATTTGCTGTTCGAAATTAATCACTGTCAATTTTTATTGTAATTCATAGTTAAGTACTATTTTTTCTACTTCGGTTTGCATTAGGTCTTCACAAGTACTTTTATTCTTATGAGATAACACAGATGGCTGCTTTCATTTTTAATGGGAGGCCTAGGCATAGCACTAGGCATAGTCACAGAGTCTCAGGGTTAAGCATGATATTAACGGATCATTTGTTTAATCCTATCCTGTTCTAGTATAATGTGGGAAATCCTTCTACAATTATGCATGGATATCTATAGGATTCAACAACTCCTCGAAGTTTTACGTAACATTCTGTTTTTCAAAATGTTGGGTAACCATTTCAAGAAAAAAACAAAAATTGTGAAGATCTTGCACTTAAAACTGGTACTTATCCAGTGCAGAATTAGTCATTTATTTCATGAACATAGAATAATGTAATAGTTAATTTTGGGTATCAGTTTGACTGGATTACGGGATACCTAGGGAACTGGCAAAGCATTATTTCTGAGTGTGTCTGTGAGGGTGTTTTTGGAAGCAATAGGTGCGAGTTGGTAGACTGAGTGAGAAAGAACTCCCTTCGATGTGGACAGGCACCATTCAATTTGCTCGGGGCCTGATAGAATAAAAAAGGGAGAGAAAAGGGGAATTTGTTCTCTCTCTCCTGGAGCTAGGCCACTCTTCTTTTTCTGCCCTTGGACGCCAGAACTCAATATTTTATGACTTAGGACTCTGGAACCTGAATCAGCAACCTTCCCTCTTAACACCTTCTGCCTCCTCAACCCCCACACACCACAAACACACACACACACCCCAATAGGTTTCTGGGCCTTTGGCTTAGACTGAGAGTTACACTATTGGTTTTGCTGGTTCTGAGGCCTTTACAATTGGACTGAGATGTGCAAAAGCCTTCCCTGGTTCTCTAGCTTGCAAATGGCCCGTGATGCTACTTCTCAGCCTCCACTATTGCATGAGTCACTTACCCTAATAAATTCCCTTTCATCACCTTTCACTGTCTGTCTGTCTGTCTGTCTGTCTATCTATCTATCTATCTATCTATCTATCTATCTATCTATCTATCTATCTCTCTATCTATCTACCTCTCTATCTATCCATCCATCCATCTATCCATCCATCCATCTATCTCTTATGTGTTCTGTCTCTCTGGAGAAGCCTTACCAATATATATGATAACACTCTCTGGTAATACCTAATGTGACTTTTTCCTATTATTTGATTTAAAAAATGTTCATTTTAAAATTATGTATTTATTGTTCTAGTGAATAAATCTAAGTATATTTATGTTTAATAAAATTTTAGTTAAAAATAATTTTGTGTGAATTATGTGCTAGAATATTAGGCTAAGATTATGGAATAACTTGAATATTAATAAGGAAATATTCAATGATAAATAATTTTACAATAAAAATGTTAAAACAACTGATACATCTAATTGATTTGCAAGATAGTTTGCAGAAATTTTACAATATAAGCAGGTACTGTAGAGAATTAATTAGGAGAAAAATGAATGTATATAGCCATTTTTCATATGTAATACAAAGCAAGCAGAAAAAGACTAATGTTTTTAACAATTGAAGAAAAGAAAGGAGAAAAAAGGTTACATAAAAGAGAATAACTGATTTGGAAAAAACATGTCTCAATATAACAGTAAATGTAATTAGAAAATTAATCAAGTTTATTAATAAAGGTCAGATCCTAAGATAGAATTTTAATATTAATATATTCTGTGTAAGAGACATAACTAAAAACTAAGATAAAGAAATGCTGAAATGAAAGAAAGAAAATCTACAAAGGACAAGTATAAAACGTAAGTATCCCAATGGTAGCATTTTCTGTTAGCCAAACTCGAGTGTAAGATGAAAAACAGTGTAAGCCACAGAGTGCTAATATAAATGCTTAAATGAAACTACAAACTGTGGTAATAGTATAATAGTACATACAAAAGTAAACAATAGAAACTTAAATATTTATAACAACTGACAGAACATGTAACTTATAAAACAAGGGAATATAGGTAAAAGGATAAATATAGTTGGAGATTTACCACATTTATTTCAAAATCCAGTAAGTTTTTTAATGCATGAGTGATTGAATTTGAATTTTACATGGAAAAATCTTACACAGAAGAAAAATAATTTCCTGAGACCTAATGTAATTTTCTGAAAAGTGATATGTGAAAAAGACCACAGATCAGGCCTCAGTAAATTTCAATATTATAGTGCCATTTTTATTATTTTCTGGCAACATAATGAAACATTAAAAATCCACAAGAGAAGATGTAAAAAATGAATATGACTGTAAAATAAGCCATGTTATTAAATAAGAATTGAGTTAAAACTTATTAACAAAAGCATAAAACAATGCTGTATTCATTAAAAACACAGTATTTCAAAATTTCTGAGACAAGCAATAGCAATATTTCAAAGCAAAATAAAGTGTTCTTTATTTAAATTTTTACTGTAATGTATATTTAATGTCCCAGTTGACTTTCAAGCTTTCAGAGACCACTGCACAACTTTGGTTTCTAATACAAAGTGATAAATTTAATAGGTCCAAGGATATCAGATTTGTAGCATAAATGAAGTCATAAAATCATCTCTAAAAAGAGTTGAATATTGTCAGTTTTCCTCCTTTTAAATGAATCACTTGTTTTTCCTTGTTAAAAAAGTGTTATCAAAGTTATGAAAATAACTGAAATTATTTTAAAAAGCAATATTGAAATAAAAAAGATGCTCAAATTCCTGAAATGATAGTCAAATCATAAATCTAATTGCATGTTTTTAAAATCCTCTGAAATTGTCTCTTAATACATCCTTTAAAATTAAAGTATTTAGTGCAGCTTTTAAAGTTTTGACTCATTTGAATTATTATGAACTTTAGCAGAGGTCTTTGAATTATAATATTTTGAATATGCTGTTGTATGCAGTAAATAGTATTAAATTTCAACTGACTTTTTTGTTGATGAAAGTAATATACTTCAGACAAAAATTAAGTTAGCAATTTTCTTTTCCAGTATTTTTCTAAACAGAGTCAGGTAAGTTTGTAAATCTTTAATTTTAGTTAAAATTGCTATACATTGAAATGCACACATGTTACATGTAAAATTTAATGAGTTCAGGTAAATACAATAAAACCTAATTAAAATATAGAAAATTTTCTTCAACTCGATATTTCCCTTATGTGACTTTCCGCTAGATTCTCATAACCGTTAGCAATCTTTGGCCTGAATTTTTTTTTTTTTGCACCGTGATATAATTTTTTATCTTCTTCATCTTCAAAAAACTGCAATCATAGAGTGTACATTATTTTGTTTCTTACTTTTTTCACCTAATGTAATTACATGCACCATAATGCATTTTATTTTATTGCTGAATAGTATTCTGTTGTACACTGAAATAATAATTTATTTTACCAACTTGATTTTAATAAATATTTGACGCATATAAATGATTGTGTTTCTGGTGTTTTCACTCAGTATAATTTGAATTTCCATTTTTTCTTTTTCTTTTGCTAGACATGTAATTTGTTTCCCATTTTTGGTTACAGGAATAACTCTACAAGAATCATTCCTGTATAAGTTGTTTTGTTGACTTTTTTAAAATTCTGGGCTAAGTACCTTGAAATGGAATTACTGGAATACAGAATAGATTTATCTATAATATTATATATATTTTAAAACCTGCCACACTATTTTCTAAAGTGTTTTTACTATTTTGTATTTCTAACAAAATAATAAAAAGTTTTAGTTGTTCTTCAGCATTTCCAATTTATTGTGTCAATATTTTTTATTTTAGCGTCTTAGTCGGTAAGTTTGTGGTTAGATTTCATTGTAAGCGCATTTCCTTCATAGCTAATTATGCCGTGTGCCATATAATTTGCTTATTGATTTCCTAGAGTTGATTGTACATTTTATATAATAGTCCTTGCTTAGATGTATATATTGTGAGTATTTGCTCTGACTTCGTGGCTGCTACTTTATTTTGCTAATGGTGTCTTTTGATGTGAGACATTTTAATATTAATTAAGTCAATTTAGCAAATGTTCTTGATAGTTAATGATTTAGGTGATCTCATTAAAAATCCTTCATTACCATGAAGATATTCTTTGATAAGTTTGTGGATTTTCATATTTCAGCATTTAGGGTGAGGCATATGATTCATTTTTAAATGTGTTAGAGTCCAGCATTTGATAGAATTCAAGTTTTATTTATTTTCTCTACCATCTAACCACAACTGAACTTCCTTGGAATCTTTGTAGAAAATAAATGTAGAATACCTCTGGTTTCTCTCTTGTGTTTCATTGATCTATTCGATTTTCCTTACACAAATACCACACTCTTGTGGTTATTGTAACATTGTAGTAATTACTGGAATAAAGTTTACTCATCATTTTTAAGATTATTAGCTATTCTAGAGCCTTTAAGTTTTCATGAAAATATTTTAATAAAGTTGTTCATTTTTCCAAAAAGAATGTTACAATGTTACATTTTTGTTGTGACTGTATTAAATCTAAAGATCAATTTGTTGACAATTGAATCGATAAATATAAAATATTCTAATTTATTAGCTCATTCTGTCTCTACATTTATATACATCTTAAGTATCTCCTTTCAAAAACTTAAAGTGTCTTGGTAATGTTTTGCATATGTTTTGCTTAATATATTCTTAAGGATTTTATACTTTTCAATGATTTTAAAAGTCATGGTTGTCTGAAATTAATTTTTAAGTTTTTAAGTTTTGCTTCTAGTATCTGAAATGTAATTAAAAAAAAAAATCGACCTTGTATCCTGCAAATTTGCTAATGTCACGTATGGATACTGGTAGTTTTTGCAGATTCCATATGGATTCCTGTGTAAATAATGACCTGATCTGCCAAAAGGGCAGTTATGCCTATTTCCTTCTGATGATGTCAACTGATTTGTTCTTGCCTTATGGGAATAGGTAAGACCTCTAGTGTAACAATCTATGGAACCAGTGATAGTGGATATCCTTGCCTCATTCCTTACTTTAGTATTAAAAAGCCCAATATTTGACCAGTGTGATAATAATTGTGGGTGTCATATAGATAACTTTATTCAGATTAAGAAATTTGTTTTTAGTTTGCTCAGTTTTATAAATAATATTGTTGAATTTTGTTAAATAACTTTTCTGTACCTACTGTGGTAATATAAAATGTGTTCATGTGGACATATACCTGATTATTTTTACAGTAAACTGACTTTGCATTAATTGGATAGAATATAGTTGGTCATGATATTTTATCAACTTAGTATTTTACTGTACATGATTTGCTAATATTCAAGGGTTTTTCTATTTTTTTGAGACACCAAATTTTCCTCCTTCCTTCCTTCCTTCCTTCCTTTCTTTCTTTTTCCTTTCTTTCTTTCTTTCTTTCTTTCTTTCTTTCTTTCTTTCTTTCTTTCTTTCTTTCTTTCTTTCTTTCTTTCTTTCTTTCTTTCTTTCTTTCTTTCCTTCTTTCTCTCTTTTTCTTTCTTTCTTTCTCTCTTTCTTTTTCTTTCTTTCTTTCTTCCCTTCCCTTCCCTTCCCTTCCCTTCCCTTCCCTTCCCTTCCCTTCCCTTCCCTTCCCTTCCCTCCCCTCCCCTCCCCTCCCCTCCCCTCCCCTCCCCTCCCCTCCCCTCTAATATAATTATCAGAATTAGTACTAGGGCTGTATTAACCCCACAAGAAAAAAAATCAAAGGATATTCTATCTTTGCTATTTTCTAAAATGTTTGAATGAGATTGCTATTAATTTTTTCCTAAATGTATGATAAAATCCATGAACGAAGTCATCTGGGTTGAAGTTGTGGGTTGTCATTACAAATTTAAATTATTATTAAACAGAGGGATCATTGGTGTCTGCATTCCTCTTGTATCAATTTTATTAGATCTTTCAAAAAATTATCCCTTTAAAAATATGTCAAATTTATGTCACATATTTTATTATTATGTTCCTTTTTTATTTTGCAAAGAATCTAGCATCTATGATATCTCCCTTTTAGTTCTTAATACTGGAAATTTCTATTCTGACTCCATTTACTGAGCCTTAGGATTATCAGTTTTATTAAACTTTTCAAAGAATAAATTTTTATCTTAGTTAATTTTATTTCAAGTTATATTTTATTTGTATCCACTCATATATATTTCTTGCTTACTTCTACTTTCTTGGGTTAAATTTTTATGTCTTTTCCTAATTTTTTAAAGTGAAGACTTAAGACACTGATTTTTAAACCTTTCTTGTTTGCTAATTTCTTCTAATTTGTCCAATATTTTAGTGCCTATCGGTGGAAAACAAAGTCAAGTTAGCGTTCATTTGTCATTGTCAGCTGTGAAATAATTTTTATATCTCTCTCTTTTTTAAATTTTTAAATCTAGCATACAATACTTTTGCAGCTATAACAAGTTATCAAATGGCAAAAAATTCTACTAAATATTGGAATAACTAGTTTCATTATAAAATATTTCAATAGTCCAAATATTTGATTTCAATATATTTACTTATAAAACTGAGATATTCTTCTATTAACATAGAATTTTTATGTATAGATTGAGCCAAATATTAATTCAAAAAGAAAAAGATTCATTTTAATGTTCTATGTTTTTTTATAGATGTTTAGTGATATATATATTTGCTGGTTAAGTAATCTAAGCTGAGGGATGTTCTAAATTAAAAGTGCAAATCAGAAGTCATAATGTTTATAATTCTTTATGCTGGTAAAAATTGTGTTGCTAGCTAGATAAATCTGCCCACCAGTTAAATCTGTATTAGTAATAAAATCATGTCATAATAATAGAGTATGAAATAAGAATAACATTTCCCAGCTAGAATCTTGAAATATTTAAAGACTTTTTAAAGTAATCTAGATTTCTCTAAGGAAAGGATATTTTAAGTGGAACACAAAATATGACTAATCTGGACATGCTCAACACTAATGAAGAACATTTGTCACTGGTAACCTGATTCCTTTTCTTATAATTGCCATTGCATAAAAATGTCTGATCAACATAAATGTTTGATTAGTAAAACATTTTATTACTTATAATAATGCATATCATAATTGGCTCTGTAGGCAGAAGATAGTATTTTTAGTCAGTACTGTAGTTATATAGTGAAATGTTAATTAAAACGGAAGTAGTAAACTGTTTGTTCCAAGTCCAATTACTTAATTATGGAATTACACCAATATAAAGCTAAATAATTTGCCACTTCCACTCTCACTGGTATTATAAAACGATATCCGAATGAATTCCAAAATGATTAGCATGACTCTAACTGTCATGAACTGCAGGTTGCCAGGATATTGAATTCTCGAAACAGCTCATAACTGTTTGTTTTTTAAATTCCCCTAGTGGCAGTCAGTGTAGCAGTACAACTTAGCAATATAAGAAAGCATATATTTTGGAAACATTAGAATTATAAAAGGTTATTGTCTTTCTTTCTTTAAAAATTGCTATTGTGATGGTATGAATTTTGGAGATGTATTTACTTTGGCTTGTTTAAAATTGACCTTATCTGTTGATAAAGGTTACACTGTCGAGCATACTTTTAAACAATGCTTTGAAAGTCAAATGCTTTGAAAATTGGTTAAGAAAAATTCCAGTTCAGAATTTACCACTTTCAAACACCACATTGAATGGTGCTTATAAAAGTTGATATTTAAAACAAACGTATTTTTTCTACCCAAAGTAATGTGATTTTTCTGATGAATTACTACTAGGTTGGAAAAAAATTAAATGATATGCATTTCAATAGTAAAATAACTATATGGTTGACTATATTGAGGAATTAGATCCATTCAATTACATACATTGTTATGCTTGTCTAATGCATAATTCATAACTTTTAAGCTTGTAATTCATAACTTTTCAGCTTCTCTAATGCAATGAAACAACAATAAAGTTTAAATAGTTAATCTAAAAATGTTTGTCTTATATCTCTGTTTACCTCTCAATGTAATATTAGACTACCTTTCAACAGAGACTATTTTACACAAATTTTCATTAGAATAGATAAAATAGACTGTTAAAGACTTTAGAATTGAGGTCGGAGAAATAATTTTTTCTCTTGATGTTGTCATAACATTAAGTTTTCAAATAATAGAATGGTTCTCTTGCTGTTGTCTATTACTTTGTACGAATTGAGGATAAAATAGCTCTCCTCAATGTGGGGTGGTTATTATACCCTTTCCCAAAGAACAGTAAACTCTTAGAAGAGCATGAGTTGTTGCAGTATCCAGCCTTCAAGATGGTCTCCAAAGATACCCATTTCCATATATTTATAACTGTGTATTTTTCTTCTACATGGTACCAGGGTTGATATGTGTTACACATAGAATATGGTAAAAGTGATGGTATGTCACTTTTGAGATTAGGTTATAAAAGACTAAATTCCATCTTGGGCCCTCTTGCTCACCTGCTCTTTCTCTCATATCACTTGCTTTGAGAGAAACAAACCCTATCATGAACAATCCTGAGGAATGACCAACATGGCAAAGAAGAAAAGCCTCCTGCCAGCAATCATATGAGTGAACTTGGAAGTTGATTCTGCCACCACAGTTGAACATTGAGATGGGTGCAGCCTCAGGCAATGGGCGTGACTGCAACCTTGGGACTGACCCTGAACCAGACCACTCAGGTAAACTACTCTCAAATTCCTTCCCCTCAGAGAATGTCTGGGATCTTAAATGCAGGCATGCTTATTTTATTGTGCTTTATTTTATTGTTCTTTGCAGATACTATGTTTATTATGAATTGGAGGTTTCTGATAACCATACATGAGGAATTCTGTTGACACCATGTTTCCAACAGGATGTGATCACTTTGTATCTCTGTCACATTTTGGTAATTCTTGTACAATTTAAAACTCTTTTTTATTGTTATAATATCCGTTATGGTGATCTGTGATCAGTGATCTTAGAGATTAGTATTATAATTGTTTTGGGGCACCACAAACCACTCCCTTATAAGATGTCAAATTTAATCCAGATGTTTTCTGTATTCTGACTGCTCCACCACCAAGTCATCTTCCCATCTCTCTCCCTCTCCTTGAGCCTTTCTAACCAACAATGTTTATTTACACGATAGGCTCTGAAAATGAGACATCTGCTCTTGCTAAAATATTTGTGCTCCTTCTTTCCTCATTTGTTTCATGGTTACTTATGAGGATATTAAAGTTTTAGTGTATAAGCTACATGAGTATTAGATTATTCCTATTACCCCATTTAGTAGTACTAGTCTGATAGCTTTTAGTATTAGTTCGAGTTAAAATTATTTACTCATTCATCTCACAAGTTTTTTAAATTATGCAGAAGCAATGCATATCTACTTGAGTTATGAGTATTGAATGTGGACTTGGGGAAAATGCACATATTAATATGGAGAAAAGAAAATAAATATTCTATATTTCTTTTCTTGCTTTTGACTTATTCACATTAGTTTCCTGCTTTTAACATGGTCTTATTTCTGACTATCTTGTCAAGTGCTATAATTACTGTAGAAAATATTAAGATGCAAGTGCTATTATTTCTGTAGAAAATATTGAGACATTATGTTCTGAAGCAATACTACAAATGTTCATTGTTTAAAACTTAAGATAACTAGATTATTCTGTATTACTTTGACTTAAAAACTGTCAATTTAATAACTAATTTACTTTAACAACTAGTTTAACTAATCTGTTAATTGGTTTAACTTGCCATAAAATGATAGATTATAGAGAAAAGTAGTCCCCACAGATGAAGTACAGTATCCTTAACATTGTCAGTGGGTTTTTGGCAATTGCAACTTTAAGTAAAAAGACATATAGCAGATCCTGAATAACATCATTTCCTTCAAAGTAGTTTGATAATATGATGTTGATGAGAAAAATAAATCAGTTCCCCTATATGCATGTATGTGTGTATGTATACATGTATTTTGGAGACAGGGTCTCACTTTGTCACCAAGGCATGAATATGGCTTACTGTAGCTTCCACCTTTCTGGGTTCAAGTGATCTTCCCACCTAGCTTATCAAGTAGCTGTGACCATAGGAATGCACCACCAAGCTGGCTAACTTTCATTTTTTGTTTCTTTGTAGAGACATTGTTTTGCCATGTTGTCCAGGCTGGTCTTGAACCCCTGAGCTCAAGCCATCTGCCCACCTTGACTCCCCAAAGTACTGGAATTCCAGGTGTGAGCCACTGACCCAGTCAAGCTTTGTTATATGTTGTTTGCTTAAAGTAGAAGTTTCCAAAAACTTACAGACAATGTTTTGTAAGAACTTACTGTACTTTAAATATTGCAAAGATACCAAGGACATAGGAAGAATTGGTTTGGTGATTACAATTTTATTGTACTCTCTTCAATAAAATGTCAATTTTAAGAACCTCTATAGTGTATTTTTCACTGGGAAAGAGCCAATTTAAGTACATCACTGTTAACTAAACTTCAGAGTTTATTTGTGCTTCGTTAGTTTTTCCCTACTGCCGTTTTTCTAGTCCAGGATCCCATCCAGGTGGCCATATAACATTTAGTTGTCGTAGCTTCTTGGGCTCCTCAGGATTGTGACAGTTTCTTTTTTTCCTTGTCTTGATGACCTTGACAGTTTTGAGCAGTAGTGGTCACACATTTTGTAGAATGTCCCTCAATTGCGATTTTTTGATGTTTTACTGCAGTTAGATGGGGTTATACATTTCTGAGGGAAAATATTGAAATTTTGAATGAAATTAACTACCTATATATACACTATGTGAATTCAAAATATTTATGGAACATAAGCAGTTTTGATATTTATTAATAGTCACATACTATGCTGAAACCATTCATTTATTCACTCATTCATTTACATTTTATAAAATGCTGTTTTTATAAAGAATATGAAGATACTTATACATTACTAATACATATAGCTATGAACAGACCGTGATATCCATACTAACATTTAATCCAAGACTGTTCATTTTAATGCAATGGGTTTTGCTGGTAATTGGTAATACAAAAGCATCATTAACCAGTACATTAGGACATTCTGATTCACTCCTCTAGATTTCAGGCTTAAGAGGCCATTACATTCTTAATGACCCTAACCAATGAAGGCAGTAGTTTTCCTCTCAAAGGAAAGTCCCAGAGTAGAGTTGTTTTCCTTGATTTATATACTAACTGGATGTGGTTAATTACGAAGTTCCAATGATAAGTACAGAAAAACAGTGTAGATACTGCTTTTACTTTGGCAATGATTTCTGAGTAAAGTCCATTATAATTTCAATTGTCAATCTCTGTAAGAAACATTTATCTGTTATAATTTTCTATATTTCAAAAATCCCTATAATGTTTTTATGGTTCTAAGGATAAAAGCTGACTCTCCAAAAGGTTCTCTATGTCTGAGGACAGAGATATCTATAAATTTAGAGGTGAGATATCCACAAATTTAGAGTGAGATTATTTAGTGTATGGATTTGCCAGAACTTCTGTTCTTAGACTCTTGGGTCAGCCAAAGACTTTGGACTCCAGAGGAAGTTTGATTTTCCAAATCTGTGCACTCCACAAACTTCATTCGATTGCCCTCAAATGCCAAGTTATTTGATTATTTATTTATATGGTGTGAACTCATTCCTGCTTGATTCAATCAGCAAGAACAGAACTGAATAGACTGTACCTTACTGTTGGAAATTTGGAACTACAAACCAGGGAACTTTAAATTTCAATTACACTGTTTTGCTCAACTGCCTTGGTTTATTTGCTGTTTCTCTGTTTTATTTCATAACAACGTTTTACTTTGTTTTCTATTTGTCCGTAACGATTTTTATAAATCTACTTTATTGAAAAGGCTTAAAAGCTGCATTATCAGAACTCCTGAAAGGCAAAAAAATACTCTCTCCACTCTGCACTATTATTTCATACTATTATAAACCAGGAACAAAGCAATCCCAAGACTCTCATTAAAAATTATAAGGAGGTAAAAGTTTGTCTTCATTTATTTAATACATGGGTGTTGTGTTGTTTCCAGCTGCATATAAACTTTTTTGAATGTCTTATTTTGAATAATTCATAAATATCTTATACTGCTCAGTCTTAAAAAAAGGAATGACAACAAAATACTCATGTAAAATTAATGATTTTTTCCAATTACAAAAATACTGATATATTTCTAAAGATCAGTTTTATTCTTATAGAAAAACAGTAAGATATATGTCTAGGAAAATGCCAAATAATAAAGACAGTACAACTATTATAGTTATATTAATAACATCTCAAACATTCTTATTATCTAGATGAAGAAAGATTATGTCTTCACTAACTTACCTTTTTTCTTTTATTATTCAAATTCTTCTATTGTGACTATCAAGTCTTGTACTTTTTTAGAAGCTTTGCAATTCGATTATCCTTAATTCAGTTAATTGCACACCATGCTTAACATGGCAGGAATATTGCATTTAGATTTCTCTTGATTTGTAATTAGTGTCTTTTTTCTGAAACTTAGTTTCTATTGTATGCATGCATTTTACAATTGAATCACTGTTCATTATGAATACCATGAGAAAGACATACCTAAAATATTTGTGTTATTTTGCAGTATAACTTCAAGTTGCTTAATGTCTCCAGTTCTGCACAGTCTGATTTCTCCTCTACATCTCTATTCTTGTCTAAGGTGCTGTTCCTCATCAATGTTCCATTAATGACAAAATTATTTCTTCTGTGAAAATGCATATCTCCTCAACTTTTGTAATTTCATCAGTATGTCTCTTTCTTGATTTTCCCCTTTTTCGTTTATTAAGTTCTATTTCTTCCCTTAAAGCCTAATTTAAGTTTTATTTCATTTATTATTCTTTAGCTAAGTAACTAGTCTACAGGAATCGTTGCTTCACCTATATATTTTTTTAGTACCCACAGGTTGTGTGCAACTAATTTACAAATTAATTCATATGCTGAGAGTTGTATATTATAGAAACATTTATTTTTAGTGTTGTCTTAAGAATAAATGACTGTAAGCAGCTTCTTTCAAGTTATTGAAATTTTATACACACACACACACACACACCACACACCACACACACATCTACAACTATATAGAGAGAGGGAGTGGGGGAGAGAGAGCGAGAGAGCAGTTTTTACCTCTTTGTATAGTTTCTGACGTATGAGAGTCTGGTGATAAATTTGTAATGTCTCATCAAACTCCTCAACTGATCCCACATGGGATATTCACAAGAAGAAAAAAAAACGTTAATAAATGATATAGGAAACTGGAAAACCTTTCAGAATATTGGCATTTTTATTCATTCTTTTATCTGAATACAGCACAGAGGGGTAAAAAGATATACAAATATAACACATCACTCATAACAGGGAAAAGCAAGTTTGGATTGTGTGGACAATGGTTCATGCTGTTAGAAGTATAAAACCCGGAAAGAAATCAAAGTGTATATCTGATAATTTGAAGACATATGTACATGTTGCTAGAATTCGTCAAATATAATAATAATTTTAAAATTAAATTTTGAAATATAAGCATATAAAAATAAAAACATAATCAGTGAAGCTCATAATGGGAAAGAAATCATTCTCATGAGAAACAGTATGTAAGAGCTGAGATGTTCACTTGCCAATTTACTCTAAACCAATAGTAAAAATAGAAATGCACATACAACTTTATGTATGTTGATCCTCTTCATATTAGATGAAATGAGACTGGTTCTTCAATTCTGATCTTGTGATAATTTCATTTTCCACAGAAATTTATTGATACCTAGTTGATCTATTAATGCAGGTGATACTTAAAGGTAAAATTATGATGAGTCAAGCTGTGCTAAAGATAAAACTACAGAGAAAAAAGTTGCAATGTTTTGGAGTTTATTTTTCACACTACTAAAATAGGAAACTACATGGTGCTTTTTGAGTAAAATTTAAAAAGTGGTTTGGAACACAGCATAATAGCTCTAGTCATCCTGGACTATCTAGACATCTAATATCTTGAAAGAAATAAAAAGCAGAATGATCAAGCAGAATGAAAATTGTTCCCCCTGGATACCCCACTCAACAGTCTAAAGACAACATTCAGATGAGCTGACAAATCCAGCCAATATTATACCAAATGGGCAAAAACTGGAAGCATTCCCTTTGAAAACCAGCACAAGGCAAGGATACCCTCTCTCACCACTCCTATTCAATATAATATTAGAAGTTCTGGCCAGGGCAATCAGACAAGATAAAGAAATAAAGGGTATTCAATTAGGAAAAGAGAAAGTCAAATTTTCCCTGCCTGCAGATGACATAATTATATATTTAGAAAATCCCACTGTCTCAGCCCCAAATCTTCTTAAGCTGATAAGCAACTTCAGCCAAGTTTCAGGACAAAAAATCAATGTGCAAAAATCTCAAGCATTTCTATACACCAGTAACAGACAACCAGAGAGCCAAGTCATGAGTGAACTCCCATTCACAATTGCTACAAAGAGAATAAAATACCTAGGAATAAAACTTACAAGGGATGTGAAGGACCACTTCAGGGAGAACTACAAATGACTGCCAAAAGGAAATAAGAGAGGAACATAAACAAGTGAAAAACATTCCATGGTCATGAATAGGAATAATCAATGTCATGAAAATGGCCATACTGCCCAAAGTAATTTATAGATTAAATGCTATTCCCATCAAGCTACCACTGACTTTCTTCACAGATTGGAAAAAACTATATTAAATTTCATATGGAACCAAAAAAGAGTCCATATAGCCAAGACAATCCTAAGCAAAAAGAACAAAGCTGGAGGCGGGAGGCATCACAGTACCTGACTTCAAACTATACTACAAAGCTACAGTAACCAAATCAGCATTGCTGGTACCAAAACAGATATGTAGACCAATGGAACAGAACAGAGGCCTCAGAAATAACACCACACATCTACAACCATCTGATTTTTGACAAAATTGACAAAAACAAGTAATGGGGAAGGGTTCCCTATTTAATAAATGGTGTTGGGAAAAATGGCTGGCCACATGCAGAAAGCTGAAACTGGATCCCTTCCTTACACTTTACACAAAAATTAACTCAAGATGGATTAAAGATTTAAACATATGACCTAAAACTATAAAAACGCCAGAAGAAAACCTAGGCAATACCATTCAGGACACAGGAGTGGGCAAAGGCTTCATGACTAAAACACCAAAAGCAATGGCAACAAAAGCCAAAATTGACAAATGGTATCTAATTAAACTAAAGAGTTTCTACACAGCCAAAGGAACTATCATCAGAGTGAATAGGCAACATACAGAATGGGAGAAAATTTTTGCAATCTATCCCTCTGACAAAGGGCTATTATCCACATTCTACAAATAACTCAAACAAATTTACAAGAAAAAAACAAACAACCCCTTCAAATAACTGGGAGAAGGATATGAACAGACACTTCTCAAAAGAAGACATTTATGCAGCCAAAAACATATGAGATAAAGCTCATTATCACTGGTCATTAGAGAAATGCAAATCAAAACCACAGTGAGATACCATCTCACACCAGTTAGAATGGCGATCATTAAAAAGTCAGGAAACAACAGGTGTTGAAGAGGATGTGGAGAAATAGGAATGATTTTACACAGTTGGTGGAACTGTAAATTAGTTCAACCAGTGTGGCGATTCCTCAAGGATCTAGAACTAGAAATGTCATTTGACCCAGCAATCCCATTACTGGGTATATACTGAAAGGAATGTAAATTATCCTACTATAAAGACACATGCACAGGTACATTTATTGCACCACTGTTCACAATAGCAAAGTCTTGGGACCAACACAAATGTCCATCAATGATAGACTGGATAAATAAAATGTGGCACATATATACCATGGAATACTACGCAGCCATAAACAGAATGAGTTCATGTCCTTTGCAGGGACATGGATGAACGTGGAAGCCATCATAGTCAGCAAACTAACACAAGAACAGAAAACTAAGCACCACATGTTCTGACTCATAAGTGGGAGTTGAACAATGAGAACACATGGACACAGGGAGGGGAACATCACACACGCCTGTTAGTGGGTGGGGGCCTGGGGAAGGGATAGCATTAGGAGAAATACCTAATGCAGATGACAGTTCGATGGGTGCAGCAAACCACCATGGCACGTGTATACCTATGTAACAAACTTGCACTTTCTGCACTTGTACCCCAGAACTTAAAGTATAATAATAAAAAAAAGGCAACACTCTGCTGTTATTTCAAATTCACCCTTTCTGACATTCAACTTCATACATATTTTCTTTTTATCTAACTTTTTAGTAATTAGTTGCCAAATTAATTACTTACAAGTAATTAATTGATTATACTGTGCACTTGTTGAAGGAAGAGCATTTTAAAGTTTTTTTTTTTTTCACAGATGATATGATAGAAAACCTCAGAGTCTCTGCAAAAAGGCTTCTAGAAGTGATAAAAACATCAGTAAAGTTTTAGGATACAAAATCAACGTACAAAAATTGGTATCATTTCTATACACCAATAATGTTCAAGCTGATGGTCAAATTAAGAATATAATCTCATTTAGAATAGCCACAAAAAGAATAAAATGCCTAGGAATACAGCTAATTATGGTAGTGAAAGATCTCCATAGTAAGACTTACAAAACACTGCTGAAAGAAATCAGAGAAAACACAAACGAATAGAAAAATATTTAATTCTCATGGAGAGAAAGAATTAATATAGTTAAAATGTCCATACTGGCCAAAGCAATTTACAGATTTAATGTTATTCCTTTCAAATTACCAACATTATATTTCGTAAAATTAGAAAAAAACTATTCTGCAATTCATATGGAACCAACAAAAAAGCCAGAATTGCCAAAATAATCCTAGGGGGGAAAAAAAAAAACAGCTGGAGGCATCATACTATTTAACTTTAAACTATACTAGAAGACTATAGTAGTCAAAACATCATGGTGCAGGTACAGAATCAGACCAAAAGACCAATGGAACAGGTTCGAGAATATAGAGATAAAGCTGCATACCTGCAACCATCTGATTTTCAACAAAGTTGAAAGTAACAAAGTTGAAAGCAATGGGAAAAGGAATCCTTAATCAATAAATGGTATTGGGACAACCACCTAGTCATGTAGAGAAGATTGAAACCAGACCCCTTCCTTTAGCCATATAAAAAAATCAACTCAAGATGGATTCAAGACTCTAATATAAGAACTGACACTACAAAACCCTAGAAGAAAATAAGGGAACTACCATTTTGGACATAGTCTCTGACAAATATTTCATGAGGAAGTCTCCAAAAGCAATTGCAACAAAAACAAAAATAGATTAAGTGTGACCTAATTAAACTAAAGAGCTTCTGCACAGCAAAAGAAACTATCAAGAGAATAAACAGACAACCTACAAAATGGGAGAAAATATTTGCAAATTATGCATTTGTCAAAAGTCTAATATCTAGAATTAATGAGGAGCATAAATCAACAAGCAAAAACAACCACATTAATAAATGGGCAAATGACATGAAGAAATACTACTCAAAAGAAGACCTATAAGCAGTAATATGGTTTGACTGTGTCCCCACCCAAATCTCATCTTGAATTGTAACCCCCTAATCCCCATGTGGCGAGGGAGGGACCTGGTAGGAGGTGGTTGGATCATGGGGGCAGTTTAGGCCATGGTGTTCTCATGATAACAAGTGAGTTCTCACAAGATTTGATGGTTTCCTAAGCATCTAGCATTTCCCCTGCTTGCACTTCTATCTCCTGCCACCATGTGAAGAAAGCCCTTTCTCCCCCTTTGCCTTCTGCCATAATTGTAACTTTTGTGAGGCCTCCAAGTGGATCTGTGAGTCAAATAAACCTCTTTCTTTTATAAATTACCCAGTCTCAGGTAGTATTTTTATAGCAGTGTGAAAATAGAGTAATACAAGCAGCCAACAAATCTATGAAAAAATGCTCAATATCACTCACTAATCATTAGAGAAATGCAAATCAAACCATGATGTGATACCATTTCATATCAGTCATTATGGCTATAATTAGAAAGTCAAAAATAACATATGGCAAGGTTGTAGAGAAAGGGGATTGCTTACACACTGTTGGTGGGAAGGTAGATTAGTTCAGCCACTGTGGAAAGCAGTTTGGAGGTTTTTTCAAGAACTTAAAACAGAAATACCATTTAACCTAGAAATTCCATTACTTGGTGTATACTCAAAAGAACATAAACTCTTCTACCAAAAAGACACATGCACTTGTGTGTTGATTGCAACACTACTCACAGTAATAAAGGCATGGAATCTACCTAGATGCCCATCAACAGTAGACTAGATAAAGAAAATGTGGTACATAGGTGCCATGGAATACTCCACAGCCATAAAAAAGAATGAAGTCATGTCATTTCTAGCAACATGGATGCAGTTTGAAGTCATCATCTTAAGCAAATTAATGCAGAAACAAATAAACAAATACTGCCTATTCAACCTTATAAGTGGAAGCTAAACATTGAGTACACATGGACACAAAGATGAGAAAAATGGACTGTGAGGCCTACTTGAGGCAGGAGGTTAGGAGAAGCATGAAGTTCACAAAACTACTTGTCAGATATTATACTTACTACTTGGGTGACAAAATCCTTTGTACACAAAACCCCAGTGACACACAATTTATCCATGTAATATACATGCATGTGTACCTCCTGAGCCTAAAATAAAAGTTGAAAAAAAAGAAGTAAAAAAAAAATATTCTAATGGCTCTATTTTTTTATAACAAAGACAGTGCTGATAGTCCATAGTGTAATCTAGTGATGGAATTATACAAAATATGTCCATTAAATACTCCTAGTTAGCCACTTATAAGAAACAAGGAGCTGAGTGACTCTTTATGTAATATTTTCAAATATTTTTGAAAAACTAATGAATACAATGGGATTAGCTTTTTGCTTCTACTAGTTCTGGATGAAGTGCTAAAAGAAAAGGATAAGTTCAGGGATTTAAATTCTCAGCTTGAACACTGCATAAATGACCTGAAGGCATCTAAATATACCCTGAAGGAGCTTCTTATTTCCTGTAGCCACAAAGCTGAGACAGCTGAGAATGAAACACAATCTCATCTTCCAATTGGCTGAATTACAATGCAAGTTGAACTCCCAGCTTCATAGGGTGTCTATGGTTAAAGTGAGGGCATTGACTGAGAAAGAATGAGATGCCATAAATTTTCATGTGAACATGTGTGAATCCCCAATTAAATTGGGACATTGAGCCCCTAAATTCTAATAAGTTCTTTATCATTAAATGAGGGCTCCTTACTTCCAATAGAAATGGTCTCCCCACCCTTAATGAAATGTCCTCCCCCAACCCTAATGAAATTTACCACCCCAACCCTAGTGGTAGAGATCGCTCCATCCATAACTGAGCAGATTAATCCTACAATGCCTAGGAAAAGTGTAGTGGCTTCCCTAAGGCAGTTGTCATGCAAGACAATGCTAATTTTCTCAGGACTTACCTCTACCACCCCATTTTTCTTCTACTTCTATAACTCGACTGAAGTTCCAGGAGCCCTTTAAAGGTGAGGTATAAAATGAGACCCGTGAAAAAGTATGCTACACTTCAAAAGAACCACATGAGTTTTGTAGTTTATAAACAAATCTAGGGTACATGTGTGGGAATAGATATTAAAAATGTGGCATAATTGTGAAAGGAACATAAAGTTGGATCAGTTTAAGTTTGTTGATATGGGTTCACTAAGCAGAGATTCTGTATTTACTATTGGAGCTTGAGAAATTTGGAAGAGCTCTAACGGTTGATTGGTAGGCTAAAATACGAACCAAAGGTTGCCCACAGTAAGCAAATAGGGAAGTTCAAATATGCCTTGATATAAGGCAGAGGAAGGGTTAAAAAGGCTTAGGGAGATTGGAATGTTAGAGTGAATTTGCCATTGAAGACCACTGGGAGGGTCCAGAAGACACACCATTAACAATATTGTGAGAACAATTTGTGACCCCTCACACACAAGGAGCCCTGGCTTCCTTGAAAAGCTCTGTCACTGCTAGTCTGTAAAGCAGACCTCTCAGTGGGAATTGCAGTCACTGATCTGGGAAACCTAAATACAGTAGTGGTAACTGGATCCTGGAGTGGCAGTGACCAAGTGGCAGCATTCAACAATGAAAGGAAAGGTTAGCATGGTTACCATAATGGATAGCACTGTCAAAGCAACAATCAGAATAGTCTCACCTGCACAGACCTATGGTATGGGCTAGTTGATCATGAAATTTTTAGAAGCGAAGTAGACAAAAAGCCTGCTAAATTCTTATTTGATCTCTCTAAATACAAAAGTTCTAGGTCAAGTCAACAAAAGGCTAAGTTTAATCCGAAAAACAGTCATGACCTCACAATCAATTCCCAGAACTAGGTACTACAGACCTAGAACCCCTTGAATGAAGAAACCTATGGCCTTTTATCTAAATAATTCTGCATTGAATACAGGAAAATAATCAGGCCTTTTGGGAACTACTGGACACTGGCCCTGAACTGACATTAATTCCAGGAGACCCAAAACATCAATGTATTAGTCCATTTTCACACTGCTTTAAAGGACTACCTGAGACTGGGTAATTTATGAAAAAGATATGTAATTGGCATACCTTTCTGTAGGCCTAACAGGAAGCATGCCTGGGACGTCTGAGGAAACTTAAAATCACGGTAGAAGGTGAAGGGGAAGCAAGGACCTTCTTCAAATGGTTGTAGGAGAGAAAGAGAGAGCAAAGAGTCAGAAATGACATCCACTGTTGTTGTTGTTGTTGTTGTTGTTGTTGTTTTTTAAGAGCTGGGAGTCTTGCTGTGTCTCCCAGGCTGCAGTGCAATGGCATGATCTCAGCTCACTGCAACCTCTACCTTCCAGGTTCAAGCAATTCTCCTGCCTCAGCCTCCCAAGTAGCTGGGATTACAGGTACCTGCCACCACACCTGGCTAATTTTTGTATTTTTAGTAACAACGGGGTTTTATTGACCAGGTTAGTCTCAAACTCCTGACCTCAGGTGATCCACCCGCCTTGGCCTCCCAAAGTGCTGGGATTACTGGCATGAGCCACTGTGCCCGGCCACACACAAACTTTTAAACACCCAGATATTGTGAGAACTCTATCATGAGACAGCACTAGGGGTATAGCGCCAAACTATTAGAAACCACCCCCATGATCTAATCACCTTCCACCAGGCCCCACCTTTAACACATGTGGATTACAATTCAACATGAGATTTGGAAAGGGACACGGAGCCAAACTGTATCTTTCTGCCCCTGGCCCCTCTCAAATCTCATTTCCTTCTCACAATTCAAAACATAATCATGCCACCCTGACAGTCTGCCAAAGTCTTAACTCATTCCAGCACTAACCAAAAAGTACAGGTCCAAAGTCTCTTCTGAGACTAGGCAAGTCTCTTCCACCTATAAGCCTGTAAAATAAAAACAAGTTAGTTACTTCCAAGATACAATGGGGATACAGGCGTTGGCTAAATGCTCCTATTCAACAGACATATTCAACACCTGGCAGAATCCCTACATTAGTTCCCAACCAGTGAAGTGAGGGATATTATAACAGAAAAGGTCAAATGGAAATCACTAAAACCTCCTCCACATAACAAAATAATGAACTAAAGTAACACCATATTCTTCATGGAGAGACTGCAAGTATTAATGCTGCCATCAAGAACTTGAAAGATGTAGGGGTAGTGATTCTCATCATATGTCCATTTAACTTACCTGTTTCGCATGTGCTGAAGACAGATGGATCTTGAAAAATGACAGTAGATTATCATAAGCTCAACCAGGTGATGATGCCAATTGCAGCTGCTTTACCAGATGTGGTTTCATTACTAGAAAAAAAATACATATCCCCTGGTACCTAGTATGCAGCTATTGGTCTGACAAATGCCTTTTTCTTCATAACCGTCAATAAAACTCACCAGAAGCAGTGTGCTTTCAGTTGGCAAGATCAGCAATACACCTTCACTGCTCTACCTCAGTATTTCAACACCTCATCCCTGCCATCACTTAGTTTGCAGCAAACTTGATTGCCTTTATCTTTTACAAAATATCATACTAGTTCATTACATTGATGACATTATGCTGCATAAAGTACCCAGCACATTACCTAGTAATCAAGAAGTAATTACTACTCTACACTTAGTGATAAGACGTTTCTGCATCAGAGGATGAGAAATAAAATCTTCAACTCATAACTAAAATTCAGGAGACTTCTGTCTTTGTTGACATTTCTAGGGGTTCAGTGGTGTGAGACTTGTCAAGGCATTTCTTCTAAGATAAAGAAGTTGTCTTACAATCAAGAAGGAGGAATAATACCTACTGGGTCTACTTGGATTTTGTAAGCAACGCATTCCTCATTTAGGTATGCTAATATGACCCATTCCACCAGTGACCTGAAAAGCGGCTAATTTGAATGGGGCCAAGGACAATAGAAGGCTCTGCAACAGGTCCAAGATGTTGAATGAGTTGTTCTGACACTCTACCATATAACTTTGCAGATTTAATAGTGCTTGGAGTGTTAGTGGCAAATAGATATACTACTTGAAACCAACGGCATATCCCTATAGGTGAGTGGCTGCACAATACCTTAGGGTTTTGGAGCAAGTAGATAACTACTCTCTTTTTGAAAGACAGGTCTTGGCCTGCTATTGGACTTTATTAAAACCTGAATGATTAACCATGAGTTGACAAGTTACTGTGCAATCTGAGCTACCCATCACAAACCAGATGTCATGTGACCCGCCACATCACACATTTAGGCACACACAGCAGCAATTTATAATCAAATCAAAATGGTTGATATGTAATTGATCCCCAGTAGGTCCTGAAGTCACAAGGAAGTTATATGAAAAAGTGGTCCAAATGACCATGGTCCCTGCTCCTGCTACGTGGCTTTCTCTCTTCCAGTCTGCACCTATGGCCTCGGAAAGAGTTCCCTACAATTTGTTAACACAAAGAGAATACTTGGGCTCAGTTTGCAGGTGGTTATACATAAAATGCAGGCACTACTCAAAAGTAGACAGCTGTAGCACTACAGCCCCTTTTTGGGACATTTCTGAAGAACATTGATGGAAACCAAAATTACCAGTGGGCAGAACTAAGAGCAGCACACCTGACTGTTCACTTTGCTTGGAAAAAGATACAGGCACATGTGCCTATATACGGATTCATTGACTGTAAGCAGTGATGTGGCTGGATGTTCAGGGCTTAGAAACATGTGATGAGAAAATTTGGGGATTTCATATGGGCTCATGAACAAAGGGTTCATAGTGGCAAGGTTGGAAGTTATGCATGGTTTCAGAAACATGGACTTCCTCATCATGGCCAACCTGGCTATGACAACAGCAAAGTACCCAATCTGCCAACAGCAGCAGAGATCAACACTATTTCCAAGGGTGATTATTCAGCAACCTGGTGGCAGGTTGATTACATTGGATCACTTCTATCATGGAAGAGCCAGAACTTTTTTCTTACTGTTCTTACTGGAATAGACACTATGCATACATATTTGCCTTCCCTAAATGCAGTATTTCTACCACAATTGCCATCCATGGACTGACAGAATGCTTAAACCACTGTCATAGTACTCCACACAGCATTGCCTCTGACCAAGAGACCCCCTTCACAACAAAAGTGTGGTAATCTACAATGGATTTCACTGATCTTACCATGTTCCCCAATGTACTGAAGCAGATGACTTCACAGAACAGTAAAGTAGCCCTTTAAAGACTCAGTTAAGTGCTGATGTAGTTTGACTCTATGTCCCCCACCAATCTCATGTTGAACTGTGATCTTCTGTGTTGGAGGAAGGGCCTGATGGGAAGTGACTGGATCATGGGGATGGATTTTCCTTTTGTTGTTCTGGTGATAGAGAATGAGTTCTCGTGAGATCCGGTTGTGTAACATCGTGTAGCACTTCCTCCTTCACTCTCTCAGTCCCGCTCCACCGTGGTAAGACATGCTTGCTTCCCCCTTTGCCTTCCACCATGATTTTAAGTTTCCTGAGGCCTCCCAGTCATGCTTGCTGTACAGCCTATGTAACTGTGAGTCAATTAAACCTCTTATCTTCGTAAATTACCTAGTCTTCTGTAGCTTTTTATTGCAGTGTTAGAACAGACTAAAACAAGTGTCAAGTAGCTGGCAATATTTTGCAGGGCTGAGGCAAGGTTCTCCAAAATGCTCTATATATTCTGAATCAGCTCCAATATATGCTGCTGCTTCTCCCATAGCCAGCATGCTAGTTCAGGCTGCTATATCAAAGTACCTTAGACTAGCAGATTCATAAATAACAGAAACATATTTCTCACAGTTCTAGAGGCTGGAAGTCTGCAATGAGGATGCCAGAATGGTCAGATTTTGATAAATGCTTCCTTCCAGATTACAGATGGTTGACTTCTTTTTGTATCTTCACATGGTGCAAAGAGAACTAGCTAGCTATTCAGCTTGTTCTTGTAAGAAGACTAATCCCATTCATGAGGACTCAACAAAGCATTGAATAAGTCTTACTTTCTTATTCATTTCTAATAGATTTTTATTACATATTTAGAATATATTCTACAATTTTCTTCATGTTTTACTCAGTTACAATGATATTTATGCTCAATATGTTCTGAATATAGCCTATTTAATGAGAGAGAACAAGAAAGATTAATCAATCTATTTCATATACAGAATATTGTTGTTTATGGAATAATTAATTTTGCTTGATCAATAATTAGTAATAGCATCATCTTTCATGCTCTTACTCTGCTGAAAGAATCAATCATTCATTAATGTGACAAATATATATTCAGGAGCTAGCACAGACCCTTTAAGCATGAACATTGATGCTACTTTCTTTAGCAGATAAAGATAAAATTAAAAAGCAAACATGCGTTCAAAGCTCTATATTGGACAAAGCCTAGAGTACTCTTAGAGGGCAGATCAAACAGTAAAGCTTTGAGATTATGACATGTGAATCCAGCCAGAATAGGTGCCACAAGTACCAAAAGACTGCCATATCTATTTCTCCATAAATCATTTTTAAATTAAGACAAAATCATACAACAAATGTGGAAAATTCAGGATTTTTCTAAAAAGTTTTCCTTACTGCCTCTTTTCTATGATTTTAAGTATCTTATATATTTAGCGTTTTATTTTTATGACAATATTTTGATTCATGATGTAAATTAAACCACAACTAATCAATACTCTATGTTTCAAACTATGAAATGTCAACTTCTTTCAATAAAAGCATCATGTTTGTGTCAATTTATTTTTCATCACCTAAATTTTGCATCTCTCTGGCTATTGTGTGATGCAACATGACTTCTAAGAATTCTGATGTAGTGATATTGAATAAGAGTACCAACAGGAATGAACTCATTAGGTGGGCACAAGAAAAAAAAGGGTTGTTGTTTTTCACAGAAAAATGAAACATTTTGTACACAGGCAAGTGGGAAAGGCAGGAGGTAAATTTGGCAAATAATTCAGGAACTAGATCTTGATGAGCTTTGCTAAACATGATCAGAGTTTGAAGTTTTATTCTAAGAATAAATTCAGTGAATTGGCTTAAAACTAAAATGACATAGAGCATATATGGTGTAGAAATGCACCTGCCAAGAGAGCGAAGAAATGTCTGAGAAAGAACGAAGGCTAGAGGCAAGAATACAATAGTGTCTCCTTATCTGTGGTTTCAGTTACTTGTGGTCAACCACAGTCAAATACTGCTACATACAATAAGATATTTCAAGAGAAGAGAGAAAGAGAGAGAGAAACTACATTCACACAACTTGTATTAAAGTATATTGTTATAATTGTTCATTTTATTATTAGTTATTTTTGTGAATCTCTTACTCTGACAAATTTATAAATTAAACTTTATTATAGGTATATATGTATGGGGAAAACATAGCATAAAAATCTTTATATGCTATTTGCAGTTTCAGGTATCCACAGATTCACTGGGGGTCTTGGAACTTATCCCCACATAAAAGGAGGAGCTACCGTATGCACCAGTTGACTGTTTTTCTTTTCAAGGCAAGAGAAATTCTTTCTAGACTAGGTATAGTGGAGACAAAGAGAAGTGTATAAATGTAAGGAGAGGTATTTTGAATCAACAATATTTTGCATATGGGCAGGAGAAAAGGAAAAAGGGGAATGAGGTGACACTGACTAAAAAAGAGGAGAAACATTTTATAATTTGTGGAGCAATTAACGATATATTCATTTAAATACCAGTTGAGTGTAAAGTACATCAAGAAGCCAGGGATATGTGATTTGATATATAGATCTGAAGTTGAGAGCGAAATCTATGATATTTATATTTGGGAGTCATCAGTATATGGAAATTGAGAGCAATATCTATGATGTTGATATTTGATAGTCATCAGTATGTAAATAAAATATCATTGTAATTTATTTTTTAATGCCACGAGTAAACTTAGCAAAAATAACTCGAATAGATCAGTGAGGCTAAAACATGTTCATGTAATTCAGAGGTGAAAAATAATGGAGAAAGCACTACAGACATTTTCATAAAACTTGATTCTGAAGTAGGAGGATGAGATGGACAAATAGTTATAAGGTGAATTGTGCTGATAGAAATGCTTTTCGTTTCTCCTCCTGGTGCTTGTTTTAGTTCATTTGGGGAGGGGGTGTTAACTTAAGAGATCTGACATCATGCAGATGTTTATCAAAGGAACTAGTAAAACTGAATGCATTGATGATACTGAAAAAAAAACACAAGTAAATGTTTTAAAATTCTGAGAAGATATGGAAATATTAGGGCAGAAGTAGTAACTGGATAAGAGCATGAATATCTACTTTATTATAACAGCGAAGGAAGAGGATGGGCAGCATGGGTATCAGAAGGCATTCACATCTGTCTGGCGAAAGTTTTATTACGGTCTGCATATTTGGAATAAGTTCAGCTATAAATAGATGTAAAATGTGTGTTGGGGCAAGAGTTTAATCAAGTATATATGATTGAAAATTATCTTCAAGAGAAATGGAAGGGGGAATTGATATAATTGAAGTTAATGACTTTAAAGGTTTTTTTTTTTTTTTGACACCAATCTACGTAATATCACAGCAGCATTTGGAGGCACAACAACATTCACACACACACAATTATTTGTTAATTGTTGAAGTGCAACTGAAGTATGCTGGATAAGGAAATTAATAAGAAAATGACTGAAGGTATGAACTACTGAAATTAAGATGAATTTAGAAGAAAGTGAGGAGAATGCTGATTCGCAATAAGAGAATTAAGGGAATCTATGAACTGGGTGCCCCAGTGAGAAAAATGAAATAAAATTCTAAAAAAAAAAAAGAATGAGTGAGATAGAAGGATAATTAGGCAGTTCCAAGGTTATACTGGCTGCTGACCTAAGCCATAAGTATTTGAAGCTGTTAACATCCTTATGGATAGAAACATCAATATGTAGTCTTTCATTTTCTTTCACCTCATGGTTGCAAATGTGCTGTTTTGGCACAGGTCATCATATTTGTACACATATTTAAAACAAGAAGAAAGAACTCAACAAAGAATCAAGAGAAAAGTGAGGCAGACGGGGAGACAGAGAGAGAGAGAAATCATTCTCAGAAACGGCTTATCTTAACCAACTTCTTTGCCTCTAGGAGGTAAGAGATCGATTGATGGTGTCAAGGGAAACAACATCCTAATCAAAGTGCTTTTAGTCCTAGACCATTAACATAAAGTTTTATGTACAAAAAAATGTAACAATTGATAGTACCATTTATCTCCCCAACTTAATTCCGTGTAAGATTTCTGCTTTTTAACATTTTTGTGCTAGCAACCAGAAGGAACCTAATGTGATGGTGACAAGATCCTTGGAATTACGTCTTCACTAATATGAAGATCGAAGTTTTGGTCATTAACTAAAGGGGAAAGCAGAACAATGGAATCGAGTTTCTTAAAATTAACATCCCATCTCAGAGTGAAGGATCAGTACTTCTTAAGTTTGTTTTCCCACTGCAGTCTTGAGATTCAAGAATGCATTTCCCCAAAAAGATTTTGGAAAAAAAAAAGTATAGCTTTTTTTTTTTTTCTGTTATTAATGCCTATCAAATAGAGGCGGAAGCCATTCATCTCCTGGTTTTCTTGATATATCTACCTCAGTAAAATTATGCTTGTTAGCTCTCTAGAAACTCAAATCTATTATCAGTACTTATAGTTACTTCTTTGAGCTTTTGTATCCTAAGTGTTGCAGGTCATAAATACGCTGAGATTTGTTCTGTATTCTTCATCTCTATATCAAGATGATAAACAAAAACATAAATAACCCATATATAAATATTTGTAGTTAGAGGATTATGGAGCCAGTTTAGAAAATTAGCATAGAAAAGTAGTAGATTATATCTTCTTTTTATTTTAATTTCTAAATAGCAGCTAGACTTTATGAACTGATTATAATTTAACAATCTAAAGGGTGTATGTTTTTCCAATGAATAAACTGTCTGAAATACACTGTCATGTTGCTTGCTTACTCTATTGTATGACACATAGTGTCAAGTGGCATCACCTGAAACTCAAATACTTGAAAAAATCTTTATTTCTTCACTAGTTTCTTAGTGCAGTTCATCTGACTATTAACTTCACTGAACACAAATATCAATCTATCATTAAAGATTATTTTACAAATCTGGGCATGGTGGCTCACACCTGTAATTCTAGCATTTTGGGAAACCGAGGCAAAGGATCATGTGGGAGGATCACCTGAGGCAAGGAATTCGAGATCAACTTGGGAAATATAGAAAGACTTTGTCTCTTAAAACATAAAAAAAAAAAAAAAAAAAAAAAAAAAAATAGCCGGGTGTAATGGCAAATGGCTGTAGTCCCAGATACTCGGGAGGCTGAAGTGGGATGAATCCTATTGCCTAGGAGGTTGAGGCTGCAGTGGGCCATTTTTGTGTCACTGCACTACAGCCTGGGGAAGAGAGAGAAACTCTCTCTCTCTCTCTTCTCTCTCTCTCACACACACAAAGAGAGACTTTTGTGGGTCTATTTCTTGTTATTTGAGCTTGTTAAATATTGATAATAGTAAACAAAGTAACAACAATGAAAATAATAACAGTAACATGAAAGTAAAAGAAAGTTTTTACTGGGTTCTGCACTACTTCAAGCAGAGCATTTTATGATGATTCCTTGTTCCATTATTATATTCTGAGTTGAAAGTAAGAAACTGACATATAGTGAGAACCTTCTTTTCAGTTTCTGTCCATTTGAAAATCTTGGAATCCCTGCTTTCTGGTTAGCCTTGGTGGCACTCTTATCCAGACAGACACTCCTGGTGATCAGGGGAGCTACCATGGTTTGATAAACTGCCAAGAACAACTAAAGTTGTATGCACCACAATGTGGGAGCTTTCTCCTAGATCACACACCATGTTCACACTTCTCAATGGGCTGAAAAGAGCTTGGAAGACCTCATGAATTGTGTGAATCTATAATTCTTTAGTAAACCTGTGTGCTCCTTGGGGAAATCATATTTGTCATCTTGCTTCAAATGTGCATAGACACGATGCGTAGTTTCGAGTTTATGCAAAATTATGCAAACATATTTATACCACCTTTTTGTTCTTTTCAGAATTGCAGAATTCTAAACTTTTGACCTTCTTTCCCTGGTTATTACTAGTTCAAATGGTATGTAGTTCAGTTACAATTTACGAGCTTACTGTTTCTTACATCTAAAATAAATGCTTAGAGTAAAAATAAAGGCATTCACAGTTTACGAAGAAATTTTGCATAAGTTGCATCACAGGTGTTATTATTACTCTGAAATATAAAATTAATAAATATGTCTAATAACTATGAAGCTTCTGTTAAAATGCTAATGATAGAATTAATAACATATTATTAATCTATAATAACAATATTATAGATAATAATAGTCTTTTATCTTTCATGTGTTTTTGACCTTAGGAGAAAAAGGATGTCTCATAACTTTTGAATCCATAAAGCAATTTTTACACAGTATATATATATGTTAAGCTTCTTCATGTTTGATTTATATTTAGTCACGCATTAATAAACCACAATATATATGAATTTTAAGAAGAAAACTTAATATGTTCAAAATTGTTAAAGATTATATTTATACATATTTAGATTTGTTTAATGAATTTATTACCAAATGAATTGTGTTCATCTCGACAATGATAAAAAATATTCTAATATAAAATTCCTAATTGTATTGCTAAAAAAATGAATTTGTAGAGATTTCACATAGACAAGTTGCACATTTCAGGGATCCAGCAAATCTAATTGAATGTGTGCAAACCCATCTTACAGGGTGTCTACACAGCATTTAATCTTCTTCTGTCAAATATATTTTAATTATTTTGAAGTTGAGCTTTTTGAGATTTAAACTTATTCTCTTCTAATTTTATTTTGTTATATCTAGCTAAAAGGTTCTCAAACACATAGCTTTTTAAAAAAATCACATATTTGATGGAGTTTCAGATACATTGTTTTCTTCTTGGTGTATTTATTTTGTAATATCCTCATATAAAAAGCCAAATAAATGCTAAAATTTGGCAGCATTTTTTTTTTTTTCCTGCAAAGCAGCAGATAGCAAATACTTTCAGCTTTGTGGGCCATATGTTCTCTGTTGCTACTACTCAACTCTGTCATGCAAATATCGCTAAATATAATCTCTCTCTCTCTCTATATATATATATACACACACACACACACACACACACACACACACTAGAGTGGCTTTTCTTTCAATAAAACTTTATTTGCAAAACAGGTGTAGAACTAGGTTTGGCCTGCAGGCTGCAGTTTGCTTACTCCTGTACTAGCTCATTCAACATAACAGTGTCTTGCCTCTGAGTCTCAAATCAGGAACTTCAAAGACTACTTCTTTTCAGAGCCACAAACTCCAATATGAAAATTGCATGTTTGATTTTCTGCAACACAGGTATAGGTTGACACCCTATACTATGTAACCCTCACATTATAAAGTGTTCCTTTCAAATTTTCTTAATGTCTAAAGTACAAGCCTTATTTTGGAGTTAACCATGTTAAAAGTGTTGCAGCATCCTGGAGTGGATGGAACTGAAGGGACACGTTACAGGAGTAACTTTTCACATAATGCCCTAGGGTTATCCATGGGAAGGTGGTAATGACTGAATTTCCAAATATCGGTGGGAGACAGCACATCACAGGAGAAGTAAATTGTTCTTGGCACCTGGACTGTTTACCTCCCTGACTGGGAGAATCATTGCACTAGTAATGCTTTTCCAGCAGGCAGGTTGAAACTTCAGAGGGCTGCAGCAGCTGGTGATTACACTCAGCTGTGAGAAACTAAAAACTTGTTCATCACTGGCTTAAACAATTATGGGCTTATTTTTCTTCAGACAATTAGAAGGCTAAAATTATTTCAAGGACTCATGTTAGGGCTGAGATTTCTGGCATTTTTTTGGCCTTCCCCTTAGCTTCCTACTGCTCAAGTTGCTTCTGCACCAGCCATCAAGATTACATTCTAAACTAGAAGAAAGGGTGACTGTCACGGAGCAAGAATGTGCTTACATTAAGAAGGAAGTTTTTACCATATTTTTACATTGCCAAATCTGTGTCACATATCCTTGCATAAGACATTGCAAAATGTGTCGCTAGGCCTATTGCATGGACTCTGCTATAAAGGAAGATGATTCAATTAACCAGGAATTGGTAAGGCACCCAAAAATGTCTGCTCAAAGTATAAGAATACATGGAGAGTGCAACTTCCTCTCCACATGCAACATGGAGACCTATCCAGGTTGAAGGATAAGTTTCTTTTCTATCACTTCCTTTCTTCTCCTTCTCCTCCTTCTTCTTTCACATCTTTTGATAAGGAGATATTTCCAAGCTTAAAGGCAAAGACATCAACCATAGTAAGAAAGCTCTGCATAACTGATTATATAGAATAGTACTATATATGTGTGACATGAACATTCAAAAATTTGTAAATTAAATTAAAAGTAAAATGACCTCAGTAATACTCAGATTACTTAGCAAGAAAAAATCAAATTCATGTCCATCATGGCAATATATATTATAATGTTCTTAGAAAAATAACAACAACAACACAGTAAGTACAATGGAAAAAAATTTCATTCATTTTTTTCCATTGAGAAAAAAATCACAATAAAATTATTCATGAAACTTGATGTAGTTATTATATCATCTGAGGGCTGGGCTTGGTAGCTCACACCTGTAATACCAGTGCTTTGGGAGGCCAAAATGAGAAGATTGTTTGAGTTCAAGAGTTGGAGACCAGCTTGGACAAGATAGTGGGTCTCCTTCTCTACAAAAAATGATTTTTAAAAATTCTTACCATAACAGCTATTATATTGACAGTCACATAATTAAGATTGAATAAATACATACAGGTATGTCCCATACATTGTTTTTATTCAACGTTTTGTTAAAAAATTTGTAACCTATGCAACTAGCCATGAAAAGCAAATAAAAGGAAGGAAAAAAATCCAAGAGAATAAAATGAATACCAACATTTTGTCAGGCAACTAAATAAGTAGAGGTTTTTTGTTTTTTTAGGTCAATATTGCAGCTGCTATGACATTTTAACAGTCATAAATTTGCATATGTAAAATTGCAGTTATCTTTACCTTTTTCTTTGGTGAAAATTTCTGAACCAAGCCAATATCTGAAGTATCATACATTTAATCTAGATATTCTATGGCTTTTTCAATTCCAGTTTACAATATCAATCCATCAGTCCCATTTATAACGGACATGTGCGTTTGATCTATTCTGTGGCCCTTCGATGTCAGTTCTAAATATGGAGAAATTGTGAGGACAAATTCATATTGGTGATGAGAAAGAAATCTTCCTTCTTTCTTTCTTTTCCTTCCTTCCTTCCTTCCTTCCTTCCTTCCTTCCTTCCTTCCTTCCTTCCTTCCTTCCTTCCTTCCTTCCTTTCTTTTTCTCTTTCTTTTTCTCTCTCTCTCTTTCTTTCCCTCCCTCCCTCCCTTCCTTCCTTCTTTCCTTCCTTCCTTCCTTCCCTCCTTCCTTCCTCTCTCTCTTTCTCTCTCTCTCAAACAAGCTCTCTGCTTGTTTGTATGCCCCTGACTTCTGCTGGTGTCCAGCAACAATTGTCACACTTCTGGTTTGCTTCCTTTTCCATATACTTACTACTGTTTCCACATTCATCATAATAACTCTAAGACCTATGTTGATTCCATTTCACTGAAGGTTTAGTTGAATTTTTTCTCATGGTGATAATGCTCATCACTTCTGCATAATATTACAAGGAATTCACAGAATTTTGGTGACTGTTCTTTATCTTTACATTCTTTTTTTTTCTGGTTCACACATTCATATTTGTTGTTTGTTTATTTGTTCTGATATTCAGTGAATCGCATCCTATGTTGCTTTACTATAAATTGCACATGTATTTATTGAGAGCATATAACACCACAAAAATACGTATTTTACCTGCAAATTGATGTTTTCTTTCTGCATACTGAAGTCTGGGCAGAAAATAATTTTTCTTTAGAAATTTACATGTATTTATTTCAGTAATCTATATTTTACCAGTGCTGTTAAATCTAATGGCTGCTCAATATTTGCTGTCTGAAAGATTTTGTTGCGCACTGTGAAGTTTCATGATGATGATAGGGTTGGGTACTGATCTCTTTGTAGGGTTGATTCTGAGAAACACTGGCAGTTCTGATGTGTGTTCTTATGTTGCTTCTTTAACATTTTCCTCCGTTTCATTCTCTGTGTCTCTCCTTTGGCACTCCCCTGAGCTTTAAATTGCATCTCTTGATTGATCCTTTAATTTTAGGTTTTCTTTCATACTGTTAAAGCCTGTGTTTGTTTAATCTTCCTCTATTTCCTGAAGGTCGTCTTGTTCATTATTTCCAAAATTTAATGGAATTTTTAATGTGACCATATTTTATATATTTGTAGCTTCTTTTTTCTCATTTCATTTTAAATACTTTTGTTTTTATTTCTTAGTTTCAACATCCCTCATTTCTCTAAAAAAGAGTAGCGCTGATATATTTAAGGTTTCACTTAGCTTCTAGGATTCCCTCTTTTTTAACCATAGTATTTTTTCTTTGGTCTTAATTTATCTTTCACAACAGAAGTTTTGCCAGATATTGGGGACTCTTTGCTATCCACTTGATATTAACTAGGGCATACTAATGTGACAATGGGACAATTTTTGTTATTGAGAATTCTCATATTTCAGTGTTAGTATCTCTTGGTTGTGCAGCATTTAGCTTTTTCAGAGAGAAACCTTTCTGTATTCTACACGGTAAGTGTAGGGCTGGCTGTGATTGCCCTAAAAATCAAGTGGTAGAAGGAAGCTTGAGTCATTACAGTTTAATATTTACATATCCATTTAATGTGCTTGCTTACTATAAGAATTTATAACCTTGCCAAACATCAATCACTGACATATTGGAAACTTGAACCTGTCTTGTCAAATTATTCTGGAGAGGAAACCGCCCATTTCTTATTTAGGTGGAGAAAATGGCTCTATGGAAAGAGTGGAACTGCAGAATTTAAATCCTTCTGATGTATGTTTTCAGATAGACTCCTTGTTTTTACTTCCACATTTTAACCTTGGGATCAACAGTAAAGGGTCCTGCCAATTTATCGTATTTTGGGGGCATTTTAATACCTAAATTAGCTTTCTGCTCATTTACACCTTCTCTGCAGACACATATAGAAAGCTATCTATTCTTCATTAAGTCGATTAAAAGACACATAGAGAAAGCTATCTATTCTTTGTTGTCATTCATTTTCAATATTTTACAGATAAATCGTCATAACATTTTATCATCAAATATTTTTGTTTGCTTGAGAGTGTTTTTAAAAATATTTAAGGACATTTTGCAGAAATTTAGATAAATTAGGCAGATATAATGTATTAATCAATTTTCAAATGCTGCTAATAAAAACATACCTGAGACTGGGTAATTTATGAAGGAAAGAGATTTAATTGACTCACAGTTCAGCATGGCTGGGGGACCTCAAGAAACTTACAATCATGACAAAAGAAGAAGCAAACATATCCTTCAGCAGGAAGGAGAAGTGCCAAGCCAAAGGAGGAAAAGCCCCTTATTAAACCATAAGATCTTGTGAGAACTCACTATCATTAGAACTGCATGAGAGTAACCGCCCCCATGATTGAATCATTTCCCACCCAGGACACATGAGGATAATGTGAACCACCATTCAAGATGAGATTTTGGTGGGGACATAGCCAAATAATATCAGATAGTTCATCTTTTAGATCAGCCATGTTTCACTAGATATCTCCCAAATCAATTTAATACATCTTTTGCCTATGAGTAAGAAATGCCATTTTTCGGTATATTACATTGCCATGAAAATTTTGGTCTTCAATATAAAAGTTTGCCTCCATTTCTTTCACCTTCTATTAGTACCATATATTTTAATATCATAATTTTATGTCATTTTTAATCTATGAAAATACAGCTTCACTGTAAATAAGTGTTCTTAAATGCTTTATAAACTCATCTCCTGCATCATTTATTGATTTAAGAAGAAATATTATCTTAGTCCATTAGGACTGCTAGACCAACAATACAAAAAACTACATAGGTTACAAACGATGTCCATTTATTTCTTACTCTTCTGGAAGCTGGGAAGTTCAAGAGCAAGGCACCAGCAGCAGCAGTACCTGGTAAGGGCTCACGTTCTCACAGATGGCTCCTTTCACTGTGTCCTCATATGGTAAAATGGGCAAACAAACCAGCTTCCTTGGGCTTCTTTTATAAGGACCTTACTCCCATTTCTGAGGGCTTCATTCTCAGGGCTCGGGTTAGGATCAGATCTGGGTTACTCAAATTCTACACATTCCAAAAAGACCTGTCTGTCTTCAGAACTGTGGTCCTCAGCCAGCTGCTACAATATAACGTTTAGCCGGGCACGGTGGCTCACGCCTGTAATCCCAGCACTTTGGGAGCCCCAGGCAGGTGGATCACGAGGTCAGGAGATCGAGACCATCTTGGCAAACACGGTGAAACCCCTTCTCTACTAAAAAATACAAAAAAATTAGCCGGGCATGGTGGCGGGCGCCTGTAGTCCCAGCTTCTCGGGAGGCTGAGGCAGGAGAATGCCGTCAACCCGGGAGGCACCGGAGCTTGCAGTGAGCGGAGATAGCGCCCCTGCACTCCAGCCTGGGCGACAGAGCGAGACTCGGTTTCAAAAAAAAAAAAAAAAGGACAACGTTTAAACTATTATAAGGTATGTTCTTTACCAAAGGCCTTGTGCAATGCTATATTTATGGCAAACAGCCTGTTCTTTTATGATTGACTTGATCCATGCTATATGTGTTTGAGCAGACAATTCTATGCAAACAGTGTGACTTATGGTGAACAATTGTTTTTCTCTTTGCTTGTAGAAGGTTCTGAAATATGGGTACCTGTGGTAAGTCACACAGGTACTGCATGCCTGTGTGATTGAATGAAAGCTCCGTAGACCAAAGCTTGGTTGAGCTTCCCTTGCACATATTATCACACCTTGTTGGTGGGAGAATGAAATGCATCCCGATGTGACTCCACTGGGAGAGGACACTGTGTCTTTGTCCTTTCTGTTGTTACAACAAAATTCCTTAGATTGGATAATTTATAAACAACAAAAAAATTATTGCTCACAGTTATTGGGGTTAGAAAGTTCAAGATCCAAGTGCCAGAAAATTTAGTGTGTCATGCAGGCCCATTTCTCATAGACGGTTCCTTCTACGTATCCTCACATGGTGGGAAAAATAAACAAAGAAGTTCTCTAGAACTTTTTTTTTTTTTAATAAGGACATGAATCTGATTTATGAGGGCAGAGCCCTATAACCTAATCATCTCCCAAAGACCCCATTGCTTAACATTGTCTTGGCAGTTAGGTTTTTATATACAATTTTTTTTGGTGGGGGGGGCACAAACATTCAGATTGTAAAAATCTAGAACCTGGTACCTGATTTCTCCTTGACTTTACCCAATAAATCTTTTCCCTTTGCAGATTTTAATTTGAATCCTTTCACTGCAACAAACATCAATGAGTATAATATTTTATTCTGAGTTCTTTGAGTCCTTCCAGTGAATTATTAAACCTAATTGTAGTCTTAGGAACCACCAATGCACACAAACACACACACAGTGATATATATATATATATATATTAGGTTGGTGCAAAGGTAATTGCAGTCTTTGCTATTAAAAGTAATGGCAAATCCTGCAATTACATTTGCACCAATCCAATACTTACATGCAGCAATATATAGACATTTTTTTTTATACACACATGTATAGTTACAGCAATTCTTATGTCAGAAATGTGGATCATTTGAAATTTTTTCTCAGTCTTTGAAATATATTTTTGTCTTAAAATAATACAAGCTGGTCTGAGTACAGTGGTGTTTACCACTAATTGATCACAACCAGTTACAGATTTTTTTGTTCCTTTTCTATTCCCACTGTTTCATTCTACTAGCCTTTGAAAAAATAATAAAGATAAGTCAATAAATAAAAAGGAAATATTTCTTGATAAGAATCTCTATTTTTAATAGAGCAAAATATATAAATTTTTATTATGCGTTTACCTGTGTTTTTGGCAAATATTCTTTACCAATTTAAGATATTGAAGATACCGCTTATGGAATCTTCTAAAACCTATACATTTTACTTTTAAGTTTAGGCCTATTATACATACGAAATTAATTTTTTGCCTGATGAGAGAAAGAGGTTAGGCAAAACTTTTGTTTTTATATGTTCAGCCAATCACTCCAGCAACATTTGTTGAAGATACCTTTTTTCCTTTGCTTGGATTAGTGCCTTTATTGAAAAATAATTGATGATATATGTGTGTTTCCATTTCTGGATTACTCATTCTGCTTGACTGATCAACTTATTTATTATATATCAATACCAAACCCTTTTGATGAATATAACTTTGTAGCAAGCCTGGTAAGCAAGTGACGTATATGCTCAAATTTTGTATTTGATTTTGCTTTAAAAAATTATTAAAGCTCTTCTAGATTACTTAGATTTTGTTATAAGTTCTACTATGCATTATTGGAATATTTTTATATTTTCTTAAATGTTTTATAATTTTTATACTATATATTTTGTTGATGTTTTACCAAATTTATATGTAAGCATTTTATTCCTTAATGCTAATGGAGATTTTTTCTGCTCCTAATATGTAAATATATACGTTTGTTTTTGAGATGGAATCTCACTCTTTTACCCAGGCTGGAGTGCAGTGGTGCGATCTTGGCTCACTGCAACCTCCACCCCCTGGGTTCAAGAGATTTTCCTGCCTCAGCCTCCTGAGTAGCTGGGATTACAGGCGCATGCCACCACGCCCGGCTAATTTTGTGTGTATGTGTGTGTATATATATGTGTGTGTGTGTGTGTGTGTATTTATAGTAGAGATGGGATTTCCCCTTATTGGTCAGGCTGGTATCAAACTCCTGACCTCAGATGATCCACCCGTCTCAGCCTCCCAAAGTGCTGGTATTACAGGCATGAGCCACTGCACCCGGTCAATATATATTTTTTAAATTAAACTTTTATTTTGTAATAATTGTAAATCCATTGCAGTTGTGAGAAATAATATACAGAGATCTTAAATATACTTTACCAGTTATTCTAATAGTAACATGGTGAAAACCATAACAATATTTAGAATACAGCACATAATTAGGATATTGGCTTGATACAATCAAGATACAGAGCATTTCCATCACAACAATGGTCCTCATGCTGCTCTCTCCAAGTGTTTGGATATTTTAATTTTAGCTTTTTTATTGATTTCTTTTTTTTTCTTTTTTTTTTTTTTGAGATGGAGTCTCACTCTGTTGCCCAGGCTGGAGTGCAGTGGCGTGATCTCGGCTCACTGCAAGCTCCGCCTCCCGGGTTCACGCCATTCTCCTGCCTCAGCCTCCCGAGTAGCTGGGACTACAGGCGCCCGCCACCTTGCCCAGCTAGTTTTTTGTATTTTTTAGTAGAGACGGGGTTTCACTGTGTTAGCCAGGATGGTCTCGATCTCCTGACCTCGTGATCCGCCCGTCTCGGCCTCCCAAAGTGCTGGGATTACAGGCTTGAGCCACCGCGCCCGGCCTTTTTTATTGATTTCTAGTTTAGTTCAATTGTGGTTAGACAATACACTTTGCTTAATTCCAATACATCTAAATCTGTTAAGTCTTTTTAGTAGAGTTTTGTTTTATAGCCCAAGATGTTGCATACCTTGGCATACAGTGGTTCGCACTTGAAAAACATATTTATGCTATTGTTGCTTGGGGCGTGTGATAAATGTCAATTAGATGCTGTTGGTTGGTGAAGTCATGGAGTTCTAAATTATTACTGATTTTTATTTAGTTGCTGCATTAATTGTTTAGAGAGGAAGATATTTAAGCCTCCAACTGTAATCGTGAGTTTGTTTTTATTTCTGTCAGTTTTATAGGCTTGGCTTCAAATATTATATAGCTTGCTTGCTTATTGCATATACATTTAGGTCATCTTGGTGGATTGACCTATTTATCATTATGCACACACACACATATAAAATCAGATAAAGTAGACTTCATATATATATATATATATATATATATATATAGCCACACTGTTTTCCCTTCACCATTTATATAATGTCTTTTTGACAGTTTTACTTCCATCCTTCCGCTTATATCATATTTGAAGTGAGTTTTCCGTAGGCAGCATACAGTTGAGTCGTACTTTTACTTTGTCAACCTCTGTCTTTTGTTTGCTTCATTTTCCATTTACACATAGTGTGATTTTTGATGTTAGAACTTGTATCTGTCTTTTGTTTTCATTGTCATTCTCTTTAAAAAATTTCTCTTTCATTTTTCTTTATACTGGCTACATGGATTTTTAATAGGGAATTTATTTAATCTGCAGAGTCTATTAACCCAAAATATGTAAATAATGCTTATTAAATTATTTGGACTTATAGAATATTTTATACAAGGATATCACAATAATATTATAAAAATATCATACTGACATAGCATAGATAGGCACAAATCTTGTTAGTTTTTTATTTTAGGTACCTATTCAATTAATTATTGTATTCTAAAATAATAGTTGATATTTGCATAATTTGCATATTTTTCTTCATCAGCTCTGCAAATACTATACATTTTTATTCCTTTATGTCAACTTTAAGTAAAATATAACAACATAAGAAAATAGGTGGAAATATGACTTCCCAAACATCTCAAAGTGACTCAGAATCTGGACATAAGACAGGAATCCTGTCTCCTAGACTAGTCAATACCACACCGCATTGTACTCAGAGGAATTATATAATGTTGTTTGGCACAAAACACATTTAAAACTTAGCTCTTAAATTATTTCAATAACTTTTTAAACAAATTAAACATTTAACAAACTTTGAATTAGAGTGTTTTAAAATCTCATTTGCAATCATGAGTTCTTCCATATTTTTTTTAAAGAACACGTTGATAAATTATTCAAGGGAAAAACAGATTGAAGTTAGTAAAATCTTCGTTGTTGCTATTACTGTTCTAAGTAATTGAAATGAATCTCTTCTTTAATTCCTCATTTCATGCTCTTCTTTAATGCTCATTTCAGCATTTCTCATTTGGAATAATTAAATTTCTTACATGGGAAATATATGCAATAGGTGAAAGGTAAATAATTTATCTTATATTATCTTTTCTACAACTGGATACATTTTCCATCAGAAAAGAAGAAGATGAAGATGAAGAAGATGAAGAAAATGAAGAAGAAGAAGAAGAAGAAGAAGAAGAAGAAGAAGAAGAAGAAGAAGAAGAAGAAGAAGAAGAAGAAGCAGCAGCAGCAGCAGCAGCAGCAGCAGCAGCAGCAGCGAAATCACCATTCAAAATATCTTTAAGTTGGGCAATTTTTTTCCCTGTTCCTTCCAGAAAGTGAAAGTAAAAATTGGAAACTCCATATTTTCTCAGTGACCAGGCTTATATATAGCTTTTTTATTCCTTTTTAAAAATCAAAATGGCATTTTCTATAAGTAGTTTATTGTATTGAAATAAACTATTTGAACATTAAATTTATTTCTATTCTTTTTACATTCTCATTTGTGCAGTGCACAGAGGGATCCCTTGGACTTTGCGGCCAATTCAACAAGGCAAGTCTGGTTTATGGTACTATGTGATGTGAAATCAATGTGTGTAGTAATAAAAGTGTGTACACATTCAAAGTGTGTATATGTGTGTGCTCCTGTGTGTGTATGTGTGTTGAGTGCTCCTTACTATAACTAAATTTTTAAAAAGAATTTTAAAAAGCATGTGTCTGTATGATAATCATTTTCTTTGATTTATCTAAAAAACATGTCCCAATTTTCTCTCCCCGACTTATAAGAGAAACTTAGTTGCATTGAGTTTGTCTGGATGATAAGAACTTAAATAATTGACGAGGTGATTATGAGGTTTTCAACTAAAGGCTCAATACCTAAGACCTACATTTTCCATAATCAAAGATCAAATCTTTTGAAATTTATATACAGGAATTCCCAGTATCTACCCAGAGAGTACATCTTACTTCTGCTACTAATCCCATGATATCTATGGCTGACAGATTACAGAAGTCAAAGATTTGAAGTGTAAATTAATAAATAACAACACTCAGAGGTTTTGAAGCATCCTATTGAGACTAGCATCTTTAGCATCACCTGGAGATGTGTTAAAATGTAAATTCTCAGGCCCCACATGATACCAGATAAATCCTAAGATCTGGTAGTAAGCCCTAGGAGTTTCTTTTAATAAGTAATACAGATGATTCTGATGCACACATAAGTTTTCTAATTGCTACTCTATTTGATAAATAGATTAGTTATTTCCTGGTTAAAAAAAAATGTTAGTTTAGGTGATCATAAAATAGCTGTATTTTTTTGTAAACATCTCACTTAGCAAATTATATAAAATTTTCAATTACCAATAGTTCATCGTATTTATAATGTACAGTATTACAAAATTGTCCTTGAATTTTAGATCGTTTTCATTTTCTCATCTACACCTAATTCAAGCCTTTGCCAGTGCTCCTTACATTCTATTCTGTTTTAATTTTCCTCTATTACTTATTATTGTAAACTTCTTCCCACACCAAGTTTACATATTTTTACCACTCTATGTACTGGTATAGTCTTCAGATCTTCATAGATGCTTCAGAACAAGTTATATTTTCAGTTGTCAGTTTTCAAGACTTTTGGTTTTATCTTTCCTGCCCTCTCCTCTCAAGTTGGATTACATTGCTTTTTAAGAAGAGACAGGTACTCAAAGCATGCCTGCCTAAGGCTACTGTCATTTCCTTCACCAGGAAAATGATACCATCCAAAGTTTTAAACAGCTCAAGACTTTATTTCCTCTTTTTTTGTACATTTTCAATCAAATAAATATATTTAGAAGCTTAAAAATATTTCTCTAGGAAAGTTTTAAACAGCCGAAGAAAAGACTGGATCTGGAATCAGAGACTTGTTTCAAATTCTAACTTGGGCGATGATTAATTATATTGCCTTAGGAAAGTCAATTAACATTTCTGGGACTTCATTTCTTTATATGTAAAATGCAATAATCATTTCTGACTTTCTTGTTTGTGTGAGGTTTAAGATAAATTTAGATGAAGCATCCAACTCTAGATATCAGACATGGCTCTTGACAGAAATCAAGACATGGTCACTCTGTGTGCATACAGCTTTGGGAGAAAAACTACAAAATTAACAGAAGAGTCCCTTAGGCTATATGCTATCATAGATAAGCATTTCTTTTCACGCCGATTACCAAATGATACGCTATTTTTCCACGAATACTTTTAGTTAAAATAATATTCTAAAAATAGCTTGGTATACAGATGTGTGAGGAAAAAATGAAAATTCTTTTACAATATAAATTATTGCAATATTTGCCCACATAACTTACACACAAATTGCCAAATATAAAGTTGTGAATTTGGTTCATCATAATAAAGACACACTGAGTATTTACCCTATGAGAGGTATGCTATTTCACTTTAGTTTCAAAATGAACTTACTAATAGCATTTTTGCACCAGTTTTACAGATAAGAAAATGGAATCACAGAGATGTTAAGCAGTTTTTTCAAGGACACAATTAACAATGGTCAGCCAGGATTGGAATGTTAGTCGCTGGTCTCTGAAATGTCTCCTTAAAGCAAGGTACTCGGTTACATCTCTAATAGAAATGTACCCAAATTAATCAATTTAGTTATAAATGCAGTCTCTGTTGTGATTGGTAAATATAGAAACAATGGGACCTTTGGTACACCACCTTCTTACAATATCTTAGAGAGAAACTGCTGAATGTTAAACCAACACACACACCTAGTGGAATCCATCAGACCAGGACAAGATTAAGGCAGCTTGAGATGAGAGGGAACGTCTTTGTTTCTTTCCATTTTCATACTGATTTGTGAGCAGTGATCACTGAATCAGAGTACCTGTGTTTTGTAGTAAATATCAGTCGGTTACAAAACTAGTAGCCACTAAGCAGTTCCAGACCTTGGTGTTCTTGGTTTGTTTTGGGAATGGATATTGAGGGCTATGGCCAACCCTGGTATCCAGACTTTTTAAAAATAGCCTTATTGAAATATAATGTATATACTTTGGGTCAACTCTGAAAAAATAATAGATGTTACAGAAAAAGACCCAGGTTTTCTCTAGACTTTAGGCTTAAGGGACTGAAGAAAAGAAGATGTGCTGATTTTCCTCCAAACTGTCTAATCCATTTGCTCAGGAAAGGAAAATAGACAAAGAAATGGGACGACTGCCTTGTCAGGAGCTATAAATGGACTATTTGGCTGCAGTTTCTTATTTTAAAGTCTCTTAGGAATCTGCTAACAGACAGCAGGACATTGATAAACCCAAATAAAAAGTAACCCAATGACATTTTTTTCAAATTTACTTTCTGCCTTAAGTTTTGCTTTCCTTATGGTATATCAACTCTGACATCAATGTCTTTTCTTATGAACATATCTCTGCATTAGCACTTCAAGGTCTGTGGCAGGATATAGCTTCATGTTAATTTATGGGTCTGAGCACTCTTTGGAAATTGCTATCATTTCCAAACCTGTTTAAAATGCCTGTGTGACATTTTCCATGAGAAGACTGACACTAGAATCAGCCTGATTGATTTTGGGGAGAGAATAGATGTGGTATCACATTCCAAGCTGGTTTAGAAAAGGGAACAGCCAATTTAAAATAGCATAGTAGAAAGACTGGAAGTCCAAGAGCTGAGTCCCACTTTCATATCTGCTTTTTAACCTGTATGGCTGCAGTCAGTTCAATATCCTTACATGCAATAACAGCTAAGAAATATAAATACAAGTAATAACAATAGGTATACAACAATAAACAGCCACTCTCCCTGGAAAGTAATTTATTACATCTTAAAGAGAAGGTAAACTAAACATTGGCAAATACTTCCCATTTATTTTTATTTCCCACCAAGTCTTCCTTATTCACTGATTCTTCAATAGTACCTATCCTCATACCCTTCAAGATAATGTTGACATGTTCTAAATAAAGGTTTGCCATTTTGCAGGTTTTTTTGCAGTTTCCAAACATTAACATTTGCCTCCTGGAACATCGTGTAAGAAGATATGCTCGCATCTTGCTATAACTATGTCCTCAGGGTCCTTGTATTTGAGCAGCCTTATAAGATTTACAACAAGGTCCTTTGGCATAACAGGACTTGGCTGTGATTCAAGTTGGATTTGCCTTACAACAGAATAGCTTCTGGAGTGTCAGAAGAGGATTTCAAAGCATTTTTAGAGGCATTTATTTATTTGTTATCATGGCTTCAGTGTTATAGACCTAGAAATGATACTTTATAATATCTTCTGGAGGTTAAATATTTTTATCCATGTATTTTCATTTGTGTGACAAGACCTGTGTCCTCTTTCACATTTCTAATATTCATGGTAAGTCATGTTACAATCTGAACTATTTTTCACATCTTTGAGTTACTGGTTCTGTTTGTTTATACTTCTAATTAATAGATAACCTATGAGATTCTTCAATCCTCAGCTACCAAGAGGGTGACCAACAATTCAATTCAATTCTGACATTAAATACACCATAAGTTTTAGGGCTCTGTCCTTCAAGACTGCCTACACTTCAGATATCAGTTGCAATGGGACGCCAATGCTGCCCACATTTCTGCCAGGCTGGCAGCCACACACATACACACACAAATTTAGGGGTTCCCATGATTTCTCCCTCAAGTTTGATATTTCACCAGAACAGCCCACATAACTCAGGGAAACACTTTACGTGTGTTTGCTGGTTTATTATAAAGAATGTTTTATAAGATAACAGGATACATCTTTGATAATATTTGAAAAGAACTCGCTATAAATAGCAAAAAGTTTTCTTATTATATCAAGTAACTTTAATTTGATATTACTTATTCATTGTCATAGAAAAATTCCAAATTACATATTTAAACACTTTAAAGTCAACTCCAAGGAATGTACTGATTTTGCGGGCATTTTGCTTCTCTATGGTTTCATTTACCTATTTATCTAATAGTAACTATCATTTCTTTTGGTTTATTTAAAAATCAAAAATCTGATTAATTCAAGGTGCAGCATCGAGCACTTTATCAAGAATATAAGAAAAACAAAGACATTGAAAGATGCTAATTTTCTAGTATTTCTTTTCCTCTCACTCTGGCTCTCCTGTCTTTGCACTGTACCATCCCCCACTTACATTGCTTAGGTTGCGTTCTTTTTTGTGAACAATATTATTCTGGTCCACTGGTCTCAGGTTTGGGTAAAAAAAAAAATTATCCAGGTGAAATAATCACTGGAACCAAAGAAGACATCTCACTCCATCGTGATAAAACAAATAGAAAATGAAAATCACTTTAAAGAAATTTGGGGATTAACTTTAAGTAGTAAGAACAGAGAAAACCAAGAGTCAGCAAACTCCTATATATTCAAAATACTCAACACTTTTTAAAAAAGCTTTCTGAGGCCAGGAACAGTGGCTCACGCCTGTAATCTCAGCACTTTGGGAGGCCGAGGCGGGCGGATCACGAGGTCAGGAGATCGAGACCATCCTGGCTAACACAGTGAAACCCGTCTCTACTAAAAATACAAAAAACTTAGCCGGGCGAGGTGGGGGGCGCCTGTAGTCCCAGCTACTCGGGAGGCTGAGGCAGGAGAATGGTGTGAACCCGGGAGGCGGAGCTTGCAGTGAGCTGAGATCCGGCCACTGCACTCCAGTCTGGGCGACAGCGAGACTCCGTCTCAAAAAAAAAAGCTTTCTGATTATACATGAGAAAGTGGGTCAAGATCTCTCTGGCACCACAAAGACCTTTTTAGACAATTATATCTTCTCTTCTTCTTTCACCAGCTTCATAATCAAATATACTCCTCCTAGTCATACTCCTGAATTTATTGACACATTTAATAAATTGAATAATGAATTACATTCCTTTTGACCCAACACTTGTTATCTTTCTAAGTGGCTTCACATTTCTGTGGATGTCACAGCCAACATCTGAGGTTTGTTCCTAAATTTTTTTCATCTCAATAACTTTTTCCTCCATGTTAGCTTTGACCATTTCTGATCAAAAATTCAGAAATTTTATCGTCTTTGAAATCACTATTTCAAACATCCCAAAATCCACCTACATAGTACTCAGCATATGGTTAACTTGCTTATGCACTATTATTGAAACATTTTTCCCAACTCATCAATGTTTCAAACTTCAGTAGGCCTCCTTTCTCTCTGTCAGCCTCTTCCTATCTTAAATCCCCTGCTTATCCACTTTAGCATATTCAGCCTTCCATTTCTCTGCAAATGCCAAGAATATTTCTGGTTCTTTCTGTTTCCATGTCTTTTTGCTGGTTACCCCTCCTCCGTCAGCCCTGAGTATTCCATTTACTCTTCCCTCTCTCCTTTCCACCAGAATGACATACAATCTATTTGTCCATATTTTAAATCTCTTTCTGGAATCGTTTTTCTCATCTTCAGTGTTATTTATCCATCTATCTGTTTAGTATTACCACAATAGTATCTATACCCATCTAAAAATTACAGTATTAATTCTTGTAGAATCTATACATGTTTAGAATCTCATAAGTTCCTGAGTTTAATGCTGTTCTATTCCTATCAAATGACCTTTAGTAAAATTGGTATAAACCAGTTGGTTCCATTTGTAGGTAACTACAAAAAACCTTCATTTTGGTATCCTAATGTCATTAAAAAGAGAATGCTCTGGCCAAAAAAAAAAAAAAAAAAAGGAACAAATCAAAACAAAATGAAACCCACTGTAAACAAAATCAATTGTCAAATGACAAGCACTTGGATAACTGGAAGAACCTAAACTAGCAAATCACTTTGAAGGATGGTCTGTCATTACACAGTAAATTACAAATTCATTTACATTTGATCCACCAAGTGCTTTTCTAAATATACACCTTGACAATTTGCCTCCAATATTATGAATATATATATTGACATGTTTATTTACAAGAAAATCCTTCAAATTATAAAATATTGAAATATTATTATTATTCTTATACTTTAAGTTCTAGGGCACATGTGTACAACGTGCAGGTTTGTTACATAGGTATACATTTGCCATTTTGGTGTGCTGCACCCATTAACTCGTCATTTACATTAGGTATATCTCCCAATGCTATCTCCCTCCCTCATCCCCCCACCCCATGACAGGCCCCGGTGTGTGATGTTCCCCATCATGTGTCCAAGTGTTCTCATTGTTCAATTCCTACCTATGAGTGAGAACATGCAGTGTTTGGTTTTCTGTCCTTGTGACAGTTTGCTCAGAATGATGGTGTCCAGCTTCATTCATGTCCCTACAAAGGACATGAACTCATCCTTTTTTATGGCTGCATAGTATTCCATGGTGTATATGTGCCACATTTTCTTAATCCAGTCTATCATTGATGGACATTCGGGTTGGTTCCAAGTCACTGCTATTGTGAAAATTCCCACATGCATAAGTAATGAAACAAAAAGTTTCTATAAATGATGGTCATCTACTCATTGGAATACTATGCAGCTGGCAATAAGACTTAGAAATATTTTTATGAAGTAATAAGGTAAGATTCCAGAATATATTGTAAGTTAAAAACAAAGTTCAAAATAGTATTTATAGCATGCTACCTTTCATGTAGGAAATGAGGAAATTATATACACATATGCACACACACACATATATGCAGATATATGTGTGTGTGTGTGTTTATGTGTATCATGACTGTAATCCCAGCACTTTGGGAGGCCAAGGCAGGACGATCACTTGCGTTCAAGACCAGCCTGGGAAACATGGTAAGACCCCATCTGTATATAAGAAAAAATAAAAAATAAAAGCAGTGTATGGTGGTGCTTACTCCTAGTCCTAGTTCCTAGGGAGGCCGAGGCAGGAGGATCACTTGAGTCCAGGAAGTTGAGGCTGCACTGAACCATGATCATACCACTGTGCTCTAGCCTGGACACCAGAGTGAGACCCTGTATTAAAGGAGAAGAAGAGGAAGAGGAAGAGGAAGAGGAAGAGGAGGAGGAGGAGGAAGAAGAAGAGGAAGAAGAAGAAGAAGAAGAAGAAGAAGAAGAAGAAGAAGAAGAAGAAGAAGAAGAAGAAGAAGAAGAAGAAGAAGAAGAAGAAGGAGAAGGAGAAGGAGAAGGAGAAGGAGAAGGAGAAGGAGAAGGAGAAGGAGAAGGAGAAGGAGAAGGAGAAGGAGAAGGAGAAGGAGAAGGAGGAGAAGAAGAAGAAGAAGAAGAAGAAGAAGAAGAAGAAGAAGAAGAAGAAGAAGAAGAAGAAGAAGAAGAAGAAGAAGAAGCAGCAGCAGCAGCAGCAGCAGCAGCAGCAGCAGCAGCGGAGGCAATATGAGACAATAACCAATTGTCTTATATGCTTTAAATTCCTTCAGTTTATCTCCATATACTTCTGGGATGGGCTAGAAATGCAGATTTGGGTGAGTTGGGGAGTTGCCAAGCAGTTGGGAGGCATAGGAAGGCCACCATTCACTTTTAAATCCCTCATCTGAAGATTCAGTTACATAGAGAACATCCCCAATTCAGAGCACGATCCAGGGCAGGCTGTGGTGAAAAGATGGGGACAAAGTATGCCCCCTGAGAAGAATGTCCACTGAGACAGCTTCATCCTTCTTCACTCAGTTTTGTAAATTTGATCCTTTCATTTGATATATCTTTGGCCCAAATTGACTTTTCATGAATTCACTTCCGAGTGCACAAAACAGAGAAAATATTGATGTTAATTTCATAAGAGGTTATGGAGTCTCTATTATTTGAGTCCTCAAAGGACCACCTCAACAAAAAATAACAAATATTAGGAAGATGCTCTACTTAGAATTGAGGTAGGTGACTTGGTGGAAGAAGTTGGTGATCATGAGATAATTTTCATTTGGAATTGCTTGCTGGTTTGATTGTTATCAATGATCCATAGTTACAGGTTTTCAGTAGAAATACTGCTATTTCTTGCAAGTTTCCAGTATTTTTTCTCTCTCCCTCTTTTTCAAGACTGACCAAAGAAAATTAAATAGTTACATTAATTTATCATATTGACAAAGTAAGGTTTGGAAATCTGAACTCTAAAATCTAAACTGTTTAGAGATTAAAAAATAGAATTGCTGAAATGAATAAGCTGAAAAATGCCAAAGTAATACGAGTGATAGGAGGCATAACAATAATGCCAAGACTAATTGAGTAAAAAATCTGGAAAGATAAGAAATTGTTGTGAGATAAAAAAAACAAGACCAAGTTTGTGGCTTTAGGTATGAAGCAATTAGGGATGTCAAAGCTATAGGAATAGAAGGCAGAAGTGGGTAAGAAAGTTATGATGAATAAACCAAGTCACTTGAGGCTATTGTATTCATTAGGGCAGAAACATCCATACTGATAATGGAATTTACGCAAGATGGTAACAGAGTGTGAGATAAAAATGAAACGCTACAAATCATATGCAAAGTCCTTAATGAATATTATAGAATGATAAGGAGTTAGCAGATTTAAAAAATAATAAAAAAATGAAAAGATGGCTAAGGCACTGCCACTGGTTCTAAAAATGAAAAGTTTATCTGCAGGCCTAGAGATGATCAGATAAAGCAAAAAATGAATTAATATGGAATATAAAGTATCAAATAATAAATAAATAATAAAATATATGTCCTTGTCACACTATTTGAACATATAGTTGGGGTTTATGTGATACAGATTACACGGATTCTTTGTTTTTTGGTTTTTTTTTTTTTTTTGAGACGGAGTCTTGCTCTGTTGCCCAGGCTGGAGTTCACAGGTGTGATCTTGGCTCACTGCAGCCTCCACCTCCCCAGGTTGCAGCGATTCTCCTGCCTCAGCCTCCCAGGTAGCTGGGATTACAGACATGCACCACAACACTCAGCTAATTTTTGTATTTTTAGTAGAGATGGGGGTTCACCATGTTGGCCAGGCTCGTCTCAAACTCCTGACCTCAGGTGATTCACCCACCTTGGCCTCCCAAAGTGCTAGAATTACAGGCGTGAGCCCTCATGCCTGTCCTGTAATACAGGTTCTTGATGTATGATTTATTTGTATCTTATAAGCATCGGAGCTGCATTTTCTTATTTTTTAAAAGTGGAAGGCCACTATTTGTTGCCTAGTATGTCACTTGAGTGACACATTTTGTACTGACTTCTGGGATTTTTTTCCCACTAATTTTGCTGCAGCCACTTAGGTTAACTGACCAAGCCAGCAGTCTCTGTCAGTACATCACCTAGTCTCTGCTGGATGCTGCTTCTCTCCTATGGTGGGGATTCTTTGTTGAAGCTAAAGAATAAGAAGCTATGGCACTTGCTCAAGACCTCATGCTTGTGAATGCAAAGTGGAAGTTAAAAGAGGAGTTAGTTAAAGTTAAGAGCACTCTACCTAAATCTCCTGATCCCTAGTGATTAATGTCCTAAATTGGTTCATGAGGACATTCAAAAACAGTTCCAGGAAATTAATTAGTTGCATTTGACACCAAGAAGTGACTAGCTCAGTAACACATTCCTGCATGTCTAGACCCTTGTTCCCTTGCTCGTTGTCCTTGGCATTGTACTACCTGTTAAAGTGCTAGTACATGACAATTTGCATCCCTGGAGGGCTTAGGCTGAGAAATTTCCATTCTCAAGTATTCGTGAATATATGATTCATTTTTACATCCTGCCTTAACATTGTAAGACTTTATAAAATTAAGCGATCTCACGTGAAACCCAGTTTTTCTGTAGAAAGCATCACTAGACCTTCCTATACGCTTAGCCAGTCCCCTTTTCAAAAAAGTCAATCACCTCTATCTAGTTAAAGACATACTTTCATCAACAACATCAGACTTTTCTTACTAGAAAACAACTTTTTTCATTAGAAATAACTTAAAACACTGAAGTGTCAGTTTCAAAAGATGAGTTCAATTTGTTTAAAACCAAGATGACAATTTCCATGAAACCTTAAGGTAACAGAGTTTCTCTGGGGATTCCTAATTCCTGTTCTCAGTTATTGTGGTTAAAACCCTCTCAGGCATTTTGTTTCCCCTGAAATCCATGCTTTCCATACTTGATCAGTAATCAAAATTCTTCAAAGTTGTTGCCTAAAAATATCTCTTGTATTGACACATTCATTAATATGCACAAAAGATAATAAAACACAAGTTTACTTTGAAAGATGGTAAACAAAGACAATATTGCTGCAGAGGGGCAGAGAGTGAGTAGATAATGATTAGTTAGGTTGAACAAAAGAATTAATGAGGACATGAGGCTACAGCTTAGTCTTAATGTAGGAAAACAGCTAAACAGAGGATAACAAAAGAGAATAATAATTTTTAAAATATAATTTAATACATTTTGTAAAGATTATGACAGTTCTATTTTATTAAGCATTTAAGCCTAATAAAAATGCAGTTGAATATGTCGTTCAAATTTATATATAAATGAATCTATATATTAAAAACGTATTTTTAACAATAATTTCCTGATTGTACATCATTTAAGGACAAGTAAGTAGTAGCTAGCTAACCAGATAAACAAGAATATAATTAATACATGTTTCTACAAATGTATACATATTTCTGTGTATGCATATTTCTATATATACACATAGTTATAGATTGAATGTTCTTGTTCCCTAAAGTTCATACGTTGAAGCCTTAACTTTCAGTGGCTATATTTGGAATTGGGGGCTTTAAGAAGTAATTCAGGTTAAATGAGGTCATGTGGGTGGGTCTCCATCATGTATGATAAATGTCCCTATAAGAAGAAGCACCAGCTTCATCCATGTTGCTGAAAAGGACATGAACTCGTTCTTCTTTATGGCTGCATAGTATTCCTTGGTGCATATGTGACACATTTTCTTTATCCAGTCTCTCATTGATGGGCATTTGGGTTGGTTCCATTAGGACACATGTCTAATGCAAGTGGGATTTAAAGCTTAGATGACAGGTTGATAGGTGCAGCAAACCACCATGGCACATGTATACCTATGTAACAAACCTGCACGTTCTGCACATGCATCCTCAGAACTTAAAGTAAAACTAAAAAAAAAAAAAAAAAAAAAAAGAGTCACCGAAGACTTTGTGCACTCTTTCTCTCTCTTTCTTTCTTTCTCTACCTCTTTTTCTCATCACACAAAAAGATTATGTGAGTATACAGTGAATGACAGCTACATACAAACCAATAGAAGAGGTCTCATAATAAAACCTACCTTGCCAATACCTTGGTCTTGGACTTTGCAGTTCCAGAACAGTAGGAAAATAAATGTTTGTTATATAAGCCATTCAGTCTGTGACATTTTATTAAGGCAGTCTGAGCAGATTTATATATATATGTGTGTGTGTGTGTATATATATATACACGTGTATATATATACACACATATATGTGTGTATACATACAAGTGTGTATATATATATATAAAATCTCCATATCTATATCTATGTCTATCTATGTATTTCATTAAATATATAATACAGGTAATTTTACACTAAGGCTTTATCTGACCTTGTAAAAATATATTAATTACTTTTTCAAGAGAGTAATTGCTTATAACAAAGAGAAACAACTAATGTGTTTTCTTATTTTATTATTTTTTTTAATTTGAAGCCAGTTGATTTTTGTGCTTTAAGTGATTTTATTGTTGTGTGGTTGTAGGCTTCCCAAGAAGTTACAGTTCATTAAAAGGATTTTATATTTTGAATTTCAACTAGATGAGTTGTTCAGTAAAGGAGAATGTCATACTTTTGATCAAAAGAAATAACATTTTTAATATCAATTTACCAATATATCCCATATATGACATGTCTATTATTTATTCTCTTATTGTTTCTTACATAGTTTTTATATTTCTAGTTCATGGTCCTGCCTTCAATATGCCACTATAATTTAGATTTCATTTACTTCATTGAATTATATTTTCTATTCTCATGACTTTAGGTATTACTTTGTGTTTTCTCAATCATTATCTTTTAGACTTTATTTAAAATTATTATTTTTATAATACAACAGTGTTGGGAGGTGGAACCTAATGAGAGATATTTAGCTTATGAAGGCTCCACCTTCATAAATAGACTAATGCCACTAAAAATGGTCTGGCAGGAGTAACTTCTCGCCTCTGCTCTTCTGCTACCAACACAGCTTTGCCACTCTCTTGTCTCCTTTTTTCCCCCTCCTTCCTCTCCTGCCTCCTCCTTCCACTATGAAGATGGAGCAGGAAGGCCCTCAACATGCCAAATGCTGCTGCCTTGATCTTGAATGTCCTAGTCTCCAGAACTTGAGGAATAAATTTCTGTTCTGTATAAATTACCCATTCTCAGGTATTTTGTTATAACAGTACAAATAAGACAATTGTTAAATCAGTAAAATCCTATATTATAGACTTAATGCCTGGAACGTCTAAATGGAAAAAAAGTCTATTGCCTTCTAAGTAAATTTTCAGGCATGGGAATATATGTAATGAATGGGTGGCATGGATGACATCCTATTTTTTTTTTTTTTTTTACATTTAATTAGAAATTCAGAAGAGGGAGAAAAAGCACTTGGTGTGCTTGGAAAAAGTTTCATAGAGCAGTTTGAACTTCCGCTGGGCTTACAGAGGTAAGACAAAGATCAACGAGAAGAAGTAGAGAAAAAAATGCATAAATTTACATAATGCATTTGAGCGACAATGGGATCCTTCTGGCTGAAAATTATGGTTCATGTAGACAAATGAGCAGTTCTAGTTCAGAGACTTACAAGTAGTTCTAATGACAAGGAAAAGTCAACGATGAGGAGAGTGATGTTACAAAACAGATGTGTGCAAGGATTCTTATTGACAATTTTTTGGTAACATTTTTCCTAATTTTGGGGGAAGTGACCATATGTCCACAAGCACTCAGAATCCTATGTCAGTTATGTGCCTGAAATTTTAATTATGAATTACAATTACATAACACTTCCATTGGTTTTGAGTAACAAGAAATATGGTGAGTTATTATTTCTCCCACTTGTATGCCAGATAATTATATTGAATAGTACACTCAGAAAACATCAATAAAAATATATATTTAGCATGCACAAGCAACCGTGAAGTAGATAAGACAAAAACAAAAATGTATGTATATATATTGGATATCTTTTGTTTAACGCGTGCTATCTACTTCTCATTTCTTTCTGGCTGCTCTGTGTCTGGGAGACAGGCCCTTATATACTGCATCATGGGTTCCCTTGACCTAGGGTTTCAGTTAGGTCAACACTTTGCACTCACAAGAGATTGAAAGGTTACTCCACTCTACAAGATTCAATGAATTGATTGCATCATTCATACTGGACATCCTTCTCCATGCAATTACCATCTCTGATTCTAGGTAACTTTTTCCCTGGCCTTTTCTGGTCTATCTGTCTTAAAACCTTCCTGCTGTTGCTAACCCCAGGCAGTGGTGTGAATACACTGTAGTTGTTGATACCACTTACCATCTTCTGAGATCTAGTTGTGGCCATTGCTTCCCGACTCTGTCTTCATTAAGGCCATGGTGTCACCTTGAAATCAGCCATGGTGGGAGCATTCACATCATGGAAAATAGCATAGCTACAAATTAGGTTTTTTGGTTTATTTTTGTTTTGGATTTTTTTCTAGAAAGCCAGTTATTAAAAATGTCTAAACAGACTACTAACTCAACTGCTCTGTATTACTATTTCTCTTTTCCTTTTTAATTCCCTAAAACACGCACTCAATTTGTAAAAGGATTTGATTTATTAAACATCCCCCTAAATATTGATTTTAATGTGCCATCTATTGTTTTTCTCATTAGCCTTAAATAACATTGTAATTGGTATCAGAAATAGTTCCCAGAAACAAACCTTAGAAATAGTATCCTGGGGTTGAATTGTAGACATACTGAGAAACCTATGGATATATTGGTTTTGAGGAAAAATTGGACACTGGAAAGTTGTATAAATATTTTCAAAATATCACTGTTATTAGCATGGGAAGACATGCAATTCAAAACTAGGCTTCAGGAGATAAAGTTTCTTTGGAATTTTATCCTTTTGATGATAATAATGATGAAAAGATTTTTATTGTTGTTGGCTATACCTAAGAACCCTAGAAAGTATACTCAAGTACAAGAACAAAATAAAGGTTGTGAATACTCAACTCACACAATAAATGGAAAGTTAGAAATTCTCAATGACAGTTTTGAAGAGTTCATTACTTCTGCTAGTTACAGAGCAGATGTGGCTGAGGAACAATAACCAGAGCTTGCTGTAGGAGTTGCAGATTTGCAGTGTCAATAAAATGCTCAATTCACTGATTGAGAAAGAATGACTCCTTGAGATATAGATGGAAAAAATTGGGAAGACACAAATCCAGCTGAACTTTCTAGACTCTCTTCTCCCCCGACACAGTACTCCTGAATCTCCCTAGCAGAGACATACATTCAAACTCTTTCTGAGAGAACTAGAATTTCCCTTCAGAAAAAAAGCATTCTTAAATGTATTTGGGGGCTACTTGCCCTGCAAAGCCCATGCTGTATGCCAGTCATTACCTTCAGGGCCATAGGATTTGTCCAACATACACCAAATGAGAAACATAGTTGACTCCAAGACTCTATACACAGTGAAGTAACAAAAGTGAATCAGTTTCAATTAACAAGAGTCTGAGAAGCATGTATGAGAATGTTAAACACTCTGGGGGTACTAGGCAAAGGAGGATGAAATTTTAAAATGATAAATGCCACCCGATCTATTTATAAATTGTCCTTACCTGAAACATGGAATATAATGTTTGGATCTAGCATGTGGGATGAATGTTAATAGTCAGCAGCTACTCTGGCTGGTTGAAGCCTGTACTCAAGAGAAAGCTCCAGCAATTAGCAATGCAGTTAAAATATCAGTTCTAGGGGGTATATACAGGAAGGAATCAGAAGCCTCATGTGGATTACACTGTTGGTATTGAAATATTTGATATTACCTGATCATACAGCCATTGGCCATGTGCTATGCAATGGTCTAAAGGTAATGCCTTTGTCAAGCAATGAGAAAAAACTTTGATTATAAGGGCACTAGCGTTTGTATAAGCCTGTGTGTGACCATCATCAATCTAGTGGCTAGGACGGTGACAAAAGATGTTGCAATAGCCTTGGATTTCCTGAATCTCAATGGAAGTATTGGGATTCAAAGTTGCTAGAGGCAAGGTTAGCTCTTGCCCTCCAGAGACAAGGTGGATGCAAATATCCCAGTAAATGTCAAGGCAGGAATGGTAACAAAATTTAATATGCAGAGATCTGCGGTGATGGTTAACAAAATGTAGAGTTTCAATGAATAACATAGATTTATAGCCTACTAAGGGGTTGCAGGACATATATTCGCAGAAAAATTCTATGGTTGCCAGACAGAGAGGTAACTCGGGTGCCAATCTATTGAGTCAGTGGTCGTCCATTGAGGAGAAATCTGGATGTTTTGAAGGACTCAGCAACACGACACATGTTTTTACCATGAATCTTTTCCAAAGGTTTTGCAGAAGGAATTTCAGAAATTTAACAGATGACAAACCTTCAAGAAAAGAAAAATAAGGAAAGCATTCAAGCATTTTGGGGTTTATGGTACCACCTCTGAACCGACAATGATATCTGAATTTTTGCATCTTATCATGATCTGCACAGAGTGCAGGCTTTTGATGATTGTTGGAGTCTTGGTTTGATTCTTTCTTGCAGTGGGTCCAATGAGACTATGAATTTATTCTATGTATATTTTTTCATTCCCAGAATGTATGATGGGAGTAAACAAACTTAATAACTGGCAAAGCTTCCAGTGTTTTCTACCTGGGAATCTAATGAAAATTCCTATATTTAGCCACACAATATAATAAAATAATGTTTGTCTTCTTCTTTACCAGTTTGCCTAAGGGCTATGGCAACTTTCTTGTTCCCTGTTAAAATCAGTCCAGAGTTGTCTTCATAGCCTCCTTACATCTTTTTGGTCCTTTGCACTTTAGATCTTATACCACTTGGACATGGAGAGAAGGATATAACAAGACGCCTGTGTTAAGGATGTAAGTCTTTCACCTGGATAAAAGACAAGAACAGACACTTTTGGGAGAATAGGGAAAAAGTGATACTCTCTCCTAGATATCCTTTTGCCTATTTAAATACATTCTCTAACCTTCTCTACACTGTGTTGTGTTCTAGAAAGCTAATGTATACACACTGCCTCAATGACTTCTCATTACTTTTGTATCTAGTTGTGCATGAAGGAAGCCATCAGCAACAAATCTGAGTGCTGGAGGAGCATGCACTTTAGAGATGTACAATCACATATCACTTAACAGCCGGGATATGTTCTGAGAAATGTATTAGGGAATTCCGGTATAGTGTGAACATCATAGAGTGCACTCACACAAATTTAAATGATATTGCCTACTACACATCCAGGCTATAAGGTATAGGTTATTGCTCGTAGGCTACGAAGTTGCATAGCAGGTTATTAAACTAAATACTGTAGACAATTGCAACACAGTAGTAAGCATTTGATATCCAAATATATCTAAATATAGAAAAGGTACAGTAAAAACACAGTATAAGAACTAAAAATGGTGTACTTGTATAGGGTACCATGAATAGAGCTTGCAGGACTAGAAGCTGCTCTCTACGAGTTGTTGAGTGAGTGGTGAGTGTATGTGAAGGCCTGGGACATTACTGTGCACTGCTGTTGACTTATACTGTACTTAGCATACACTAAATTTATGAAACTTTTTTCTTCAATAATAAGCTAACTTTAGCTTACTGTAACTTACTCTATAAACATTTTAAATTTTTTTGACTCTTTAGTAATAACATTTAATTTAAAACAAGCACATTGTAAAACTCTCCAAAAATATTTTCTTTCTATCCCTATCCAACGTACTGTTTTCTATTTTTAAAAATTTAAATTTATTTAATTTTTTAGTCTTTAAACTTTTTTTGTTAAAAGCTAAGACACACACACATTAGCCTATTACTACACAGGGTCAAGATCATCAAGATGTAAGTAGGCGGTAGAAATTTTTTTGCTTTATTATAATCTTGTGTGACCACCATCGTATATGTGGTACGTCATTGACTGAGGCAACGTTATGGGCTGCACGACTGCTTTGCTGGATTCCTTAAAGGCATGGTATTATCACTGACAGTCTTAGACTATTCTCCATCCTTTCTATTTATTTTCTGCAGATTTACACTATTGAGCTCTTCCTTTCATCCTGCAGGATTAGGAAAGTGAATAGTTTCTTCTGGTTACTAGTTCTGGTAATACATTATCCCTTGGGTACTCTTAAACACAACCCAAACCTCTATAAAGAGCAACTTTATAAACCTCTCTTCTAATTACCCAGCTTGAATTTCCAGTTTCTTGGAGGAACCATTACTAATACACTGTTATTCGACAATCTCTTTTTCTTCCCATTACACTTTGAGTTCCTGCTGCAGGAATATTAAATGATCTATGTTCTTCTGAGTGCATCGGTTTGTTCATATCTCCCTGACTTTGCCCAGAACGACATTTTATTACTTCAGCCTTAGAACGACATGTTATTACTATCTTCAAGTTAAATATTTTCTATTTTTAAAACCTTTTTTTGACCCTACCTGCCCACCTCAGGCAAAATTAATCCTTTTTTTCCTTTTGCTGCATGCATAGTCAGTGAATACCTCTTAAATTTCATTGACAGTACGAGATTATTCAGAAAATAGATTCAGCACCTGTGTAGCACACTAGTTAAGCAAGCACACCAAAGGAAAAAGAAGTAAATTATAGAGGCATATTACATTTTAAAATACCACATTTTGTCAACTCTTAAACACTTTTCACTATTTTAACATCTCTGACTTTGGAATATATGTTAAAACTGATATTATGTTATTATATAGTTGGCATAAAATTGTCTCCCTTTGTTGTATATGAGAAATTGATATGTATTATAATTGGGGGAGGAGTTGCTGTTAGAAATTTTCATTATGTTTTATGATTTCCTAGCTTGATCTCTGTCTCCCTCTCTACCCAATAAGGATGATTTTTGTTTTCTAATTTTTGATAATGTATAAAGGAAGATATTCTCATTCTATGTTGTTCAGCCCAATAATGCAGTATGTGATCAGATGCCTTTGCTTTATTTCAGGGTACTTATCAAGCAAAAGTAATCGATATAAATGACAAGAAGATTTTACAATGTTTAAACATAACTTTCATAATTATGCTAAGCAAATTTTTAATGCTTTGAAATTTCATTTTCTGTAAGCGAGGAATCAAACTATGTGCTCAGAGAAAGGTCTAAGACTTGTGGTTATGAGGGGAAGACTATCGTTAATTCAATATTCAAAAGCAGTTCTAATAGTTTCTAAAAGTATTAAGCTGCTACCTTCTAAAACAAACTTGTCCAACCTGTGGCCCATGGGCAGCATGCAGCTGAGGGCAGCTTTGAATGCAGCCTAACACAAATTCGTAAACTTTTTAAAACAGCAGGTGATTTTTGGCTATTTTTTTTAACTAATTGGCTACCATTAGCATTAGTGTATTTTATGTGTGGCCCAAGACAAGTCTTTTTCTTCCAATGTGTCCTAGGGAAGCCAAAATTTGGACGACTCTGTTGTAAAACAATGTAATTGGGCTTCTCTATAACCAGAAATTCCCAAATAGTCTTAATGGCTACTTGTAAAGATGTTTTTAAAAATGTTACAGGTATCAGTTGAAGGAGAAAGATGTGGAAAAGGTGCTATTTCCTGTAAAATCTAATTTTGATGTTCCATCTTTTCAAATTCTTCAAAATAATCTTATTTTTATGTATGATTTTCTTTGGGTTAATTTTAAGTACACTGAACTACCTAACTTGAGAATAACATAACAAGAAGACACGTGTTGTTGGAAAAAATATGAGTAAAGACAGACTACACATTCTTTAGCTGAAATTAAAATAAGTAGTTTCATTTATTTAAAATGAAAATAAATGTAACATTAAGTTTTAATAAAAAGAAGAAACAAAAAGGAAGTACTGCAATTTTTGAGAAGAAGTATGCAGGGAAATAAAAAAGAAACTTCTAGAAATCAAAGAATTAATCCTACTTATACTTTGTGGAAAAAAGGCAAGTAAAAGCAAGCAAAATTTATGTGCACACAGAAAATAAGTTTAGCATTTAACTATCGAATACTACTGCCTATAGATTCAGTTTAATATCATCTTTGAAATAAAACTTTGGAGCTAAGATAGATTTTAACTGAAGTGGACAGAAAATAAGAGGAAATTTATTCATATAGCATCTGAACACAAAGGTTACATAGACTTTTTCTTAAAACATAAATATTATAGAAGTAAGATTTAAGATTATGAAAAAGTAGAAAAAAGAAAGAATTCAATAAGTGCATGTGTCTGTGTGTGTGCACTTATTGTACACGTGTCTGAATGTTTGCATGCACACATGTACTATATATATATTTATCACTATACATATGTGTGTGTAAGAGAAAGAGAGAGAGAGAGAGTACATATTCCCTATGGAAAAAATATACCCCAAAACACAGCAAAAATTATCCTTACAAATACATGGCTCAGAAAGGAATGACGTAGAATACAAAATAAATTAAAAGTCACATATCAGATGATAAAAAACCACAATTAGATGAAAGAGTAAAATTCAGAGTTAAGAAAAACGTTAAGAACTAAAATAGTATTATTACAGAATTGACTAAAAGAGCAATGTCAAGAGAAAAAGGTTGACAACCTTAGGACAAATACATGGCCATGGTGAAGATGCTTAAGAGAATAACAGAATGCAGAATTACACGAAGAGTGTTTAAATGTTAGGAATGAGAGTACCAAAATATGAAAACAGCATTTGAAAGCACAAATAACATTTCTGTAAAAACTAAAATCATAAAACAGCATTCATGTTTATAGGCATAAAATAAAGGAATGAAGGATCAAAGGAAACCACAGAGAGAAGATTATACTATAGTTTTAACAAACTTATATGAAATGATCAACATCAACAGATTTTCCAGTGAGCTACTGACTTTCAAAGATAAAGAACTAATTCTACTAGGGTCCAACAAAGGACAGCAAGTCAAGTAAAACAATAACAACAAAATCAGGCAGATCTCAGCCTTTTGCTAGTATTCAATCCAGTACGCTGGTGAAAATTGCTTCCCAAAAGTTAAAGTAAGTAAAATCACAACATTTTTTAGGAGCTAACTTATCTTTCATAGGTAAAGCCCTGAAAACCAAGCCAAAAGTGTGCTTTAAGACAACAAATGTACCATTTATCCCTAAGGGCTAAGTGAACAGAGTCAACGTTTCATCTCTTGGTAGATAAAAAGTCTATGTAATGCAACTTAGTATCATGTTTTTGATTTTTGTAGGATTTCAATAACCTTAATATACCAAGTCATCATACATAATAATTCAGGATATTTTGTTAAATAATGCTGACCATATGAAGTTTGAAATACATATGACTTCTGAGATAAACAATATGGATAAATCAAATTAAAGTCCTACGAAGGAGAAAGTATTCAAGACCCATATTATAATAAGAGAACCTTGACTGGCACAGATGAATCATCACACACTGGCTTGGATTTGGATTTCCCTGGACTATACAGCTAGATATTGCATTCACCTCTAGAATCAATAAATTATCCACACAGCTCTCCCTATTTTCTCTAGTCTTAGACGGATTTTTTTTTTCTCCTCTTTGCATTTGGTAAGATGTTGCAAACACAGGGAATGCTTCAAAGTGTATTAGAACAAATGACAAAAATTCTGTGGTGTTAATCCAGGGCGAATAGAGCAATGAGAAAACAGGAAATGAAAACCACTAATTTTAAAATGGGGCAGCAAAATGACACCTAGTTTTTATTATAGTGTGATAACTGACTTTGTAATCAATTTTCATAAGAAATTGAAGATTTTGTCAGTTTAAAATGACTAAAACATTCAATGTAATTTGATTAATTACATTTCTGATTTAATTTTGATGCTTATTAAAGCAATTTTAAAAATTTTAATCACTATTTAAATTTTTAATGGAAAATTAATTTTTTAAATATTTTCTTTTATTTATGTATTTTGGAGACAAGGACTCGCCCTGTTACCCAGGCTGGAGTACAGTAGAACGATCATCGCTCACTTGAATTCCTGAGCTCAAGTGATCCTCCTGCTTCAGCCTTCCAAGTATCTAGGACTATACGTATGCACCACAAAGCTCAGCTAATTAAAGAAATATATATTTTTGGTAGATCTGAGGCCTCCCTATGTTGTCTAGGCTGATCTCAAACTCCTGTCCTTAAGTTCACTTCCTATTTCAGCCCCCCAAAGTGCTAGAATTACAAGCATCAGCCATTGCATCTGGTACTAATTTTTACATATTTAAGTTTTGCTTTATTTTTCATGTAAATTATTTTTAATGGGAAGCCTGATGAAAATGTTTACAATAATTTAATAATGTTATCAAGAGTAGCAATTTTTAAAAATTAAATAGTTCTGTGTATCCCTCTTCATCTATAAAGTTTATTCTGTTATTCAAGAACCTATCAATGCATTTTTAAACACTGAAAATCTAATAATATATTTTACAAATAATACATTATTTAGAAACCATGGCAAAAGAAGAGGTTGTATAATTACTTCCCAGACATGAGTTCACTTATAAGAATTTAAAATATATGCTTATCTGTTTATTCAACATTGTTTAACAAATGTTGCAAATAATGGATGAATTTGGGAAAATGATCCAAGTTTTTTTTTTTTTTTTATTACAGGCAAAGAATTAGGGAATATGGTTCATTTAGCCAAATATAGTTCCCTTTTTTCTTTATTTACAACCCAGAAATATTTACTTATCACCATTCTATGCTTGTCCTTGTTATAGGCTATGGAAATATAAAGATAAATATCACATACATGATTCCTGTTCTCATGGAGCTTGAACCCCAGAAGAAGAGAAAAGCAAGGAAAAAGAAAATCGCCTTGATGAAGTTGTTGTAATTGTTTTAAAAACCAAGAAGGAAACAAACAAGTTCTAAAATAAATAATAACAGGTAGGTCCTATTTCTTGGTAAGGGCAAGAGAAGATCTCACTAATGACCTGAGCTTTAAGTGGGTTAATGAGTAATAATATTGACCCGGGTATAGAGACGAGGAAAATCCAACATGGGACCTGGTCTGATTGTAATATCATTCCATTACCTGTCACGGACAAGGAGAAGTGGCAGTATATGTGGGTAGGGACAGAGCAAAAACTAAATCATGAAGATCTTTGTAGGTCGTGTTAGGCATTGAGCAATTATTCCAAGTCCAAGGGTGAAGGCTGAATGGTTTTAAGGTGGTGTTATTTTCGTTAATAACACCAATAGTTGTTTATTGAGAGCTTACTGTGCGCCATATACTATCCTAAATCTGTTGTATACTATAATATCTCAGGGGTCTGCAAACAGCTTACCAGTCAAATCCTGCCCACCATGTGTATCTGTATAGTCCCTGGTTACAACCCTGGAAGATGCACTGGTGGCCATGGAGACCCAGCCTGGCATGCCCCTCCGCCCTGTTATCTCTCTATCCCTAGCACCTAAGGTCAGCAGCCAAGTCAGGAAGGCTGGCTGGGCTCTCCTGGAGGCCACCAAGAGGGGTATGTCACTGGGCAGAGATTGAAGAGGACAGTTACATCCTCCTGCAGCCACCCCTCAGACCTTTGATTCTACCAACTCAGAAGGTCTCCAGCTGAGGGCAACTGGGGACACTGCATGACACTGACCTGGATCAACCATCACAGGTCTGAAAGGTGGGCAGGCATTTGTGTCCTCTCATTATCAAGGTAGCTGTGCAATATCCTCCTTTTTGCCTCTTGATCCACAAAGTCTGAACTATTTTTTAGTTGGCTCTTTACTTTCTACTTTTTCTGTTACACTAGTCAATACGTAACCTTAATATCCCCATCCCACAGAGGCAGAACTGCAGCTCAGCAAGGCTACCTGACACCAGAGCCTGATGCATGATTTGGGGGGCTATCACAGAGGTCCAGAAAATAAATAAGGGGGGCCGATATGAAGGAGAAAACAAAGCTTGGGAGCATACTGTTAACACTAACTTGTCAAGGTTTACTTTTAAGTCTCAGGTGAGAGTGAGTTAAGGATAGGCAAACTGATTTTGAAGTTTCTTCATTTAACCAGAATGGTAGTACAATTATAAGATGAGAATAAACTGGAGATGAAATAAGGATAAGGGGGAAAGAGTGGATATTGAGGAATTGTCCTGTTAAATTGGAGATGTCTGCGAGAATCCCAACAGGATCTGTAAGTAGAAGGCTGGATATAAGGTTCTAGAACTTCCAGTAACTGACCATTTACCTCAGATGTGGAAGGCAAGTGACCTATTGTTTTTGTCTTTGAGTTTTGTTTTGTTTTTGCTCTTTTCGCTTTTTGACAAGGAAAACAGTAAGACAGAACCGAAAAGCAAGTCCTAGTTAACCTCAGGACCAGTCCAGCAGGAGCAGAAGAGAGAAAACTGAGAGCTACTGAATGTTCACTTCATTAATTAAAAGTACAGTTTATTTGATAATTACATAATTTGTTATTAAATTATGGAACTTAAAGTGGCTTAGTATTTATTTAAAAATTCAGGTTGTCATTTTGTGGTATGTTGCTATGTGAGGTTGCCTAGTTCATTGACTAGGTTAGCCTATTTCTACAACTTCGTATTCCTAAAATACTCTGCAAGAGAAGACAGTTGAAAAAAAAAGTATCATTAATAAGTTAAATTAATATAAAATAAAATTCATTCCCAGAAACTTCAACACCAGGCCATTATCCCTTCACTTTATCAAATTCATTGGCTGTACAAGCTTGACTTACGTACACTGGATGAATAAATGGGGGATCTTTCATAGGATTCTCTGAAATAATATCATGCTTTCCTTCTCCCACTTATGTCTTTCAAGAGGTCCAAAGGGTACAGATGAGCCAATCATTTTTATTCTGAATTACACAACTCATAATTTTCTGAATACATGCTCATTGTCATCTAAAGATCAATTGAGAACAATGTTAACAAATTAGAAGCTGATAAACTGGGTAAACTACATTTATTTCAAAATTTCCCCTTTTCCTCTTTAAAAAATTTAAAGCAGTTAGAGATTTTAATTCCATTTAAAAATCTCCACCTCTAGGCCAGGTGTGGTGGCTCACACTTGTAATCCCAGCACTTTGGGAGGCCAATGCAGGTTGATCAACCAAGGTCGGGAGTTCGAGACCAATCTGGCCAACATGGTGAATTCCTATCTCTACTAAAAACACAAAAATTAGCCAGGCATGATGTTGGGTGGAGGGTGGTGCCTATAGTCCCAGCTATTCGGGAGGCTGAGGCAAGAGAATTGTTTGAACTCAGGAGGTGGACGTTGCAGTGAGCTGAGATTGTACCACTGCACTCCAGCCTGGGTGACTGAGCAAAACTCCGTCTCAAAAAAAAAGAAAAGGAAAAAAAAAAAAATCTCCATCTCTAAACTAAGAGATACTGAAATCTTCGTACTCTTGTTTATTGCAAAGAGTGGCCCTGGGATTTTAGTGTGATAGATGTCAAAGAAGTTTTGGAAAGCACAATTAGAATCTCACTGCTGAAATCATGGGAAATCAAGTAGAAGCCTGTTAGAGACAAAACAGCAATTATTGAAGAAGCAAGAAAGTAAAGTTAGTACTGTATACATTTTTAAATGTCAAGAAGGACCAACAGTAATGTTAATGGGACCAGGCAGAAGGTTTCCACTCCTTCCCTTCTTTCACCATTGGTATAGTTCTCTGATGCCATGAAGGGCCATGATCATATGGTGAGCTTGGGAGAGGGGAAATAGTAAAGAATGTAGTGAGGGATTTACATTCTATTAATTAGAACTGTCAACATTGCCTCTGTGGCCTTGAGAAAGAAGTTTCCTCTGTCTTCTGGCATCACCACAGAGTTTACAAACTAAAACCAAAAAGGTTTTGAAATCCATGCGTTTGTAAGTGTTGTCCTGTTTCCAAATCCTGTTTGAATAAGGACTGCTCTCATACTAAAGAAAAATATTTGCCATATGTGGGAGGCAATTTGTCATGTAGCTAAAATCTTATCAAATTAGAATCACAAAATAAATTATTAAACCAATTTCTTATCAACAAAGGGCAAAAAGAGACAGAAGAAAGAAATATAAAATACAAACAGTTCCCCAAACCCAAAACCTTAAACCAAATTACTTTTTCTGTCATATGCCTGTAGAAATGTAAGCGTTCTCCAAATCAAGATTACAAGAGATTTGCAGGGGTGTCCACTCTTTTGGCTTCCCTGGGCCCCACTGGAAGAAGAAGAAGAATTGTCTTGGGCCATGCATAAAGTACACAAACACTAACGACAGCTGATGAGCTAAAAACAAACAAACAAATAAACAAACACAAATCACACACACACACACACAAGTCCCATAATGTTTTAAGAAAGTATACGAATTTGTTTTGGGCCACATTCAAAGCCGTCCTGGGCTGCATGCAGCCTACGGGCGGCAGATTGGACAAGCTTGGATTACAGCATCATATTGGAATAGCAATGTTTCCTATATTGATAAAATGTAAGACTGCCTTACTATTGGGAAGCCAAGCCAAAGGACTTATAAGCTAATACTCGATTGGGTATTGGAGGCTATATAGAATTACCTTACCTTAGAAAACTCCACCAAAATGCTGTCAGGTAAATTTTGTATATTTCAAGGACTTGCTGATTCCTAGTTTAAACAGAATTTCCATTATTATCATCATCATTATTATCAGTAGGCAGGTATTTTATTTAAAAATTCATTTTAATCTGTAATATATAATTTATGTCCAGCTCTAATTACTGGTATACTTGAAAATATTAAATATATACAATCTATAGTATTACATTACTTAAACAACAGTTTGTATTTCCATACTACAGTCAGCATCTTGAGTTCCTTCTTTAATTAATATTAGTGATGTTTTAAAGCCCATCATCCTTTGTTGAATATTATTTGAATAATAGTGCTCTATGAGGATAAAGATATATTAAATTCCTATTGGGTTCAAAGCTGTAATATACCTTGTGGGACTCTTTAGGATAATTTATAAGTAATTATTTGACTTAATTTACTAGAATGTGAATTAAATATAGATATATATAATATATCTATTTTAGGTAACATATATATTAAATATATGTCTATTATTAACAAGCACAAATACATTTGAATATATTTTGCTTAAAAAATCTACAGTTTTTTTAGTGTTTCATTTGTTAAATGTCTATGGCATTAAAATGTTGCTCTGTGAAGTTTTTAATCTATGGTAAACAGTGAGTAAATATTGTGGCATTGCATATACAGAAAAAATTCAAATGCATTAAACATACTGGTATGCTATGAACCTATTTAAAGTCTTAGAAAAGTGAAGACTTATTTTTATGCTGCTCAATAGTACATTAACAAATTAACATCTAGAGAAGTATAGCATCAAAGAGATAAAGGACCTAAGCTAGAAATAAGCTTTACCCAACAAACAGAAAGAAGTTTGATCAACTGCTTTGAGGAATAAAGCAGCTTAATGAGCTTATGAAGCTCATTAAGTCAACGAGGTCAGAGCCTAAATAAATGAGATGAGAAATAGGAAATTTAAGAAAAAAATATTAAGAGTGAAAAGATCACAACTGAACTCATAAAAAAGTTAGTAACATCAAAGGACAGAGGGTTAGTAACACAGGAACAAGGTTTGTGGTAACTATGGGGGGGATCACATTTTTTTTTTTGAAAAGAAGAAAAAGTGCGACACAGATGTATTAAGAAATAAAGATGATGAATCTTCTTGAGGAATAAACCTCAACAACTAAAAATAACGACGATGACAACAACAACAACAAAACACTAATACAACAATAAAACTAATATTTACCAGAAAAAAAAGAAGATACTACTTGTGTTCATAGAGCACTTTGAGTTTTAGGTAACATGCAGGTGCCTTTTAAATCTTCAAAAATATGGAGGGAATACTTCAGATAATGGAGCAGAAGGCAGGTCACTTACAAGGTTGGAGGTTTTAGACTGGCTTTAGACTTCTCTGCAGTGACATTCAATGCTAAGATTACAAAATTCAAAGAAAAAAGTATAAACCAAAAGATAGGATTGTTCTCAGATAAGAAATCATTGTAAACTATAAAATTCCAATTCTTGGAGCAAGTGTTATTGAGGATTACTCATATCCAATTAAGAAGTTAATCAGTACATATACTTTCCAAACTAGAGAAACCATAATCTCAAAAACAGGTCCATTCAAATATAGAACAAATACTTTTATATTTAGTGTGTAACAATTAGATAAATTATAAAGTAACAAACTAACAGATTAAAATATTGGTCTATATTTCATGTATCTGTATTAGAATGGAAGAGAGAGAGCCAATGGCCTATCCTTTATTGAAAATATTCAGTAAAAATTGTTTAAGAAAATATGTAGTTAAAAAATAATGTGTTCCACCTGTTAATGTCTTCCATAATATCTTTGTATAATCTTAGAGTTTTTGAAGATATATAGTGTAAAATACAGTTTTTCAAACTTTGAATGTTTTCAGCTATACCTTAATTTCATCTTTTCTGATATTTCAGGTAAAACATAATATTATTGTATATTTTAATTAGATTATATGTAGAAAGCAATCCATTTTTATAAAAGTTTGTATGCTTTTTTACTCATTATGCTTGGATAACTATCTGGAATCATTTTTAGCTGAAAATAATTATGTATGTAGTTGAGAAATGATATGTGTGATTTTTTATTAATTTTTTCTGTACTTATTAGCATTGGGTAAAATTTTCAGTCATAGTTTTGACATTATGCAAAAATTGTAAGTGTAGTTGTTATTTTATAATATGAATTATATGGTAGTAATATTATTATTATGTTAAAAATTGGTAACTTAAAAAGAGAATAAAAATTCACATCCACTCCAGCGAATATGTCCAAATTTGGAGAGCATAAATTATGGATTTATATATGATGATAGTTTACAACAGCAACTGTAATTTAATAAAATAAATGAACAATTTGTGAACAGAATATAGTGTTCCCAGATTAAAACATGTAGTTAAAAATGAGATAATTTAGCTTAACAGTGTTGAAGAGTGTCAAAGATACAGTAAGCACTAATACCTGTGTGAACTAAAGCCTATGCATGCATATGAATACAAACTATACACACACCTTGAAAGATGTAATATTTTCTGCTAAATATATTTGAAATATTAAACTCCAGTTTTTGGTTATCATGTGTAACATGCCAATGCTGTTCATCTCTTCTCATTTATCAGTTCATAATAGGATTTTGTTGTTGTTGTTGTTTGTTTTGAGACGAAGTCTCTCTCTATTGCCCAGGCTGGAGTGCAGTGTCATGCATGATCTTGGCTCATTGCAACCTCTTCCTTCCAGGTTCAGAGATACTCCTGCCTCAGCCTCCCGAGTATCTGAGACTGCAGGTGTGCACCCATGCCCAGTTAATTTTTCTATTTTTGTAGAGACAGGGATTAGCCATGTTGGCCAGGCTGGTTTTCAATTCCTGATCTCAGGTGATCTGCCTGCCTCGACCTCCCAAAGTGCTGGGATTACAGGCATAAGCCACCTCACCTGGCCCATAATAATGTTAAAAATGAGAATTTTTGGCTGGGTACCTTGGCTCATGCCTGCAATCCCAGCAATTTGGGAGGCAAAGGCAGGTGGACCACTTGAGTTCCGGAGTTCAAGACCAGCCTGGTCCACATGGAGAAACCCCGTTTCTACTAAAAAATAGAAAAAAATAGCCAGACGTGGTAACGGGTGCCCGTAATGCCAGCTACTCAGGAGGCTGAGGCAGGGATAATTACTTGAACCCAGGAGGCGGAAGTTTCAGTGAGCCAAGATCATGCCACTGCACTCCAGCTTGGATGAGAAAGCGAGACTCTGTCTTGGAACAACAACAACAAATGAATTTTTATACCGCTGATGTTTAGAATAGTGGTCAGTTAATCAGTACATCCCCTGCCACCTCAAAAACAAATATTTTACACTAATTGGACACAAACAAAAGCCAAGAGTTAGAAAGACAATGGCCTGGTAAATACAAGAACACTGAAAGATTTCATCTACTACACAACTGAAGTATTTTGTATTTTTTGTTGGCACATAATAATTGTATACATTTACTGGGTACATTTGATATTTTGATACATGCATATAATGTGTAATGAACAAATTAGGGTATTTAGGCTGTCTATCACCTCAAATATTTATTTCTTTTTTTGTGCCGGGAACATTTCAAACCTTCTCTTCTAGCTATTTTAAAATATAAAATAAATAATTGTTAACTATAGTCACATTACCGTGCTACTGGACACTAGAACTTATACTTTCTATGTACCTGTCGGTACCCACTAATAAGTTTCTCTTCACCCCCTCTCCCAATCACACACCCTTCCCACCTTCTGGTAACCATCATTCTACTCTCTGCGTCCTTGAGATCAACTTCTTAAGCTCTCACATGAGTGAAAACAGGTGATATTTGTCTTTCTGGGCCTGGCTTATTTCATTTAACATAATGACCTCCAGTACCACCCATGTTGTTGCAAATGTAAAATGTCATTGCTTTTTATGGCTTAACAATAATTCTTTATACATACTTTTATTTATCCATTCATCTATTGACAGACATTTTGTTATTCCGTGTTTCAGATTTTGTAAATAGTGCTGTAATAAACATAAGAGTGCAGATATCCCTTTTAAATATGAAGTTTCTTTACTTTGAATAAATACTCAGCATTGAATTCCTGGATCATATGGTAGTTCTATTTTTACTTTTTTTGAGAAAGCTTTATACCGTTCTCCATAATGGTTGTACTAATTCACATTCTCACCAACAGGATATGAGTTTCCTTTTCTTCACAACCGTGCCAGTCTTTATTTTTTGTCTTTTTGATAATTGCCATTCTAACTAGAGTGATATCCTGGTTTGATTTACATTTCCCTGATGATTAGTGTTGTTGGCAAGTTTAAACTAGACTTCCTGGGACTGGGCACGGTGGCTCATAACTGTGATCTCAGCTTTGGGAGGCCGAGGCGGGTGGATCACTTGAGGTCAGGAGTTTGAGACCAGTCTGACCAACATGGTGAAACTTCGCCTCTACTAAAAATACAAAATTGAGCTGAGTGTGGTGATGAGTGCCTGTGTTCCCAGCTACTCAGGAGGCTGAGGCAGGAAATTGCTTGAACGTGGGAGGTGAAGGTTGCAGCGAGTCGAGATCATGCCACTGCCTGAGCAACAGAGTGAGACTCCATCTCAAAAAAAAAAAAAAAGTATACACACACACACACACACACATTTGTTGGCCCTTTGTATGTCTTCTTTTGAGAAATATCTGTCTAGATCTTTTTCCTAGTTTATATTTGGATTATTTGGTTTTCTTTATGCTGAGTTGTTTGGGTTTCTGACATATTCTGGGTATAGTCCCTTGTCAGATGAATAATTTGCAAAAATTTTTCTTCCATTCAATAGGTTGTCTCTTCACCCTATTGATTATTTCTTTTCCTGCACCGAAGGTTTTTTGAATTTAATATAGTTCCATTTATCTATTTTTTCTTATTACCTGTGTTTTTGTACTTTTAATTTATTTTATTTGTAATTATGCACATGCTCTGCAACTATAACTTCTAACACCACTACTGAAAGTATATCCTAGGGGGAATGGTAGGGAGAGGCTGAAGCTGACAATGCAGATTTACCCACCTACTTAAGCTCACAAGACAGCTATAAACTCTCAGAATGTCAATGACCATAGTCTGCTCATTATAATAACATGAAATGAGAGTGAGACTTGGGAATTTTTTCAAAGGCTAGCAACACATTTAATTATAGAATTCACATCTCTGTAAAGGTGGTTTGTCTTTATGAACAAAAGTTAATCCAACAAATAACATTCAAGAGGTTTTCTCTATATGCGTATGTGAATACAGATTGGAACAAAAATAATTCTTCCACATGTTTATGCAGAAAATAGGTACAGATTGATAACATTGCTCATAAAAGCCCAGATAAGAAAAATAAGGCCCCAAAATAAATCGAAACTTGAAAAAGAAAAAAATAAATAAATACAAACATTATATATAAAAGCGGAGAAAAACCTGGTTTATGTGAAAAAACTGATGAGTCATGCAATCGTGAATCAACAGACCCTTTAAAGCTTCTTGTACTTTCTCATCTTCCTTCTCCTTTCTTCTAACACTGCTATCAAGGCTTAGTGTCAGAGACTGTAGTGACACCTAACAGGACACCACTCTCCTTCACTAAGTTTGACAAGATCATCTCCTTCATCCTGGAGATGAAATAACCAAGTTTGTAAGGTCTTTTCAGGTCACTGGACAAGGAGATTCTAAAGGTCTCTACATTATTTTTTATTAAAAGTACAAGTCTTAGTAACTCACTTGGGGCTGTCTATGGTGCCAGGGACCTACTAGAGCCAATGATAGTTATTGGGCAAAACTCAGCAAGTGGGATCTCCAGTGAGTTTTGGTACCATCGCTGGACAACAGTAGCAGCTAGGAAATTGCATCCCAGGTTTTGTTAGAGCCCCTTTGTTGAATCTCTAATCAGACCCGCCTAGCAAGCTCCTTGACTATCACAGATGCAAAGGATTGGCTGTGCAGCAAGTGTTGTCTAGGAAGGGCAGCTGTCCTGAGAGAGACCCTCCAGGTAAAGCCTTTGTACATGCCTATGATCCAGGTCAGAAAGATCACAAACAGATTTTGGCCAGGAGTGATACTTTTCAACAATTATTTAATTTTTGCACACCACAGACATTTTTAAAATTGAGATACAAATACTGTCCATAAAATACGGTAATCTTAGTGCACTGTCCAATTGTTTACATATAATTATACAATCACTGATTAAATCATGATTTAGAACATTTTGCCACCCATGACAGTATTTATTTATTTATTTATTTATTTATTTATTTATTTATATATTTTTTAAACGGAGTCTCACTCTGTCGCCCAGGCTGGGGTGCAGTGGCGTGATCTCGGTTTACTGCAACCTCCCCCACCGAGGTTCAAGAGATTTTCCTGCCTCAGCCTCCCGAGTAGCTGGGACTACAGGTGCCGCCAACACACCCGGCTAATTTTTTGTATTTTTAGTGGAGACGGGGTTTCACCATATTAGCCAGGATGTTCTCGATCTCTTGACCTCGTGATCCCACCTCAGCCTCCCAAAGTGCCGGGATTACAGGCGTAAGCCACCGCGCCTGACGCCAACCACAGTATTTTTATGATCCTTGTCAGGTAATACCGCCCCTGAGGCACCCAGTAGTCTCAGTTCTATCACCTTATGATAGATTTTGTTGTGATTGTTGTTGTATTTAATTGTTGTTGTTGTTGTTTGCTTGGTATTTGTCATACGAAAGGATAATAAATGTGTTCTCCTTTTAACTGACTTTATTCAACATACTATCTGTGAAACATATCAATGTTGTTACAGTTTGTTCTTTTTTATTGCAGTACACAGTGCACATAAAACAGGGTATGGGTATAACACATTTTTCTGTTCTACAATTATTGTACACATAGTAATTGTTTTCCATTTTTGGCTAAGTTAATAAAACTGTTGTGAACATATTCATTGCCGAGATGAGCACACTTGTTGCAGAAATGAGCATATTCATATATTTGTCTGTTTAAGATTTAATTTGCATTTCCATTATGAGTGATTTTTTTAAACATGGTCACTAGCCTTTTGGATATTCTATTTTGTAAAATCCCTGTTCACATCTTTTATATGTTTTATACTGGGTTCTTAGTCCTGATTTATAGACATTCTTCATAGCCCCTGGAAACAAAATTGAGGTTTTAACTGTTATCTCTGGAACTGATGGAATATGAAGACAAAAAAATAAATATATCAAGTGTTAACGAAGTGGGAAAAATGAATGAGAAAATTTCTGAAAAATTCAACCTGTGATATACACTAAGTGTCTCATTCATGCACATTTGTGGCCTTGACTTCACCTGAATGGCAAGCTATGTGAAACAGTATTGCCACTGTAGATTCCAAATGGGGCCTCATGCTCCTTAGATGGAGAAGAGGGACTCCAGTGTGAGCAGAAAACATGGAGTACTGTGTCAATTACTAGAGCTTCTCAATGGGATGGTTCCTTGTTTCAGCAGTTACTTCCTCCCTAATTTTCCAGAGGCCATTTCAAGTACCCGACAAAGACATCCAGAATTCCGGAGTAACAAGTGAGGTGGAGAAAGACGCACTTTTAGGGAAATATGATGACTGGGGTTTCACAGTGCTTAAGTGGGAGCTACTTGTCATGGTTAAAAACAAAAATAAACAAACAATAACAACAACAACAAAAACAGCCTGCAGCAGCAGAAAGGGCCATGTGAGTTAACTGGAAAGCCAGGCACCTAATAATGGTAGTTGTGCTAATTAGACAGCAAAGTTTCTACCTAATTTTGGAAAGCCAAAACACTGAGAAAAATGCTGAGAAAAACAGTGTCATGTGGTTGCCACCAACGATTCGGTTGGTGCAAAAGTAACGGTGATATTACTTTTGCTCCATTCTAATATATCACAATCAAACAATGTTATAGAGATTACCAAGTTGTGTCTTAAAATTCAGTAAGCAACATAAATATTGGACAAATGTGGACAAAATTATTAACTAAAGATGGTATTATGTACCTAAAATTAGGATACTAAAGTAACATATGTTAAATATGTTACATATACTTGCATGTATGTCTATTAACATGTCTGTACATCCATATTTCCTGTATAATCATTTAAGCAATACTAATTTAAATACAGACAAATTTACTTATATTGACTATAAACAGAAATAAAATTTCTAATCAATATAAAATATTTCAATGAGAAAAGCAAGTCATTTTGTTTAAAAGAATACACTAGATAATGTTGCAACAGTGTCCACATTAATTCTAAATTATTACACAATCGTAATGCAATTTTATTTAGAATTCAAATGTATTGGATTTTATTACTATATTTGTTTTATAGTTTTTCCTGAAAAAAAGTTCTAACTATCCATTCAGGAAAATTTTTGTTAAAATTATAAGGTCTATTTGGAAGAAAAATTATAGTAGTAGAAGATAAACCCTATAAGATATTAACAATTAAAATAATGTTATTATATTTGGAAAGAATAATATTGATCTAAAATGGACATAGTAGTGGGAAAATGGTAGAACAAAAACATATCCAAGAATATATGGGAACTTAACATTAAAGGTAGTATTTTACCTCAGTAGGAAATAGGTAAGATTATTTAGTAAATGGTTTGGGGGTATTAAGATGTTACAGGAAGAAATACACTTAGATTTTATACATATTTTATATGAATAAATTCTAGTTTTATTGAAGATATTCACACAGAAATAATATTTCAATATTGAAAGCAAATACAAAGCATCCTTGTGCAAACTGTAGCTACAGATGTTTCTACAGTAGAATAAAAATGAAGAAGCCATGAAATAAAATATTTAATTATGTTAAAATGTATAAAGTATATAAAATACCAAAAAATCATATAGTGTCAAAATGACAACCAGTCAAATGAGAAATATTTGGAAGCCTATATTCCAAAGGTGGCTGAAATGACTTGGAATGCTTCCACATTCTATTTAAAACAAACTTACTACTCAATCAGCAAAAGTAGAATCTCAAATTTGGTCTTTGTATGTCAGTGAGAGACAACATTTCTAAAAAGAGCCATTTGAAAGGAGAAACTACTGACAGTTTCTGAGGAGAAAATGAACTTAAGAGACAGGAGCTGCCATTAAATTTAAGGAAGGCAAGAAAGAAAGTAATTAGATTATTGCAATAATTCTGCTATAATGGTGACTATGATTAGCTTTGTCCAAAGTATGTATATACAATTGTGCAGGTTGTTACTATTTAACCTCAGCATTATTGAAGTCACAAACTTCAAACTTACATGAAGTGCCATCGGTGATTTGGTGATGGCAGTGTAAATGAACACAATGGAGATGATGATAGATGACAGATAAAGATAGAAAGGAAGGAAGAAAGCAAGGAGGGGAGGAAGAAAAAAAGGAAGGAAGAGAGGGAGGGAGGGAGGGAGGACAGGGGAGGGGAGAGGAGGAGAGGGGAGGGGAGGGAAGGAAGGGAAGAGAGAAAGAGAAAGAAAGAAAATACAGGAAGAAAGGAAAGATAGAAAAAAGAAAAGACAGAAAGAAAGAAATGATTAAATAGATGTTATGTATTACATATGTATAGCTGCATATATATGTCGTCTATCCTGCTTTTTAGGCTTAAAAAAACCGAAATTATACTAAGAGAATAAAGTGGATATGGCGTGATTAATGAGTAGAGTGAATAAAAGTCACCACTGAGGATTTCTGCATGTGCAACCAGTTGAATGATTTCGTCAGTTGTTTTCATATATATATATATATATATATGAAATATATATATATGCCCTTTCCACAATACAGAATGTTACATACTTATTATTTGTCTCCTGCAACCAGAATAAGGGACCATGAAAGCAAAGATTATTTTTTCTTTTTTATTATTTTCCTGTGTCTGTCTATCTATCTATCTATCTATCTATCTATCTATCTATCTATCTATCTATCTATCTTTTTTTTTTTTCAAAAGGTTTTTGGACAACAGTTGGGATAACATGGATAAGTTCTTTAGTGGTGATGATTGCAATTTTAGGACACTCATTACCCGAGCAGTATATACTTACCCAATGTGTAGTCCTTTATCCCTCAACCCCCTCCCTTCCTTTCCCCTGAGTCTCCAAAGTCCATTGTATCATTCTTATGCCTTTGCATCATCACAGCTTAGCTCCCACTTATGAGTGAAAATATACAATGTTTGGTTTTCCATTCCTGAATTACTTCACTTAGAATAATGGTCTCCAATTCCATCTAGGTTGCCGTGAAGGCCATTACTTTGTTCCTTTTTATGACTGAGTAGTATTCCGTGGTGTGTGTGTGTGTGTATACATATATATACTACTCAGTATTACATGTGTATATACGTGTATATATACACACACATATATATCATATATGTATATTTATCTACTATGTATCTATGCCATATTTTCCTTACCCATTCATTGATTGATGGGCATGTGGGCTGGTTCCATACTTTTGGAATTGCAAATGGTGCTGCTATAAACATGCATGTTCAAGTATCTTTTTCATAAAATGATTTCTTTTCCTATGTGTAGCTACTCAGCAGTGGGATTGCTGAATCAAACGGTAGGTCTACTTTTAGTTCTTTAAGGAGTCTCCACACTGTTTTCCATAGTGAGTATACTAGTTTACATTCACACCAGCAGTGTAAAGGTGTTCCTCTTTCACCACATCCAGGCCAACATCTATTTTCTTTTTTAATTTTTTGATTACAGCCATTCTGAAATTCTAACTCAAATCTGGTTTTCACCTGACAGATACAGATTGGTAAATGCAACTATTTATTCAAAATCTCCATCTTATTATTTTAAAGGCATATCGAACACTATCTGAAAGAGAATTTATGATCATCTCTGTGTTTGATCCACAGCCTTTTCCCCATTTTGTTGAATTTCACACTGTTCTCTTTAGCTTCTAATTAAAAAATAATCGGTTTCTGCTCTCTCTTTTCTCTCTCTGTATATATATATATGTGTGTGTGTGTGTATGTGTGTATCTATCTCTCTATGTATCTATGTATCTATCTATCCTGCCATTTGTCCATTTGTTGAATCCTAAATATATATGCTAAAGTAATCAGAATGCTAATGTTTTAATTTATTATTATAAAAAAATAAAATTTAAAATTGGAAGGAATCTATTCTCTCTTTCTCTCTCTGTACTAGAATAACACTTAGATGGAAACATTTACATAGTTAACAGAAGAAAGAAGAAACAGAAATATATCACATTTTTAGTAAAGTATTTGATTCTAAAGCCACATGCAAAAATTTACAACCCCAGATAGACAAAATAAATTCCGAAAAAATTAAAGTAATACATGAAGACTAGATCTAACGGATACTAAAATTATTATATATAAGGCCAGAAAACTTCACAATGTGATACTAGGAAGTGAATGCACAGGATAAAAATCTAAAAAGAAAAAACAAACTCTGGTGGATATGGTGTATTATACATAGTGCATATATGTTGGTGAATGCAAGATATAATATTAAACATACAATTCGATAACTTCTTTAAAAAATGAAGATTTTTTTTAAAAAGCATCTCTAAAATGTTTCATTTACAAAAGAAAATTAAAAAGCAGAGCCCTTATATATTTATTTATTTTTATTTTATTTTTTTATTATACTTTAAGTTCGAGGGTACATGTGCACAACGTGCAGGTTTGTTACATATGTATACATGTGCCATGTTGGTGTGCTGCACCCTTTAACTCGTCATTTACATTAGGTATATCTTTTAATGCTATTCCTACCCCTTCCCCCCACCCCACGACAGGCCCTGGTATGTCATGTTTTCCTTCCTGTGTCCGAGTGTTCTCATTGTTCAATTCCCACCTATGAGTGAGAACATGAGATGCTTGGTTTTCTGTCCTTGTGACAGTTTGCTGAGAATGATGATTTCCAGCTTCATCCATGTTCCTACAAAGGACATGAACTCATCCATTTTTATAACTGCATAATATTTCATGGTGTATATGTGCCACATTTTGTTAATCTAGTCCATCATAGATGGACATTTTGGTTGGTTCCAAGTCTTTGCTATTGTGTATAGTGCTGCAATAAACATACGTGTGTATGTGTCTTTATAGCAGCATGATTTATAACCCTTTAGGTATATACCCAGTAATGGGATGACTCAGTCAAATGGTATTTCTAGTTCTAGATCCTTGAGGAATTGCCACACTGTCTTCCACAATGGTTGAACTAGTTTACAGTCCCATCAACAGTGTAAAAGTGTTCCTATTTCTCCACATCCTCTCCAGCACCTGTTGTTTCCTGACTTTTTAACGATGGCCATTCTAACTGGTGTGAGATGGTATCTCATTGTGGTTTTGATTTGCATTGCTCTGATAAGCAGTGATGATGAGCATTTTTTCATGTTTATGTTGGCTGCATAAATGTCTTCTTTTGAGAAATGTCTGTTCATATCCTTTGCCCACTTTTTGATGGGGTTGTTTTTTTCTTGTAAATTTGTTTGAGTTCTTTATAAATTCTGAATATTAGCCCTTTGTCAGAGGAGTAGATTGCAAAAATTTTCTCCCATTCTGTAGGCTGCCTGTTCACTCTAATGGGAGTTTCTTTTGCTCTGAAGAAGCTCTTCAGTTTAATTAGATCCCATTTCTCAATTTTAGCTTTTGTTGCCATTGCTTTTGTTGTTTTAGACATGAAGTCATTGCCCATGCCTATGTCCTGAAGGGTATTGCCTAGGTTTTCTTCTAGGGTTTTTATGGTTTTAGGTCTAACATTTAAGTCTTTAATTCATCTTGAATTAATTTTTGTACAAGGTATAAGGAAGGGATCCAATTTCACCTTTCTACATAAGACTAGCCAGTTTTCCCAGCACCATTTATTAAATAGGGAATCCTTTCCCCATTTATTGTTTTTGTCAGGTTTGTCAAAGATCAGATGGTTGTAGATGTGTGGTATTATTTCTGAGGCCTCTGTTCTGTTCCATTGGTCTATATGTCTCATTTGGTACCAGTACCATACTGTTTTGGTTACTGTAGCCTTGTAGTATAGTTTGAAGTCAGGTAGTGTGATGCCTCCAGCTTTGTTCTTTTGGCTTAGGATTGTCTTGGCAATGCATGGTTTTTTGGTTCCATACGAACTTTAAAGTAGTTTTTTCCAATTCTGTGAAGAAAGTCATTGGTAGCTTGATGTGGATGGCATTGAATCTATAAATTTCCTTGGGCCATATGGCCATTTTCATGATATTGATTGTTCCTATCCATGATCATGGAATGTTTTTCCATTTGTTTGAGCAGTGGTTTGTAGTTCTCCTTGAAGAGGTCCTTCACATTCCTTGTAAGTTGGATTCCTAGGTATTTTATTCTATTTGAAGCAATTGTGAATGGGAGTTTACTCATGATTTGGCTGTCTGTTATTGGTGTATAAGAATGCTTGTGATTTTTGCACGCTGATTTTGTATCCTGAGACTTTGCTGAAGTTGCTTATCAACTTAAGGAGATTTGGGGCTGAGACGATGGGGTTTTCTAAATATACAATCATGTCATCTGCAAACAGGGACAATTTGACTTCTTCTTTTCCTAACTGAATACCCTTTATTTCTTTCTCTTGCCTGATTGCCCTAGCCAGAACTTCCAACACTATGTTGAATAGGAGTGGTGAGAGAGGGCATCCCTATCTTGTGCCAGTTTTCAAAGGGGATGCTTGCAGTTTTTGCCCATTCAGTATGACATTGACTGTGGGTTTACCATAAATAGCTCTTATTATTTTGAGATACGTCCCTTCAAATCTAGTTGATTGAGAGTTTTTAGCATGAAGGGCTGGTGAATTTTGTCAAAGGCCTTTTCTACGTCTATTGAGATAATCATGTGGTTCTCGTCTTTGGTTCTGTTTACATGCTAGATTACGTTTATTGATCTGCGTGTGTTGAACCAGCCTTGCATCCCAGGGATGAAGCCCACTTGATCATGGTGGATAAGCTTTTTGATGTGTTGCTGAATCCGGTTTGCCAGTATTTTATTGAGGATTTTTGCATCGATGTTCATCAGGGATATTGGTCTAAAATTCTCTTTTTGTGTGTGTGTTTCTGCCAGGCTTCAGTATCAGGATGATGTTGACCTCATAACATGAGTTAGGGAGGATTCCCTCTTTTTCTGTTGATTGGAATAGTTTCAGAAGGAATGGTACCAGCTACTCCTTGTATGTACCTCTGGTAGAATTCGGCTGTGAGTCCGTCTGGTTCTGGACTTTTTTTGTTGGTAGGCTATTAATTATTGCCTCAATTTCGGAGTCTGTTTTTGGTCTATTCAGGGATTCAACTTCTTCCTGGTTTAGTCTTGGGAGGGTGTGTGTGTCCAGGAATTTATCCATTTCTTCTAGATTTTTTAGTTTATTTGCATAGAAGTGTTTATAATATTCTCTGATGGTAGTTTTTATTTCTGTGGGATCAGTGGTGATACCCCTTTATCATTTTTTATTGCGTCTATTTGATTCTTCTCTCTTTTCTTCTTTATTTAGTCTTGCTAGCAGTCTATCAATTTTGTTGATCTTTTCAAAAAACTAGCTCCTGGGTTCATTGATTTTTTGAAGGGTTTTTGTGCTCTATTTCCTTCAGTTCTGCTCTGATTTTAGTCATTTTTTGCCTTCTGTTAGTTTTTGAATGTATTTGCTCTTGCTTCTCTAATTCTTTTAATTGTAATGTTAGAGTGTCAATTTTAGATCTTTCCTGCTTTCTCTTGTGGGCATTTAGTGCTATAAATTTCCCTCTACGCACTGCTTTAAATGTGCCCCAGAGATTCTGGTATGCTGTTTCTTTGTTCTCATTGGTTTCAAAGAACATCTGTATTTCTGCCTTCATTTCGTTATGTACCCAGTAGTCATTCAGTAGCAGGTTGTTCAGTTTCTATGTAGTTGAGTGGTTTTGAGTGAGTTTCTTAATCCTGAGTTCTAGTTTGATTGCACTGTGGTCTGAGAGACAGTTTGTCATAATTTCTGTTCTTTTACATTTGCTGAGGAGTGCTTTACTTCCAACTATGTGGTCAATTTTGAAATAAGTATGATATGGTGCTGGCAGAGCTTTATATATATAAACAGATAAAAAAAAACAAAAATAGTAAGAATATATGAGGTTTTAAAAACAACAATAGTAACCTTAAAGCTTTGACAAGTCTAAATATTACACAAAACCTAAAAACAGAAAAAGGATGAATATTTCACTGTTATGTTTAATTCTAACAGAATAATCTCTATATCAGGATGCAGGAATCACAAAATATTTGTTTAATTTATTTGTCAATAGGAAATCACTTTAGTACCAGTTAAATGATACATGAAATATGTTTAAAATATATTATTGCCTGAAGGTAAGGTATCTGTTATATAAGGAAATCCCACAAGTTAATTACTAGGACCTTGCCAAATCTAAATGGGAAATCAGCAAACAATTTACATAGGAAGTTCACCAAAGAGGACATAGAAAATATTAAAATTTGTTTAAACTTATTCATCATAAGTAATGTATAAATTTAATTGGCAGATACCATTTTTCATCTGTCATCATGGCAAAGATAAAAATTGCTGATAAGATATTGCAATGTTACTATATAGGAGATACCAATACAGTCAACTTCGCATGTGGGTATATAACTTTGACAACTATTGTTGCCAATTTGCCAGCGAAAATCAGAATTACAAAGCCTGATTGCATAGTGTGTTTGCTTAAATCCTTATAGCAATGAATTGAAGTGTTTTTTCTTCTTCTTATACACAAAAATGTGTTTTGCCATGCACACACATGAAATTTTATAATACATAATTTGATGCATATATGTTCAATTACATTATCTTCTCTGTGACAATTATTGACATTTGTTTTCCATCATACTCCCACAAGGAAATAAAATCAGTTCTCATAGGGGAATTTTTTTTTCTGTAATGTCTGCTTATCTGCTTTTATCACATCGTTAGCCCTTCATCTAGTAATGTCTTTGAGAGGAATTCTCAAGCTTGAGTTCTCTCTGCTTCTGCAGAGAATTTTGTAGCCATCCTGATTTTTCCCAATAATGATGATTAGATATTTGTATTTATAAGATCAAAGGATTTTTTTTTTATTTTTCAAGTACATTTATTTTTAATATGAGGTAATTTCGAGTATTCCAAACCCACACCTTTGGCAATTTATGCTGGTAAACAATGTTCCCTTTTCTCTGTAGATGCGAGTTTATTTTTGGATTTTTTACTTTCATTATGACAAAGATTGTTCTGTTCTATTCAATTTGCTCATTTTGGTCCTTTACAAGTCATATTATAAATATACTGGAGTTGCATCTATCTTTCTGTCTGCCTGTATACATATCTATATATCTACATTTATGTAAATATGTCTATACATATATTTTGTTTCTAACAATTTTTTAAAACTCTGTTCATTTTCACTTCATTTTCTTGGAGTTCATAAGCCAATATTTTATGCTTCTAATGTTTATAGCCCTATTTTCCTTTTTCATCATTTAGAGTGTGATATCTTAATTTTTCCTTGTAATTTCTTCTTAAATTCTGCCAGTCCAGAGCTCTCTTCTCCTGATACTTGACAGTTTTTAAGCTTTTGTATATCTCATTTCAGCTGTCAGCTACACTGTTTTTTGGTTTGTTTAGGAAGTTTATTTAATCTACTATTTTTGTATTCTATTTCTTTCTTCTTATGTTCTTCTAGTTTTTGTGTGTGCTGTTCAGGTTAATTTTTAAGTATAATACATTGTTTAATGATACGAATTCTTTTCTGACCAGCTATTGCAGAAAACATGTGACGTGTGGAGAAGGCAGTATTCAAGGTGAAAATGCTCATATGTTTGAATGATTTAGTTTAGCTCTTTATTTTCTTCAAGTCAAGAGTTTTACAATTGTAGAGATGTTCTCAAATTAGAAACTTCCTAAATAATACACTTGCAATAATTTGTGTGTTTCCCTATTCGCTGCACTACCCCTCCTTTCTCTGTTATAGCAACAGAGAATAGCCCATGAGCTGTCACCACCAGCACTTATGTCATCGCTCTTGTGTTAAAGACAGTTTTTTTGTTTGTTTTCCCTCTCAGTTTATGCCACTTGCTTTAGAGAACTGTTCTCTTTTGGCTTACCCCAAGATTTGTTCGTGAAATCATCCTCTTTAGTCATCTTTCTGAAATCTTATTGGTTATCAAAGACATTCTGCAGCCCTTCCTCATATGTAGTGGTGTAGAATCTCCGGCTCTTGTTGGAAGCTTAACTTTTTGTTTCCTTCTTCTGGTTACGATTGCATTATTTGTTTGACATATAAGGTATAAAAGAGTCATCTCTTTGGTACCATTTATAAAATAAAATCCTTTTAATGTTTATCTGAAGGCTCACAGCTACAACTTTAGTGCTAATCTAACTGCATTGACTTGCCTCAAAATACGTCAAATACCAGAACTAGCATATGTCCCAGTACAATTTCATGTCGTATTCAAGTTTTTATGTATTATAAGCACATTTTGTATTATTACATGTACTTGGTGTAGTTAACAGAAAGTCATATTTATTTAAATTTTATTGACATTGATGCATCATTTGTAAACGGTAAAATTTGGAGGCTTCTAGGTTTGGTGCATCTTAAATTTCATGCAAGTCTGAAGGTTGCATGAATACCTGCTTTGCTGATGAATAAATTTTCGGGAAGGTAAGCCATCCCAATTGCTTGATGCTTATGAGACTATGTAATCTCATAGTCATACCCTTCACAGAAGTGCTCTGAGGAATCCATTGTGATAAAAATATGAATTGACCATGTAATATACATATTCACCATAGTTTCATTTGAGACTCTCATAAAAGCTATACATGTTACATCCACAGGCTAAATTAAATGTATAAATCATTTATACAACGAAGTGTTTTATGTCTGAATTCATAGGATTTCTAAGTGCCTAGAATACTAATCACAAGAAAGGGATTCCTATGTCTTAGATTTTGATGTCTTACATGAAAACATATATACAGGCTTAAAATACACATCTACATTAGAACTTAAAGTATAATAAAAAAAAGAAGTATAAGTCTTAATCACCATGGAATATAACAATAGACATTAATTACATTCTAGTTCAATGGTCGAGATTAAGTGAGATCTGCCTTATTTACCTTCATGCATGGCTTTCAAATTTATAGGTTAAACAGTCTTGCCTTATTTGTAATAAGGTGGAATAATTTTAGGTCTCAGAAAATGTCATTTTGAAAGTTACCATAAAATGGCATAGTTCCTAAGCAATTGATATTTCCAGCAAAACATCTGTGTTAAAGTCATTAGTAAATATCACATATCAAAAAATGTGTCTAGAAAATAGAACCTTTAAGAAATAATTAAGTTCTAGAAAGTAAGAGGTTTAGAAATATAGCGATGTTCAAGCATTTAAAAATCAAAAGTAAATTTATCCTATTCTAATTCCATCTGTTTTTTTTATTTTCTTAATATTTACCCTCATGTCACTATATCATGGAGTGTTGTCTCATTATTACAATGGAAACTATATCATTCACTCTTGTCTTTATACTGCTCACAAGTAACAAAGACTATTATTTCTTAAGGTATTACACAGAATTTGAGTTTGAGAGCTAATAATAAATTTATCTATGATAGCCCTAGGCTGAACATTAAATTTTTGTTACCATCCAGAGAGTTCGTCTTTTTTACATAAACAGGAATAGGATGGAGACACTATTTTATTTCCTCTCAAAGCCTAAAATAAATCAAAACTAATAAATAAGTAACTGATTAAATAAAACAGTAAAAACCATGTTTCTTGTATCTAAAGAGGATTGAACTCCACAAAGTCGTAATCTAAAGCACAAAATCATTCAGTCTCCAACAGCGCATCCTCCCGTTCTGAGTATATTTGCATATGGATGTGTATTTATGTGAGCACAAAGGGGCTTCACCTAGGACCTATACCTCTGAAATTATGGTTTCTATTATTACCATTATTATTAATGCCTTATTTTGAAATAGTTTTACACTTAATTAAAAGTTTCAGAATAGTACTAAGTATCCCCATCTACTCATCACACACATCACTAAGCATAGCTGTTTCCCACATTTGCTTTTTAAATAATGTATCTTTTCCTCAAATGTTGAAATATTCCAGAGTAATAGACATGATGTCTCATTACCTCTAAATGTGTCAATACTGATAGCCTAATAATACGGAAATTCTCTTACATCAATAAAATGTAATCTTTCTTTGTACTTCATAATCTTCATATTTTCTACGAGTTCAGGCCAATAAGAAGTTGATCAAGGAATGAATGGACGGTATGTGAAATGAAAACAGGAGTCGACCTGAAGTATTCCCATTAGCCAAACTGAGGGCTATTTGAACATTAAACAAATAATAACAGTGATAGACTATAACCTATAAATAAAATCAGAATCCAGGAGTTCATACTGATGTCAATAAAATGAATAAATAAATGTCATAGAATGGAAAGTTTCTTTTTATAGTGTAATTTCTGCCTAAAAATGCGAAAGCAATGATGAAAATAGGACATCACAATTTGACAACTACAATAGTTACAATACATGCTTGCAAAAGTCATCAATGCCTGCTAAAAGCATCAAGAATGTGATGAAAAATAAGATATTTACATAGTCCCAAATTATTTCCTGCAGATCCTTATTGGTGCAAAAGAATACAACAACAGTTTTGTAATGGAAAATCTTAACAGACACCACCTTAACCAGGAGATAAACACTATCACCAACAATGACATGTCAAATGTTTTAAAATAATGCACTGAGAAGGATACAGAGGCAGTTTCATGATATTCTGAATAGACATATGTAACAAAAATTTAATAATGAAAAAACATAAGAAAGAGCCATATTAAGGAACATTCTTCAAAATAACTAGTGTACACTCTGCAAAATACTCTTATTTTTAAAAATATATATTGGTTTTGTTTGTTTTGCCCTATTTCCATGGTGGAACATATCGTTATTCCTGGTTCTTCACTGTTATTTTTCCCTTCTCATTGTATGTATTATACAGAATTGCTACACATAGCATAATGCACTCTAGATGTCACTGTGTGAAACTGCATTAATAGACCCCAATTTCAGCTCAGTTCAAAAGGTATTTACTGTGTGAACACCTAGGTTACAGACAATTTATCTTTCCCTTATCCATATAACAAAAACTCTTTCTTTGGCCTATCCATTACATTCAACCTTATAATATTATGATGACAATGATTCATCTCCCTTACTAGATTCTTCCTGTTCCAGTCATGTGAAATGTGAGCTCTGCTTCCCCTTCACCTTCCACCAGGATTATAAGTTCCCTGAGGTCTCCCAAGAAGTCAAGCAGAGGCCAATATCATGCCTCCTGTATAGCCTGTGGAAGTGTGAATCAAACCACATTTCTAAGGAGTTCATCCATGGTTCACTCACCTTTGTATTCCTAGTGTGCATAGATGGTAAATAAATTGAATTTTCAATCAGTGCCATATTTTTAAGTCTTGACACTTTCTCTTTTGTTGTGTACTAAAGCAGGACATGGGTCTTCTCATCATTTTTAGGGTCAGTTTATGTTTCCATATTATCCCAACTGCACTCAAAAGATTTACCCGCAGATCTAATTATTTCATCCCTGCAGTTGTAAACTAAGTTTTCGAAGGGAAACTCATGTGTATTTATCTTACCATTGATCATAAAGGCAGATATGCAAATATAGGTCAAAGAGGCATTCAAAGTTGGCCTCCCTGGAAGAGCTCAAAGCAATTCTTACAATAAATAATGTGGTACATGTAGTATTTTAAAATTGAATGCAAAAGCAAACTGGTTTTAAAAAGATAAAGAGCCCCATCTTTCACAAAGTTCCTCTAGAACATGCCTGAGATTGCAATCTCTTTAGGCTTTCTTCTCCTAAAGTAAGTGAAACATTTTTTTATTATGTGATTTTTCACTCTATTAACTAGTGATCAGATCAATTATGTACCCAACCATTTTTTTTTTTTTTTTTTCTGTTTGCAGGAAGAAGAAATTGATCCATTATTCTGTCTGGTTTGAAAAAAGGTCTAAAATAAATTTATATTTGGGAGTTTATTTTATTGTGCTGTTTTCTATAAGAAAATGCATAATTAGGAGGAAAATGTGCTAACAAAGATTCTCATGTAATTGTCCATATGAAAGGCTGATAATTAAGCCCAATACTGGTTACAGCTCACTTTTTCCAAAACCAAGTCCCTAATACAAGAGGCAATTCTGAGATACTGATTTTATACTTTAAGATAATAAAACTAGGTTCTAATTATTTCAGTGCCACTGAATGGTCTATAGTGGGCATTAAAACTCATTATCTGCATTCATATGTTTTGTTGGTTGAAATTATCTTCCCTTATCCTCCCTACAGGTGTAAGTAACAAAATGAGGCATCTAGAATTTCAAAATTGTTCTGATTTTTAAAATAAAAATTAAACAATTAGAATAAAACAAGTAGTATTTTATAGAGATTAGTAAGTATGGTTATTCAGGGGTTGCATAAAATTAGAAAAATAATATAATAATATTTATTGATGAATTGAATTGTGTATGACATGGCTAACACAGTATCCATACAAATAATTTTCAACCTTGCATGTCCTATTGAATTCAAATGGATTCAGCAAGCTACAATTCGTGCGTTAAATACAGCCAAAAGTCCAAATCCAGCCAAGAGGCCTCTTTTGGCTTGTGATATGGTTTGAATCTGTGTCCTCACCAACACCAAATCTCATGTTGGGTTGTAGTCCCCAGTGCTGGAGGTAGGGCCTGGTGGGAGGTGACTGGATCGCTGGGCTGGATTTCTCATGAATGGTTTAGCACTATCCCCTTGCTATGGTTCTCCTGATAGTGTGAGTTATTCTGAGAGCTGGTTGTTTAAAAGCCTGCAGCACCTCCCTCGGGGCTCTGTCTTCCTCCTGCTCCAGTCATGTAAAGTGTCGGCTAGACTTCCCCTTCCCCTTCCACTATATTTGTAAGTTTCCTGAGGCCTTTCCCAAAGTCTAGCAGAGGCCAACTTAACGCTTCCTGTACAGCCTGTGGAAATGTGAGCCAAACCTCTTTTCTTTATAAATTATCCATTGTCAGGTACTTCTTTATACTCATGTGAGAACAGACTAAAGCATCTTGTTTTTATAAATTAGTTTTTAGGATAACAATCACATCCATTCTTTTTGTAATGTCTATGGTTGCTTTCATGCTACAATGACAGAATGGAGGTTTTGTCATACGGACCAAGTGGCCTGCAAAACCTAAAACATTTACCATATTACCTTTAACAGAAAAAGTTTTCTGATTCCTGTATTAAAAGGAAATTTTCTGGCAAAATAGTTTCTGATGTCTGTAAATAGGTTACAGGTATTTGTTGATGATATGGAAAGCTTGATATAGATGCCAACTTGGCTTACATTTTCATACTAAGAAAGGATCTCTCTATTGCAACTTAGAAACCAATGTTAAACTAAAGAATTCCCATTTGATAGTGTAACCCATTCTCAAACTGAGTTAAGCAAATAAAACATTGCCACATGGGTATTGTTATTATATATGTAGAAGTAAATAAAATATTGCCAAATGGGTAATGTATATTATATATTTTCTAAAGGCTTGATCTTTGCAAACAGTTCCTTTACCTTATTTTTGCATTATGGACAATGCGATAGTTTAACTCACTGTAAAAATTTTAGTGCATTACTATTTCTTTCTACGCTTTTTAAAAACTAGATTTAGCTATATAACTTTTCAGTCACTGATGTGCACACTTATTTAGCAAAATCAATTATCCTTTCTATTGTAAATAAAGAGTGATAATCAGTTCAGGATACCACAAAGTAGGATTCCTGAAGAAATATCTTAAATATAAGGCCACTACTGAGGTAAGCCCTTGTACATTTGTGCTGGGGTTAGACCAATATCTTTTTCATTCGTGGTCATTAATTTTTATACTAAGGATTGAAAGTAATTTTTCTCTTTATATCTATAATGAAACATCTGCATATGAAAAGCAGAATTTAGTTTTTCCATTTTAGGGATAAAATACTTTTTGCTCATTGACTTTATGTTCAGTGTTGTAGTTGAAATGTTGGAGATTTTCTTGACTTTTCTAATTTGCTTTAAAATATAAATGTAACCTTATTTTTTATTTCATTTATATGCTATTTAAAGCCTTCTTGAATACTCCTGTGGAATTACATTTGAGGAATTGCTAATTAAACCCAATGGTTTCTCTAACCATCCATAACACTGAAACCGGAATGTGTAAGTGACTTCACTTCTCTTTGTAATACTCCTCTTTTCTTGAGCTGCTTCTACTAGTTACACAGTATTTGTAAAAATGGTACCTAAAAGAATAATTCTATTTTATTGTAAATATTTCTGGGAGTTTCCAAAAACAATTGAGCTTGCACTCATTAGGTTGTAGAAAGGAAACTGAGAATAGAAAATTTAAGATTACTTTTTTTTTAATCAAAATCTGGCTCGTTAAGATTACACAGGAATTTAATGACATTTCTTTGTTCCAAGTTAGTGCACTATCTTGCATATTTAAATAGGATTACAAGGACTGTCAATGTATTTGAACTGCATAACTAGTGCAATGTGTGTGACCTCCAAACTTATTCAGTTAATTTAATGAAATGGGCAAAATTAATACTACTCGATTAATTAGACATTGAGCACATATTTGTCAGCTTTTTCTGAATCAACTTGTTTCTTGTTATTATTCAAGTTACAGAATGTAAATTTAATAACTATTTTATTTGTTACTGGTTATATGTGTAAGAAGAGTCACATCTTCCAAGTAGAAAAATTTCACTCAAAATTAAATCACAGGAGACTCTATCTCAGCCTCCTTTAATAAAAGGCCTTCAGGTATACATGTAAATCTAACTTTTAAATAACGCTTTTTGGAATTTATAATTTTATTTTAGTTTTAAATTATTGCTTTGGTTTAGCTCTGGGATTTTTCTTCCTTAGAGGCATAATTAACTAATGAAAAATTGTTATTTCTCAGAAAGTAAAAAATAAATATAATATTTGCATACAAATGAGAAAATATGAAGTCAACAAGTTTAATAAAAACAATGGATTTAAATTACATTAGGGCAGCTTTACATATAGAACCTTCAAGAGAAGAGGCAAGAATTAATCATTGTTTAAAGGTATACAAGATTATTCAAATAATTTAACAGTATAAAGTAGTTTTTATTATAATAATTATTTTTTTATGACTCCAAAACATTCCTTTCAATTACTTCTTAGAGCTAATATCTATATATATTTGTCAATACTTACAAAAATTCCAACAATTTGGACTCTCTAGTCCTATTTTATGCCCAACTTTTTAATTTTTTCTTTTCATTATGATTAACACTGCGTTTTACAAACTGCTTAAAGTGGAGGTTACCAGACTTGATTTTTCCTTCTTCCTGAATTGCATCACCTTTCCCTGTTGCAAACCTTGGAACATGGAAATCACATGGAACATTAGAAAACAGTCAAAAGTGGAGAGAGGGATAAATGAATTTGTGCCAATGCAAAAACGATAAACTTTATTTTTCCATGGATGCATCAATTTGGTAAACACACATATCGTGACGATGGGGTAGTGTATTAGGGATCTCAAGATATATATATACACACTATTAGTTTTGTCCTGCTAGAGAACATATATATATATATATGAACCCCCCATATATATAGGAACTCTATATATATAAGTACTCTCATATATATATGAACTCTCTTATAAATATATATATAGGAGTTTATTATTAACTTACCCTATGACAAGTTTCCACCAATAGGCTGTCTGCAAGCTTGAGGAGCAAGGAGAGTCAGTCCGAGTCTCAAAACTGAAGAACTTTGCGTCCAGTGATCCAAGGCAGGAGGCATCCAGTACTGAAGAAAGATGTCGGCTGGGAAGCGAGGCCAGTTTCTCCTTTTCATGTTTTTCTGCCTGCTTTATATTCGCTGGCAGCTGATTCAATTGTGCCCAGCAGATTAAGGGTAGATCTGCCTTTCCAAGCCCACTGACTTAAATGTTTAACTCTTTAGGCAACACCCTCACAGACACACCTGGGACCAATTATTTTATATCTTTTAATCCAATCAAGTTGACAGTATTAACGATCACAGGTAGTTAATTTTATATGTCAATGCAGCAGGCCTATGATTCCCAGTTGTTTGGTCAAATGCTAATCTAGATGCTGCTGTGAGGTATTTTGTAAATGTGATTAACATTTACAACAAACTTAACTGTAAAGAAAAGAGCTTATTCTCCATAAGGCAGGTGGGCCTCATCTGATCACTTGAATTCCTTAGTGTGTCCAGAATTGGTGGGCTCTTGGTCTCACTGACTTCAAGAATGAAGCCGTGGACCCTTGTGGTGAGAGTTACAGTTCTTAAAGATGGTGGGTCTGGAGTTTGTTCCTTCTGATGTTCGGATGTGTTCGCAGTTTCTTGCTTCTGGTGGGTTCGTGGTCTTGCTGGCTTCAGGAGTGAAGCTGCAGACTTTCGCAGCATTACAGCTCTCAAGGCGGCACCATCTGGAGTTGTTCCTTCCTCCCTCCGGCGGGAGTTGTTCATTCCTCACGGTGGGCTCGTGGTCTCACTGGCCTCAGGAGTCAGGCTGCGGACCTTCACAGTGAGTGTTACAGCTCATAACGGGCGGCATGGACCCAAAGAGTGAGCAGCAGCAAGATTTATTGCTAAGAGCGAAAGAACAAACCTTCCCCAGTGTCCTGAGCAACCTGCCACTGCTGGCTCTGGAAGCTTACTTTTATTCTTTCATCTGCCCCCACCCTCATCCTGCTGATTGGTCCATTTTGCAGAGAGGTGATTGGTCTATTTTACAGAGAGCTCATTGGTCCGTTTTGACAGAGTGCTGATTGGTGCGTTTACAATCCTTTAGCTAGACACAGAGTGCTAGACGTAAAGGCTCTCCAGGAGGGGCTCATGGGGAGGCTCCAGCATGGGGGGCTGCATTAGGTGCGGAAACTGAAGTTTCCCAGGGAGCAAGGAATTCCGCCTTAAAAAGGTAACATAGAAATCTTATCTGAGTTTGCAGCCTGCCAGCCTGCCCCATGAGTTTGGATTCAAGACTGTGACTTCAACTCTTGTCAGTGTTTCCAGCTGGCTGGTCGGACCTACAGATTTCACACTTGCCAGACTCCACAGTCCCTTAAGCCAAATCGTTATAATCTCTCTCTCTCCCTTTCGTACGCAAATATCCCAGCTCCTTTTCCCAACTTTGTTTGTCTACCCAATTCCCAATGAAAGAGTTTATATGTAATTTTGTTAAATACAATCGAAGGTTTTTTTGGCATAATATTTGCAAGTTAGAGTTAGGAAAATAGTTAAGAAAGATATCGGGTAAGTGATGGAAAATAGGTCATACTCATGGATAATTGATTAAGTAGAAACACCAGAGAGGATAATAAAAAGTTGACATTAACAGTTTTTAAATACCTTAAAATGAAAGTCTCTGATGAATATCGGCAATAGTCTTACTTAGCATTCTAAAATTATTGTCCAGTGGCAGGGAAGTAGAGCTTTCTGGGGGAAGTCCAAGACCAGGGCTTGGGTAGAGTTGGCATGTGGTGAATAACTACTTCTTGGTTCAGACACACGTTTTCTCATCCTGTCCTCACATGGCAGAGGAGATAAAAGATGTCTCTGGGGGCTCCTTCATAAGGGCACTTATCTCATTCGTGAGAGGTCCACCCTCAGGACTTAATGACCTCCCAAAGTCCCAAACTCCTAATACCATCACAGTGAGTATTAGGTTTCAGCGTATCAGTTTCGGGGAACATAAACATTTTGTCTCTAGCACCCATACAATTAAAAGCTCTTAGAGGTTTTCAGTAATGCTTTAAAGAGATCCTGCAACAAATTCTTTGGAGAGCACAAGTGTAGTGTAATTTTCTAATTAATGTATAAAACTTAATTATAGTGCAGCCTTTGAGTGTGTATATTTAGTGGGAGAGAATTACTAACACGTAGGTGATACACATTTCTATCATTTAGTTTCAAAAGTTTAAACTTTTTTCATCTTAACTCTTACTTTTCATGCCACCAGATCATACCACCAGATTAATTTGAAGCAAATTCTGTATATTTTATATGTATATAAATATTTCTTTCTTACAATTTTTACATTGCGATTTAATTTACCCTAAACATTGCCTGTTTAAATTGTACAATTGAGAGGTATTTATTTAATTTGGAGAACAGCTTTCAGTAGATATCTGTTTTTATATTCTGTATAAATCTTCCACCCTGTGAGATTACCAAATTTGTCCTATGTTTGTCTATTGAACCCCAAATAAAGGATCTGATTATTTGTTTGCCTTAGAGATTTTCATCTATGTAATGATTACTTTTATGTTACATTATCTTTTCTTAGAAGCTAAACATTTTTTCTGCAGCTCTTACTTAAATGTTGGTCAATCTATTTGGATTAGAGAGATCGACAGAGTTGAAACTATTATAGTTATTTGAAACTGTTCAGGTTGTGGTGGTGGTATCAGGTCTGTTGAATTTTACCTGTGCTATACAAAATTATACTCTTATTATTCTCTTACATAGTACTACAGCTTTTAGTACTCCTAGATTTATACACAGTTTATAGAAAAATTAGAGAGTTTAATGCAATTAGTTAAGAGAGTGTAAATAATAAAGAAGAGAGAATACATTTAAAACCGGGTGTTTTGGAATTGAATTAATATACCATGTAATTCCCAGAAGTAAAATTGTTTTAAATTTTTAGTAAATGTTTTTAAGAGATCATCAAGCATTTAATATTAAATCCAGCAGGCAATTGCAAAAATTTAAACATGTACACAAAAATAAACATGTACACAAAAAGAAAATGTAACAAGCTGCACATTTCTTTCTTTCTTTTTTTTTTTTTTTAGTCGGAGTCCCCGCTCTGGCTCTGTCGCCCAGGCTGGAGTGCAGTGGTGCGAACTCGGCTCACTGCAAGCTCCGCCTCCCGGGTTCATGCCATTCTCCTGCCTCAACAAGCTGCACATTTCTATCATTTCGTTTCAAGAGTTTAAACTTTTTTCATCTTAGCTCTTACTTTTTATGCCACCAAATCATACCGCCAGATTAGTTTGAAGCAAATTCTGTATATTTTATATATATGTGTGTGTGTATATATATATAACAATTTTTATATTGTATTTTAATTTACCCTAAAAATTGCCTGTTTAAATTGTACAATTGAGGGATTTTTATTTTATGCAAAAAGGTTGTGCAATCATCGCTATTACCTAATCCCACCGTATTTTTATCACCCCCCAAATAAATGCCATACTCATTACGGCAAATGCTATGCCTATCTACTTTCTTTCTCTATAAATTACCTAATCTTGGCATTTTATATAAATAGTATTTTTGAGTCTGGTTTCTTTTACTTAGTGCAGTGCTTTTACACTTTATCCATATTTTTCTGTTTATGAATATTTCATTATTTTACGAAAAAATAATATTTCATTGTATAGGTGTACCCCATTTTGTTTAGTCAGTTCATCAATTGATGGACATCTGTGTTTTGACAGTGTTTTGTCTGTTATGACAAATGCTGCTATGGAATGCAGTACAATTTTTTGAATAGGCTTATGTTTTCAATTCTCTGAAATGTGTACCTAGGGTTGCATTGCTGGTCATAGAATAACTCTAACTTTCTAATGTACTTTCCAAAATGACTGAAGCATTTTAAATTTCCATCATCAATGATGGAAATAAAGTCATATAAATAAGTACTTTACTTAATATCACAAATATTTACTTCTCTGTTTTCTTCTAGAGGTTTATCATTTAAGCTCTCACGTTTTGATATTTGATTCATTTTGCAATTTTCTTTTTGTGAATATGTATAGTGTAGAGTAAGGGTGTAATGATTATTTTGTATGTGGATAGTCAGTTGTACTAGCACTATATGTGGAAACCGTTCCTTTCCCCATCAAATAGTCTTAAAAACCTTCTTAATATATGAATTGATCATAAATGTAAAGGTTTATTTATGGATTCCCGACTCTATTCCATTGATCTATATGAGTTTCCTATGTGTGTACCACACTGCTTGTATTACTTTATGACTTTCCTAAACTTTGTGCCCCACTGTTTTTATTACTATAGCTTCATAGTAAATTTGATAATAAGGAAAAGTGAATTATCTAACTAAATTTTATTATGACTGCTTTGGTTCTTCTAGATTCTTTAAATTTCCATGTGAGTTTTAGGATCAGTTTATAAATATATTTAAAAAGCCACTAGAATATTGATAGAGATTGCACTGAGTTTGTAGATCATTAGCAGAAATATTAGTTATCCAAGGACATGTGATGTCTTTTCATTAATATCTTTAAATAATATTTTGTAAAATTCGGAGTACAAGTCTGACTCTCTTTTGTTAAACTTATCCCTAAGTATTTGTAGTTTTGCTATTGTAAATGAAATTATTTTATCTTTTTCAGTTTTGGCTGTTCAGTCTTAGGTGCAGACATACAACTGATTTTATATATTGACTTGTACCCTGCAAACTTGCTGATGTTGCTCTAATGGGTATTTTGGATTCCTTGGTGTACATATAAGATCATGTCATGTGAAAAGAGATAGTTTTCATTCTTTCTAATCTGAATGCATTTTACTTTACTTTCTTGTCAAATTGTCCTAGATAGCACCAAATGTACAATGGTGAATAAAAGTGGTGAGAGTGAATATCTGCATCTTGTTTCAGTTATTAGTGAGAAAACATTCAGTCTTTTACCAATTAACATTAACCCATTTATGCCTGAGATGGCAAATTTTGTATTTTTGCAATCAGACCTTGGTGATAACCTTAAGCAGTAGGCTATAAATAACTCTCACATCCTTAGCATTCCAATAATGGAACACTAGGCATAAACAGGGAAAGCAATATATTAGTAGAGAGCTTTTTATACTTGTCCTTTATTTGTTTGCAGGAAATTTCTTCTATTTCTAATTTGTTGAGTTTTCTTTTACCATGAAAATGCATTATATTTTGTCAAATAAAATTTTCTGCATTTATTAAGATAATAATGCCCTTTGTTCTAACAATATGGTATATTACATTGAATGTCATCTTCTGAGTCAACTTTGTATTCCTCATGTCTGAGAATTTCATGGACCTGGTGCACAAATATTTTACTGTACTGTTGGATTTATTTTGCTAATATTTCATTGAGAATATTTTGTATCTTCATAACAGATATTGGCTTTCTTTTTTTTGTGATATTTTTGTCTGGCTTTAATGTCAGAGTAATAGAAGCCTCATAGAATAAACTTAGAAGTGTTCTCTCCTATTCTGTTTTTGGAAGAGATTCTTAAGAATTGATGTTACATATTCATGATGTACAATCTTTTCAGTAAGCTGTTGGATATGTATTTTGTTGAGGATATTTGCATGTATATTCATAGAGTGCATAAGATCTGTTGTTTTCCTTACTTGTGAAGTCTTTGGCTTTTGGTGATAAGATAATCCTAGCCATGTAGAATAAGTTTGGAAAGGATTACTTCTCTTTTTTTTTGGAAGATTTTTGAAAAAGATAATTGTATATTTTCCTTTAAATATTTTATAGAATTCCCCAGTGTAGCCATCTGGTCCTGGGCTTTTCTTTGTTAGGAAGTGTTTGATTATTGACTTAGTCTTTTCGTTTTCACAGAAGTATGTTCTGATTCTTCAAATTTTTTGAGTGATATGTGTTTCTAGGAATTTGACTATTTCACCTATTTCATCTAATTTTTGGTATGCCACTGTGCATAGTATATTTTAATAATTTTTATTTCTGTAAGTTCTGTCATATCGTTGCCACGTTAAATCCTCCTGTTAGTAATTTGAATCTTTATGCTTTTTTCTTAGCCAACTGAGCTACATGTTTTTCAGTTTTATTCATCTTAAAAAAATTTTTGTTGATGTTTAAAATTATTTTTCTCTTCTCTATTTAGTTTATCTCTAATTTAACATTTAGTATTTTCCTTCTTCTTCTACCTTTGGGTTTAGTTTGTTCCTCTTCTTTCTCTGCATCATTGCCAGCATTTGGTATTATTATTGTTGTTGTTATTATTATTATTATATTAATTTTCATCATTCTGTTAGGCAAAGTGAGACATGTTATTGTGGTTAAAATTTATATCTCCTGTATCATTGATGATGTTGAACATATTTTATATGTTTATTTGCCATGTGAATGTACTTTTCAGTGAAATGTCTGTGTCTTTTGCCCATTTACCTTTGTACTTTTTGTTCAATTACTGTTGAGTTTTGATAATTAAAAAAAAAATTTCTAAATGCAAGTCTTTTGCTGAATATATTGCTTACAAGTATTTTCTCACAATCTGTGGCTTTTCTGTTCATCATTCAACTTTTAGCACAGTAATAGTTTTTAATTTTAATGAAGTCCAATTTATCATTATTTCCCCATTTATATTGTTCTTTCAATGTGAAATCTAAGAAGTATAGATTATCTTCCATCTCACCCCACTGCCTCCAGAAGTTTTATAATTCTATATTTAACTTCATTATGCTTGCATTTTGAGTTCATTTTTTAAATTATACTTTAAGTTCTGGGAAACATGTGCAGAACGTGCAGGTTTGTTACATAGTTATACACGTGCCAAGGTGGTTTGCTGCACTCATCAACCTGTCATCTACATTAGGTATTTTTCCTAATGTTATCCCTCCCCTAGCCCCCCACCCCACAACAAGCCCTGATATGTGATGTTCCCCTCTCTGTGTCCATGTGTTCTCATTGTTCAACTCCCATTTATGAGTGAGAACATGCATTGTTTGGTTTTCTGTTCCTGTGTAAGTTTGCTGAGAATTATGGTTTCCAGCTTCATCCATGTCCCTGAAAAGGAATGAACTCATTCTTTTTTATGGCTACATAATATTCCATGATGCATATGTGCCACATTTTCTTTATCCAGTCTATCATTGATGGGCATTTGGGTTGGTTCCAAGTCTTTGCTATTGTGAACCGTGCTGCAATAAACATACGTGTGCGTGTGTCTTTATAGTAGAATGATTTATAATCTTTTGGGTATATATCCAATAATGGAATTGCTGGGCCAAATGGTTTTCCTGGTTCTAGATCCTTGAGGAATCACCACAGAGACTTCCACAATGGTTGAACTAATTTACACTCCCATCAACAGTGTAAAAGTGTTCCTATTTCTCCACATCCTCTCCAGCATCTTTTGTTTCCTGACTTTTTAATGATCGCCATTCTAACTGGTGTGAGATGGTATCTCATTGTGGTTTTGTTTTGCATTTCTCTAATGACCAGTGATGATGAGCTTTTTCTCATATGTTTTTTGGCCACATAAATGTCTTCTTTTGAGAAGTGTCTGTTTATATCCTTTGCCCATTTTTTGATGAGATTTTGTTTTGTTTTGTTTCCTTGTAAATTTGTTTAAGTTCCTTGTAGATTCTGGATATTAGCTCTTTGTCAGATGGATAGATTGCAAAAAATTTCTCCTACTTTTTAGGTTGCCTATTCATTCTGATTATCATTTCTTTTGCTGTGCAGAAGCTCTTTAGTTTATTTAGATCCCATTTGTCAATTTTGGCTTCTGTTGCCATTGTTTTTGGTGTTTTAGTTATGAAGTCTTTGCCTATGTCTATGTCCTGAATGGTATTGCCTAGGTTTTCTTCTAGAGTTTTTATGGTTTTAGGTCTTATTTTTAAGTCTTTACTCCATCTTGAGTTAATTTTTGTATAAGCTGTAAGGAAAGGGTCCAGTTTCAGTTTTGGCGAACCAGTTTTCCCACACCATTTATTAGATAGAGAATCCTTTCCCAATGCTTGTTTGTGTCAGGTTTGTCAAAGATCAGATGGTGGTAGATGTGTGGCATTATTTCTGAGGTCTCTGTTCTGTTCCATTGGTCTATCTATCTGTTTTGGTACCAGTATCATGCTATTTTAGTTACTGTAGCCTTTTAGTATAGTTTGAAGTCAGGTAGCGTGATGCCTCCAGCTTTGTTCTTTTGGCTTAGGATCATCTTGGATATACGGGCTCTTTTTTGGTTCCATATGAAATTTAAAGTATTTTTTCTTTAATTTTGTGAAGAAAGTCAATGGTAGCTTGATGGGGGATAGCACTGCATCTACAAATTACTTTGCACACTATGGCCATTTTCACAATATTGATTCTTCCTGTCCGTGAGTATGGAATTTCCATTTATTTGTGTCCTCTCTTATTTCCTTGAGCAGTGGTTTGTAGTTCTCCTTGAAGAGGTCCTTCACATCCCTTGTAAGTTGGATTCCTAGATACTTTGTTCTCTTTGTAGCAATTGTGAATGGGAGTTCACTCATGATTTAGCTCTCTGGTTTTCTGTTATTGGTGTATGGGAATGCTTGTGATTTTTGCACATTGATTTTGAATCCTAAGACTTTGCTGAAGTTGCTTATCACCTTAAGGAGATTTGGAGCTGAGATTATGGGGTTTTCTAAATATACAATCATCATCTGAAAACAGAGACAATTTGACTTCCTCTCTTCCTAGTTGAAAACTTTCATTTCTTTCTCTTGCCTAATTGCCCTGGCCAGAACTTTCAATACTATGTTGAATAGGAGTAGTTAGAGAGGACATCCTTTTCTCATGTCAATTTTCAAAGGGAATGATTCTAGCTTTTTCCCATTCAGTATGAGTTAATTTTTATGTAGGTTGTCTGACTTTAGATTCTGGGTTTTTTGTTTTTTTTTTTTTTCTTTTTCTTTTTCTTTTTTTTTTTTGCTTGTGGGTATCTCACTGCTTTGGGCAAATTTGTTGAAAATGCTATCATCCTCAGTTGAATTGCTTTTGCACCTTTGTTAAAACACTGTTTGACATAGTACAAAACTATTTCTGGCATTTTTATTTTGTGCTATTGATTTAGGTGTCTATCCCTTTTTCACTACTATATTCTTTTATTTACTAGAGTTGGCCTTAATATTGGGTAGAGTGATCCCTCCCACTTTTTTTCTGATTTTTCAATGTCATTATAATTATACAGATCTAGACCTTATATATATAATTTAGAATAAACTTACTCTTAAGAAAGAAACATTGCTTGAATTTTGATAAGAATTTTATTTATTGGCCGGGTGCAGTAGCTCACACCTGTAATCCCAGCACTTTGGGAGGCCAAGGCGGGCAGATAACGAGGTCAGGAGTTTGAGACCAGCCTGACCAACATGGCGAAACCCCGTCTCTACTAAAAATACAAAGCAAACAAACAAAAAAATTAGCCAGGCTTGGTGGCGGGCGCCTGTAATCTCAGCTACTCAGGAGGCTGAGGCAACAGAATTGCTTGAACCCTGGAGGCAGAGGTTGCAGTGAGCTGAGATGGTGCCACTGCACTCCAGCCTGGGCAACAGCGTGAGACTCTGTCTCAAAAAAAAAAAATTATTAAACATCAACATCTGCACCATATTCCGTCCTCCAATACATAAATGCACTATGTCTCTTCATTTATTTAGCACTTCTTTAAATTGTTAGCAGCAATTTATATAATTTGCAGTATATAGATTGTATTCATGTGTGGTTAAGTTTATACGTAACCTACATATTTGATTTTATTTGGAACAATTATAAATGCTATTGAGTTTTAAATTTTGGCTTTCATATGCTCATTTTTAGTATGTAGAAATGTAATTGATTTTTGCGTATTGACCTTAACCCCTGCAACCCTGTTGAACTCACTCATTGGTTCAATGACGGATTTTAGTTGTTTTTCTTTTTAACATAGGAAATCATGACATCCTGAAATACTGAGTTTTCTTTTTTCCATCTTATTGCATGAAAGTTTTTTTTTGTTGTTCTTCTTCTTCCTCTTTTTATAGACAATCATGACAACTTCAAAAAATGAGAGTTTTATTCCTTTTCTTTAGTTACAATATCTTTAGTTTTCATTTATTTTTCTTTCTTATTACAGTTGGTAGGACTTCCAACATTGTGCTGAATGAAAGGGTACATATTTGTCTTGTTCCAAATATTACAAGGAAAGCATTAAGTCTTTTATGCTTAAGTATGATGCTAGTTGTAGATGTTTTGTATGTCTTCTTTATCAAGTAAAGAAAGAACCCCTCTGTCCTGGTTTGCTAAGAGTGTTATAAATGAGTGTTGATTGTCAGTGCTTTTTCAGATGCATTTATATGATCATATAATATTTTTTTCTTTAGTCTGTTGATGTGGTAGATTCCATTGATTGTCTCTCAAAGGAGGGACCAGATTAGTATAAATGGAATAAATATACTAGGTCATGAAATGCGGTTCTTTTTAAACATTGCTGTATCTGATTTACTAATATTTTATTGAGGATATTTGCACACATTTTTGAGTTTGCCTACTTTCTCTTAGCATGATACATTTGAGATTCTTTTTTGTTATACGTGTCTGTAGTTCATTTCTTTTTGTTATTTTTATTTCATGGGTAGATAGAATTTGTCTATTTTCTGATTTAGGGACATTTGGGTTAATTTTTGTAGCTATGAATTAATGTTTCATAAACATTTGCATAAGGTTGTGTGGAAACCTTTTTCTGCATTAAACACCAAGCAGTGGGATCCGTAGTTCATATGTTAAAAGTATAATTAAATTTTTAGGGAACTACAGAGTATTTTCCAGAGTTGACGTGCAATTTTGCATTCTTTCGAACAATATGTGAAATTCTCAGTTGCCTTTTCATCCAGGCCAGCTTTTGATACTGTGAATTTTGTTTGTTGGTTTGCATCAATTGGATCTATTCTTGTAGGAATGTCATAAGAGATTCTATTTTGGTATTAATTTGCATTTCCCTAATTCCTAAAGTTGTTGAACATCTTTTGATGTGTTTGTCTTTTCGCTGCAATTTTTTAATTGTTGTAGTATAAATCATATATTTTGGTCCCCCTTTTATTAGCTTTGTTGCTTTATTACTAAATTTTGATGTTTCTTTCTATATTTTAAATACAATTATTTTAACAATGTTTTCTCCCAATCTATGACTTGCGTCTTCATTTTCTTAATTTTTTGAGCAGCAGAGGTTATTATTTCTTATGAAATCTAATTCACTGATTTGTTTTTATATAGATTATTCTTTGTTTTTTCTAAGAAGTCTTTGCTTTCCTCGAGGTTAGAAGCATTTTCTCATATACATTGTTCTAGAAGTTTTATAGTTTTATTCTTTATACTTAGGTATCTGATCCATTTTACATTAATATTTATATATATCATGTGAAATGAATTGGGGTTATTTGTGTGTGTGTCAAATTTATATTTACTTCATTCCCAAATGCATAATATATAATGTTTACATACATTACATACATTGACTGTTATGTTATTAAATTTTTAAGCATTGTTTATAAACTTGATGTATCTACACATTTATGTACTGTATTAAAAATTGATTAAGACTTAAGGAAGCATGCATTTTTGTGTCCATTTTATTTTAAATTTCAAATAATTAGTATATTCAAGATGTCTCAGCCTAAGGCTTTCTCCCACCCCTAGTGGCTTGATTATGTATTCAATAATTTAAAAGACAAATCTCTTTAGAATTCTTTAGGTAGTGTAATACCAAGATTAAAAAAAAAATAATAAGCTTTTCTATGCAATTTAGAGATACAGGTATGGGGATGTGTGTATAATACAACTATTTAAAATATTTAATACTCAAGTGTAAAACTAAAAGTAAAGAAAGTTTAGCACCGACAAGGCACATGTATACATATGTAACAAACCTGCACGCCCTACATGTACCCTAGAACTTAAAGTATAATAAAAAAAAAAAAGAAAAGAAAAGGAGAAATTCCCCATTCCTCATGTTTGGGTATGTGTTTTCAAATTTCCCATTTCTCATGATTTGTTATGTGTTTTCTTTGGAATGTAAATTCACCTTTTGGGGGGAATTAAGTTTCGGGCCACCAATGCCATATTTAAATTGTTTATAAAGAATGTTATTTATAAAAGAATAAAAAATAAAGCCCTGAAAAAAAAATAAAATAAAACATAGTTAAAGAGACAAGAGAGGCTGCTAAAAGTATCTATATATTACAATATTCAAGTTGGACCAAAGGCTGACAACAATCAAACAAAAAAATGCTAATGAAAACTGTGTTTGCACTATCATTTGCATAGGAAGGCTTCTAGGGAATAGACTTCCAATGTAACAGAAAAGAATGTAGGCATTAAGAATAAGAGCATATCGTTATTCAAAAGAAAAGCTGACAGAGGAGAAATAGCAATTATATTATTAGCCTTTGTAAATTATGACATTCACTGAAAAGTTAATATTTTCCTCTAATTCGAAGTCTCAGTTTTACCTAATACATTTTTTCTAATACACTTTTTCTTTAATCAATAACTTGTCTTCTGCTCATTGATGTGCATATCTGTTGCTGAGCCAACATCAAAATGATTTAATTAATGAAGATTTGTAAAACTTTGATATTATTTAGGCAAAGTTTACACAAAATATTTTATACATTTTATTTTTCATATGAATTTTAAATTTAAATTTAAGACTTATGAGGAAATACAATATTCAAATAAAATTATGCTATATGACTAGGGAAAATAGGGAAATCTAATATTTTACCACTTATTGTTTCATTTGCAAATTATTCATTAGTCTCCATTTATGGAAATAAAATTTTAGTTTATACCTTAGATTTTTTATATCAATAAACCACGTTTATTTTTGTTAATTAATTATGTGTTTATTATATAATTTTGAATGCTACTGTTAAAAGTATCTTTAATTTTCTGTCTTATTATTCTGAACTTATTATTAATATTAATCCACACTATTAATTCTAAATAGTAACCTCATAGATGGCCAAATGACTGTGCACTGCTATTTGTTTTCAATTGCTGATAATAAAAAAATAAAAACATCTATTTCTGTGAAAACAGTTAAAACATACAAATTTTTATATTAGTTTCTAAATAATCTATAAAAAGTGAATACTTATCCATTCAACCAAATGGATATATTTTAAGGTTGACTTAATGTACAAGTGGTCATGTATTTTTAAATATTTTATTGTTATTTTAAAATTTCATTTTTATCATGGTAATGCCAACTTTATTAATGATAGACGAGAAATTATTTTTCAACATGAGGTGTAAACCACTTTATTTTATCAAAATAATTGATGAAATGTTTGTTTGCTCATTTGTTTATTTTCAATTCTCATGCTCACTTTAAGTTTTGAAAGTCTTTCTGAAATATATCTTATAATACAGGCACAATGGAGGATCCCTTTATATCTCCCCACTGAGAAATAAAATCGTGAATAGGGCTCTTTTAGCTATTCTCGGGTGTCTTATAAAAATACAGGTGCTTTACTGATTGTTTTTCACTGTTACATTTCAAATTAAACTCCTTATTATTCAAAAAGCAGATTCACCTGTGTGTTGCCATTGACAGACACATCTTCTCATGCTCCTCTTCCAGGCCGACTTTTAGGAAGTCAATGGACTAACCAAGTGATCTTCCTCTGTCTTACTTCAACTATCACAACTATATCCACTTTCTTTCTTCATGCCCAAAATGAACATTTGCCCTAAATAATTTCATGAATTTAAATAAAAGTACAAGTGAATTTCCTATGAAATCATTACTTTTTTCCACTATTCTCATTCTGCAAAACATTTAATAAAGGTTCAATGTAATTATAAAATGCAGTGTTCTGTCTGTATAAACCAGTTAGCAAAATCATAGAATTAAAGAAAATGTGCGCTGATTTCAAAATGAATTGTCTGCATTAATTTTCCTTGAGCAATTAACTCTATGTGCCTTGAATATAGGAGAAAATAATTAACAAAATGAGTAGTAAATATATGTGTATGTATTTCTGTTTGTATACCTATTTTATACATTAATAAATCTAAATGTAACACTAATAACAACATTTTGATATTGTTTAGGCATTAGTGGTTGAGCTGTATCCTAAGCTGAATTTTGTTCTTTCTATATACTTGTAGATTATTTTACAATGAAAATGTTATTCACACTTATCCCATAGATCCTGATAACAAGTCAAAGATAGCAACTTACTTAATATCAAAAGAATGTTAAAACTGAAATTTTGTCATGATATGGTGCAAAGAGTTAGGAGAACAGCTAAAAAAATGGTTATACGGAATGAATTAAAAGAAGTTAAAAGTCACAGAGGTATCTTTATATTTTGTTTAATTTTAACAAAAATATGAAACTGTTACGGAAAGATTCTGCTCTGATGAGTACCATCTGGTCTTATTTTGTTATATAACAATTTGCATAAAATCTATTAAGTTTTCTGTATTGCATGCTTCAGGAATTTAATAACCCAGAATTATGGATGATATATAGTACTTGGCAACAAACGTTAATAAACAAATATTGTATTTCTAGCTAGAAATGCATATAGAAACTAATATGTAATTTTAGGTAAAATGAAGCTATGGCAAATTGTTTTTATTATTTTTAGTAATTAATTTGCTCCAATTAAGAAGGTGTGATTTGTATTTCTGTGATTCTAATTCTTTAGAGTACTAAAGAAAATGAAGTTTCAACATTAACTTGGTAACTTTTAATGTGTATCATATAATTCTTCTTAATCTCTCTTATTCTCTCACTCATTTTCTCTTCTTTAAAACATAATGAATCCACATGAAATTCTCTATTAAATGTAAAATAAAAGCAAGTGCTAAAAAAGAAATTATATATACAAAGTATCTGCAGTGCCTTGTGTATAACAAAGTTGCTACTCCTTTTCATTCTGTTAGAAAGTTATTATTCTCTCTCTCTGAAATCTGAATTATTCCTAGATTTGGCTTCTTCTCAAGTAAAGAATACTGAAAACATATTTTCAGTGATTTTTTTTTTCTTTTTTGACAGTGTCTACCTCTGTTGCCCAGGCTGGAATGCAGTAGTATGATCTTGACTCACTGCAACTTCTGACTTCCTGATTCAAACGCTTCTCCTGCTTCAGCCTCCTGAGTAGCTGGGATTACAGGCACATGCCACCCTGCCTGGCTAATTTTTGTATTTTTAGTAGAGACAGGGTTGCGCCATAGTCACCAGGCTGGTCTCGAACTCCTGACCTCAACGATTCACCCATCTCAGTCTCCCAAAATGCTGGGATTACAGGCGTGAGCCACCACGCCCGCTTATCACAGTGCTCTTTTAACATAATACCTACACATCAGATACATGTATGCTGTTTTCATATCGTACTAAAGGCAAGGTTATTAAACAATGCCAATGTATTCAGCCTTTTTTATGAGATCCTCTACCTACAAATTGCAAAGTTCTCTAAAATCTATGTGTATCTACTATCAAGATGATAGTACAGTACTTAAAAACATAGACTTTGGATTCATAGATCCCTATACCCAAGTCTGCATTTCACCTCAAGTTACCTGAGGGAACTGAGACAAAGAGTTTCTTTCTAATTGTATTTTTTTTTTTTTTTTTTTTTTACAATATGAAAACCTAATACAAATTACTATGCACGGTTAATGTGTAGATTAAGCAGAATGGAAAATATGTTGTTATGCTTGGTCCAGAGAAATAACACAAACAATACTAGCATTTTTAAAGCCATTCATTTTTGTGTCTGTTCAAAACCGTGAAGTATTCTGTCTTTATAAACTATAACTTGTGGAACCAAACAAATAGAAATATTTGTAATATTCCTAAGACATATAACAAGTTTATACCATTAGAATACTTTATTTGATCAAACAGTGGTACAGTGAGAGGGTGTGTATGTATGAATGTGTGTGTGTTTGTACATATGCTCTCCTTTGCATCTGTCATACCCATTAGCAATAAATAAAGATACGTTACACAACAACAATAAAGTATTTTTCATAAATTTTTGTGATTTTGAATCAAGCAAATCTCATTATTTCAACCCATTTATCTTAGCTAGAATTGTTAATTTTGGAAAGTCTAATATAATTTCGCTTTTGTTTTTAAAGTTTTCTCTTAATTCTTCACGTTTTATTCACTTTTGAACAGAAATTGAGAAAAATAGCCTCAACCAGCTAGTCGGCCAGCCAATCAACAACTCTATATTGAGTATCTGTTATGTGTCAGACACAGATGAGAACTCTTCAAGAAACAATAATGAAACAGTCATGGTTTCTACCTTCAAGAATATCTAAATTTAACCAAATATGGAAAAGTAAAGAAATACATATGGTGCAATAATATGACGTTCATATAAAAACTATGTAAAAGACATCAAGAGAACAGAGAGTAAGTGACTTTAATTACTGATTTAATAGAGATGTGATAGTCAATATAGTCTTTGAAGTATGAACAGGAATTCACATGGAGAAAAATATGTTGTCTTTTTGAAATAACAACAACAACAACAAAAATAGAATGACAAGATTAGAAACAGGATGATTTCCAAATGGTAAGAAATTCTAATATATCTATACATTTGGTATTTTTTTCAAAATAGTAATTTATTACTCCAATATTAGTATAATATTCTCTAGAATGTTTACTTTTAGAAAAAATAAATTGAGAATAGTAAACTGTATGCAATAAACATTTTATAATATTATAAAAAGCTACTAAATATTGAGTATCCTCATAGGATATTTGATAAGTGTTACTACTGTTTCCCTAATTTACATGTGAACATTCTATAGTATATGAGAGTATTTTATCTGTGATTATATAACTGATAAATGGATACAGGTGTATTCAAATTAACATGTGGCTTACTAAAACAAATGCATTTTCCCTTTACAATATACACTTCCAGATCTTTTTATTTAAAATTCTTTCATTTTATTTTCAGAGAGTAACTAACTTGATGGATTGGACAGGACTATTTATCTATATGACGTTCAATTCACTCACAGCAAATGTAGTGGCTGTCTATTGTCAGTGGCATTCCCTGGTTGTGAGCGATATTGCAGAAAAGTAAGCCACTCCTTCCTTTGTAAGATAGGTTAGTACACAGGTAATTACAATGTGTAACCTGTACAAAGGACCGTATCCTGCCTGTAACATAATTAGTCATATTTCTCCTACATCTCTAAATTAAGCTTCCAGTGTTGAAACCCGTTGTCAAATCAAACATTCCACTGAACAAAGTGAAACATGCCTGAGAGACTTTATTCAAGAATGTTGCAAGGGGAAAGGGAACGTAACTCACTCTGAAATTAATCCACTGAAGTGTAAGGCATGAGGATTTTTAAGCGCTAGTGCGAGTTATGGAAAACATATCCCGGAACTTTAGGGAGAGGTAGATCAATGGGATATGTTAGACCTATTCATTTTTTTTTTGGTTTGCAAATGTTTTTCTCTGTGATTAGACTTTCTGTATTTGCCAATAGGTACCCATTAAAGTTACACTTGTACCCTCCTGCAGACAGGGGAACTATTTTTTTGATGACTATGTTTCAAAAGGATGACTTCCAGCTTCTTTAAAAATTATTCTTGAGTAGTAAAACTGGCAAGAGGTTTTTAAAAAGATTTACATCTCCAAAGGGCAGAGAAAAAAATGTACATATTTTCTAAAGTAAATGCTCTAAGAAAAGGGAGGTCAGGGCCGAGAGTCAGGGAGAAGCCTGTCTAAATTTTAGTCAAGCTGAGAAAACATTAAGCCCTTCTTGGTCTCAAAACATGTTAAATTGTCAGTAGGTACATTTCCAACGTGCTGTTTCTTTCACCCTATCTCCCTTGTATGACTTAAGACCCTTGGATACCTAAACCAAGCTCTGAACACTCATGTGTAGAAAAGTTTTTTTTTAATGCATTTTATTTAGACTATAAATTGTTGACCCATATGGTATATAAAATAAATATAGGGCCCTTTTTCAATTTGAGAAATTCCATATATATTAATATTTCTGGGTGTTTTTGTTTGCTGCCCTTGAAAATTGGGAAATCTGGTTATAGTAGGCATTTGTATTTGTAACTCCTGTCTTATATAATCTTATGAAAAGTCGTCCAACAACTCCATAAGCAAGTTGTGGAAAGCCCTGGTGACTAATAGTCCATTGCTGCCATTTCTGACATTGATCCACTCCGTCATGTGATGTAGCTGCTGTGTATGAACTAGATGCCTTTAAGTGTTCTTTGGTTTTCTCTATACCCACAACAGTGTGGTTGTGCAATAAAAAATCCAGTGATAATGTCTCGCACTTCCATTAGCCACAGTGAATACATCTTTTCCAAGTAGGCGTACCTGTGATCAAAACTTAGTGTATCTTTGTTATAGATAACTATATTTCAAAGTATATTTTAAGAGCCTTGTATATGAGAGGATATGATATACACCAGATCAGGTTCTTACTTGAAAGAGAGGTGCTTCTAGTCGAAAAACTGTTGAATAATGCACCAGTTTTATTTTATTTTATTTTGAGGCAGGATCTCACTCTCATTGCCCACGCTGGAGTGCAGTGGCAAAATCATGGCTCACTGCAGTCTCAACTTCCCAGGCTCAGGTGATCCTCCCCCTTCAGCATCCCAAGTAAGTAGACTTACAGGTGCACACCATCATTCCAGTCTAAATAGAGATGAGGTCTCACTATGTTGCCCAGGCTGGTCAGAAACTCCAGGCATGAGTCACCGTACTTGGCCATGGGCCAGTTTTTTTTTGTTGTTGTTGTTGTTTTTCTATTTTAAGACAGGATCCAGCTCTGTCGCCCAAGCTGAAGTACGGTGGCACGGTGCAGCCTCAACCTCTTGAAATCAAGTCATCCACCTGCATTAGCCTCCCAAATAGCAGAGATTACAGGCATGTGCCACAACACCCAGCCAATTTTTTTTTTTTTAATTTTTTGTAAAGACGAGGTACCACTACTTTGCCTAAGCTGGTCTTCAACTCCTGGATTCAAGCTATCTGCCCGCCTCCACCTCCCAAAGTGCTGGGATTACAGGAGTGAGCCACCGTGCCCTGCTGTGTTTTAAATGGCACCATAATATGAAAGAGTTCCTCACTTATTATGTTTTGTATGATATTTTATGCCATGACTTACATGAAGACAAAAAGTTTGATTTTACAACCTTGGCAGAAGCTTCCAAGTTGTTCAAGATAACTAACTTTAATTATGTATACGATTGTATTGGATTAGACCTCTTTGTTAGCATCTACAGCAAGACAAGTTAATAGCTTCCAAGTTGTTTGGGATAATTAATTTGACTTATTTATATGGTTGCATTTGATTAGACCTCTTTGTTAGCATTTACAGCAAGAAAAGTTAATAGAAGCCATTGTAACATAATTTGTGGCCAGTAAGCAGTCCACATGAACAAAAAGTCTTGGAATTTTAGTTAATCTACTGTAAGGTTTCGCTTCCTGAAATAGGCAAACTTATTTACATTATTACCTGATAGTATTCAGAACTGATGATAAAAACAAGCAATTATTCTCTAACATTAGTGAAATTATTTCAGTGGTAGTAAGGTAAGCATGGAGGCAATCTTTTATAAATGGGATCAATAGTTTACAGTATCCTGGAGTTATATATAATTATTAAATAGATCAATAAATAAATGAATGCAGAGGCATAATTATAAAAAGTCTCAAAAATTTATGATTCAAGAACAAAAATTATTTGATAATAAGCTTATTCCTATAGAAAATATGCCTGTATTTTTAAATATATTATCCTTAAAATAAATGAAGTATTCTCTATTTTTAAATGTATTGTCCTTAAAATAAATTAAGTGTTTTCTAGAAAATATTATTTTACATTTAAGCCTATGTTGGAGTCACAAAATAATAAAAATAAAACAAATATGCCAATATGCTGGGATAAATTGATCTGCGATCTATTACAAAGAAAATTTGAAGTCTTAATACAGCCCACTAAATTAAGCTGAGAATTCTATGATTCAAAATCACATAGATAATTCTAAATATAAATAATTTCTTAGAGTCTTCATATATAGGCAAAATTCTTTCATAGTGTATATAGTAGCCATTTTTAAAGCTGTGTATGGGGAAATCAATAAAAATAAGATTCAGAAACTTTCTGTAGTTTAATTTTAACCCAGAGCTTATAAGATTAAGCCTAATAAAATTGGGAAGACAAGAAAAAATTAAGTTTGTGAAATTGGTTCTTAAAGAGCGGAGATTTTCTGAAGCTCAGCAGGTATGTGATAGGATTATGATATTTTCATAGCTAGAAATATGATTCAAAAAATGTTTTCAACATGAAAGTGGGTATTATAATTGTCTAAAAACTCAGGATTTAAATATTATTCTAAAGTTATACTTTTTAAAGTGATATTACAATTTTGTATCTATGTGTTGGTGTTCATATGTTTCCACACAAAATGGGACACAGAAAAGCTACCAGAAGTTAATTTAAATTAAATAGCATGGAGAAACAAAACTCCAAACCAGGATCACAGTCATGCTGACTCTGTGGTAGGGTATGAAATAAGGGACAATCAAAAAATAAGCTTTTCTATTCACTCTCATTTCTGTGTTCATTGTGTAAATCAATCAAATGGGAATCCTCATGTTCAAAGGTTAAAATACGGGTATAGTAAGTTTGTAGAAAATCTACTAAAACATCTATGGTCATTATCAATCTTAGTTCTTCAAAATGCAAATGACAGAAAACTCATATTGGCTTAGGATAAAAGAGAATTTGTTGGATTAAATAACTGAAATGTCCCAATATGGGTACAGATGGATATTCAAAGGATTTAATAAAAACATGTGCTTATCTCTATCTATTAGCTTTGTTTTCTATTGTGCTTCCTACACTCAGACCGAGTCTTCCCACACTGCCCTAAGCTTACTGTCTATGATTTTGGCAACATCAGTAGAAGCAGATTGCTTATATTTACAACAGTTCCAACAACAGCTCTGAACTAAGTCCCACTGACCTAGGGTTGCATACTCATCTCTATTAGTCAGACTAGATAAGGCTTGCTGCAGTCGTAAATACTCAGCAAGCTTATCGTAGTTTAACATGAGAAAGCTTTATTTGTTGCTCAAGTCATGTCTGATGCAGTCATGCCATCTTCAACTTACGACTCATGCCCTTAAATGTCTCCACAGCAGACAGGAGAGAGGAACTACAGGAAAAGCACTGTTTACTGGCTTGAAAAGGTTTCAATCAATGGACCCTCCTGAATACAGGAGAGATGGCTAAATATACTTTCACGTGTGCCAGGAAAGAGGAAAAAGAACAGGGCTTCTTCCTGCCGTGTCTTTACTTTCCTAATCACTTTTCACAGAGGTTTGATACGCGAGTGAACCAGACTAGGGTAACAAATTCGCTCCTGAATGTGGGCAGAGGAAGGAGGGTCAACGCCATCGGCATTACAGGGTGTGTGGTGATAGGAAGAATTCTCAAAACAAGAGTAGCTTATTACTACTACAGAGTAGCTTTTCTAGCTCAGTGAGGAAATGGAGGCAGAGACATTACAGAGATTGACAAACAAACTGCCCAGATATATACAAGTTGTCTAGAGAAATATTACCTTCTCATTTTTATCAAATGGTAGCACAGTTTGTCACATTTCAGTTGTTGTGTTCTTTCCATCATCTCATCTTCTCCAACCAAATATTGATAATAAAGTTGATGGCTAAATAACTAAAATATGATTATAAAGATGTTCTGATGCTATACTTAATGATGCTATATTTCAGTAGGTATAATAAAAATGAATTTTCGCTAAGGAGTACTATTTATTTTCCAGAGAGCTGTACCCGATGTGTATATTTGATAGATTACTATAAACTACAAGTCATTTTTGAAGTTAAGAAATAAATACGTTTAGCTGGGCGTGGTGGCGGGTTCCTGTAGTCCCCGCTACTTGGGATGCTGAGGCAGGAGAATCACTGGAACCCAGAAAGTGGAGGTTGTAGTGAGCTGAGATTGTGCCACTGCACTGCACTCCAGCCTGGGTGACAGAACGAGACTCCACCTCAAAACATTAATAATAATAATAATAATAAAATAAAATTTAAAAAAGGAAGGAATAAGAGGTATCTGAGTTACTGATATATATTCAAATTTGTGAAGATAACTTTAGATATTTTCCAGAATAATATGTTCCTAGAATTTTAAAGTTAAAAATAATGTGTCTGATCTGAACCACCAGGAATCTTATGTGTGAATGCGTTGTCTCTGACTGCATGCCACATGTATTGAATATTTGGTGACTGCAGTCTTTTTACATTTAGATTCAATCCATATACCAAAATATTAATAGCTACCACATTTTATTCATACGACTATTATCAGAGTTTAATGAAAATTGAGTTTCATCCAAAAGTTCTGATGAAATGAATAGAATGTTCCATTGACACCTAACAAATGTGTTGTGCAGACAGAAATCAGAAGTTCTGAATAGTCTTATATGGAAAGCTAACATCACTGTTTTATTTTTGTCAGGTCTATTATCTTGCCATTTTAATTTTTAGGTACTAAGTTGAATTGATCTGCTGTCTCAAACAGGGAAAATTTCGTCTTAATGCATTATGCAAATTATTTGCTAATCCATCATAGTCTCATTTAGTTCTTTAAAATACTATACAACAGGCTTATATTAAAAGCATGCACAGCTACATTCAGTCTGGATGTGCCTGATGTTACCACTTTTCCCCTGCCTCTAAATAATTATATATAGAAATGAGCTATCTGGGATCCTAGGGAGGCAGATTGTTCAGGGCCACCCGGGAGGGGATCCCATTGCCTTTGCTGTGAGGATATGGCATGGCTGATGCTGTGTTGTTGCAGGTATAGGAGAATCTAAATATTTATAACATTTACTTAAGAGAGGTGCAGAAATTAGTAGTGTAAATCTTTGAAGAAGATGCTGCAACCTGAAGTATAAAAAGATTGTGGAAAGACAAGAAAGTAGCAGTGTTTCCAACTCTGACAAGACATTACCCGTATGAAGAGTGTCCCCAGATAGAAACGGAAGGACAGGCCGGGCATGGTGGCTCAAGCCTGTAATCCCAGCACTTTGGGAGGCCGAGACGGGCGGATCACGAGGTCAGGAGATCGAGACCATCCTGGCTAACGCGGTGAAACCCCGTCTCTACTAAAAAATACAAAAAACTAGCTGGGCGAGGTGGCGGGCGCCTGTAGTCCCAGCTACACGGGAGGCTGAGGCAGGAGAATGGCGTAAACCCGGGAGGCGGAGCTTGCAGTGAGCCGAGATCCGGCCACTGCACTCCAGCCTGGGCGACAGAGCAAGACTCCATCTTAAAAAAATATATTAAAAAAAATAAGAAACGGGAGGACAGAAAAAAACACACTAATGTATATTCCATTTACTTGTGCTCTGTACAGACGATTACTACATCTTTGGTTTTAAAAAATTAAGAATAAATGTGTTTCTACTATCTTTCCCCACCAATCATATTATATTTGAAAATTGTCAAGGGATATTCATTGACTTTTCATTTCTTTTAAAGCTTACTCCTGAAGGTAGTACACTTAATACCCTTTCTTGCCTTGTCTGAAAACTCACAGTGACCTCATCAGAGCTTCCTGAGCCTCTATATCTAACTTTACATTCACCAAAAACTTAGGCAATATGTTAGATGACACCACGAGGATGAAATAATTCAAATTCAGAAAGTGAGAAATTCTGAAGAATAAATGAGCCCATTTAAAAAGTGAATGAATAAATAAAAGGCATGAACCAGATTAAATGAAGAAGAAGCTGTAATAAATTAAATGATGGACCCCATTTGGATCTGGATTATATAAAAATGCAACTTTAATATTTCAAAAAGATGAACATGGACTTATTACAGAATACGAATGGAGTATGTTTAATCTTTTAGGTTTGATAACAATACTATTATAGTGAAATCCTTATGTATTTGTATAATAGATGTATAATAGATACATAATAGATATAATAGATATAATAGATATATAATAGATATATAATGTATTTATTGAGAAAAAGAGTGCTTCAATGATGCTCATCATTTTGTTCATGATAATGTCATTCCTCAGTGGCAAAAGCCATGTGTAGTAGTACTTAACTGAGAAAAAACAAAATTATTCTTGATTATATCAGGCAATGTCACCACTGTGGCAATCGGAAGTGTTTGACAGGTTCAGTTACATGCACCAGTTGTTGCTATATTTCATTTCTATGAATAAAATATGTAAATATATACATGTGGATATATTGACACACATGCTTACAGAGACATACATATTTATTACTTAAGTTCATTCCTTTTCATTTTGACTATTTCTTGAACATTGAAAAGAAACAGAAATTATTTGAATTGGCTACCTAAGAAATGCTGCTACAAAGTCTACAGGAAGAAACTGAACTTTAAAGTTTTGTCCCTGTTTAGAAAATTTTAATCCCATAAGGCTTGGGAGGATGTAGGCCACATTAGAAAAGCACAAAGAAAGAAAAGAAAGTGGAATTTTTACAACTTTTAAGATTCCTCCAAATTTTAATAGCAAGATGCATAAATCATATTGGAGGTCTATTTGTAATGCAATTATTTACATATTAATCCCATTAAAATCCTTGAATATTTGTAAATAAATAACTAACATATTTGATACTTTAATATGAAGTTCAAAAAACACCCAGTATGTAGGTACTTTTAAAACCCTAAAAAAGCTTTAAATAAATGTTTAGACATTATGGGCAAGACTGTACCAAATGCTATGATTAATGTTACTAAACACTTTCTATTACAAACTTCTGTTTTCAGAACCTGACATTATTCTGAAAAAGTCTCGGTTTGCACGAAAGTGTCGCATGTTTTGCTTTTTTCACAAGGTGATTTTTATTCTCACATGTGGGAGGAAAATCTGTTCCTCTTTTCCAACAAGTGAGAATGGGGAAAAATATAATTTTTCATTGTAAAAATAATTTGCTACCTATTTTTATTGAAAGTAGTTCAAATGATGTGCTTATATAACTATTATAAATAATTTTGCACTTTTCATTTTGATTTTAAAAATTATACATAATCATTGTAAAACTATTTAGAAACAGAGAAGCATTTACAGAAATACAAAAACCCACACATAGAAATCACCATATTTCATATTTTTTTCTAGTTCTTTTCAGTCTTTAAAGATATATACATATATACTGAATATGTTAAGTATTGGAATACATAAATATATAGCAGCAAGACATGTTTTAAAATATTCTAAATTGTAAGTTTTAATGATTCCATCATTTGTTAATATAAGAGCTATAATTATTTAATTAATAATCAACAGTAGAACAAGTATTTTGTTTCCAATTTCCCATTATAAAAATTAAAATATATCATCATCTGCACCTATATTTGTGAGACTCAGTGTTTTTGCAGAAACTATTTTGAATTGGAAGACTGCTAGCTGCCAAATGATATATATTCTCTTATTTATTGATAATAAAACTAGTTTATTTTTCCCATCCTCCTTTACAATTAGGAATGGTCATGTGGTTAATTTATATTCAATCACAGGTTAGAGGAATTGATGGGTACCCCTTCCAGATCTTGTTCATAAATTCTCCCATGTATGATACTCCATGTTCTTTTTCCATTTCAAATGACTGGCCTGGTAACAATCAAAGTGACCTTGGAGGCATCTGTTGAATTTCATAGCCGCTGTGGGCTTAGCTTTTGGATGACAAGGTGGAAAAGTATTCTGCTGGTCTATATACCTACCTAGAACTTTTACTTAAGAAAAAACACTCTTGTCTTTAAGCTACTAAATTTTGGGGTATCTTTATTGAATTACATATTTTAGCCAATTTATTATGATAGGATAGACATTTTAAAAGCTGTGGTATTTAATGTCCCCATCTCAATGAGTTTTGGGATAAGAATATGTCCATGAAACCATCACTGCCATCAAGGTCATAAACGTATCTATCTCCTTGAAAAGTTCCTCTTACCCTCTTTATTACTATTTTCTGTTTGTTTGTTTCACTTTGTTTCTTTGTTGTTGTTGTTTTTATTTTTTAACAGATCACTTAATATAAGATCTACCATCTTAGCAAATTTGACATAAACAACATAATATTGTTAGTGATAGGCACTATGTTCTATAGATTCCCATAATTTATTTATCTTGCATAATTGAAACTTCACAGTCTTTAATTACTACCTCCCCATTTTCTCTACCTGAGCCCCTTACAACCAGCATACTACAATCTGCTTCTATGAGTTAGATTCCTCAAGATTCCGTACATAAGTGAGTTAATGTGGAGTGTATTTTTATGTGTCTGGCTTATTTTATGTAAGATAATCTATATGATCTGAAAAGGCAAAGTTTTATTTTTTTAAGGCTGAATAATATTCTATAGTATGTATTTATCACAATTTCCATATCCATTCATCCATCTATGGACTTTTATTTCATTTCCATACCTTTGCTATTAATGAATAATGCTGCAATGAACATCAAAGGGCAGACCTCTCTTCAAGATCCTGATTTCTATGGTCAGAAATGGAATTTCTGAATTACATGATAATACTGTTTTTTAAGTTTTAAGGAATCTCCATACGTTTTTCTGCGACGTCTATAGCAATTTTCCAACATGGTACAAGAATTCCTTTTCTCCAAATCTTTGCCAATATTTCTTGTCTTCTTTTTTTTTTTTTTTTTTTTTTAAATAATAGGCATTCTAACAGGTGTGAGGTGATAGCTCATTATGGTTTTGATGTGCATTTTCCTAATGATTAGTGATGTTGAGCACATTTTCATATACCTGTTGGCCATTTGTATGCCTTCTTTGGAAAAATGTCTTTTTGGATACTTTACCCATTTACTAACAGGTTTATTGGTGGATTTTTGCTATTTAGTTGTATAATTTCACTGTGTATTTTGGATACTAACCCTCATCACATATATGATTTGAAAATATTTTCTATTGTTTACTAGGTTGCCATTTCATTTTGTTAAAAACTTTCTGTGTAGAAAGTTTTTACTTTGATTTAATCTCACTTGTTTACTTTTGCTTTTGTTGCCTGTTCTGTTTGTGATATATTTAAAAAAAAAAAAAAAGTCATTGCCAAGACCAATGTCAAGGTGCTTCTCGCCTGTTTTCTTTGAGGAGTTTTATTGCTTCAAGTCGTGTATATATAAGTCTTTAAATGATTTTAGTTGATTTTAGTGTATGTTATCTTATTTGTTTGTATGCAGATATTCAGTTTTCTCAACACCATTTATTAAAGAGACTGTCCAATACCCATTATATATTCTTGTCATTCTTGTCTTAATTAGTTGGCTGTATATGCACGTATTTATCTCTGGACTCTCTGTGCTAGTGCATTGATCTAATTTTCTGTTTTATTCAGTACTATACAGTTTTTGATTAGTATAGCTTTGTAATATAATTTGAATTCAGTAAGTATGATGCCTCCGGCTTTGCTCTTCTTGCTCAAAATTGGTTTGGCTATTCTGCAGTTTTGATGGTTACTTCCATATAAATGTTTCTATTTCTCTGAAAAATGCAATTTGATTTTTTATAGGATTGCATATATTGTGTATATTATTTTAAGTAGTATGGACATTTTAACAACACCAAAGAAACACAAAATGTCACAAGAGACTACTGAGAAAAATTATATGCTAATAAATTGAATAATTTAGAAACATTGATTAATTTCCTGGAACATATAGCCTACCAAGATTGAATCATGAAAAATTAGAAAATCCGAACAGATTAGTAATGAGTAAAAAGATTATACATAAGTAATCAAAAATCTCTAAACTAAAAGAAGAGCTCAAAGTAGATAACTTCAAGGCTAAGTTCTACAAAACATTTGAAGAATTAACATAAATCATTTTTAAACTCTGCCAAAAAATATAAAGAGGAGGAAACATGCCAAACTTATTTGTACAAAGCCAGTATCACCATGATATCAAAACCAGGGAAGGAAATTGCAATAAAAGAAAATTTTATTCCAATATACCTGATATACAAAATGCCAAAATTCTCAACCAAATGCTAGCAAAACAAATTTAATAACACATTAAAAGCATTATACATAACATAATCAGGTGGACTTTAATCCTGGTATGCCAGGATGGTTCAACATAGGCAAAACAAAAAATGGAATATACCACATTAACATAATGAAAGATAAAAATCATTAGATCTTCTCAGTAGATGCAGAAAAAGCATTTAATAATTTAAACATCTTTTCATGATCAAAACTCTCAATAAATCAGACATAGGAGAAATGTACCTTAAGATAATGTGGGCTGTATATGGCAAGCCCATGGCTAACATGATACACAATGGTGAAATTCCGAAAATTTTTTCTCTAACTTCAGAAACAAAATGCTCTCACTAATTCTATTCAACAAAGTACTGTAAGTCCTAGCCAGAATGATTAGACAAGATAATGAAATAAAAGGCATTCATGCCCTACGTCCACCAGCACCCACATGTGAATGTAGGCCCAGTTGTCACTGCCCCAGTGAAATGTTTTTGCCAGCACTCACCATCAGATTGTTGTCGTCAGGGACAGGAACACCTAGGCCATTCCAGTGCAGCAGATGCTTAACTCTCTCTATGCAAGATGACCATCTCAAAGACACGTCGTCATCAAATTCACTAAGATAAACACACACACAAAAATATTAAAGACAGCTAGAGAGAAGAGACAGGTCACCTACAAAGCAAACCCCATCAGGCTAACAGCAGGCCTTTCAGCAGAAAACCTACAAGCCAGAAGAGATTGGCGACCTATATTCAGCATCCTTAAAGAAAAGGAATTCCAACCAATCATTTTGTAACCAGCCAAACTAAGCTTCATAAATGAAGAAGAAATAAAATCCTTTTTTTTTTTTCTCCTTCTCAACTACACGTGGCACATACACTAAAATCAAACACGTGGCCATAAAGCAATTCTCAACAAATTTTTAAAAAATGAAATCAAACCAAGCACACTTTCAGACCACACTACAATTTAAATAGAAGTTAATGCTAAGAGGAGCTCTCAAAACTATATAACTTCATGGAAATTAAACAATCTGCTCCTGAATGACTTGTGGGAAATAATAGAATGAAGGCAGAAATCAAGATGTTTTTTGGCAGGGCGCGGAGGCTCACGCCTGTAATCCCAGCACTTTGGGAGGCCGAGACGGGCGGATCACGAGGTCAGGAGATCGAGACCATCCTGGCTAACACGGTGAAACCCCGTCTCTACTAAAAATACAAAAAATTAGCCGGGCGCGGTGGCGGGCGCCTGCAGTCGAAGCTACACGGGAGGCTGAGGCAGGAGAATGACGTGAACCTGGGAGGCGGAGCTTGCAGTGAGATCGCGCCACTGCACTCCAGCCTGGGTGACAGAGCGAGACTCCATCTCAAAAAAAAAAAAAAAAAAAAGGAAACCAAGATGTTTTTTGAAACTACTGAAAACAAAGATACAACATACTAGAATATCCAGGACACAAATAAATCAGTGTTAAGAGGAAAGTTTATAGCACTAAATGCCCACATCATAAAGTTAGAAAGATCTTAAATTAATAACCTAACATCACACCAAGAGAAACTAGAAAAACAAGAGCAAACCAACCGTAAAGCTACAGAAGATAACAAATGACTAAGATGAGGCTGAACTGAACAAAACTGAGGTAGAAAAATCATTTAAAAGATGAAGAAAACAAATTTTGGTTATTTGAAAGAATAAATAAGACACATAGACCATTAGCTACACTAATAAAGAAGAGAGACGATCCAAATAAACTCAATCCAGAAATGACAAAGGCAAGAATACCACTGATCCCACAGACATACAAAAAACTCTCAGATACTATCATGAACACCTCTGATGCAAACTCGAAAACCTAGAAAAAAAGGTGGATGAATTCCTGGAAACATACAACCTTCCAAGATTGAACAAGGAAGAAATTGAAACACCAAACAGACCAAAACAAGTTCTGAAATTGACTCAGTAATTAAAAACTTACCATCCAGAAAAAATTCTGGACCAGGCCAATTCGCAAATGAATTCTACCAAATATATAAAGAAGATGTGGTACCAATCCTGCTGAAATTATTCCAAAAACTCAAAGAGGAAGCATGCCTCCCTTTCTCATTCTATTGGACCAGCATCTTTCTGATACTAAATCCTAACAGAGCCCCAGTGAAAAAAGAAAACTTCAAACTAATATCCTTGCTGAACGTAGGTACAAAAATCTTCAAGAATATGCAACCAAACCAAATCCAGCAGCACATCAAAAAGCGATTTCACCATGATCAAGTGGACTTTTATTCTGGGATAAATGGGGATTTAACCATATGCAAATCAATAAATGTCTTTCACCACATAGACAGGACTAAAAACAAAACCACATGATTATCTCAGTAAGTGCAGAAAGGTTTTCGACAAAATTCAGCCTCACTTGATGTTAAAAAATCCCAGCACATTGAAGAATGTACCTCAAAATAATAAAAGCCATCTATGACAAACCTGCAGCCAACATCATACTAAATGAGCAAAAGTTGAACGGATTCTGTTTGGAACCAGATCAAAAACAAGGATGCCCACTCTCTTCACGTCTATTGAATACATTACTAGAATTCCTAGCCAGAGCAATTATTCAATAGAAAAAAAAAAAAATAAATTGCATTCAAACAGAAAGAGAGGAAGTCAAGCTATCTCTCTTTGTAGACAATATGATTCTATTCCCAGAATACCCCATGGTATCTGCCCAAAGGCTCCTAAGTATGATGAAAAGCTACAGCAAAGTTTCAGGATACAAATAAATGTACAGAAATCAATAGCATTTGATATACCAATAACATCCAAACTGAGAGCCAAATCAAGACGAAAACCCCATTAATGATAGCCACAAATGAATAAAAATACCTAGGAATACAGCTAACCAGAGAGGTGAAAGATCTCTACAGTGAGAATCCCCTTACAAAACACTGCTAAAAGAAAGCGAAGATGACACAAGCAAATAGAAAAGATCCTATGCTTATTGATAGGAAGAATCAAAATATTAGATTGGTGAAAAAGTAACTGTGGTTTTTGCTATTACTTGCAATAAAAAAAAGACACAATTACTTTTGCATCAGCTTAATAGTTAAAATGGTCATAATGCCCAAAACAATTTACAGATTAAATGCTATTCTTATCAAATTACCAACAGCATTTTTTTTTACAGAATTAGTAAAAACTATTCTAAAATCCTCATGGAACCAAAACAGGACCTAAATAGCCAAAGCAATCCTAGGGAAAAAAAAAAGAAAAGGAAGCTGGGGGCATTATGTTACCTGACTTCAAACAACAATAGAAGGCCAGTGTAGTGAAAAGAGCATGTCACTGGCACAACAACAGCCAAATAGATCAATGGAATAGAATAGAGAACTGAGAAATAAAGCCACACACCTTAAACCATTTGATTTTTGACAAAGTTAACAATCACCAGCAAGCAAGAAAGGACATCCTATTCAATAAATAGTGCTAGTGTAAGTGGCTAACCTCACGCAGAAGATTGAAACTAGACCCCTTACTTTCACAATATATAAAAAAAAAATCAACCCAGGATGGATTAAAGACTTATATGGAAGACCTAAATCTATAAAAACCTTAGAAGGAAACCTAGAAAATACCACTCTGGACATAGGCCGTGGCAAAAGTTTAACAGTGAAGAGTCCAAAAGCAGTTGCCACAAAAACAAAAATTGACAAATGAGATATAATTAAACTAAAGAGCTTCTATACAGCAACAGACACTATAAACAGAGTCAACTGAGAACTTATAGAATGGGAGAACATTTTTGCAAACTATTCATCTGACAAAGGTCTAATATCTAGAATCTATAAGGAATTTAAACAAATCAACAAGCAAAAAACAAACAACTCCATTAAAAAAATGGGCAAAATACATGAACAGACACTTCACAAAAGAAGAGATACAAGTGGTCAACAAGCATATGAAAAAATGCTCAACATCACTAATCATTAGAGGAATGCAAATCAAAACCATAAGACACCATCTCATACTAGTCAGAATGGCTATTATTAAAAGGTCAAAAAGTAACAGATGCTAGCTAGGTTGCAGAGAAAAGGAAATGTTCATACACTGTTGGTGAGAATGTAAATTACTTTAGCCATTTTGGAAAGCAGTTTGAGGACTTCTCAAACAACTTAAAACAGAACTTAAGCAATCACCTTAAAACAACTTAAAAACAAAAGTATTTTATTCGACACAGCAATCCCATTAGTGTGTATATACCAAAAGGAATATAAATTGTACTACCATAAGGACACATGCATGTGTATGTTCATCACAGCGCTATTCACAATAGCAAAGACACAGGACAATCTATATGCCCATAACAGTGGACTTGATAAAGAAATTGTATCTATACACCATGGAATACTATGTAGCCATGACAAAGAACAAAATAATGTCCTTTACACCAACAGGGATGCAGCTAGAGACCATTGTCATAAGTAAATTAACACAGGAACAGAAAACCAAATACCATGTATTCTCACTTATTTGTTGGGGCTAAGCTTTGAGTACAGATGGACATAAAGAAGTGAATAACACTAGGCCTTCTTGAGGATGGAGGCTGGGAGAAACATGAGGATGGAAAAACTACCTATCAGGTACAATGCTTATTATTTGGGTGGTGAAATTTTGTATATGAAACCCCAGTAAAACAAAATTTACCCATATAATAAACCTGCACATGTGTCTCCTGAATCTAACATGAAAGTTGGAAGGAAAAAGAAATATTTAACTCTACAAAGAAAAGAAATACTTCTAATAAAAGCACGACATTATGCCTTTAAAAAAAGAAGTAAAAAACATCCAACTCAATCCAAATCAGAAAGGAAACAGTAAAATTTGTGTTTGCAGATGACATGATCTTATATGTCAGTCTTGAAAGTTTCCACAAAAATAGTGATAAAACTAATACAGGATACAAAATTGTGAACAAAAATATCGACATACAAAAATCAGTAATGATTCTATACGTTAATAATACACTATCTAAACAAAAAATTAAGAAAATAATCCCATTTACAATAGCACCAGAAGGAATAAAACACTTAGGCATGCGTTTAACCATGGAAGTGAAAGACCTGTACAAAGAAAACTATAAAACATTGGTTAAAGAAATTGAAGAAGACACAAATAAATTGAGAAATAATCCATGTTAATAGAGTGAAAGAATTAATGCTTTATTATCACAGTTTAGCCTAGCCCTACTAATACTTTCAACTGAATGCAAATGATCAAACTCCCCTCTGAAAGCTGTGTAGTAATTTATAACTAATGCAATAAGTTGTAATATTACCAAATCAACATTCTTCCAAATATTGTGTAGCTCATCGATCAGAACTCGGGTAGAATAAAGGGAATACAGAAAGATTACATAAGAATACTTTGCTCTGAGTTTATTAAAATACTGTTTACAATGGTATGGGGCACGTATGAGGAAACTACTAGAGATAGAATACTAGAGAGAGTAATACTTGTGCTTTACTACCCCCTGAGGTCTGGAAAGACAAACGAGGGAGACTCTTGCGATCTGTGACAGAGAAAACTGTGTTGACTAACTGTTTAATAGAAAGCCAGAAAGCAGAAAGAGCCAATTTTGATTTCGTTCATATTCCTCAGATTGGAAGGACACGGAAAAGAAGGTTAACAAGTGGATCTAAAGAGATACTCAGCAATACAGTCCTTTTGCCCACTGCACATACATTTTTATTTGTTCTGCTGGTTAAGAAATACATAAAATCTCCTCAACCTCTCCATTGTCCAGTGGTGGTGACATTTGGATCATAATTAATAAGTAACCTAAGAGGTAATTCACTATTTTTTTCATAGAAAATAGTGTACAGCAAAGAAAACATAAGCAAATAAAATAAAACAAGGCTACTTCTGTAACTAGCCTTTCCTACCCATTGGGTTCGCAGTGTGTCTGGTTGGGGGTCCTTTACCTAGCTGGGTGAACCTCAATGCTGTGGTTCTGTGCTGAGTTCTTGGTAATCACGCCCCTAGTATTTACTGGATTACTGCAGTTTTACATTGACCAGAATTTAATAAGACAGTAATAAATGACACTCCAATTTCCTGGTTTCTGAACATAGTCATCATTGCTCTGATTTTGTAGCAGTATTCCAGTCTGTTGGGTGATTTACTCTGGCCTACAGGGGAATCCAAATGTCTGACTATTGGTTAATCTGCACTCTGAATTAAGCTGGCCAAGAGAAAGTCTCTCTTCTGCAACACAGGAGCTGGGGGGAATGAAAACTTAAACCTCACTCTTTTCTCTTGCTTTAAACCTCAGTCAATTCCCCATGCTTGCCAATGAGCTAGAAACCAGAGAGCAAATGTATCCTCTGATAAAGGCCTAACAGATTAGTATTTGTGGACAAGGAAGAGTGAGGTGCGAAATATAGATCAGAAGGAACAAAATAATGATAGAGTTGGCAATACTATTTTTAATATTCAATTTTAAATGATACTACATTCCTTATTTCATGTGCATTTCTTCAATTTTCAAGTCACAAAACTATTTTTCATTCATTTGTGAATCATTTTTCTTGGCATCTTTTAAAAATATTATTTTTGCAGTAAGTTCATGCTAAGGGACTTTCCATTTTGAAGCATTCCCTAATTATCTGGTCCATAGTGTCCAATATTTCATGAAATCAGAGGCAAATATTTTTCATACTCAAATCTACTTGTTTACCATTGTAGTTTTATTGTTTTGATGAATGACTGCAATCTAGTAGATGTGTTTTCCTTGATTTTCAGAAATAATCCTAGACATCTCTTGGAAGTACCATAGGCATTCATCTGAATCTAAAATTAATATATGAATGGCTATTTTCAATAACATGAGAGTACCTGCATTTAAGGGCTGAAGACTTCTCAGCTTAATGAACTGTTCCTTCATTATATCTCTCATTTGCTTCTTTTCTATTTCTATATAGCAGATTAAATATCATATTGTGAACTTGCCTGTCAGTCAATCGAGGCAGGAATTATTAGGCAGGTGCAAAAGTAATTGTGGTGTTTGATAATTTATTGTTGAATTATTAAATTAATTTGTAATTAATCGTAAGATGGACATAAACATGACTATGTTTTAATCAAACATTTGTAGAGTTAGTTCATGGATTCTAGAAAAAACAGCATCAATTTTTTAGAATATGTGAGTCTGTTTCCAGCAATATGGAGTGCTCTAATTTTAAGAATACAATCTGCCTGTCTAGAGAAAAATGCGATTCAAGTAGAATGATATTATTCATTCTCTGTCAATAGTTTGATGGAAAAATGTCCTAAAAGATCTCGCTCTAGACCTACTTACTAATCTAATTTGTAGTTTCAGCTTCTGACATGCAGGGAGAGCTTTAAACCAATGATTGGCAAAATTTGGCAGTTGACATATATTAGTCATCTTAAATTGCTAAACTGGCATTTTGGTTTATGTATTGGCCTCTTTTAAGTTTGATTAGTATTATTGTAAATGCTTTAACCTCATTACTTCTTGTTTAATGAGAGAACTTGAAGGCAGAATTAAGTCCCTCAAAATAAATCGCCAAATTAACCAAGTAAATAGCATCTTCCCTAGACACAAAATTCTCCTAGAAACCTGGGACCACTTATTTTCATATCTTTCTTTGTATCTTTTTCTTTATCCTTTTGATCTTACCTTTTCTCATTATTCTCATACATAATACTCTTAGGATGCCAAAAATCAAATAAAATTCATTTTAGATAATAAGATAATAAAATGTTCTGATTTTTTTTTCTTGATCTTTTTGGATTTCCAAAGGGAAGACATGTCATTCTTAACAACTCAAATTTTACACTAACACAAGCTTCAAAGAAAGGTAACTTATGCGTCTAAGGTAGACTCATGGAACCATTAAGACTTTCTTGGTCAAGTCTGGAAAATGTCTGCAGAGTATGTTCTGTTCTTTCTCTGAATGCTTTTAGCTTAGTTGTTGTTGTCAAATGCATCCATTACCCAGAATTTTAAAACTCTCTGGACAGCAAAAAGTTCAATAAACGATTAAAAAATAAAAACAGAGTGAAATGATGTTGATCAACTTTCAAACTAAATATAGGATCTCTACAAATGAACATTATCTTCATGGAGAATCAACACAGAGTTGAATATCTGGACAACTGATGATGGCTTCCCCCACATAATAACTAAGAAAGAAAAAGGAAATCATACTTTTTAGAAAAGACTGAGTATTACTTGTCTACAGTATTGAGCAATCATAAAAACCAGTTTATAACCCATTACAATTCTATTAGTCAGCTGAAGCTGCTATAACCGAGTACCACAAAAGCTGCAACAAATATTTGTTTTCTTACAGTTCTGGAAGCCAGACATCCAAGATCAAGGTGCCAGCATGGTTGGACTCTGGGGAAGCCTCTCTCCTTGGCTTGCTGACCACTAAATTATCTCTGTGTTCTAAAATAGTTTTTATTACCTTGTTTCTTATCTGTATAGAGTGGCTAAAAAATGAGAAAATGCTCACAGTCCTTTGGATGATGTTTAGTATATATTTGTTTTGCCACCTTGAAATCTGCAGACATAATATGACATGTGTGCTCATACACAGGCAGGAGAAAAATAACTACATAGTTTTAAGTTTTCTGTCTTCTTTTTTTCTGTTCATCTGGAGAAAATCAATTATGGTTACTTTATATAAAGGTGTTAATGAACATAGATTATTGAGACTATGTAAAGTACAATAATTAAAATGAATATAAAATATGCTCATAATAAACTTTCATATCTTTCAGGAGAACTTGAAGTTCATTAAGATGTCATATTCAATAATATATGTTTGTATTATTTTATTTATTGGACATACTGATTATATTAGTTTTTTTTTTCAATTAAGGTACTGAAAAGTTACTGTCTGCTTTCAAGTTACTGTCTGCTTTGATAGTTATAATTATTTACATTACACTGTTTCATATTACATTATTTTTCATTATAATAATTTATAAAACAAATACAACATATATCTTAGTTTAAACACATATACGTATAGTTTAAATACATATAAATACAATACATATAGTTTAAATACAAATTTATATGGAGAATCTTGAGAGTAGTCTTAAAAATTTATAAATGTAAAATTAGAAGTAATATTTTACAAAATAATGAAACTTTAATATTACTTCATTTGGGACTTTAGGCCATAATTTAATTAAATAATTTAAAGTTCCTGATATTTAGAAAATAAATATTATTTTTTATAATTATTGATGTGCTTCCTGGTTTTAAAAATATTGCCTGTAACAATTTCTTATATATCAATATTTATTATTTATGTTCATATCATATCCTTTCTTAAAATTAGTTTTTAAATTTTGCCTTTCACAGATTAGATCTTCAAATTCAGATTAATAAGTTTGTTTGTATAGTAAGATAAGTAAAACTGCTAAGATTCTATGGCCACAGGAAAAGCAAACATTTACTTCTCTTTTACATGTATGTGTGTGTGTGTATATATATATACATACACACATTACACACATCTCTATATATCCATTATATGGATGTGTGTACATACATACACAATATGAACCAAGTAAATAGCATCTGCCCCAGATACAAAATTCATATAATAGGGATATTACTTGTTTTTGTTAACATTCTTTAGAATTTAACTATTTCATATTGATTGTGAGAGCTGTTTTGTTAACTAAGACAAAGATTAGAGAAAATAGATATTCCAAAGAGAAGTGAAATCATTCTAGGTTAATTACATATAATGAAAACATCTTAATATAGCTATGTTTGATGTCTGTGTATTTCTCAGGTTAAAAGAAGCATACTCCGGTTTTAGGCATGGTCTGGCATAATGACTGTCAACAGATCAACTTTTATATTTAAAAAAACTGAGAAATACCTTTGTCAATCATTGACATCCATAATATATTTCACAAGATAAATTAAGGCCTCTGGAGATTTGTGAATGTCCTCTGTCACTTTCTCTCACATATCACTATCCATCACTGTTAACACTCTGAACCCAGTGACTCCTTTAGGGAAATATTTATGCCTAGTACAGACCTTAGAAGAATTTTTTGGGATAATCCTGACTTCATGTTTTATGTCGATGATTCATACCAAATGGTTGTCAAGAAGACTGTAAAATCATAGTTATAAATTCACTGTTTAACATTCAAACATCTTCCAGAAATTAAATCAATTCATTTGAATAAATTGTTCATCCTTACCTAAACTTTCCACTTAACAAAAGATAAAAATGCAAATATTTGTACAGATGGTAGGTATGCTTTTGGGTTGGGTCTTGATTATTTTCTTTGATTATTATTATACTTGACATTCTGGGATACTTGTGCAGAATGTGCAGGTTTGTTACATAGGTAGCATACATGTGCTATGGTGGTTTGCTGCACCTATCAAACCATCATCTACATTAGGTATTTCTCCTAATGCTATCCCCCCCAGCCCCACACCCTCTGACAGGCCCCTGTGTGTGATGTTCCCCTCCCTGTGTCCATATGTTCTCATTGTTCAACTCCCACTTATGAGTGAGAACATGTGGTGTTTGGTTTTCTGTTCCTGTGTAAGTTTGCTGAGAACGATGGCTTCCCACTTCATCCATATCCCTGCAAAGGACACGTATTCATCCTTTTTTTATGGCTACATAGTATTTCATGGTATATATGTGCCACAGTTTCTTTATACAGTCTATAAATGCCCAGTGGTGGGCATTTAGGTTGGTTCCAAGTCTTTGCTATTGTGAATAGTGCTGCAATAAACATACGTGTGCATGTGTCTTTATAGTAGAATAATTTATAATCCTTCGTTTATATACCCAGTAATGTGATTGCTGGGTCAAATGGTATTTCTGGTTCTAGATCTTTGAGGAATCTCCACACTGTCTTCCACAATGGCTGAACTAATTTACACTCCCACCAACAGTGTAAAAGTGTTGCTATTTCTCCACATCCTCCGCAGCATCTGTTGTTTCCTGACTTTTTAATGATCATCATTCTAACTGGCATGAGATGGTATCTCATTGTGATTTTGATTTGCACTTCTCTAATGGCCAGTGATGATGAGCTTTTTTTCACATGTTTGTTGGCTGCATAAATGTCTTACTCTGAAAAGTGTCTGTTCATATCCTTCACCCACATTTGATAGGATTTTTTTTCTTAATTTGTTTAAGTTCCTTGTAGATTCTGGATATTAGCCCTTTGTCAGATGGATAGATTGCAAAAATTTTCTCCCATTCTGTAGGTTGTCTTTTCACTCTGATTGTAGTTTCTTTTGCTGTGCACAAGCTCTTTAGTTTAAACTGCATTTGTCAATTTTGATTTTTCATGCAATTGCTTTTGGCATTTTAGTCATGAAGTCTTTGCCCATGCCTATGTCCTGAATGGTATTCTGTAGGTTTTCTTCTAGACTCTTGATCATTTTTAATGCTTTGACAAAATAGGCTTCCTAACCCTATAGGATCACTAACAAAATAGGACAAACAAATTAAAATACATTTTAGATGACTTGCTGTTGCATAAGCCGCCATAGTGAAAGTGGAATGTCATTCAAAGCATACTGGCTTAGAATCCCAGTATCCTCTAGCTGATGGCCCCTTAAAAAGGAGTATTAAACAAACCAGTCACTTTCAGATATGCACCGTAATTATGAACTGATTTATTAGCTTATTGTCAGTATGGGCTGAGGTTTTTCCTTGCCGGGGAGTTATTATTTTAACCATAGCCAAAACCAAAACTTATTCATTAATTTTTTTCTAACCCGGAGAATTTCAAGCTAACTTTCCAATGTCAAGGATACAAATATCACTGGGACTATCACTGAATAACTTTGCATAGCCTTGCTTTGACTCAAAGTATCTATCTTCCATATCACACTCAATCCACACAGATTAAGGATACCCGGAAAACTCTAAAAAACGGCAAGTGTGCACTTAGAACAGCTCCCTTGAAGAATTATCCTACTCTTCATGCAAGCTGAATGAGTTGCAATTCCAATTGTGGAATAATGCAACTAACAAAAGGGATCAACATTTTGTTTCTGATAATTATTTTTTGTCACAAATGAGCATAGGTCTGCCCAAGAGGCCAAATGAGCAGTTTATATCCATTACTCCATGTTGTTTTAGACAATCTCTTGGACCCTGATTTTTCCTTGGCTTGAGAATACCTTCTGTTGAACCTCCTGAAAAACCAATGATCAGGTAAAACAATTTATGATTAGTTTTATGAAAATGACCATGTGCCCCTGGAACAGGCCTAGATATTTTTTGAGATATGCTTTCCTGATCTATGTTTGTTAATTTATGTCTCTGCCTTCAGAGTCTATTATTAGGACTCATAATTATTTTGCATCTGGAGATTGCTTGTATTGCTTTGTTACAGAAGATGATTGAACAACACATCCTACTGTCAAAAAAAAAAAAAAAAAGATAGAGACACTTTCCAGGGCAGCTTCTCATCTACATAATTCTGAACATTTATGGGATTAGACCATGTAAAATAAATTATGAGTTTTCTCAACCCTGGCCACCAACAGCAAGTAGCTCAGTTATTACTAACAATACTCAGAGAATGCACACAAAGATCAACAAGGCCCCTTTGTGACCACTTTGTGACCATCTCTGAAATAAAACAGATATAAAGACTCTACATATTCAAAACAATGACCAGTCTTCATCTTCTGACTACTTCTCTTACACTGACATTAGTCAAGCTTCTTCTTGCTTTCTACATTAAAAAATAACAGGATAACCGATAACCTCATTGTCTCTGCTTCCGGCCAGCACTCCATCTAGAATGTGCTTGGTTTCCTTAAACCTTCCCTGTAAACACACAGCCCAATTCCGAATCCTATAAATAATCTCTCTAATTCTCCTCTTCTCAAGAGTGTCCTGGTATATTAGGGGAGATAAAACAATTTTTTTCCTCATTCATTATGAGGTTCATGACTGAGAACCCTAAAACAAAAGACAGACGAACAAGACAAAAATATACACATTGATTCAATATACATTTTAGGTGACATGAGGGCTTTAGGAAATGAAGAACCATGTATTATTGTGGATAGCCATGCGGAGGAAGTATGACTGAAGGACAAAAGGGTATTATGTAACAGTAATCAACTGGGAAAAACTCATCAACGCCTATTTGCTCAGATTCTTTTCTGTGTCCCTGTGTGACATTTCTTCCCATCCCGTATAGGGCAGAACACCTGTAACATGAGGTTCTTCAAGAAAGAAGAAAGGGAGATTGTCAGAGAGTATCCTTCCTACGTTTTATAGTCTGTTTCGGGAGAAGGGGCAAAGGAAATTCCAGGTTTTTCATTTGTTTGTTTGTTTGTTTGTTTTTTGTTTGTTTGTTTTTGCTCTTTTCAGGAGAGAGGGAACAGGAGAAGCTCAGAGAGACCTTTCTGCTTCTGTAGTTTTCTCAGCTTCCTTCAGCTTAAAATACTTAGAATGCTAAGGTGCTATATTTGGGTGGTACCTTGTTCTGAGCTCCAACTTATACTGCTTTTGCTGCTGAAACCTAACTAGGTCTAACTTTAAATATAGTAGTGTTCTTGGTGATCTTTGGCTGTTGGACTTCTATATTTCTTAGGGCCTTTAAATGTTTTCTTTAAAATATTATATTTCATTTACTATTTTAAAAATATAAAACAAATAATACCTCACTAAAGACATGAAACCATTGTGCTCTTCATTGTGGTAAATATGAACGTCAAGAATCAACTTTGGCCACCAATTTGTTATTTTCTCAGGTCTAATAATGTAAGCTCATTTTCCATGTCTGTTCAGGTCTGTAATGCTTGCAAGTCCTCAAGTTTTACTCCTCTCTCCAATATCACCCTCTTCTGTAATCAATGCATTTCTTTACTTAACTTTACTCAGTTTTGTCAAAGTCCTTTGAGTTCAAGGACATGCATATTGAGGTGAGCTGTGGAGGTCATTTCAACCATAGGGAGCACAGAAAGTTATTTACAAAAGAATGATGTTCATGTGTAATCTTTGTTAAAAGGCAAAATACATTCTTTTTATTTTACTTAATATGTAAACATCTTTTTCTATAAAGGTATGGAAACATTTCACTTTTCTTTAGACGAATGTATCTAAAGAATGGTGTTAAATGGTGAAAAATACCATGCAACTTGAATGCATTCCATGACTATGAAATATACTCAGCTATACAATTTTGGAGCATGTTCCCCATATTGCTAGCTATGCTTGTCATTTCTTTTCTGATTGCAATGTCTTTTCTCCATCCTCCCTTCAGTCTGATGGCTAAATTTGCTACACTGGCTTTGGCTCATGTGCTATCTCCTCCAGATATCTATCCCTGACCTCTTTAGACTGAATTAGTCTGCTCTTTCCTGCGATTCCACGATACTCAGTACAAATCTATCACCCCTTATACTTGCATTATTTGTTTTTCCTGAGTCTGATCTTCCCATGGTTAATGGGCTTCTTGAGAGAAATCTTACTCATTTTTGTATCTGCAACACCTAACTCAGTGATTGCAAAATAATCTCCCAGTAAAGGCATAAAAAATAAAAGAGTGGTATAAGCTCTTCCTATTTAAGAAGTAAAATTTAGTAGAGACAACCAGGTGCTTCTTATTTAAAATACATCATTTTGGAAACCTGACAAATACTCCCATATTTGCTATTATGACTGATTACGTGTTCCCTACAGCATATAATGATATTACTTTCTTTGTATTGAAAATGATTCTGTTGCACTATTGAAAAAGTATCAATTAGATACTAATTAGTCTTGCTCTCTGCTTGTGGAGGGCTTGAGGTAAATGGGTGTGGAAGAGAACGGGAGTAATAATTAAGTAAACATTTAGGCAGTTCAAACCTTGTGCTCCGTGCAGATAAAAATGCAAATCGGGTTTGGAATATAACCTCCATACAGACAACCAGGGCAGATGCTAATGAATCTAGCATGTTTGTCATGAGTAGTTCAGTTTTAAAACCATTGATTTCTTTACAAAGAGAAGCAGTGAAACATAAACTAAAGTTGCCATGCTGTACCCAACCTGAAAAATTAAACGCTGCTAATGGTCCTTTGTAATACATTGTGAGAATAATGATTATGAAAAAGCTCAGCAGTTTTGATGAATCACTCTCATCTGCAAGAGGTCTTGACTTATTTGACAGAAGGTGCCTTGCATAGATCATTATAGAGAAGTGAGAGATAACAGCTATTGTGTTACATAATAGTGTAATAATATAACATTTACAGCATTTTAAAGTGCAAGTGAGAAATAATAAAAGTGAAGAATTTCTCAGTTAAGGAGAAAACATACCAGTCTGCCCTTTAGCACAAAGTCACAAGCCACAATTAAGGGACTCATGATTCAGGGTAAATAGTGTGGCTGCTTGTTCAAAGAAACGGTCTGCACCAATTATTCAAGTCTTATAATATTTCTTTTGTTTTCTGTTAGTTAGAAATACGCAGTCTTTATGATGCCAGGATAACAACCCTCCTTAAAGCTCGTGATTTTATTTTCCACTTAAAAAAAACATGTCGGAAAACAATCACCAATCCTGTGAAATGTAAGCACTCTGGCTCAGCTGTCTTGTATATTCGAATCTAAGATGCCCCATTTCTCCATGTTTGTTTCCCTCTCCTCTCCAATTGCACCCTCTACTGGAATTATTATCTCCTTGGTTTGCAAAAGTCCTTAAGAGCTTTTATTTGCATGAGTCAGTCTCTCCTTGGAGTTCCTTCTCTATTTCCTATGTTTAACTAATTCATAATATATTTTCAAGTCCATCTCAAGTCTTATAAGAATGGTATTTTTTTTTTTTTTTTTTTTACTGAATGCTGGTTATGTGCCAAAATGATCTGAGAAGTTGATGTATAGTATATTATTTAATCCTTACAATATCCTTGAAGAGGTCATAATAATTACACCATTTCACAGATGAGGAAACTCAGAAAGAAGTTACATAATGTCCTCTAGGTCTAATGTCTGGCAAACAGCATACTTTAAACTCCACTTTGATGGACCAACTACAAATATTCCCCTATGTCTTCCTTATGAAATTGTTAACATAGACTGGGAATTTAGCTTTTAATTATCTTATTACTATTTTCAAATAAATTAATTATATATCCAAGAGCAGACTACAAAATGGAAGAAATCATAATTTTATCTTTCTGAATTTCCAGAATATTAAAAATGTTTACTAAGACACGTTGAACTAAAAGGAAAAAGCTGCAGCATAAAATATTATTTTAAGGAGTTTACTTGAGACAAAGTGAGAACAGATGCTCAGGACACATTTCCAAATTGCCTAGGGAAGTGATCTATCTCACCTTTGCTCCAAGCAGATTTTTAAAGGCAAAGGAGGACAAAGAGCAGGTTGATACAAAGTTGATTGAAAGGAGTTCTCACTGGTTTACAGAAAAAAGGACGATTAGTGATTGGTTATACATTGTTGAACTGTAGGGCCTGAGTTATGACGTCCAGTGCATGGCATTTTATGGCTACTTAGCACTTCTTAGTCTGGAGCCCATATAGCAAGTAGCTTCAAGAGGTAATTATTTAGCTCAAGGTAGAGGCAGATGTGACTACTCATATTTTAAATGCTTCTACAAATCTGATAATTTAAAAGGGATTAAATTCCTCAGATTTTTTTTTAAAAAGCTTCCTTCTTTTCTCATTTTTCTTCCTCAAGTTTCTTTTGATCAAAATCTTTCTTCTCGAAAGCATTGATGATCAAAGTTCAAGTGTTAAATTGTCCTTCATCGCTGCAAAGGCTCACTCCTGGATCGTCCTGTCCCACATCAAGAAAGAAGAGAAGCTATCTCAATTAGGTATTTTTCTAGTGTACCCTGAAGCTGAATTGAGATGGCGTCACAGATTGACAAAAATGAGACTCACTCAAGTCATTGATTTATATAGCTGCTGTCACTTGAATTATCTTTAGTGTTTGGAATACCATGATTTTAGTTTCCTTGGAAGAAGTAATACAATGAGTTATCCATAGCATCAATAATTTGAATAGTAGAAATATAATTCACGCATGAATTGCAATTGAAAAGAGACTTTGTAGGCGAGAACAAACCAAGAACCTATCCATTAGGGAGCCAACTAAAAATAACATGAAGAAAATTCAATTTTGGTTCTTCTTTAGAGACTTGTAACCAAAGGGCTTCTCTTACATTTTTTTCCAGATGAATTTCTGCTTCATAAGAAGTATTTATGTGTACACAGCAAGTATTGCCCCCCATATGTATGCCTCCTTGTTTAGCTAATATATAATCTAAGGCAATGTGATTTTCTAGAACAATGTTAGCCAGCTAATCAATAAATATTTGTTGAGCTGCAGTGGAGGCAGCAGTTTCATCAGCAATATTTCCCGAGGTTACAAAAATGTTCCTCAATATTGTTCACAGGAGAAACAACACCCCACAAGGAAAAACTGTTCTCCCAATAAAATTCATGGAGCTATTTTCTTGATGATCAGGCAGATAATTAGCAGATTTTCCTCCAAATAGAATCTCTGTCTAAAGTACATTGGTGGTCATGCTTACAGAAAAGTTCGAGGAAACCAGTACAGTGTTGAGTCTCTTCAAAGCTATACATACAGAGAGTGGTGACCAAATATCCTAAGAGACAGTGCTACTTGTAATTCCATGCCTTTACACACTTATAGACCCATGGACGGTGATCTCCACGAGTGAAAATAAGTCCTGATGGAGGATAGATGAACGTATTATATTTGAGTACATATTTGGGGGCATTATTAAACCATGGGTTAGAAACATTAGAGCAAGGTTAGATTGAATCCTCCTAGCAAAAGGGATTGTTTTTCTTTTAATTTTTAAAAACATTATGATTTTTTTTTTCACTGTCATTTCTGAGTAAGAACACAATCATTTGAAAACAAGATTCGGATAAGTTAAACTGAAACATAGGACAAGCGGGTTGGGATGAGTCAGCCAGATTCAATAAACAGGTGCTGCTTTGTATGGCTTCTAAGTCGTGATATGAATACAATCAGTAATACTGGTGAAATTTAGAGTAGGACGTACCAATGTGTTACTGTGGTTAAAAGTGGTTTATGGTTTGTGGTAGCAAGCCCAGCATCTTGTCAAAGTTCCAGAAGTTGCAATAGTTTCTAACAATTATTCCTCCATGATGTAGTCAAATTTATTAGGGAAAGAAAACACTGAAACCTGATTATAGGCATTTGCCTGTGTATGTACACACAAACCATTAATAGGCATTCGTATGTGTACATATAACATAAATGTGATTGTAGGCACTTGCATGTGTGTATATACCATATGTGTATATACACATATATATCATATGATATCATAGTGTATATACACACAAACCATTGCCATAATAAAAGTATAGTATATATTAAAAGAATTATATATGAGACAATTTTAACAAAACCCCCAAGAGAAGATAACCATAGTATGAACGAGATGCAAAAGCATAAATAATTCAAGAATAGGACACCAAATATTTCAGTTGTGGTAGGCATTAAAATTGTGAAGAATTGGTTATACAATCCTGATCCAGTATCTTGGGCAGAGGCAATTTAATGTAGATGTCAGCTGCTTGCTATTCTGGTCAAGAAGACTTCAGGTCAGCTTCAGTTGAAGATCTCCGGTGATGGCAGATGTCCACTCTGGTACGGTTGCCTTTTTTAAAATGAGAAACACGAATCCATGAGTCAATTCCCTTAAGTTCAGTGACACAGAAATTGGCTGACAATACCTGATATGGTCCTTCCAATGGGATTGAAGAGAATCTTATTTGATGTCATTGCTAGTAAACAAAATCTCCAGGTTGTAGGACATGATTTTTGTAATGGCTTTTTCTTCATGGAGCTAGCTGTTCAAGAAATCTCTTACTCATTTGGAGTTCTTAGTGAGAAGTTTTGTGAGACTTTAGCAATAAAAAAGGGATCACCTTTAAAGAACATGGGTCCATAAGCTTCTTTATCTAGAGATATGGGCCTTCCTATTATTCTTTTAAAGAGAGAGAGCTGGTGTTTTCCAAATGGGGTGTGTATTAGTCTGTTCTCATGCTGCTAATAAAGACATACCCAAGACTGGATAATTTATAAAGGAAAGAGGTTTAATTGACTTACAGTTCTGTATGGCTGGGGAGGCCTCACAATCACGATTGAAGGTGAGTGAGGAGCAAAGCCACATCTTACGTGGCAGCAGGCAAGAGAGTTTGTATAGGGGAACTCCCCTTTATAAAGCCACCAGATCTCATGAGACTTATTCACTATCATGAGAATAGCATGGGAAAAACCCACTCCATGATTCAATTACCTCCCACCAGTTCCCTCCCATGACACGAGGGAATTATGGGAGCTACAATTCAAGATAAGCGTTGGGGAAGGACATGGTCAAATCATATCAGGATCAATCACAGGTTGAGGAGATCCAATGGGATAAACTTTGGCCAGGATAGGTTAATGACTGCTGTTATTTCACTAATTGAATTTTTTGAGTGTTTATTACACCATTGGTGTTTTCCCCAACTCCAGAGGATTAGAGGTGATAGGCATAATGGAAATGTTGAAATATAGGCTAAATGTTGTAAATGGATCAAATTACTTGACCAGTAAATTGTGTGTTCCTTGGTCACTATGGAACTCAAATGGGATACCTCATGAAAGAATTGTTTCCTAATAACAATGTACCAGCTGCTTGGGTCATGGTTCATCAGCATGGGAATGCTTCAGCCCAAAGAAAGAACATACAAATTAGCACCTGAACATATTTGTAACACTGAGATACAGGCAGCTGGATAAAGTTCAACTGCCCTATCACAAAGGATCCTAAAAGTAAAGGAAATGTTTCTATGAAGCATGAAGGGATTTTCCAGGATTATGTTTAGGACAAGCAGTACAGCAAGAATTAACCTTTGAGAAACAGTAGGGGATTGTTTCTAATGATATTGTTTTCCCTATGCTATCATTCTGTCTGTTTTCTAATAAGTCAGCTAGCAAACATACTGTAAAAGGGATAATTGTTTAATTTATTTGTAGATTCTGGATATTAGCCCTTTGTCAGATGGATAGATTGCAAAAATTTTCTCCCAGTCTGTAGGTTGCCTGTTCACTCTGACGATAGCTTCTTTTGCTGCGCAGAAGCTCTTTAGTTTTAATAGATCCCATTTGTCAATGTTGGCTTTTGTTGCCATTGCTTTTGGTGTTTTTGTCATGAAGTCTTTGCCCATGCCTATGTCCTGTGGTATTTCCTAAGTTTTCTTCTAGGGTTTTTATGGTTTTAGGTCTTACATTTAAGTCTTTAATCCATCTTGAGCTAATTTTGGAACCAACTCAAATGGCCATCAATGATAGACTAGATAAAGAAAATGTGGCACATATACAACATGAAATACTATGCAGCCATAAAAAATAATGAGTTCATGTCCATTGCAGGGACATAGATGAAGCTGGAAACCATCATTCTCAGCAAACTAACACAGAAACAGAAAATCAAACACCACATGTTTTCACTCATAAGTGGGAGTTGAACAATGAGAACACATGGACACAGGTAGGGGTTCATCACACAACAAGGCCTGTGAGGGGCTGGGGGACTAGGAGAGGAATAGCATCAAGAGAAATACCTAAGGTAGACGACGGGTTGATGGGTGCAGCAAACCACCATGGCACGTGTATAAACAAACTTGCATGTTCTGCATATGTATCCCAGAACTTAAACTATAACTCTTTTTTTTTTTTTTTAAGTGTAATTTAAGCCTTCAAGGAAGAATTGTTCTATCATAAGGTCCATAAAGTAAGCCTGTTTCTGCAGAAAACTTCCCTCCTTTATCTTTTCAGAGGTCTATTTCCTTCTTTAGAGCTCCTGCTTATGCTTCTTTTAATAACATTTTAAATGAATAATAAGTCTGTAAGGACATTTCAAGACATCTGTTTTCTTATGTAACCTTCAAGGCTGCATCGTTAGCTACAATGTCACCAAAATGATTACCCTTGTTCTCTGGAGTATCAAGTTTTAAATTACCAGGCATTTTGATGATAGACAGAGATTTTTGTTTTTGGATTGTGTTTTGAGTTCATTTGTGTTGCTATAAAGTAATATATGTATTTCAATGACTTATGTATTTTAAAAAACAGTTTATTTGGCTCACAATTCTGCTGGCTTGAAGATTGGACGTCTAATGAATGCTACAGGCTACTTCTATTCATGGCAGAAGGTAAACAGGAACTGGCATGTAGAGAGGTTACATGGTAACAGAGGAAGAAAAAGAGAGGGGGGAGGTGCCAAGTTGTTGTTGTTGTTGTTGTTTGTTTGTTTCTTAAACAACTAGCTCTTCTGGGAACTAATAAGAGCAATAACTTACTTATTACTCCAAAGATGTTATCAAGCCATTCTTGAGGGATTCATGCCCATGACACAAACACTTCCCATTAGTTCTTACCTACAGTATTGGGGATCTAATTTAAACATGAGTTTTGGAGAACAAACATCCAACCTGTAGAAGAGTACTTTCAAGAGGTCAGAGACTTGTTTACCAGTTCTGATGGTTTTACCTGAAGTGGTCAGAAATCCCTCTTGCACTCAAGCATCCCCAAATCATAGCATGTCTGAAGGCATGCTGCTGTCAGTATAAATATTAGTTATGTTATCTTTTGTCAATTAATAGGCATGAGTTAGTGTGATCAATTCTTTCTGTTGAGATAATTTTATATCTGGAAAGTATAACATATAGAGTATAATATATAATCTCAAGTTAGAAGTACTATGGTCTACTCAGCCCAATAATTTTCAGATTCATCTTTCAAATAAATTATCAGTGAACCAAATTACAAATTACATCACCATTATCTATATTTTTAGGCCCTGTCTATGAGTGATAGTTTTGTCAATTAAGGTGATGTAGTCATGATGTGGCATCTCGTTAATAGGCAAAGAATAAAGAATGGTTAGAACCATTGACATTCTTTACAAAATTAAAACAAAAACATTTTAAAATTTATATGGAACCAAAAAGGATCCTGAAGAGTCAAGAGAATCCTAATAAACAAACAAAACAACAACAACAACAACAGAAAAAACATTCACGCCATCCAACTTCAAATTATGCTGTAAAATGACAGTAGCCAATATAGCATGGTACTGGTACAAGAACATAGGTCTAAACAAACAAACAAAACAAAACAAAACAAACAAACAAAATCCATGCCACCCAACTTCAAACTATGCTATAAGGCTACAATAAGCAATACAGCGTGATACTGGTACAAGAACAGACACGTAGACCAAGGGAACAGAATAGAGAACCCAGAAATAAGACTGCACACCTACAACCATCTGATCTTCGACAAACCTGACAAAAACAGCAATGCGGAAAGGAATTGCTGTTCAATAAATGGTGCTGGGAGAACTGGCCAGTCATATTCAAAAAAATTAAAACTGGACCACTTCCTTACATCATATACAAAAATCAACTCAAGATGGATTAAAGGTTTAAATGTAAAACCCAAAGCTATGAAAACCACAGAAGAAAATCTACCCAATACCATTGACAACATAGGCATGGGCAAAGATTTCATGACAAAGACACCAAAAGCAATTGCAACAAAAGCAAAAATTGACAAATGGGATCTAATTAAACTAAAGAACTTCTGCACGGCAAAAGAAACTATCATCAGAGTGGACAAAAAACCAACAAAATAGGAGAAAATTTTTGTAATCCATTCATCTGACAAAGGTCTGATATCCAATGTCTATAAGAAACTTAAACAAATTTACAAGAAAAAAACAACCCCATTAAAGAGCGGGCAAAGGACATGAACAGACACTTCTCAAAAGAAGACATGCATGGAGTCAACATATATACGGAACAACGCTCAATATCACTGATCATTAGAGAAATGCAAATCCAACCGTCATGAGATACCATCTCATGTCAGTCAGAATGGTGACTATTAAAAAGTCAAGAAACAACAGATGCTGGCAAGGTTGTGGAGAAAATGGGATACTTATACACTGTTGGTGGGAGTGTAAATTTGTTAACCGTTGTGATAGAAAGTGTAGTGATTCCTCAAAGACCTAGACCAGAAATACCATTTGACCCAGCAATCCCATTACTGGGTATATACCCAATGGAATATAAATAATTCTACTATAAAGATACATGCATATATATGTTCACTGAAGCAATTTTTGCAATAACCAAGACATGGAATCAACCTAAATGACCATCAATGATAGACTGGATGAAGAATATGTGGTAAATATATACCATGAAACACTATGTAGCCATAAAAAGGAATAAGATCATGTCCTTTGCAGGTACATAGATGAAGCTGGAAGCCATTATCCTCCACAAACTAATGTAGGAACAGAAAACCAAACACTGCATGTTCTCACTTATAAATGGGAGATGAACCGTGAGAACACATGGGCACATGGTGGGGAATAACACACACTATGGTCTGTTGGAGGGCTGGGGGTGGGAGGAGGAAGATCATCCTGAAAAATAAATAATGGATGCTAGACTTAATACCAAGGTGATGGGTTGACATGTGCTAAACCACCATGGAGTACATTTACCCATGTAACAAACCTGCAAATCCTGCATGTGTACCCCTGAACTTAAGAGTTGAAAATAAAAGCAACGATTAAGATCATTACGTGGGAAAATAGTTATGTTAAGGTGAGGAATGAAGAATTTCATGGAGGCCGGGCGCGGTGGCTCACGCCTGTAATCCCAGCTCTTTGGGGGGCCGAGGCGGGCAGATCACGAGGTCAGGAGATGGAGACCATTCTGGCTAATAAGGTGAAATCCCGTCTCTACTAAAAATACACAAAATTAGCCGGGCTAAGCGGCGGGCGCCTGTAGTCCCGGCTACTCTGGAGGCTGAGGCAGGAGAATGGCATGAACCCGGGAGGTGGAGCCTGTAGTGAGCCGAGATCGCGCCCATTGCACTCCAGCCTGGGGACAGAATGAGACTCCGTCTCAAAAAACAAAACAAACAACAACAAAAAACAAAACAACAACAACAAAAACAACTTTAATGGAAAGTGAGTCTATTAACAGAGTAATGTTGGGTATAATGTGAGTTCAGAATGGTTTTCGTTGAGTGGGAAACGGATGTGAGGTAAGATTTCAAAAACTATTTCCTCAACAGTTTTAAAGTGAGGTGGTAGCAGAGATCACTCTTAAGCAAGGTGGCATTTCTCTAGCAATTACCTCAGCTTATTGGCTATAATATCTAGAAGGTCGATTTCCCAAAGCGTTTCTCTGATCTTCATAAAAGAACAGGGAAAACAGAAAGCTGTAATTGGGATTCCTTAAGGCAGGGGCAGTTGTAAGACTATCCTTGATAATTTGTGTAGTTCTCAGTCTTTCTGGAATTCAAAAAAGAGGTTCACGCTGATCCAGTTTCAGGAGGGTGATTAAAGGCTGTATTATTAAAAATTTGGTATCCAGTTATGGCAGTATCCAGTCAATCCAGATATCCTTCAAATTGCCTTATTGTTGAGGGCTTAGGGAAGGCTAGAATGCCTTTAATTCTATGTGGGTTTATGAACAATCCTTCCTTAGAAATCAAATGTCCTAATTATTTTATCCAAGTCTGGCAAAATTAGAGTTTCTCTCCAGAAACGCTATGTCTCTTATATGACAATTGTTTTAAGAGATCATGTTATCATTCTTACAGGTTTGCGTATTCAGGGAACAAGGGAGAAGATCATACATATACTGGATGAACATATATCTCCCTAAGAAATGTACTTCAGCCAAGTCGGATTTCAATACTGGAGAAAAATAGGTAGGGCTCTCAGTGCAACCTTGTGGCACGGTCTAGATGTACTGGTGGTCATCCCAAGTAAAAGCAAACAAGTATTAGCTCTCTGAGTCTGCTGAAAAACTTAAGATAATACTGTATAAATCAATCACAGTAAATATCTCACTGTCAGTAAGAATTGCTGTCAATAGAATATAGAGGTTTTATGCCACTAGATGCTTTGGGCATCCAGTCAGTATCATCAATGTTGTTTATAGGTCTGAAATCTTGTACAAAGTTTCAATCCTCCCATTCTGAGGGAAGAATCCGGGTATTATATGAGTACAAAGCATAATTATATCCTTTTTTATATAATATTTTATTATGGGTTTGGTTCATTCAATTGCTTCAGGCCTTAACAAGTATTGACTGATATTGGATAAATGTTTATTTAAGTTTGCTTCCACTTTAACGAGGTTTGCTGAATCTATTGTACCAATATCAGTGAAAGATAAGGATCATAAGTGGTCTTGTGAATTTTTAGTAAGTCATCAGTGTAATTTGTTAGTCCAAGTTTAGAAAAAGAAATTGTTGGATATGTGTTTATATCCAACAATTTTGCTGGTGCAAAAGTAATTGCTGCTGTTTTTGCATTGTTGAAATTTGCCGTTTGCTGTTGGAATACATTTTTTAAATAAACGTGTTATGTTGTACATCATTTTAATGAGCATTTCTTGCTTTAAGTTTTTTTGCTAATAATTTATTGCTTGTATATTTTATATTTATTTTAGACTATGGAAATGATGTTAGACAAAAAGCAAATTTGAGTGATTTTCTTGTTTGAGTTCAAACTGGGTCTTAAAGCAATGGAGACAACTCGCAGCATCAACAATGCATTTGTCCCAGGAACTGCTAACAAACATACAGTGCAGTGGTGCTTCAAGAAGTTCTGCAAAGGAGATGAGAGCCTTGAAGATGAGAAGTGTAGTGGCTGGCCATCAGAAGTTGACAATGACCAATTGAGAGCGATCATCAAAATTGATCCTCTTACAATTACAAGAGATATTGTTGAAGAACTCAACATTGACCATTTTATGGTCCTTTGGCATTTGAAGCAAATTGGAAAGGTGGAAAAGCTCCATAAGTCAATGCCACATGAGCTGAGTGAAAATAAAAAAAAAAAATTGTCGTTTTGAAGTGTCATCTTCTCTTACTCTACACAACAACAACGAACCATTTCTTGATCGAATTGTGATGTCCAACAAAAAGTGGATTTTATACGATGACCAGTGTTGATCAGCTCAGTGCCTGGACCAATAAGAAGCTCCAAAGCACTTCCTAAGGCCAAATTTGCACCAAAAAATATCATGGTCACTGTTTGGTAATCTGCTGCTGGTCTGATCCACTACAGCTTTCTGAATCCCAGCAAAACTATTACATCTGAGAAGTATTCTCAGCAAATGGATGATATGCTCTGAAAACTGGAATGCCTACAGCTGGCATTGGCCAACGGAAGGGGCCCAATTATTCTCCAAGACAATGCCTGACCGCACACTGCACAACCAACGCCTAAAAGTGAGCTTGGAAGTTTTGCCTCATCCACCGTATTCACCTGACCTCTTGCCAACCAACTAGCACTTCTTTAGGCATCTCAACAACTTTTTGCATGGAAAACACTTCCACAACCAGCAGGTTGCAGAATATGCTTTCCAAGAGTTCGTCGAATCCTGAAGCATGGATTTTTACACTACAGGAATAAACGAACTTATTTCTTGTTGGCAAAAATGTGTTGATTGTAATGGTTCCTGTTTGTATTAATAAAGATGTGTTTGAGCCTAGTTATAATGATTTAAAATGCACAGTCCAAAACAGCAATTATTTTTGCACCAACCTAACGTTTCAGTTTTATTATCATTTTGTAGTAGTTTTGTTTGCTCCTTCCGTTCCAATTTGAATACATTTCCCTCATTGGGGGGTCAAAAAATGTATGCATGGTAAAGTTCCAAAAATTCCTTTCCTAAAAGTATATGGGAGCTGAGGGAATAAGCAGAAAGAAATCAAGGCCACTAAGTGAGCCTACCTGGGATTCTAAGGATTTGGATTTATGTGAAGTCATAGGTTGATTAGATAGCCCTACCATTTGTTTTGTTTTGTTTTGTTTTGTTTTGTTTTGTTTTGTTTTGTTTTAAACTTTAGTTTCTAGAGACAGAGCTGGAACCCAGTGGCAGGATCATGGCTCACTGCAGACTTGAACTATCGGACTCAAGAGATCCTACTATCTCAGCCTCCTACATCGCTGGAACTACAGGAGCGTGCCATCATGCCTGACTATTTTTTGTTGGTCAGGCTGATCTCAAACTCCTATCTTCAAATGATCCTCTTGCCTGAGCCTCCTAAACCACTGAAATTATAGATGTGAACCACTATGCCTGACACCCCTACCATTTGTATAATCTTTTTACTTCATGAAAGGGAACAGTTTAAATGATAGAGTTAAGAACAGAAAGGCTAGCTCCAGTGTCCATAAGGGAGTGTGTCTGCTCTTTATTTGTTAAAAATGTCTATTACTCCTTGGATATTAGTCAGAAGAAACAGGTCCTTGGAACAACCCTCTTCACTTGCAGGATCCTGTCTTTGTGTTTTTTCTGCAGTCAATTAATTGTTCTACAACAGTTTTGGAAATGGCAAGGTTTTTGGCAATAGAAGTAAACATCTCTTTTATCATTAAAAAGGAGGCACCTTTCTTTTCTTAAAAGGTCTGGTTTGACTGTTGTGGTTTCAAACACATAATCTTTGAGGACTTACTTTTTTCTTCTTTCTGAATAGTTTTAGAAAGTTTATCTGCCAAGATTACAAATTCATGGGTTTATATAGTTACCCAATCAAGCTGATGTCTTTAAAAAAGATAAGCAAGTCCTCAAGTAAGCCATTGAAGAAAGTAGAATTTATAAGGAAATAATTCAGATAACATCAGTGCCATTCTGGAATATCATTTAAAGGATTTTTCAAACCATTCAAAATAATCAAGCACATAATCGCCTGGTCTTTGAGTACATTGTTGAATTTTCCTCTAATGTATATTTTTAGGAAAGACCTGGGGAATGGCCTCATGAAGAGACATGGCTGAAATGTAAATCCTTTCATAGTCTGCTTCATTCTATTTTTTTTTTAACCCTATTAAGGATTATTTAAATTAGACTTTTTTAACCATTTAGTGCCCCTGCTTTCTGATATCAGCATATAAACTATTTAATAAAGGTCAGAACAAGTCCAGACAATTAAATCAAATATTTTGGAAATGCTATAGATCTTGAAATGATATATTTTAGTTCAATTTTTTTCCAGGGGTTATACAAAATAGCAAGCTCACCTCTTCCTGTGGATTTTACCTTGAACGAGGCTGCCAAAACAGAAATTTCAGGGAAGTAGCAAGATACTTTGGGGGTTTCCTCTGATAGTGATTATAGGAAAAGCAAGTCAAGACAAGGGAGTTTAGATAAAAGAGAGTATAAAAGCACAGAGGTAGAAGGAGGAGCAGTTGCAGGTGGAAGAGAGAAGCCCTTTAGTATCATAAAATTCAGAAATAGATTCAAGTATTATTGTTTACCTCTTGAATAAGCAATTTTCTCAGAAAATTTTTAGAAACTTCTAGGTGCCATTAGAAGTAAGGGTCTTACTCAATTTGTCTGGCAATAAAGCCAGCTCTTTATAATTGTGCACATAAATAAATTATTTCAGGCATTTGAAAAGACCCTCATTTTCACCATTTCTGCCTGTGATTACCCCGGGTCATGTGGGTCTATTTTCCTAGATATTTACAAGAGGATGCTCCAAAGTGTTGTACATAAAGCCAACTGTTGTTTCTAAAGGAGGGTGTATCTTATAAGGCCACTCATATTTTGAAACTGGATTTTCAGAATAATTTAGGAGCTTTTCGGCCGTGACAATGTCCTGGAGTCTATTTTGGGTGGAAGCGTGCTGCCTATGAGCGTCACTCTTTTGGTGTCAGCCAAGAGTCAGGAATCATTCTCTGACATGTCTCAGACTGCCTCTAATTGCCAGAGGGAAGAGGCATTGCCTAAGTTATGGGGGACAAGTCCTTATATTATACACACCTGAATGAGGGGGAAAAAAAAAGCATCCCTTAAAAAATGTTCTGGTGAGGAACATCCTGTGAGGTCACATCCCATCCTGGAAAACACTCTTGACAACTCTGAAAAGTCCCTAAGTCACTTAAATAAACCAACTGGGTCAGGGGAAGCTATTGTCTCTTTCCTTTGAGGTGAGAGAACTTACCCTTATGCCTTTTTCAGTTTGGAATTAATAGAAACTGGTCACAAATAAGATCCTAAGTCCCAATTTCATGCAATGGAAACAGTTGCAATTTTAAAAGCCTGCTATATAAAGTTAAACCACCAATTTGCCAGTACCTTGACCCAGTACCTTGACCACTTCAATGTGAGGTAGAAAATGTAAAAGTTAGGTTTCTTTCTTTCTTTCTTTTTAATTTCCCTGAAACTCAAATGTCTTGCTCATTAGGCAAAGGTGGAAATCTTCCATTTTAGGAACAGAGATTTGAAAAGAATAGCTCAAGCAAAGTCTAAACCTTCAACTAAAGAGCAGGACTCATCCCTTACATTCAACTATTTCTTTCAAGCTGTGAGAACACAAGTGGTTCGCAACCGGTTAGGGGCCGAATCTGGAAGGAATGTCTGATGGTTTGTGGCAGGGGGCGGGGGGGATCACTTTGAACCCTTCTTGCTGTTTCAGAAATGTCAACCAAAAAGAAATAAGCTGAGACACAAAATATAATTGTAAACTGTTTACCTGAAAGAAGTAAAGAGAGCTACTAGGTACATACTTTAAAGTTGCTTATTTGGCCGTTATTATAAGCAGGTTTTCAATGCAAAAGAGGATAGGAAGTGGGCTGATACAAAGTTCTTTGAGAGAAACTCTCATTGGTTTAAAATAAATAACAATGATTAGTGGTTGGCTATACATATTTGTACTACAGTGTATGAGTCATGATTTCGGGTACACGGCATTTTATGGCTACTTGGCATCAGTTCAGAGCCCACATAGGAAGTGGCTTCAAGAAGTAATTATTGTGTTCAAGGTGAGAGGGAGATGTGACTGCTGTCACATTATAAATATCTTTTTGGGCCTTTTAATTTAAGTGACTCAGGTAAAAAGTCTTCCCCCCACCCACCTCAGGCACTTATTTCTTAGTATGCAGTTATAGGCAGATATACAAGAAAAAGTGATCAATTCTGGTTTTGAAGGAAATATTATCACTTTGAAACATAGTATATTTATTAAATAGGAAAACTAATGATCAGTTTGAAAATGACCATAATTTTAAAAACACAACGAAGTTATATTACCAAATGTTTTTTCAAAAAAGAAACAACACCATGAAAGAGTTTTATTGAATGTCTACAATGAAATTCCATATTGAGCTGGGGGCTGTAAAATCCCCAATGTGCTTAGAGTTTATAAGGAGAGGCAGATCAGTACGCCAGTGAGTAAAGTGCAGAATGACAAGGGCTATGAGAAACATGGGCATCCAGAGGTACCGACACAAAAGCGATGTGTAGCCTTCATAGGAAAGACTTCCTGGATGCTTGAATGCCTGAGATGGTCCGGGATTGCTGAGAGTTAGCCAGGGAAATGAAGTTGAGAAGAACATTTCAGGCAGAAGTAAAAGAGATAAAATAAGCACTGAGGAGGAGAGGTCAATGAACATTAATGGAAATGCAAATGATTTAATGAGACTGGACCAAGAAGGGCAAAGGTAGCAGTGGCTAGTGAGAAAGCCAAGCAAGGGGGACAAGTTCTGTGTCCTTGATTGTCTTTTCTGCCCCACTAAAAGGGTTTTAACTCTTCCCAAGGACTTTGGCAACTCAATAGAATATTTTACAAAAAAAGGTATGCGATTAAATCTCTAATTTGTAGAATTATTCTGTAGAAATGCTGCAGGTGATTAGAGGGGTTGAAGAGTGAATTCTGCAACAAGATGTTACAAATCAAGAAGGAAGTAACAAAGCAGCAGGGAAGGATATTCAAAAACGACTTAGCAACCAGAAGCAATGGAACTCGGTGAAGGATTGCATTGAAAGAGTAAAAAAGAGCAAATCACAAGGAAAGAAATCCAGTATGTTAACTTAAGAAACCGGATAGATGTGAACAACTGGCTGAGATTGCAGAACAAACATACTGATGGCACACTGTGAAGATAAGATCAATTTGAATATTTATATTTGTAATGCCAAGAGGAGATTTTTAGCTGACAGTCTTGACCTCATGGTGGGATTTGACATGAGTTAAAGATATGGCGAGTATTCAGTATTTAGGCAGGAGAGTGATTTCTGTCACCCAGGGAGTGTGTGCATAGCACAAAGAAAAGTAAGCCAGTAATTGATCCCTGAGGAAAGCAAACATTCAGAGGATAAGCAATAAAAGAGAAGGCAGAATAAAAAGTGGGCCAACACATGGAAGAATAATAAAGTAGAAATAGGGAGAGGAAAGCTGGCAGTCAAAGCTTTTTCCAGAAAACAGAACTACTCTGTGTATTTCAAATAGATGATTTTTAAAACAGAATTGATTGCAAATTTGTCACAAGAACTGGGAAAGCAAAAATAAAAAATTGAGGTTATTCAGAGATTAATACATTCAATAAACCCCTACCATCCTTAGGCTAAAAGATCCAGATTGCCTAATTGCTCTGCTGCTGAAGCAGGAAGACATTCTACAGCTGTCTTGGCTGCTTGGGAAGAACTCTACAACTCTCTACCATACCACCACTGCCTTCCAAAAATCTAAAGGCCCACACAATTTTTCATACCATAATAGTGCGGACATATTTAAAGTAACTGAATGATGAGCAACATTAGTAGCCTCCAGCGAAATAATGCTACTAAGGCTACATTGATTCACACTAAGAAGGTAAAAGAGAGGGCCACAGGACTTCTTTCTTTTTCCCATTTCCCAGACTCCTAGTACCTTCCACTGGGGGCATCTATTAAGAAACAAAGGTTTGAGGCTTCCAACAGAGCAGAGGAAAATAAAAGTAGAATATAGACAAACAGACAAATGCCAGGTACACAGATTTTTAAGGATGGATGTTCAATTTAAGAGAATTGACTGAAGAATTTTAGTTTGATTGCAAACTGCTAGCAAAATTGCTTTCTGAAATGATGCGTTAAGTTTTTTCTCTTACTATAAGTGTACAAGCATGCTTTTACATGTTTGTCAATACTGGATATTATCAACTCTTTTGTCTTTCTAAACACAACAGATGAAAATAGATATCCAAGTGTCACTTTCATTTGCATTGCAACAGTTAGAAGCAGCTGCTAGTTGTTTTTCTTAAAATACCTGAGCACATTTCTGTACCATTTCAGTACCAATTCCGCTACATCCTTCTAAGGAAGACATGACCTCACGTGTCTGCTGATCTTAGGCAGTAAAATCATGGAATCGTGGTCATGGCAATAATTCTGTTTTCCAGCTAAGCTTTGTTCCTCTCAATATTTAGTGTCCCTCAAAGGTAGATCCTGATACAATGATTTGGGTGTAAATATTTTATTTAGTGAATGAACTCAAGAAATATCAAATGTACAAGGAGGAATATGCTTCAAACTTAGAAGGTTTACTAAAGTTCTTCATGGTGTTTCCTTGCCCAGAAGTAACATAGTAAAAGAGTGAGAAAGTGAGAAAATGAAGGGAAAGTTAGGAAAGAATGTTAATAAATTGGTCATTGCTTTAAGAACTTGACAATAAATCCCACAGGTGTCCCTTTAAAAAGTACTGAGCTCACAATGTCTCCCAAAATCTAAGAAAACTAGATTTTTTTTTTCAATTTCTAGTCCTCATTTGTTGAGAGTAAACAATGGGGAGTTGACATGCTGATATTTCTGCGTATCAGTTGAACACACTTCTATGAACAGCGAACACTTTCAGTCATAAAAAGCTAAGAAGCCATTGAAATATATTGTAACTGTTTTTGAGTAAAAAGGAACCAAGGTAAAATGGGTGTACCTCTGCTCAATTACTCCCATTTCAACACACCCAAATTGAGTTCACTCTTCCCAGTTAGTGACTCTTCAGGACTGCAACTATTGTAAACACAATAGATGAAAATAGATATCCAAGTGTCACTTTCATTTGCATTGCAACAGTTAGAAGCAGCCCCTAGTTGTTTCTCTTAAAATACCTGGCACATTTCTGTACCATTTCAGTACCAATTCTGCTACATCCTTCTACGGAAGACATGACCTCATGTATCATGGAGAAATTTTGCCTCCAAAAAACCTTCAACTAGAAATTTGTGATCCCCATGCTTCAGCTATTCATAAAGGCATAACTAATTGTCATCATTTTATTCCTCTACCACAATTCTAGATTCACTTTCACCCTTATCCAGTATTTCTGCTGATCTAGGTTGCTTCTGCAGTTAAGTGACTGAGGCTTTCATTTCTGAGGGATCTGAGCCTTGATTATTTTTTCTGTGACAGTCCTTGATTGTCACAACCATTAACAGTCTTATGTCTATGTGTGGAAGCATCAACAGCCACCCCAGTAAGTCCTCTACATTACAGAATTTCTTCTCACTTTCCCATTATATAGCACTAACACCTGCTCCCCATGAAGATCAATAAAATTATCCCAGTTGGTAGAGTAACTATTTCCTTTATCCTTACCAGAAAAATGAGCAGATAGCAAACATGTTTTTAGCTTCCATGGAATTCTTATTGTGTCCCTGATCTTATTGTTCCTTCTGTACTTGTAGAAAAGGTCTACTGTTCCACGGGTCTTCTTCAAACCACTTTCTATTTCATGTTCTAATCTTTCTCATTCCAGGAACCTGAACATTCACCCAGGGCCTTCCACACTGCCTGAAAGTTTTAATGTATTGTTACTTCTGGCTACAGTCTTGTTAAATGGGATACTATCTCTTTATCATTACATAGGCTACACTCATTTTAGCAGGTCCAACCAATATATCAAAGTAATCTATCCACTTTTTTCTCCTTGTCCATTAACTAGTCATAGGAATTTGCTAAACGTATATCAACAAAGCCATATGTATGATGTGAGAAAGGGAGAGTTCAGTGAAACCAGTGTTGTTTGTTTGCTAAGAGTATCATAGTGAAAGACAATGTAAAGGGTGGTCTAAACAACAGAAATATACTGTCTCAAAGCTATGGAGGTTGGAGGTCCAAGACTGAGGTGTTGGACAATTTTAATTTTTTTTTTCTTTTTTGAAATGGAGTCTCGCTCTGTTGTCCAGGCTGGAGTGCCCTTGCGTGATCTTGGCAAGCTCTGCCTCCCAGGTTTACACCATTCTCCTGCCTCAGCCTCCCAAATAGCTGGGACTACAGGCTTCCACCACTACACCCAGTTAATTTTTTGTATTTTTAGTAGAGATGGGGTTTCATCATGTTAGCCAGGACAGTCTTGATCTCCTGACCTGGTGATTCCCCTGCCTTGGCCTCCCAAAGTGCTGGGATTACAGGCGTGAACCACTGTGCCTGATCCCAATTTTGATTTCTTTAGAGTGGTGAGGGAGAATTTGTTCCATGCTTCTTCTCTAGCATCTAGTTATTTATTGGCATTCTATACCTTTCTTTGGATTGTAGATCTTCGACTTCATCTTCACATGGCATTCTCCTTGTGTGAATATCTATGTGCAAATATTCTCTTTTTCTAATGACACCAGTAATGTTAAATTAGAAGCCCATCTTACTCCAGCATGACCTCGTCTTAACTAGTTTTATATGCCACAATCCTATTTCCAACAAGTCACATTTTTGAGACATTGAGGGAAGGGAGGTTTAGGATTTCAATGTAAAATCTTTCCAGGGCACAATCCAATCCATAATACCCTCAGTAGTTACATAGAGTCTACCTTCTCTTTTTGTGGATATGTTTGTGTGTGTGTGTGTGTATAAATGTATGCTCCCTACACTTGAGTAAGTCCCCTCCTAAATGTATACATTATTGCACTGAATCAATGCCTTGGTGGTTCATCTAGCTAACGATGGGTAGTTCCGGTCAAATCATTTCTTTATAAAAACAAGAGTAGGTGCAGTGTCCTGTCAGGCATTGCTTTTTTGAATGGGCAAAAGAAATATGCTGCAGATGGTCTTGTTTGAGGATGCTAGGGATCTGCAGAAGGTCTCTCCTGTTAGAGCTTGCCAGAGACACCATATGCCATTTCTATCTACCACAGATATCAGGACTTTAGAGTCTACTGGGTTTTGTTGTTGAATGCAGTGCAGCTTGTATCAAAACCTGAGCCTGCTGTAGAACTTTTTCCTTCACTGGCTGTTACCCAAATATGGCAGTCCTCTAAGTCACTGGTTAAAGCCGCATTCCCAGTTTCACTATGTGCTGTCTGAAAAATTCAAGGTGATCTATCTTCATGTACTGTGTCTCTTCACGGTAGGAATTGAAACATTCAACAACTTGTTCTATATCTGGGATAGGATGACTCCAAACCATTAGATATTAAAAATGTCACTAATATGGCAGAGCCTTAAGGTTTTGTAGGCTTTATCTCTCAGTCTTTCCAGGGTTTGCAGAATACCTGTTACTTTTAACTTTGAGGGTGACATTAATCTCTCCTATACTATCTAATATATTTTTGCTTTTTAAATTGACTCTTTGACTAAAGAAGGATCAGTTTCTGGGTCTTCAGCTTCATCTTCTTTTGATCATAATCTTACTACATAAGTCATGAAACTACCATGAGAATTATGATCATTGCTATAAATGTTATTTTATATTATTTAATGAAAGACCAGGGGAAAGGTCATGTGGTGGGTCCAGGGAACCACTGGATGCATTGTGAGAGGGACTGTGTACAAGAATCCTTTCATAACATTCATTTATCCCACTATAACAGAGGAGCTGTGCTTGTGTTTTGGATCCTCTGTTATCAGTGCAAACTCACCTTCTAATCAATTGCTCTTGTAAGATCTGAATATTCTCTTTACTTAATGTGTAGTATTTCTCGTAAATAACTGTAGATCTATTTGGTGAAAAATTAGATTAAAAAATTCATGCCTGTATCAAAGCATCTCATATATAATTACTACATACAAAAATTAGAAAGAAGTATATTAAAAAGATAGGTTTTTCTGAAACAATTCACTTTCTATCCCAAATGGCATAGGACTTTCTCATTCAATCTTGCTCTGAGAATTGGCTCAGTTTTAAAGACTGGGTGAGAGATAATAACCCTTCATGAAGTCAATGACCTTAGCCCTGTGATTGACAACTCTTGATTTTTGTTGTTGTTGTTGTATAAGCAAAGTCGTATCCACGTTGGCCATCCATCTGTCTTTCACTGGGAACACTATGTTCTGTTATTCATTGCCACTGGTCTTGCATGCCAAGGCCAGCTGGTTTCATTCAGTCTTGCAGCCCATTATGACAGTTTTTAGCCATCTTGCCTTTGACAGTTAAATGCTGCCACCTGGTTCAACTCTTCTAGAACCTTATAACTATTGAAAGTAGCAAACTGTTTCATAGAAATTTAGTTAACTCTTGTGCTTGAGTCAGCTACTGCTATATGTACACTACATAATATACAACTTCAAAACTCAATGTCTTGCAAAACTGTCATTTATTTTTCTCCCTCACTGGTGTACAGTTTAGTTGGGATGGCTCCACGACACATTGGAGGTTGTTGGTTAATAGGCTTTTAACTGGATCAACTCTCTTTAATGTTTACCTACATTTTTTTCTTGGACTAGCATCTACTAGGGACATAATTTCATGGTAATCTTGGAACACAGTGAGTAGACAGAAAAATATGTCTTCAGATATTGAATCAATACTGGCTCACTGTAATGTTTGCCCTCATTTTAGTAGCTGAACATGAATGTGTTTGCATCTTCCCATCTGGTGCATGTCACAATCACATGTAAGAGGGAATAATGTGAAGAATCTAGAATAATATTCCACACTATGTCTTGGTAACAATTATTTACTTTTCTTACAGAAATCAATTAAACTTATTTCCTCCACAGGATACTAAAAAGTCACATTGTATCAGGCTTGAGGCCCAGGGTCTCATAATCTTACTCAGGTCTGGATAAGAATTATTCTGATCCAATACCTGTGAAATAAAAATAAAAATTATCTATTTCCCACATACCGAATTTACAATGGTGAAGAAAAGCGATATAATCACAATGGTAACCACATAATATTTACTGGTCCATAGCAATTCTGAAAATCCGTGGGTTAATGTGAGGTTCTGCTACCTTGAGTCCTGGATTATTTATTTTTATTGACCCAGATTTACTCCCTGAGAGTATTCCCTGGACCTTTATTTTTCATGGCTTTTGATTTTGCTTCTGGAAAAGTCTTCAGTTTCCATAATTCTCCTTGGGCACAAGACAGTGGGCATTAGAGAACAGACCCTCCCTGGTGACTGAATATTTCAGTCAGCATGCTTTCTGTAGAGAATAAAATCAAGAACTAAAAATATTCTTACTTTCAAACAGCTACAGTATCTTTTAATTCAAGCTGCTGGAACTTTTTTCATATCGCCTTGGATTGCCACCAGTGAGATGTTGTTTTTTACAGTAGAAGAAAATAGATTTTTGGCATGGTGCGGTGGCTCACGCCTGTAATCCCAGCACTTTGGTAGGCCGAGGCAGGCGGATCACCAGTTCAGGAGACCAAGACCATCCTGGCTGACACGGTGAAACCCTGTCTCTACTAAAAATACAACAAATTAGCTGGGCACGGTGGCATGCACCTATAGTCCCATCTACTTGGGAGGCTGAGGCAGGAGAATCACTTGAACCAGGGAGGCAGAAGTTGCAGTGAGCTGAGATTGTGCCACTGCACTCCAGCCTGGGTGGCACAGCGAGACTCCATCCAAAAGAGAGAGAGAGAGAGAGAGAGACAGAAAGAAAGAAAGAAAGAAAGAAAGAAAGAAAGAAAGAAAGAAAGAAAGAAAGAAAGAAAGAAAGAAAGAAAGAAAGAAAGAAAGAAAGAAAGAAAGAAAGAAAAGAAAGAGAGAAAGAAAAGAAAGAGAGAAGAAAATGGATTTTTACCAGAGAGAGAGAGAGAAGAAAAATAAATAAATAAAAGTAGCAGCATCAGGTTAATATTTGCCAACAAGAACCAGGAGACTATGTGAGTGTGACTTTGAGAATGTTGGGTTTGCAGGATTGCAGAGAGTCAGGGGGTCAGGGGGTCTTCGTGAGGCTGGGAGCTTCTGCTTCATCACAGGGATTTAAGGCTAAGTCTGTCTCAGTCTCATGTGTCTCTCAACCTCCTGGGACCAGCAGGCTTTCTTCCACATGCTCTTCTCATGATGATGGCAGAGGGACAAGAAAGCCAGCAGCACCACAAGAGGTCTTTAACTGCCAAGGCTCAGGAGTGGCCCATTGCCATATCCATCAGCACTCAGATGGCCCAAACTTGTCTGGGAGTGAGTGAGACACTCATCTGGGGGACAAAATTTAAGGGGCTGCCAACAAACGTAGTAAGCAGTATTAAAAAAAAAATTCAGTGCATTTTTAATGCAAAAAGTTCTTAGATGAACAAAATATCAAAATTGTAAAGAAAGATAGGATCTCATCTTGAATTTTCACAGTCCTGTGTTACCTGCCTTACTCTAACCTCACCCTTCAAGTCATTCAGTCAAGCCAAAGCGGCAGGATGAGAAATATAATCCCTCTGTTGAGAGGGGATTTAAGGAATAGAATATTTTTGAACAACACTCTAACTAAAGTTACTAAAAAATAAACAATGCTTCTAAATATTTTAATGAAGAAATTATGTCTGAGGGAAATGTGAGTGATAAAATGATAATTCTAGTAATGAGAATCTGTTGGTAAGAGGAGGGAGACATGCTTGTATGAATAATGACATGAATAAAACTCCATATGAAGATTTCAAGATGTATTTTCAGATAAAGTGACTTAACTAGTTTTAAATTAAATGTTACTTTAGCTTTTATTTGAAAGGCATTTTATTTTTGGAAGGAGCTGACAAAAATTCTATTCAAACTGTTTCAGTTAAAAAATACTCATTAGTATAAATAACAGAATTGCAAGACTACAGTAAAACTTTCTAGACACCAAATGGGACTTAAGAATTCAAACTAGATGACAGGGCTGTTCTGTTTTAGCCTGTGGAAGGAGAAGTTATAGCTAGCAGCCCTGAAATTATATTCATCTATCCCCTTGATACAAAAGATCACTCTCTTCTCAGCCACACATCAAGCACTTCTAGAAAACCTCACTCATTGGGTAGAGAAGTCAGAGGTGGTAATTTTTATGCAATACAGAAGCATAATAAATATAGTAGAGATTCCTACACAATAATTTGCTTGGGATAGAACACCTTGTAAAATCAGGCACCTGTCACAGTGTCTAACTTTCAGAGCAATGTTTGAGCCTGTGCATGTGAAAAAAGAAATTCTAAACTTGAAGTTTAAGCGTGAGCCATCACTACGGGCCAGCACATCCATCATGCCAGCAATGTTCATCTTTTTCATGGATTCTAACAAGTTTCATTTTCAAATAAGGCGTTTTGAGGATATGAGATGAGCAAGGAAGCAGGTAAGCCAATTAAATAATTCAGGTTTTTTTCCCACCAATTGTTTGGAATTAGAACTCACCCCATGGACCAAGCATGCTCCCACAGTTCTATAAAATCTGTAGCAATTTTACCCTCAAGTAATGAGCAAGAATAAAGTGTGAGAATAATTTCTATTAGTTCTGTAGGCAGGTACAGTATGATTTACTGGTATTACCTGTAATGCTTTATGGGGTAAACCTCTAGATCAAACCTCTACATATCAAGTCTCTCTAGCTTACCCCCTTATAATTTAAACACTTAAGACATTTAGTAGCTCTTGTGTCTTGTATTGACCCTATGTACACTATTAAGTACTTATGTTAGTCACAAGTAACATAAGAGATTTTTAGGAAGTCGCTTTGTTGGTAAAAGATGAAGTTGGTATTGCACCTAGGCAGTGTGAACCTATATGCTGCAATCCTAACTATGGGTCCCTAATTGCCACTATGTGCCTGTTGGTATTACGGGTTTGGGATCAACAGACTCCCAACATATTTACCCATGTTTAGGAGGGACCATCTTTTTTTTTTTCCAACTTTTATTTTCAGTTTTTGAGGTGCACATACAGGTTTGATACATGAGTAAACTGCAGGTTGCTGGGGTTTGGTGTATAAATTATTTTGTCACCCATGCTATGAGCATAGTACCCACATTTTAAAATACTCATCTTTTAACCACTTTCCCCCCTCAAGTAGGCTCTGGTGTCTATTGTTCTCCTCTTTGTGTTCATATTTAGTCTATGTTTAACTACCACTTATAAGTGAAAATATGCAACATTCGGTTTTCTGTCCCTGCATTAAGTTACTTAGGAACGTCCTTCAACTGCATCCATGTTGTGCAAAATACATAATTCTGTTTTTTTTTTTAATGGATGCATAGTATATCATGGTATTTGTGCCACATTTTCTTCATCGAATCCCCTGTTGATGAGTATCCAGGTTGATCCTGTGTCTGTGCTCTTGTTAATAGTGCTCCAATGAACATCTGTATGCTTGTGTCTTTATGGTAGAATGATTTATATGCCTTTTGGTATATGCACAGGAATGGAATGGTTTGAATGGTAGCTCTGTTTTAAGTTATTGGAGAAATCTTTGAACTCTTTTCCATAGTGGCTAAACTAATTTACATTCCCACAAAAAGATATGTGTTTCATTTTCTCTGGCTTTTTAGTAATAGCAATTCTGACTGGTGTGAGATGGCATCTCACTGTGATTTTGATTTGCGTTCTCCTATGATTAGTGATGTTGAGTGTTTTTGCATGCTTGTTGGCTGCATGCATGTCTTTTTTGAGAATGTCTGTTCATGTCTTTTACCCATTTTTAATGGGGTTATTTGTTTTCGCTTGGTGATGTGTTTCAGTTTCTTATACATTCTGGATATTAGACCTTTGTTGGATGCATAGTTTGCAAATATTGTCTCCATTCAGCAGGCTTTCATTTTACCCAGTTGATAGTTTATCTTGATGTACAGCAGCTCTTTAGTTTAATTAGGTTCCACATTTCTATTTTTTTTTGTTGTTGTTGCAATTGCTTTTGGACCCTTTACTATGAAATCTTTGCCAAGACCTATGTCCAGAATGGTATTTCCTAGGTTTTCTTCTACAGTTTTTATAGTTTTAGGTCTTACATTTAAGTCTTGAATCCATCTTGAGTTAATTTTTGTATATGATGAAAAGAAGGAGCCTGGTTTTACTCTTCTGCATATGGCTAGCCAGCTATCCCTGCACCATTTATTGAATGAGCCATTTTTCTATTGCTTGTTATTGTTGACTTTGTTGAAGATCAGACGGTTGTATGTGTGCAGCTTTTTTGGGTTTTCTAATTTTTTCCAATGATGTAGGTGTGAGTTTTTGTACCAGTGTCATGCTTTCATTTTTTTTTTTTTAAATTACTGTAGCTTTGTGGTATAGAGTTGGGTAGTGTAGTGTTTCTGGCTTTGTTCTTTTTTTCTTGAGATTGCTTTGCTACTGGCTCCTTTTACATTCATATTGGAGAATATAAAGACTAGCATGTCTTGGGGATAATCATCTTGCATAGAATCTTTCCTGGATTTTCTTAAATTCCTAAATTTCATGTCAACCTCCCTAGTGAGGTTGTGGAAATTTTTGTGGACAGTGTCCTATCCTCCAATATGTTTTTCCAAGTTGCTTGTTCTCTTCCCCTCTTTCTGAAATACCAGTTAGTGACAGATTTGGTCCCTTTACAGAATTCCTCATTTCTCAGATATTTTGTTCATTTTAAAGTTCTTTTTTCTTTAGTTTTGTCTGACTGAGTTGATTTGACCCTTTCCTCACCTTGGCATATTCTTGTGATATTGCATTATAAAATGCTTGTGGTGAGTTTTTCAGCTCTAGAAAATCAGTCTGGTTCTTTCTCAGGATGGCTATTTCATCATTCAACTCTTGTATCTTTTTATTGAATTCTTTGGATTGAGTTTCAATTTTCTTCTGAAACTTGATAATCTTTGTTGCCATTCAGCTTCTGAATTCTACGTCTGTCATTTTGGCCATTTCAGTCTGGTTAAGAATCATTGCTGGGAAGATCGTGTAGTCATCTGGAGGTAAGAAGAACCTCTGGACTTTAGGGTTCTGGGATCAGAGTTCTTGTGCTGATTCTTTTTCATCTGTGTGGGCTGGTGTTCCTTTAATGTTTGAAGTTTCTATCCTTTAAACGGGGCTTTTTACTTTTGTATTTTGTAATGTCCTTGAGGATTTGACTGTGGTATAAGTTGAATTTATTCAATTGACTTCATTTCTGAATGATTTCAGGAGGCCAATCTCAGTTCAGTTCAGTTCAGCACTCCTGGGCTGAATGTTGTAACCCTGGGGTGCTTGTTCTAAGCCTGTAGCTTTTTTCTGTGGCCCTTCGAGGTTAAGCACATGCTGCACTGGAGGGACCAATGTGTTTCCTTTCTGCTAACAATAACACTCCAATGACGGGTGCCAGCAAATGTACTTCGGCAGGGTTTCAGCATGGCAACAGTGGGTCCCATGTGCCTGCGCATGCTGGCAGTATGGTGGTGTTGGGGTCAGTATGCACATGTACTCCAGCAAAGCACGAGGGAGGCTACAGGCAAATCAGTGGTGGTGAAGCAACAGTGAGTGGGTTACAGGCTTGTGTGAGCTGGCGGGAGCCTCCCTGCAGAAGCCCTCTGACTGTGAGACAGGGTCTGCCAGTGAAAGTAATGGAGATGGCTGCTGGCAAGTGCTTCAGCTGGGCAACCGAGACCACACTGAAAGTGGATGTAGCCAGGCAGACTCAGCTTATCCACTACTGTCCTAACAATCATGCTTTCTTCTTCAATTTAGCACACTTTCAGTGCTTTCTATTGACATAGTTCAGGTATTTGTCCCCTCCAAATCTCATGTTGATGTTTGATCTCCAATGTTGGTAGTGAGAGATTTTGGGTGGTGGCGGTGGATCCCTTATGAATGGTTTGGTGCAGGCTTCATGGTAATGAGTTCTCACTCAATTTAAAGAAACCTGATTATTAAAAAAAGCTTGGGGTTTCCCTCCCCTCTTTCCTCCTTTTTATCTAATCATGTGATTCCTACTTTCATTCTGCTTCTGCCAACAGCTTGAGGTTTTCACCAGAAACATATACTGACGTCATGTTTCTTGTACAGCCTACAGAACCACGATCCAAATAAAACTCTTTTTTTATAAATCACACAGCCTCAAATATTCCTTCACAGCAACACAAATATACTAAGATATCTATCTATTAGTGTTCTGAGTTCATTGATTCTTTTATCTTTTACCCTACTTCTGTGTATAATCCCATAGCTATCTATTCCCTTCAAAATCAGATTAAATTCTAAGGCCTTTCATTTGAATCATTCTCCAATATAAGTGCCCTGCTTGTGGTGGGGAAAATATAAAACTAGGTTATATTTACCATCTACCTTCTCTGTGAACTCTTCAGGTTACTGAGCATCACTCAGAGAAATCTCAAAATCAAACATCTTGCTCCATACCAATCCACGCTTATAAAGTATAATATATCTTCAATACTGCATGGAAATGACATCATTAATTCCTCATTCCCTAAAGCTCAAATGCTAAACACTCATGCCAGTCTCAGTTTATGACCTCTCTTCCAAATATGATGAGATATCAGAAGCCATCAGACATAAAATCAGGAAGATTCTGGTTTGAACCCATATGTTTCTTCCCTCACTTCATTTCAGTGCAGGCTTTTGCCTTTATCATACAATATCATTCCACTTTTATCCTTAGGATGCTTTCTGAAATGAAGGAGTATAAGACTATAAGTAGAAAGAAAAATAAGACTGGGGACGACGGCTGGGTGCTTCTGAATGCCCACAGTTATTCATATGCCTATTTATTCAAAATCAAGTTAACGAGATTTTAGTGAGAGCTTATGACAGTGCTAAATGCTGGGGATACAGGAGTCAGCAAAAGCAGTATTTATGACACAAACAAATGTATACATTGTTAAGGAAAACAGATAATTCACAAGAAGGAATCATAACAAAATACATTCTTGTAATAGATGATAAAAGGGCACATATTGGAAGCATTCAGTTATTCTTGTCAGAGAATTATACAGGAAATCCAATAACGTAAAGACCTAATCAACATGTAAAACTCCTGGAGAATAAAAAATAAAACAGGAAGAGAAGAATACACAAAGCTACAAATAGAGGATAGTGCTTGCTGCATTTGAAGAAAAGAACATAAACTAAAGTAAAATGAACAAGCAAACAAAACACTAAATGTTTGGAGCGGAGGGAAGAGAAGCAAGATCTGTCAAATGAGTTGGGAAAAGTCAAGGTCTAACCTACATGTTAGGTGCAAAATAGAAAAATGTAAATATGTTTCAAAGGCAAATAGGATATATTGAAAGATGTGATGTTAATCCAAGGAATCAGATGATCCTAGTGATATTTTCTTATTTTTATTTTTAGAAGATTTTTCAGAATCTTATTTTGTTTCACTTTTTCAACTTTTATGTAAGCCTCTAAATTTGCTACTGCAAATGCACTTATTTTACGGAGAAAAAAATAGACATTAAGAGGTTTATATAACTGTGTGTATCTGTATTAATACAGATATACAAAAATATATTCACAGAGCTGGAAAAATTGGATGAAAGTACATCAAATGACTCTCAGTGGTTGTTTCTGGTTAGTGAGTTAGATATGATTTTCACTTTAACTTTCTTGTTTACTTTTTCATCTTAATTGAGGTACAATTAACCTCAATATATAAAATATATAAAACAAAATTTATATATATTTAAAGTGAGCAATTTGATGTTTTGATATGTACAAACATTGGAACACAATGAACACAATCCTGCTAATTAACATATCCATCACCTCACATAGCAACCATTTTCAAGTATACAACATATTATTATTAAATATAGCCATGAGGCTGCAGCTCAGATCTCCCGAATTTATCTTTTAATAGAAAGTTTATATCCTTTGATCAACATCTTCCCATTTCGCCCCACCCTCCTCCAACATCTCCTCATTTCTCTCATTCTGGATTCATGGTAACTACCTTTATATTCTGTTTCTGTGAATTTTCATTTTTTGGATTCCACATGTAAGTGAGATCATGTATTATTTGTCTTTCTGTGTCTGGATTATTTCAGTTAACATAATGTCCTCCAGTTTTATTCATATTATTGCAAATGACTGTATTTTTTTCGTTTAGGCTAAAAAGTATTCCATTGTATCTATGTCTATCAATGCCTATAAAATATTGTCTTTATTCATCTGTTGATGAACTTTACATTGTTTCCATACCTTGGTTATTGTGAACGATGCTGCAATAAATGTGGGAATGTAGATATTATTTTAAGGTTTTGATTTCAGTTCCCCTAGATATATACACAAAAGTGAGATTGCTGTATCATATGGTAGTCCTATTTATTTTTTGAGGAAACTTCATTTTTTTTAAATAATATTTTACCAGTTCACATTTCACCAACAATGTATAAGGATTCCTTTTTCTCTATGTCCTCTCCAACACTTTTTAACTTTTCAATTTTTGATGATGGCCATCTTAGCAGATATGAGGTGATATTGTAGACTTAAATTACATTTTCCTAATGATTAGTATTGTTAAGCACTTTCCATATATGAATTTGTGTGTCTTCTTTTGAAAAATATCTATTCAGATCCTTTGCCCCTTTCTAAATTATTTGGATTTTTTTTCTATTTTGGTTATGAAACCAAAAGCATAGGTATAAAACACAAAAATAAACAAATGACACTATAGAAAAGTAAAAAGTTACTGCATAGCAAATGAAATAATTTAAAAAATGCAAGGCAATCTTTAGAATGGGAGAAAGTATTTCAAACCATATATTCAACAAGGGGTTAATATTATTCAAACTATATAAATAACTCATACAAACTAAATGGTATTTTTAAAAGATCACTATAGCTCCAGTGTGGAAAAGTATTACAAAAAAAAAAAAGCAAAACAGTAGGAGAACGAGCAAGACATGCCATGTGTATTGCAATAGCAATTACAGAGAGCATGGTAGCTGATATTGAGGAGTTTTCTTTGAAAAAAAAATTGTTGTAAGAACATTTAACATGAGATGTACTCTTTTAACGAATTTGTAAATGAATAATATAGTATTATTAACTACATGCACATTGTTGTACAGATGATCTCTTGAAATTATTTATCGTGAAATACTGAAGATTCACCCACTAAAGAGCAACACTCCATTTCTCTCTGCGCCGTCCCCTGGCAACCACCATTTTACTCTGTTTCTATGATTTGATTCTTTTAAATACTTCCTATAAGTGGAATGATGCAGTGTTTGTCCTTCTGTGACTGGCTTATTTTTCTTAGTAAAATGGCCTCCAGGATTATTCATGCTATTGCGTGTGGCAAAATCTTCTTATTTTAAAAAAAGTAATTAATATTCCATTGTATTTATATACTAATGTCTTAACAGCAGATATGCTGACATATATGGAAAATTAACGTATGTTCAATCACAGGGCACAGGCGATGTAAGTAGAACTATGAGGAGGTTGTGGCAGTAACGTAGAAAGTTTGAACCATGGTTTGCCAGAGGAATCAGACTAATCTGTATTTGATGTCTGAAAAATATGTGAGGTTAATTTAGAGAGCATTGTGATAGATTAGGAATGGATTTGAGTAAAAGGAAGTAGTATTATTTATTGACTCAAGTTTTGGACTTGTAAATCTGTGTAGGTGATGGTGTCCTTCAGGAGAATGCAAACAATAGAGAAGGCAAATCTTAGGTGGAAGACAAACTCATTAATTTTTGGTGTAGTCTGTATCCTTGCATGTCAAAATGTATATTTTTGACATGCAAGATGGAAGTTCTGATAAACTGCTTATGATAAATTTCTAGAGTTGATACAGAATACAATACAAATTAAATTTTAATCTTCTATAATTGTAATTTCATGGTTTTTAAACTACCATGTAATACTGTCTCTTTTCAGTATTTCCATTGTTATTTTTGAGATTATTTTAATTTTAACATTATTTACAAGGCAATTGCTATCACTGGTATAAACTTTGAAAATGTCTAGAAATGAATCAATAGTGTTCAGAAATCAAGTCTGTATTTTATCAGCATTGATATCAAGGTCAAAATTTTTTGATGCTTTCCTCCGTTTTTATTTTCAAGTTATCTTTATTTCACCAACAAACATTTGGAACACAGTAAGTGTTGCACTGTTATTTATCTTATGTAGAAAGACACATATTATCATGTGATGATTTTACACATATGTGTGTGTGTAATATTATATATACACAAAGTTATATATTTGTATATGTGTGTGTTTGTGAGTGTGTGTACATATGCATATATAAAAAGAATTCATTGTTAAATTTGAAACTGAGGTTCTTGTTCCTGAGAGCAGCTTTTTGGTATCTCCTGAGCAAACTGTCAATTTTATGCTAGATTTTGCTAACTGATTTTTTGAGATATATTATCTGCTCCTATCTTTTAAATTTTAAAAAATTATAAAGAGTTTTTATTTTTATATTTTAAATTATTATAATCAATGGATTGAAGTTGTTAATAGGTATTTGATTTTGAATAATTATTCAAATATGAAAATTAGTTCAATATCTGGGCAAAATGTAAAAGATGATAACCTGATTGCAACTTCGTAGAGGAAACAACATAAAGAAGACACAAAGATTCTCTGGAATAATTTCTGTGCAATTTCCAGAAATAGCAAAGAATGTTATTTAGAAATAGTGAAGATTTTCTTTGTGAAACTACACAATTATTATAATAAATTATGTAATAAAGAGGTTTTTGTTAAAATTGTTATAATTAATTCATTAAAAAATTATATAATAAAGAGGCTTTTGTTAAATTAGTTGTTTTGAAAAAGACACACTGGTACACTTTTTAATTTATCTTCAGTGGATATTCTGAAGAAGGTTCAACACTGATTAAGCTGTTCCTCGTTACTAGCAACTTATCGGTTATGTATTGGTAAATTAAATATTTTTTTTCCTAAATGTATGATATGATGATTATAAATTATATTGTATATAAATCCAAATTTTGTTTCTGTTTTAACAGCAAGCTATTTTAGTCATTCAGAAAAACTGGAAAGTATCAAAAATATGTAAAAATAACTAATTATAATGTGTAAACACAAAAGTAAAATAAATATTTGTTTTTTATTGTAAAGTCTTGATATTTCTTATGATTTTCAATACGTTTTATTTTCTTCTTATAAAACTGAGATATATAAATAATTAAAATATTTTGAGAAATGATAGTGCTTGAGATATGGATAACATTGTTGATCTACATTAAAATTTTAGATTTTTTAAACATGTATTTTTTTCGTTTAAGTTTTGCATGTCAGAAATTTTCCTACATTTAAGTTTTTTGGGGAAATTGTACAAATATAATATTTTTTCCATTTGAAACAATATAGGTTCACTGTGGTCATCTGCCTAACTATACTTTTAGATATTTTTCAGGGAATGTTAGTTGATTTATATGCTTAAAGACATTTCAGACCAACAATTAAAAACAAAACAAAAATAATCTGGCATTTTTAGGGAGAATATTTATTGTCATTTAAAGCACAAATAACATATTCATAAGACATTTTGTACATATTTTACATTTTTCTCTCGATCCCAATTGCCAAGCTTTGTTTTTATGTGGAATATGCAAATAAATTTCTTATGATATTCTGTAATTTTCATAACAGTAATATTGTATATTAAGCATAAAATGGTTTCTTATAAAATATATTATCTTGTTGGTTTTGCTTACTGCCCATGTTCTGTAATATAGTCCTTTCCCGGAATATGTTTAACATGTATACAGTAACATATTTATCTATAAAACCTTTAGCTAATTGAAAGTATGAAAGGGCAATTTGAAATTAATATTCAGTAGAAGCTTTATCAAGTTGTTATTAAAATAGTTTAGCCTTATTGGTCAGAGTTGTCATTTATATGCAAAAGTGCTGCATAGGATGACAGCATTTATCATGTTGAAGAATAACTTTTAAATAGCTGACACAATTTTCTTGCAATAAATCAAAATGGAAAAATGGGCCTTCCATTTATAAACTTTAGAAAAGACATTTTACAAAGCCCTAACACTATTTTTAGCCCATATATATGTTGTTTGGCAACGTTTAAGGAATTAGTCTGCTTGGACAGGTATATTATAAAATTTTATTGCAATTTAATGTTTAAAATGAATACAGTTGAATGCTGATGATACATTTTCTAAACTCATGTGCTTCATCTTTAATAATTAGTGTTCCTTTTCAATAAAATAAAAATTGCATACTGAGATCTCCTTATATAAGTATTTTTCTATTTATCAAATGGCTTTCTTATTTACTTTTAAAAAGTCAGTTACATCATAACTTTAAAATTTATATGGCAAAAAGTATCTGTTAAGATACATCGATACTAAAGTAGGAACTTTAAAATTAATTAAAATCAGTTTTAATACAAGCTAGAAACACTAAAAGCAATTCATCAAAATGGAACATAAATTGTTACATTGAAATAAAAGAAAAACACATATATTTCTCTCATTTTATATTCCATAGTATCTTATAAATAAAGCACTTAGCTATATTCAGTAGATTTTTAGATATTTTGATTTAATAATAATAATCAGTTGGTAATTGTTTATGTTTACCCAATATTTTTGACATTTCTCTGCTCTTAAATGATTGCATGCTTTTTTCTTTTAATAGTTAATGATATTTTTCCTCTTTTCCTTTTTTTTTTTTTTCCATCATCATATATCTGAACATCTTCTCACCTGGCCATGGCAAATTTTCATGCTCAATTCTAAATAAACCTATCAACTTCAAATCTTTCTCTAAAATTAAATTAGCACAAGTCACTGCACTCTAGCCTGGGTGACAGAGCGAGACTCCAGCTGGAAAAAAATAAAAAAAAAAAAGAAAGAAAAGAAATTACTCCTGGGCTGGGCACAGTGGCTCATGCCTGTAACTGCAGTACTTTAAGAAGCTGAGGTAGGGGGGCTGAGTGAATCTAGGAGTTTGACACCATCCTTGTCAACAAAGTAAAACCTTATCTCTATAAAAAATACAAAAAATTAGCCAGACATGGTGGTTTGTGCCTGTGGTCCCAGAGCTACTCAGGAAGCTGAGGTGGGTGGATAACCTGAGCCTGGAAGGTCAAGGCTGCTCTGAGCTGTGATTGTGCCACTGCACTTCAGCCTAAGTGACAGAGTGAGATCTTGTCAAGAAAAAAAAAAAAAAAAAGGAAAAAAAAAAAAGAAAAACTACTTTGCATCTAACCCATTAGTTATTTCCTAACATAGTCAACAACAAAGAAGAATGTCTTCTAAGTAAAATTTCTGTAATAAGAAAAGTAGTATACTAAAGCGTAATAGTGAAACAACATAATATTAATAAACAACAAATAAAAAAGCTCCTGTACAGGCATATGTTATTTTATTACACTTCACTTTAATGCACTTTTGTGTGTATTTTTTTTCCAAATTGAAGATTTGTGGCCACCCTGTGTAGAGCAAGTCTAACAACATGTTTTCAAACAACATATGCTCACTTCTTGTCTCTGTGTCATATTTGGTAATTCTCATGATATTTCAAACTTTATCATGATTATTGTATCTGTTATGGTGTTCTGTAACTAGTGATCACTGATATTACTATTGTAATTGTTTTGGAGCATCATATAAGATGGTGAACTTAACCAATAAAGGTTGTGTGTGACCTTAGTGCCTTACTGACTCAATGTTCCCCTGTTGCTCTCCATTTCCTCAGCCCTCCCTATTTTCTTGAGACACAACAATATTGAATTTGGGCCAATTAATAACCCTTCCATGGCCTCTACATGTTCAAGTGAAAGGAAGAGTCATATTCTCTCAGTTTCAATCAAAAGCTAGAAATAATTAAGCGTAGTGAGAAAGGCATGCCTAAAACTGAGACAGACCAAAGACAGCCCTCTTGTGCCAAACAGTTAGCAAAGTTGTGAATACAAAAGAAAAGTTCTTGAAGACACTTAAAAGTTCTACTCAGTTGGTGGGTGGATCACGAGGTCAGGAGATTGAGACCATCCTGGCTAAAACAGTGAAACCCTATCTCTACTAAAAATACAAAAATTAGTTGGGCGTGGTGGCAGGTGCCTGTAGTCCCAGCTACTCTGGAGGCTGAGGCAAGAAAATGGCATGAACCGGGAAGGTGGAGCTTGCAGTGAGTCGACATCATGCCACTGCACTCTAGCCTGAGTGAGAGAGTCAGACTCAAAAAAAAAAAAAAAAAGAATATATGAATAACAAAAAAGGTGAAACCATCTTATTACTTATTCTGATAACTTTTTGGTGGTCTGAAAAGATCAAACCACCCACAACGTGTACTTAAGCCGAAGCCTAATGCAGAGCAAGGCCCTCATTCCGTTTAGTTTTATGAAGGCTGAGAGATTTGAGGAATCTGCAGAATAAAAATTTGAAGCTATCAAAGTTTGTTTTATGAGGTTTAAGGAAAGGAGCCAACTCTATAACATAAAGTGCAAGGTGAAGCATGAATTGCTGATGTAGAAGCTGCAGCCAGTTATTCAAGATATCTAACTAAAATAATGGATGAAAGTGATTCCATTAACCAATATATTTTTAGTGTAAGTAAAGTTGCCTTTTATGTAATCTAGGATATTCATAGGGAAGAGAAATTATTGCTTCAAAGTTTTAGAAAACAGGCTGACTATCTTCTCAGTAGCTAATGCAGTTGGTGACTTTAAGTTAAAGCACATGCTTATTTATAATACTATTCTGAAAATTCTAGAGCCCTTAAAATTATGCTAATTGTACTCTGTCTGTTGTCTATCAATGAAACAATAAAGATTGGATGACAGCACATCTGTTTAGTGCATATTTTAAGCCCATTATTGAGACCTACCACTCCGAAAAAGGATTTCTTTTGAAATGTTACTGCCCATTGACAATGAACTTTATCATACAAGAGCTGTGGAGGAGATTTACAAGTAGATTAATGCTATTTCCATGCCTGCTAACACAATATCCATTCTGCAGCCCAGAAGGCAAGGAATAGTTTTGATTTTCAAGTCTTATTCTCTAAGAAATACATTTCATAAGGCTACAGCTACCATAAGTAGTAATTGTTCTGATGGATCTAAATTGAAGGCCTACTGGAAAGGATTCACTATTCTAAATGTCATTAAGAAGACGGTAGAGTCAAAATATCAACAATAACAGGAGTTTGGAAGAAGCTGATTTCAGTCCTCATGGATGATTTTGAGGAGTTGAAGGCTTTAGTGGATTAAGTAACTGCAGATATGGCTGGAAATAGCAAGATAATTAGAATTAGGAGTGGAGCTTGAAGATATAACTAAATTGCTATACTTTCATAATAAGACTTGAATGAGTAAGAAGTTGCTTCTGATTGAAGGGAAAAGAATGTGGTTTCTTGAGATGGAAACTGCTCCTGGCAAAGATGCTCTGAAAAGTGTTGAAATGACAACAAAGTGTTGGGGAAACCCACCCCCAATATTTCAGTATAGGTTCTTTCTATTTTCTGTAAGTGTCGGCTAGCTGAGAAATAAAGAGAAAGAGTACATAGAGAGGAATTTTACAGCTGGGTCGCGGGGGGTGACATCACATATCAGTAGGACCGTGATGCCCACCTGAGCCTTAAAGCCCGTAAGTTTTATTAAGGATTTCAAAGGGGAGAGGGTGCAAGAACAGGGAGTAGGTCACAAAGATCACATGCTTCAAAGGGCAAAAAGGAAAACAAAGATCACATGCTTCTGAGGAAACAGTACAAGGGCAAAATCAGAAACTCCTGATAAGGGTCCGATGGAGATCACAAGACAAAGGACAAAAGCGCAGATCAAAAGGCAAAGGGCAAAAGCAGAATTACTGATAAGGGTCTATGTTCAGTGGTGCACGTATTGCCTTAATAAACATCTTAAAAAACAGAAAACAGGGTTTGAGAGCAGAGAACCGGTCTGACCTCAAATTTACCAGGGTGGGATTTTTCCCTACCCTAGGAAGCCTGAGAGTACTACAGAAGACCAGGGCATATCTCAGTCCTTATCTCAACCACATAGGACAGACAGTCCCAGAGCAACCATTTATAGACCTCCCCCAAGGAATGAATTCCTGTCCCAGAGTATTAATATCAATATTCCTTGCTAGTAAAAGAATTTAGCAATATCTTCCCTACTTGCACATCCATTTATAGGCTCTCTGCAAGAAGAAAAATATGGCTCTTTTGCCTGACCCCGCAGGAAGTCAAACCTTATGGTTGTCTTCCCTTGTTCCATAAAATCGCTGTTATTCTGTTCTTTTTCAAGGTGCACTGATTTCATATTGTTCAAACACACATGTTTTACAATCAATTTGTACAGTTAACACAGTTATCACCATGGTCTGAGGTGACGTACATCCTCAGCTTACAAAGATAGCAGGGTTAAGACATTAAAGTAAGACAGGCGTAAGAAATTATGAAAGTATTACTTGGGAACTGGTAAATGTCCATGAACTCTTCACAATTTATGTTCCTTTGCCACAGCCCCAGCTGGTGCCTATATTCGGGGTCCCTGACTTCCCTCAACAACAAAGGATTTACAATGTTACATAAACTTAGTTGCTAAAGCAGTAGTAGGGCTTGACAGGATTGACTTCAGTTTTGAAAGATGTTCTACTAACAGTAAAATGCTACCAAATATTGTTGCATGCTACAGATAAATCTGTCATGAAAGGAATACTCAATTGATGTGGCAAACTTCATTGTTGTATTATTTGAAGAAATTATCACAGCCACTCCAAGCTTCAGCCTCCACCCCCAAATCAGCAGTGACCAACATGAAAGCAAGATTCTCCACCAGCAAAAGTATGACCTGCTGAAGTCTCACAAGGTTGTTAGCAATTTTCACAGTAATGTATTTTATATAAGGTATGTATTTTGGTTTTTTTAAGACATAATTCCAACAGAACACTTAACAGTCTAAGGATAGTGTGAACATAACTCTCAGGTACTAGGAAACCAAATTATTTGTCTGACTTGGCTTTATCATAATATTGCTTTACTGCAGTGGTGTGGAGTGAAACCTGAAATATCTTCAAGTTATGGCTATATATATTTAGCAACATTTCCAAAATAATTGTTTGCATTACATTTTGACAGTCCATAGATCTGTGTCTTTCAATATTCCATAAATCTCAGAATAGGTGTTAATGATTGCTAGCCATCTATGAGCTATAGATTGTGAAAAAAATTAATAATAAATATACTATACCCTAATAAATATAATTATATTGATAATGACAGCTTATCAATGTAAATTATGCTATTCATTATAATATTCTACCAAGATCTCTATTTTTCATAAGTGCCAATATGCATTTTTTTTTACATTTTCTTGTTTTTAATTTTTACCTTTTATTTCTAATAAACCTTAGCTAATGTTAATTCACAATCAGAGGTTACTAAAATGATACTAGTGTTTTTTTTAGTTCTCTCTGTTTTGGATATTTGCTTTAAATATGATTACAAAAGTGATAGAAAATAATCTTTCTTTGAGTAGACCTTCAGATTTCATTACATAATAAGTTAAACATAGATGGCATTCAAATGCTGGGTTTAGATATTTTTGCTTGGACAAAATGTTCATTTTATTTTTGTTTTGTAGAAATAATTTCTTCATAATCTTCTACATTGTTTGTATAAGCTTTTACCATACTGCCATTAATATATTATATTTTCCTTAAGTGGAAAGAATAGAAAGAGTCTTTGGCATTTGAGTCATGACCCACTTTTTCCCCAACCACCATCAGCTCAATCCGATGGCAGTCCTGCCCTGAGATGTATGCAATAATACTAGCATTGCTCTATCTCCAGGTTCCAGTCTAAAACTATTAATACTAATTTCTCCCAAGGAGAAGTAGGCTACAAGTAATTCTCATCTCCCTAACTCCATGGTGTTAAGTTGCTATTTCAGGTAGGCACATATAAGAGGTCTGGATTTTTTACCTCCAACAAGAGAATAGACTCTACCCTAGACAGAGCAAGCTGAAAATAATCAGACTCCAATCACTATCACTCCAACCTTCTAGTAAGTCAGAGTTTCCACAAAGGAAGATGAAAACTGATAGCAGAGGCTACTGTTCCCACCTGACACTGCTTATAAAGCCAGGGTATCATTCCATAACAAGTGGGTTACTGTCTTCATTCCCAGTTCTTGAGTAGTGGCTCAGAGATTTTGTCCAGTAAGATATTCAGGCTGTAAGAACAGTTTTATGAATTAAAAATTTTTGCCCCTTTCCCAAATATTACATGTTAAACTCCTAAATCTCAATATGATTGTAGGCAGAAATAGGATCTGTGAGGAGGTAACAAATATTAAATGAGGTCATTAGGGTGAAACCCTAAAGTGATAAGGCTGGTGACCTTATAAGAAGAGAAAACAACACCAGGACTATTTTTCTATCTTTTTCTGTATCTCTCTGCCATGTAAGGACATAGCAAGAAGGCAGTCATGTGCAAGCCAGAAATAAATCTTTCACCAGAACCTGAACTAGTTAGTACCTTGATCTTGGACTTTCCAGCCTCCAGAACTATGAAAATACATTTCTGTTCTTTATACCCATTTTCTAGTATTATGTTTGGGTAGCCCAAGCAGACTATTACAAACAGAGGCTGCCGAAGCTCTCCCAAATAATTAACTTTATTTGTGGCAGAGTATGGAGAAGTTCAAACCTAAGGGAGTACTCTAAAACAACAGAAATTTTCTGGTAAGCAATTAAAAGAAGGCTAGTAGTTCCACAAGAATAACAATCTAAATTACAGATTTATTAGAAAGCTACCATAATCAGATAAAGAGACAGCTAAGAAGAGCCCTTTTGGGGTTGGAATAGGACTCAAAAACTAGGATCAAAACCAGCTCCACAAAATGAATAGATGTAATTAAATCAGACTGAGGAACACTTTCAGCCACAGGACAGTGTTGAGGAAAAAAGAATAATCAGTTGACAAGTAGCAGATCCTAAACGCTTGGTGTAGGAAGACAGTTTTACAGAGATATCATGGGAAAAGACCATCAAAGACAACCCATTAAAACCACTGTCATCCCAAGGCAACTGTACTCATGCTAAGGGCTATACCTTGGGATGAGTAAAATTAGGAGCTTCAGACAATGAGGGTAATAGACTTCCATGGAATGGTCCACCCAAGTCACTAAATAAATAAACAAGTGAAGGACACCAAAAACAACCCCAGAATTAAAGGAAGGGAGCAACAATAACATATTATCTTAAAATGTTCGCATTTTAACTAAAAGTATAAGACATGAAAAGAAACAGGAAAGTGTGACCCATATACGATAAAAAGCAGACAATAGAAGCTGTGTTTCAGAGAGCCCAGAAGGTAGGATTGGCCAACAAAATTTCAAAGCTGCTGTTATAAATATGTACAAAAAAACTAAAGAAAACATCAATGAAAGAACTAAATATAATGATAATGGGTCATGAAATAGAAAATATAAAAAATGACTCAATTTGTTAAAAACTAATTATAATTTTAGAGTTAAATAGTGTAACTAAAATGAAAATTTTATTATAAAAGCTCTTGAGATTTAACTAGTTAAAGAATCATCACACTTGAAGATAGGCCAACAGATTATGCAATCTGACTAACAGAGAGAAGAAAGAATAAAGAAAAATATAGAGAAAGATTTGAGACACTCTAGTGGGCTAACATATGCACACAATGGGAATGAATATTAGGGGATGAGGATAGAGGGAACGCAGTCAAAAGAAAGAGAGAAGGAAGGAAGGAAGGAAGGAAGGAAGGAAGGAAGGAAGGAAGGAAGGAAGGAGAGAGAAAGAAAGAAAGAAAAAGAAAGAAAGAAAGAAAGAAAGAAAGAAAGAAAGAAAGAAAGAAAGAAAGAAAGAGAGAGAGAGAAAGAAAGAAAGAAAAGAAAGAAAAGAAAGAAAAAGAAAGGAAGGAAGGAAGGAAGGAAGGAAGGAAGAAAGAAAAGAGAAAGAAAGAAAGAAAGAAAGAAAGAAAGAAAGAAAGAAAGAAAGAAAGAAAGAGAAAGGAAGGCTGAAATTTCCCAAATTTAATTAAAAGCAATAATCCATATATCCATGAAGGTCAATGAGCTTCAAGTAGAAAAATTATAAAACAATATACATAATTATAGTAGAATTGACAAAGGCAGACAATATCAAAAGTAGCAGGATAAAAACTACTCAATAGATAGAAGGAAGCCCTCAAAAGACTTAAAGCTGACTTCTCATCAGAAATAATGGAGAACAGAAGGCAACAGAACATTGTACTACAGTGCTAAATGAAAAAGAAAATGAATTTATCAACCAAGAAGCTTATTGCAAAGCAGACTGTCTTTCAAGAGTTAAGAGGAAGCAAAGACTTTACAGAGAAACAAAACTGAGAAATGTTGTTGCTAGAAGACATACATTAGAAGAAATACTAAAGGCATTTCTACAGGCTAAAAGCAAGTGACCCCAACAATAACTCAAATCCACATGAATTAATTATTTGTGCTGGTAGTGGTAATTATGTAATTATAAATAAAACATAATCTCATATTTTATCTCTTATCCTAATTGATTTAAAAGCTCTGAATAAAACACTATGTATGTAATTTTACTGGTGGGTGCCTTAAAGCATTTGTGCTGCTATAATAAAATATCACACATCATGTAATTTGTAAACAATAGAAATTTATTCCTCACAGTTCCGGAGACTGGAATGTCCAAGATAAAGGCGCTGGCAGGTTTAGGGTCCGGAAAGAGTTGGCGTCTCTTCTTCTAAGATGGTGCCTTGTGACTGGAACCTCTGTAGGAGATGAATATTGTGTTGTTACATGGCAGAAGTAATGGACGGACAAAAAGGGCCTGAGCTAGTTCCCTCAAGCTGTTTTATAAGGCACTAATTTATTCATAAGGGTGGAGCCTTCAGGACTTATTATTTCCCTAAAGTCCCTATATTTCAATACCACTACTACAATGGAGACAAAATTTCAACTTGAATTTTAGAGGGGTCACATTCAAAGAATAGCATTGGGCTTAGAAACATAGAAAAAAATATATTTAATAAGAAAAGCATAAAAGATATGGATAGGAATAAAGCTAAAGCGAAGCAAGAAAATGAAATCAGATGATAACTTGAATCCACAAGAAAAATGAAGACAACAAGAGATGGTAAATAAAACAGTTAATGTAACAAAATCTATAAACATATACTTAAAGTCTTTCTTTGATCAATGTTTCTAAAAGACATAAAATGATTTAAAGTAATAATTGTAGAATTTTATTGTTGAATTTGTAACACATATAGACGTAATAGTCACAGCAATAGTAACACAAAAATTCAGAATCGGGAATAGATCTATATAGGAATAATATTTCTATATCTCACTGGAATTAGCTTATTACAAATATGAAATAGATTTTTATAAGATTTATAAAGTAAGCCCTAAAGAAGTTACTACATAATATTAATAACTCAAATATGTAATAAAATTTAGTTTAAAAAATTGTTATTATAAAAGTATTCAATTGATGCAAAAGAAAGCAGTAAAAGATGAATCAAGGAAAAACAAGCTATGAGACATATAGAAACAAAAAAATGTAAACTGGAAGACATAAATCCAACTGTATCAATAATAACATTAAATGTGAATGATTTTAAACAGTTCAATCGGAAGGCAGAGGTTATAAGACTGAATTTAAAAACACGAGCTTGAAATATATTCTTTCTACAATAATCACTTTTTTAAATTTAAAGATACAAACAGTTTTAAAGTTAAGAGACGGAAAAAATATATCATTCAAACAATAAGCATGTGAAAAAATTGTATAGCTATACAAATATCATACAAAATTGTTTCTTAAACAAAAACTTGTTAATAGAGATGAGTAGAGACATTTTATTAATAAGCAAGTGAATCAAATCAAAAAGATAGAATGCTTTATATATAAACGCTCTCAACAATTAAGGTCCAAAATATATAACGTAAAATCTAACATTATTGAAAGGAGAAATTTATAATTTAGGAGAAATAATAATCAGATATTTTAGTACCATACTTTGAATACTTGTACAAATAATCAGGCAGAAAATAAACAAACTGAAGGTATGAATAAGACTATAAACCAAGTACATTTAGTAGTTATTTACAAAGTGTGTAAGTATTAAAGTATACTTTTCTAAAAATATAAGTTATGACATTATTCCTTTAAGTAACTTTCTCCTTCATACCTATTTTGGAGGCTACTTGATATGAACCAACTTTCCACTGACGTAATTTTAAAAATATTTTGTTTATTTTATTTCCAAAAATAATCATTTTTACCATTCTATATTTTAATTCCCTAAATCAATCATCTATCATTGTAATAATCTATAAATTTAGTAAGCTTTATTTAGAACACTGTACTGTACATTTTTATAATTTTATTTGGTTTATTTGTATAGTTTTTCTAAGATCCCCTATCTATTCTTTATTATGAACATAATATTCTTTCTGTCCATGAACAAATTTATAATAGTGTCAAAGATACATTTTATTTATTCTAGGTTTCTTTATTTTTCATAAGGCAGTACCCATTTTTTATTTTAATTTTTATATCAGACAGTTTATGGTGGTTTATCTTCCTTGTAGTGGGCAGTGGTTAAAATATTTACTCAATTCTTTCTGTCTTCCACCCATTGTTCTCCATCGCTAACGGGCATTTACCATATCTGTGTGAATTTCAGGGATTAGTCAGTGGTTAATTTATGCAAAAACTTTCTCCAGAATTTCCTCTTATTATGTAGGTGTCCCTAGAGCCCTAAAATCTGTCTTCCAACTTTTTAAAGTAGTAACACGGTGTATTTCTGACTGAATTTCCAGCCTTTCTGTATTGTGAGGAGTGAATGAGAAATGTCCTCAAGTGAGAAGTGGCATAACTATGTTATCATCAATGGTAGTTTTCCTGTTTGTGAGTCTATCTTTATTTACTTTTTTACTATCTAATTTAGACAAGTAGAATATAGACATATTCTACTTTCTACTACATTTTGTCACCCTCCAGGGTCTTCAAGTATTTTTTAAAATTTTGTTCAATGTAGGCATGTGTATGTGTGTATATGATATGTGTGTTGGAGTTTCAAGAACATTGGTTTAATCAAACTACTCGACTATTATCAGAAATTTCTTAAACTCATAAATAAAATTTTAGTGAACAGTACTGAATTTTTTCCAAGCATTTTTTTTCTTCAAACATTACTATATATAATGGTCTGTGAACTACTGATTCAAGGTCTACAATTTAGTTATTTCAATCACCTATAAACTGAAACACTTTCCAGCATGCACATATAAATAATTTACATAACTCTGCATATTTTACATCATTAATATTATTGGGTGTCAAAATTGTCATTTGTAAAGTTAATTTTTGTAAAAAAAAAAAAGAAAACAGTTATAATCTCTTCTCCCTTTAACACACACACACACACACACACACACACACACATACACAGAGTTTATTTGTGATTGCCTTGTCATCTAATTAAATAAATTTGTGATGTCGCTTTTTCAAAAAAATCATGTTTGAAGAATACATATAATCTTGGACTCCTTTTTTGTTGTTAGAATGTTTGCTTCTTGCTGGACGTTGTTTTGTGCTTTTATCATATCAAATGAGAGGTCGTTGCATTTTAATTGAAGATTACTTTGGAACTTTGATTACTTTCTTCTAATTTTGATGATTTTGACAATATGTTATAATATATAGTGCAATGTTGACTGGAGTGAATCAGAGAATCAATATACTGTAATTTTAAGGCAATAATATTACATACATATATTTTTAATATTCAAAGTTGTGCTTTTATTTTTATTTTACAAAGCAGTTGCACTAATACAATTATTTAGTATACATTAGTTATTTCTGACTCAAGACTTATTTATTATTTATGTTGATAGCATTTAAAGACCAATATTTACTTTGCTGTTTTCATCAAAAAATTATATTTTAAAAACCATTTATGAATAGCTTATCTGGTTTCTACTAACAGAAGACATACCATAACACAGCAGTTGCACTGAAAAAAAGATTTAAGACATAAAAATAAGTCAAACCATACTGGAACAAATAGTAATAAAAAGAAATATTTAAAAATAATGGATAACTTACATGACAATTTTAACTCTGTTTATTCAAGGTTCACTAAGGTCAGTTGTACAGTGGAGTCTTTTCAGGGAATGTGAACACCTTCAAGGTGTATTTTGAAGAGCATAAAAATATCCAAGGGGATTAAAAAATTTTATTAATTAAATAATTTCACATCATTAAATATGTGAAATATATATGTGCAAGATTAAATCATCTTTTCCTCCGACTTCACCAAGAAGCTGGTTGGCAGATCATTGCACTGTTCGAGTATCCCCCACTGATGAATACTGGTAGTTATTAGCCATAAAAATATGAGTGTAAGAAAAATTATTCTGTAAATATTATTCATCTGTGTATGTTTCTCAGTATCATAAAGCTTTCAGAACTGCCTCATGTTCTGCAAGTATGACATTGACATTTTAGTAATAACACTTATTGTTCTCTTTTCCCTTTATACCCATTTTACATTTGTTTGAAGCAAAAATTAGTAATAAAAATTATTTTTTCTGAAGTGCATATGAAGTATAAGCTAAAAGTATAAGATAGAACTATAATAAAAATTGCATTTGTCTTAAAGCTATCTCTATATGTAACAAACTGCATCCTAACTTACAATGTAAACAAACAGTAAACTATCAAGTGGCTGAATCTCAGCCAATCATAGCAGCCAAGCTTTAGCCAATCACGGGCTGCCAATGGATTAGACCATGTGCATTTAAGGTAAAAGTCAAGCTGTAATCAACCAAACTGTTGCTATATGTCACTTCCTTTTTCTCCCCACATTGCTAGGTGGAACTGTCTGAACCTCTCCTGGTTCTGAGTCCTGCCTGATTCCTGAAACTTTCTTTGTTCAGATAAACTCTGCTAAATTTAATTTGTTTAAGGCTTTTCTTTGAACAATTTGGCATTATAAGTGGAATCCAAAGTAGACCTCCAGTGACCCACAGGAGATCCAGGGGGCCAAGTAAGTGAAGGTACTGCTGGGCCAATTGGGCCTATAGCTTTCTGGTAGCAACCGGGGTCACAGGCAGATTGTCTCCGAATGGAACTTCACAAGCTTGTGTTTTGAGCATTCTGAGTTAGACTAAATTTGGAAGTCACAATAGAAACAAGACTGGGTCTATAGGGAGGCTTCGATTGTTTGATTGGGTGAAAGAGAAACTGGACTTTGTTCAGTAGGTAGATAAGGTTGCTAAAAGAAAGGAAATCATGGGTTTATCTTTATCAAAGGATGGTGAAATTTTTCACCTGAAACTCCAGCCAATTTCATTTTAAGAACATAGACTCAAAGCCTGTGCTTGTGTAGAGAAATGGGTAAACTGTGCTAAAAGTAACTTGGAGTTACAGAGGCCACAATGAGGAAACGTCTTACCAAAGAAAAACAGGTGCATGTCATTATAGCTAAAACAGCTACATGAACAAGAAAATCTACTAACAGATATTTTTAAACCCAAACTGAGAGATCTCAACTAAAGAACATGTTCTCTGAGAAGTCTGCCTTTAATGTAATTAGCCAAGTCATTGGATAAAAAACTGTCCACTCTTACACCAGCAATCTGATGGATCCACTCCCTTTGTCCTAGACTGCTTCCTCACTTGAGAAAGCCCCCAGAGGTTTTACTCCTGGGACAGTAATCAACCAATCCATCAGAGAGAAAATATAATATTTCTGTGTTGGAGGTTTCAAATCAAGACCAAAGTCTCTGTGTGTGAACCTGTTTAATTGACACATGGATGATATTTATAAGAATGTTTAAAAAATTTAGTCATCTCTGTTTTCTCTGTTTCATCCTGCATCTCCCTTGGGAAATTTTCAATTGACTGAAACCTCACTTCTCAAACTCCTGCTGACTATGTGCTCTTCCCCTTGCTCATATTGTCATAATCTTTGCTATGCTCTAAAACTTATTCTTGAAAAAAAATTGATTTGTCTGTCATTCAAATATCTTGAAAATAAACAAATATCTTGAAAATAAACAAATAAGGCTGGGCGCAGTGGCTCTTGCCTGTGATCCCAGCACTTTGGGAGGCCTAGGTGGGCAGATAACCTGAGGTCATGTGTTCGAGACCAGCCTGACCAACATGGCAAAACCCCATTTCTACTAAAAATACAAAAATTAACTAGGCATGGTGGCGCACACTTGTAATCCCAGCTACTCAGGAGGCTGACACAGGAGAATCACTTGAACCCGGTAGGCAGAGATTGCATGAGCCAAGATCGTGCCACTGCACTCCAACCTGGGCTACAGAGTGAGACTTCTGTGAAAGAAAGAAAATAAAGAAGGTAGGAAAGAAGGAAGGGAGGGAGGGAGGGAGGGAGAGAGGGAGGGAGGGAGGGACAGAGGGAGGGAGGGAGGGAGATAAAATGAACAAATAAACAAACATGAGCTTTACAGTGTACATGCTGAGTCTAGACACAAAATGCTTGTATTCTTGTACCTGGCACGTGGCTGAAATAAATAGTTTCTGTCTACATGTTTATTATGTCTATATATATGACATATATGTGTGATATTTTTCTATCTTCTTATGATATTGCCAAAATCAAATTGTAAAGGAGTTCCATTTAATTGGCTTGAAGAAAAACATGTGCTTATATAAATTGTTCTCTCAGGAAAATAAAAACTAATCCAAATGCTCTTCAGGTTCATGTGACTTGGATCATTTACAGCAAATAAGGATAATGTTGGTTTGATTAAAACAGGCATATCTTCAGGGTTGTCAACATTAAATAGAATACAGACACAGGGTCGAGCATAGTAGTTCATGCTTATAATCTTGGCACTTTGAGAGGTGGAGACAGGTGGATCACCTGAGGTCAGGAGTTTGAGACCAGCCTGGCCAACATAGTGAAACCCTGTCTCTACTAAAAAATACAAAAAATTAGCCTAGTGCGGTGGTGAGTGCTTGTAGTCCCAGTTACTTGGGAAGCTGAAGCACGAGAATTGCTTGAACCTGGGAGGCAGAGGTTGCAGTGAGCCAAGATTGCACCACTGCACTCCAGTCTGGGTGACAGAGCATGACTCTGTCTCAAAAAGCTAATACAGACACAGGACTTTTCCTGCCTAGATATACTGGTAAAATAAGTTTATGTTGCTTCTGTATTACAAAATTTGTCAGCAAAATAAAAACAAAAGGGGGAGAGAAAATGGGTAGCCGCCTAATGTCTCATATCCATAAGCAATCCAAGCATGATTGTTAAAAACAAGTAAGTTAAATAGATGTAAATAAGATAAAATTCTCATGTAAAAGATGTCCTCCCTATATCAGAAGATAGTAACATTCTTATTATCAAGAATGAAAACTTGAGGCTGAGGGAAATCTTTAAAAACAACAACTTAATTCTCAAGCCTAGCCAAAAGTACCTGAGGAGATGGAGGTAAAATTCTCTCTCCTCTACAGTTTCTTATTACAGGGAGACTAAAAATACGTGGGATCATTACTAAACAGGCTCTGTTCCACACTGACAAATTATACCACAAGAAAAATCATGCTCCTAAAAATTATGAATTATATAACCCCTGAATTGTTGGTCGCCTCTAACCATGCAATATTTTGATAACGGAGCCTTGGAAAAATACTACTAGAGAATTTTTACTGGCGAATTCCAATGAAGAAGGCATTCCACATGGAACTGTCATTGTGTCTAAGATATATTATTATTTGTGCAGAATTTAACTACCTACCATATGTGCAGGCAACTATGTGTCTCAATAAGCGAAAAATAAGTGACCAATGTGGATTAGAAATTCTAAAAGCACCTCTGTCACTCAATAACCAATTAGAAATTAAACATTGGTCAACGACTTTTAATTTTTACTATGGAATAAAGAGGAAACTGTCAGAAAGAATAAATTCTTTTAAATGAGCATCTTTGGAGGAGAATGCTTCTTCCCTGGCTTGGCATACATGTAAGTAAATTTATAATTCGAAATCTATTTCAAACATTACCTGCTGTAGCTGACTCTACTGCAAAGACCATAGTTGCTCAGCAAACTTTTAAAAAATTAGATCGCTAACGTTGTTTTTAATATCAGGATTGCTTTGGACTGTGAGCCGAATGGGGGATGGTGATAGCTAACACTTCCTGCTGCAATTGAATAAATACATCTTGTATGGTTAAAAACTCAACTGCAAGAAATCAACAAACAAGTTACTTGGTCTATACAAGTAGATTCCTCTTCCAGCTGATTTGTGATACCTTTGATTTTGATTGGTTCAATTCCTGGGGGTCCCTGTTAAGAAGTATATTTTAGTCTGTTAGTATTAGCCTTCTGATAGCCAGTATAATAGTTTCCCTGATGTGCCATATCCTCTCACGTATTAAATTATTGTATGCAGCCAGCCATTATATATCAAATGGTCTCATAAGCATTAATGAGAACACAAAGAAAACTTAAAGAAATATTTAACTGACCTCACGTTGGAAATTTTAAATTCTATACTGAGAAATTGTAATACTGTAAAATTTAAATTCTATACTCTCTTACTGTCTTTTTGACAGTGACAGAGAGTAGTGTCAGTGTCCAAGGTTATTGTCACTGTCTTAAAGTTGAGAAGCTGACTAAAAGGGGGAAATTTTTAAGTTAATTAGTTTGGTCTAAAGCTGTCTCTATACTTAATAAACTAAAACCTAAGTTAGTGTGTAAACAAACTGCAACCTAACTTAAGAGTATATTCTTGTAACAAATAGCTGAGTCTCAGACAATCACAGCAGCTGAGCTTCAGCCAGTCACAGGCTACCAACTGATAAGACCATGTCTATATATGAGGTAAATATCAAGATGTAACCAATCAAGTTGTTTCTGTGTGTCACTTCTTTATTCTGTCCATAAATACTGCCTGCCCACATTGCTGGTTGGAGTTGTCGGAACATCTCTTTGTTCTGTGTCCTAAACTCTGCTAAATTTAATTTGGCTAAAGTGTTTTTTTGTTTGTTTGTTTTTTGTTTTTTTGTTTTTTGTTTTTTCCTAAGAGAAGCTAATATCACTGAGCAATTTAATTTTATGAATCAGGCAATAATCTGCAATTACAGAAGTTTGTTTTTATTTTGTGTGATCTATGATAAGTACATCAGATATCTATGAAGCACCACTAAATAATGAGAGGGTAGAAGATAGTTTGATTTTTATATTTATTATGAGAGTAAAATGTTTGTATAGATATATAAGGTGACATTTATAGAAAACTGTCATTGACTCAGTACTTACAGTTTTCATTAGAAATTAACAATAGTAAGCATACCTTGTGAGTTTTTAAATAACAACAGAATGAAATACATTCTGGCATTCAGGGAAAAATTTAAATTGAAAATAAATTTGATAGTTTTGGAACATATTCAGGGTTTTTTAAATAAAAAATTTACAGCAAAAGATACAATAAAGAAGAAAAAGAAACATCTGGCAACTTACTGTCTAGAAGCAGTGCACTGAGTATGAGTTATCAACATGGAGTTTTAGTTAGCAAAACAATGAAAGACATATAAAATATATAGAAAACATACGACTATCATATAATTTTATTTAGTAATTATAGCTATACTAAATATCTCTATTCAGTTACAGTTTCTACAACTTAGGATAAAACAGGATCATTTGGGAAAGTACAAAGAAGAGTAATAAAATGATTAAATGATCATTATTAAATGCTATGTATATATGTATGTTTTATATTTTAATATAAATTTATAAATTTATAAAATTAAGGGATTTTATATTATTCAACCATTAAATGAGTAGTCTTTGATAATGGTGGACTACTCTTACATCCTATGCAGAGAAGTTGAACCTCTAATGCAAACTTAGTATTAATTGTATTACTGATCTTGCTTTAATTGAAAAGAGTAGTAGTAGCAGCAGTAACAACAAACAATAAAAACTTCTCATTCAAAACCAGACTGTTTCCTTGTTGAGTTGTTTCTTACCACCTACATTTGCACATTGACTTCCAGCATCACTAAACGTGCTTGTACTCTCACTTGTCTCACAAAGTCACTGGGAAAACACAGAAGTTTTGTCATGCCTTGTCACTCAGCACTTCTTCTTCCATAGTCATCAGTCTTTAAGGGTTCTCCTCCTTCAGACTCTTCTTCCAGACCTGGGGCAAATATATGTCCACTGTTCATCACAAAAGCACAGTGTCTCTTTATCGGAGTCGTGGAAAGCTCTGATGATCCAGAGCAACTCAGAGACAAAAACAGCATTATCTTATCCAAATAAGCACATTCCTTCTTTGCCATGAGACTCTCAGTCTAATGACAAGCCTTTAGAAACCAATCTGTCTCATCTGGACCACAGAACAGAGAAAAATATTTGTGACTATTCTCTCAATTCTCCAAAGGGTGGTACTAGTATTATGATAGGTGCCCGGAAGTTTTATTATATGTAATAGATAGACACTTTAATACATAAGTCTTCATTCTTACTGAATCACTGGCAGAGAAACTCTAAGCCTCTATGTCATGCTTGTAACGTTTGTCAGGTAATGTTCCATATTTATCTGAATATTGACCCTGAAGGTTGGGGGTCTGGGAGAAGATTCTGATTAACCCCTTGTTGATTATTTCCTTCCTACTGTCTATCAATGGGAAGAGACAAGATTATCTTTTCTGATCTCCTTTATAATTTGGGGGGGCAACTTCCCCTGTATCGTATTCCCTTTCCTCTGCCCTGAGGGGTAAGTTTGGGACAGACAGCAGACTCTAGATTCCTCATAACTAGTGGGAGTGTCTGAATCTGTACATTTTTGAAGAAGCTGTATAGGTTTGAGTCAACCACACATGATTTTTGACAAAAGACTTTTAGAATCAACCCAAATGTCCATCAGTGACAGACTGGATTAAGAAAATGTGGCACATATACACCATGGAATACTATGCAGCCATAAAACAGGATGAGTTTGTGTCCTTTGTAGGGACATGGATGCAGCTGGAAACCATCATTCTTAGCAAACTATCACAAGAACAGAAAACCAAACACCGCATGTTCTCACTCATAGGTGGGAACTGAACAATGAGATCACTTGGACTCAGGAAGGGGAACATCACACACCGGGGCCTATCATGGGGAGGGGGGAGGGGGGAGGGATTGCATTGGGAGTTATACCTGATGTAAATGATGAGTTGATGGGTGCAGCACACCAACATGGCACAAGTATACATATGTAACAATCCTGCACTTTATGCACATGTACCCTACAACTTAAAGTATAATAATAATAAATAAATTTAAAAAAATAATAAAATAAATAAATAAAATACAAAAAAAAATTAGAGAAAATAAGAATATATTAGCTTAATATTGACTTGACAGTCCTCAAACATTCACCTTGTAAGGCAACTATATGACTTTTCAATATATAACTATATCGAAAATTTTTGAAGCTCTATATAACAATTTATATTAATCAGTGTGGTGGGACCCCAATAAATTACCATGCTGATTTTCACACATATTATAATTTGAAAATATCTCAAAAAACCAGAGGATAAGTTTTCATATATTCTGTTACAAATGGTTAGGTCCTGACAAGTTTCCAATTTTCTTTGAGTTTTGTTTTCCTCATCAAAAAAAAATAGAAATAATGACCTGCTTTGTTTCAAAGTATTAAATTCATAAAGTATATGGTTTTTTTTTTAAAAAAAAAGACATATAAAGTTACAAATCACTTTTTAAAAATTCTCATTTTCTTTAAACTTTTGAATAAGGTGGGAAGTCTCCTCTTAAGCATGCTTGAACATTCAGTATCATTTTATTTGGAGAAACCACCGGTAATTAGTTCAGATTTGGAATTCATTGTCACAGCTTGTACTTTCTAAGCTCTCACCCATACGAACTGCACTCATTTCCTTTGCACAGCTTGACCTTTTCTAATTAATGCACAGGATTGCCTAACTGCAACGTGCATTGACGTGCTGTGCCTATCAGGAGCTGAAAAAGTTTCAGCTCTATAAATTTCCCAAAGCTTTGCATTGGAAAAACAGATCTTTAAATTTTAGTTTGTTGGATAGTACTCAAATTAATCTTGGCTTATTATTTCCTATTTTTCAGAAATGAATATTATCTACTCTCTTTATTAATATTCTTATTCTCCTGAAATCCATGTAAAGAAAATAGCTTCATTCTTTATGATTATCCTTTTGAAATTGTGGATGCTCTTATTGTTGATAACTGAGGAGAGTGACGCATTTAAAACAAAGTAAGGTGACATAAATAAAAATTATTAGGATCATCCAACAGAAAGGAATAACTTAAATCAATATAATTAAGTCATATATCTTATGTGTTTTCTTTCTCAATTTCTTTTTATTAAAACATCCTAGGTGTAGAACTGGTCTTTTCTCTTAGTTCTTCACAGCCAAGCAAAGGATAAGATTTAATTAAAAAATGATTGACGATTGAAAGCAAGATAAAACAGATCCTAAATTACAACTACTACACAAGTCCAGGCATCTTTAGGGTCACTTAATGAGCTTCTTTTCTGGCTTGCTTTTTGCCTCCCTGCATATGGTGGATGTTAAGCTGTGTATTTCTTCCAAGGCCTTCTGGCATCTCTTCAGAGTTCAGGTAACGAATATTCAAGAATACCAAGTGATCATAAAACATAGGCACAACACAGAAAATTTGTAAGTATCCTTTTTATTTTCCTCTACCCTCTTATTACCAAGCAAAATTACAATGGATGACCCAAGCAATTGCACCAGCTTTAACCTATGACTTCTCTTATTCCCTGGCACATCCATGTATACATTTACAGTTTAAGAAACAATTCAATAAATGAATATCTTTTGATGGAAAAGAATATATACCGGGTTGTGATACTAAATTGCTGAGAGCTGACACTTACCTTGCCCTTTCCTTAGAAACATATCCACCACTAGGAGAAAGATGCCCTGAGAGGCAGGGAGGTAATTGCTGGCTATCTTGGATGAGCTCAGCAAACTTCAAAATAGGAATATCACTACTGTACATCTTGTAAGAAGAGGAAACTGAAATTTATACCCAATGTCTGGTCTTCTTTTGAAATGAAAGAAAATGTTAACAGAGTCTCAGATAAAGGGAGTATGACAAAATCAACATTTTTTTTTGCATTTAAATTTTCAAAGATTTAATGATATGGCATAATAGTCACATTATATTACTAAGAAAAATAAAATGAGGTAATGAAATAGTATACAGAGAAATATTATTTTCATGGAAAATATTACATAGTCACACTTATACATGGATCTTACATGTCCTGTTATCAAAATCTATGTGTATGAAATTACTTTTCTTTTAATGCTTAAATAAACTGTATTTAACTTAAATTTAATTACTGTATTTTAATTTATATGAAATGGCATTTCCACCAGCATGATTTTTGTTTCTTGGCACTGCCACCACTTCTTACTTTTGGATGGTCCCTTGGGATGACTCATTCCAGCTTGCCATCCACCATGTTCACTACATTAACCCTGTGGTCTCTGCCATGATGCTTTTGCTAGTCACCTTCTGTGACTGATGCCTACCCCTCAGAGGCTGCCTGAAGGACTCTCTGAGAAGACACTGCTAATAGTGTCCCTCATTAAACCCCAACTCCACGACAAGTGTGCTCTGTCTGAACTCTCTTCAATCTGCCATGCTCAGGAGAGAGGGCAGTGCTGGATTGCATGTAGTGCTTACTGGATCAGACCTTTCCACACCACCCTGCCACAAATTGTCACTTAGGTTTCCAAGCAACCCTCATCATTTCCATTGCCTACTAAATTCATAAAAGCAAAACTTTCAACTTTTCCTTTTCAATCTTGACTATAGTGTCAACAAAGCAAAACCAAACAAAAAATTCAAAAAACTAAAAAATATACAAAAATGCATTGTCTAGTTAAATATAGAACTGTTTAGGTACAGAGCTGTGCACATTTATATTCTGTTTAGACATTTGGTTATTTTTGTCTCCTAGTAGTCACCCAAGAAAAAAGAATTTTTGAAATTAAAATAAGATATTATTCTAAGTCTTAGTATGTAATCTAACAAATATCAATATAAATTTTCTTAAACTATAATACAAATGTCTAATTCAGATTAAGATAACTTCAGTTTCTTCTCTAAAATTGTGAATATATAATTACTTCAAATTTACATAATAGAATGGTCATTTCAGTCGAATATTTTTTCTCAAGTAAAGAAAGGATATTATCAATTCAGAGAAAAGAATAAATAAAAAAAGTCTGGAAGAAAATACAACAGATTGAAAGTTAAACGAGTTGTCTCTGAATTATAGAAGTATAACTTCTATTTATTTATTTATTTATTTTATTATTATTTTTTTTTTGAGACGGAGTCTCGCTCTGTCACCCAGGCTGGAGTGCAGTGGCCGGATCTCAGCTCACTGCAAGCTCCGCCTCCCGGGTTCACGCCATTCTCCTGCCTCAGCCTCCCGAGTAGCTGGGACTATAGGCGCCCGCCACCTCGCCCGGCTAGTTTTTTGTATTTTTTAGTAGAGACAGGGTTTCACCGTGATAGCCAGGATGGTCTCGATCTCCTGACCTCGTGATCCGCCCGTCTCGGCCTCCCAAAGTGCTGGGATTACAGGCGTGACAAATAACATACATTAAAATAAAAAACATTATTAGAAAATGATTTCATATTTATATGTTTCAGAATTGTGAAAGTGGGAGGGGGAATGTTTGCGAATGTTTGCGAATATTTGTACTTAGCCTGTCTGTTACTGCAATTTAGCATTCCAAGCAGTGGGATACGTGCTGTGGAGAAGGGTGTATATTCTGAAGCTTGAGTTTAATTTCAGCTCCAATTCTTACCGCACAACTGCTAGCATTACCATTATTTGGGCTTCTGATATCTCATCTGAAAATAGTTACAGCGAAATAGTTCAAAGGTTTTTAGCATAGTTAGCTGATTCACTATGTGAAAATTTTTATTTAGGTAATGTTGGAGATTATAAAGAAGATCCAATACACTGGTTTTGTGCATCGGCCAGTGCATGAACTTAGTGCTGAGCTTAGTCCTCTGTTGAGTGCGTTTTGATGATTAAGTTTGTGCACTTAGTTTGCTTCCATGATTCTGAACATAGACTCTTACATTGCAGAATCTAGATGTGGTATTTTTTCTCTATCTTTAGAGAAGAAGAAATTTCGATGTATAATATGTTTAGACAATTTTTGAAGTCCCCATATAATTAAATTGTCCTATTTATACATTTTCTCCCAATGCATAAATAGCTGCCACAACTGGTGTCATTTCTCAGTCTTAAGTTACAACCCAGTGCTCATGCTGCCTCGTACAAACCGTGTACCACAGGGCAGCCATGCCACCATAGCCTCTGGAGATATATCCTTCCTCCTTTCTTCAGCAATTAGGACAGGCTTTTCTGTGTTTATGTCAAAATCAACTTACTTTTTTAACTTTTACTTTCCCTGCACATTGTTTTCTTCTTTGCATTAGGCTGCATTACCTGATATAGCTTCAGATTCTTAGCCCCGATCAGGCAGCCGTCTCTCTTGGGATTCCCTCCTGTTGTGATCTGCAGCCGGCTGATTACAACAGTCCGCTGTTCTTGATGGGAAATTGAACACCCCAAGGAGCCTCTGCTGGTCTGGTAGAGTAGCTAGAGCTTTTCCTGGTGTTTCTCCCATTGGATTCTCTCTTCTTTAATTAAATATGATTGGTAATACACACACGGCCCTCAGTGCTCCACCATTCTGTTGGGAAACTACCCTGCAATCAAGAATCAAGCCAGGTGAAATAAGAGTGATCTTTTTTGTTTGTTTGTTTCTTTGTTTAATAGCTTCTCCAGAGACATGATTAGTAAAAGCTACGATCATGTGTAGTAGTAAGAATACTGGGAAGTAAGGAAGCAGAAAAAAAAATGTTAACTTTTCTCTAAAAATCTTCAACTACATCTACAGTAGTCAAATATACTATGTAACTTCTGGTTTAGGATCATTTCAGTGTGCCTCATGAATCTCTCCAAAAAAGTACAAATTTCTCAAGGAGAACTATATTTAAAACAGTCTGTTTCCAGGACCTTAAAAGTGTAGCTATGAAAGGTTGTTTGATACCATACTTTCTTCACTTATCCTGGTTGCTTCTTTTCAGATATGTGCAAAATATTTGAGGAGGAATAGCAGTGAGAGCTCGACAAGTAATGCCGCTGTAACAGCTTTAGATATGAAAGGAGTTAATATTTTTGCTAGTGCTTTTGTTTCTAACATATCAGAAGTTTCATTCCCTTTAACCTTTGCAATCACCCTCAGTCTTTCATTTGAGAGTAAAAAGAATATAATGTTCTTGTGAATCAAGCCAGAGTGAACACTGTTACTCTGATGACTTGAATGTGTATATAATTTTATATAATTATTTCTCATATAAAAATTGATTTATTTTTTTTTAGCCTTTCAATATCTGTGGATAATGGCATCTTTGAAAAATGTTGCTGCTTGCTAATTACTTTGTAACATGTCATCTAGGTTCCTACAGGGTACTTGTGCAAATGCAGCTTTGTAATGTTTTGCATTCCTCCTCTGCCCCTCCATTCCTACCAGGTCACTTCTTTTTAGCTTATTATAGATATTCGGTGCATGTAGAGCTGGGTGTGTGGGTTGAGATCATTCTGCATTTTTATATATACAGATGAAAGTGGGAACAATAGTAGCAGGTAGGTTCATGATGACAAAAATAATCCTGCAGTATTTGGGTCCAGTTTTTATTTTTTATTATATTTCATTTTTAAAGTTTATTTTGCAGGTAACCAAAAGTCAGTAATTCAAAGAGTCAGGGAAAATAGAGTGCATTGATTGTCACCATAATAGGAATTCTTCAATACAAAGAATGCTGCAAATGTCCCGGATATGGTGTGTTGCAAAAACAAGAAATTAATTGAGAATTGAGAAATGATGGAATATTGCCAAGAAACATAAATATGCCTCTAGGAGGCAAAGCCATCCCCTGGGTTGGGGTTCCCAGGGAGAGATGTGACAGAAGCCAAGTAGAGCAGGGCAAGGCCAGTGATTTCATAGATTCCTGGGCCAAAGTCGTGGAATGTAAATGTGTCATGGCTCTGTTGCATTAAATGGAGCTCTTCTTTCAGGAAACCAGATAATTATCCATGTTGACCTCACAGGGTCTCATAAGTCATAAAATTAATACTTAACCTAGAAAAAACTTGAACGTCCATCAACAATATTATATTTGAATGAATTACAATGTATGGATACTATGCAGCCATAGATCACAATTTTGTCCACATTTTTAGTATACATAATTAGGCATCTATAGTTACGAATTTTTATCCATATCTGCATACACAAGTAAATGTCTAGGACATTTTTTTCCAGTAGCAAAAAGGAACAAGTTCAAAAGATAATACTTTGCTCATATAGTATGATTATGGTTTATCAAAAACTTAGAAAATGTCTGTGAAAAGTGAAGGAGAGAGAAAAAGAGAAAAACAGGAGAAAATAAATTTCAGTCTCTAAATATTAATTTTTTGGTGGGAAAGTAAAGAATGTAGGCAAATTATTTCTGATGATATGTAATAAACCTTTAATTCCCAATTAGAAATATTTATTTTTTAAATTTCAATAAAGAATATGTGAAAATAGAAAAATCAAGAACGTATTTTATTATTCAATCATATTTATAATCTTTGCGATACAGGATCTTACAATTTCTTTTAGTAAATTGGTCATACTTTACTCTTTTCTTGTATTTTATGTTTCAATGTCTTCAATTTATTTTATGTATCAGTTATTTACAACAGGGTTTGTTTGGGCATAAATTGAGAAATGTGCCTGATATCTGACTGAAAGCAATTGTGTCAAATTCATACACTCAGCATGCAAGTAACATCACTATAAACATCTTTTATAATAATCACACTGACTTTCAAACTTAAACCGTACATCTCCTACTGATTATATTTTTTTGAATATAGGACATATGTTTAAACCTTCTGAAAGTGCTTTAAATAACCATTCAAATAAAAGTGCATAATCTTACAAGAGGTGATAGGTTTAGGAGTATCAGAAATAATTGTATATGTAATTTACACATTTGGTAAAGTGTCGTTCATGTTAAGAAACTATGTAGGGTATGGGATGTGTGGGGGTGTGTGTGTGTGTGTGTGTGTGAGAGAGAGAGAGAGAGAGAAAGAGAGAGAGATTATCTTAACAAACTTTAAGAACAAAGAAAGTTTAAATGATTTTCCTGGCTAAGGGTACATTCTCAGTGCTTATGACTTCTCAATCAAAGGATTATTAATGAATCTGAAAGGGTTACAAAATTGAATCTAAAATGATCTTTTATAGTCTCTTCATGAAGTTGTAATTTATATTTCATTATGCATTAAAATTAATAATAGTACATTTTAGACATTTGTTACACTTGAGTTAATATAATTATGTAGTCTTTATAACAAATGCTACCCACCACTGTTCTCCAACTCCTATCACTCGATAAAAAATTAACTGGTGATTTGAAAAAAGTGATACATGCAGACACACACACACATACACACACACAGGGTGAAGTTTAATTTTTAAGTTACAAAATCATGCATAGTGTTCTTTCTTTGTGTTGAAAATATAATCAATTTTGCTAGTTCTGATTCAGATGAATTAGTTCTTCATAAGCTTTGATGGGGATATCGCTTAGTAGATTAATGTAACTTCAGCCCATTACACATAATGGTGGTCAAATTAATTCACTAAAACTTTGACGACATTCTAGATAGTAAAGCAAGAAAAAATTAATCAGCTTGGGGCTGTGCATCATATTACATGTAGAACTGAATCATATGAGTGTAAATTATGCACATTATTTCTATGCCATTTCAAAATAGTAGAAAGTATAACATGCAGTTTCACCAGTGTAAATTATGTAATTATTGGACTGTTTCATTATATACCAATTCTATTATAAAATAATCAAATGGTTATAAGAAATTGTGCAATCATGTTCCTTATAACTGAAGGTAATGTACTTTGACACATTCATTAATGAGAGCACTTTAATTTCAACTATAAGAAAGAAAAGTATTACAAAGGTATTTGGTAAAATAGGTTAGCAACATACATATAATTAAGTAGATAAATTTTCGTCTGTTAAATGTGTTAGTTGCGAAGATATTATGAGATGAATCCAAAGATGCAATCATAAATTTGTTAAATTTTGTTTAAAACATATATTTTTTTATGACTTTGATTCAAGACCATTATATTCACAGTTTCCACTATTTCTGATTCACTAACTTTGGACCTATCCCACTGAATATGACAGAACAGTGGAAAGCATTGCAGAATAAAGCAAAAGGCCCTCTAATTTCAGACAGATGCTCCCCTCAGTTTGTTTAAAACTTTGGGCAATTCACTGAATCAAATATCTTTCTTAAAGTATAAATGGAAATAGAAGAATAAACATCAAAATCTGAATAAATTACATGGCAGAAAACCCATGAAAAATATTTTTCCTGGAGCTCTTGACAAATATCTATCAGAGGGTAAGAATGCTTCAATGCTATTAAAATTAAAAAGAATACCAAATTTGGTCTCCACATTGTCTATTGTTTACTCAGTATCAAGCTGTGTTTTGAACATATGCTATGTTTATGTAACATTTGTGTTTTATTACCATCTTCTCAGTCATCTATTCACCCATCCATTTATTAACTAATTCATTCATTTGTAGTGTGCTGTATCCTAAAATATTAATATTTGTGCTATTCTTGAACATCTTTATAAATGTTGTTCTACTCACCTTGCTCTAGATGGATTATGGTTGACTTTCTGAGAATGTAGAGATTAAAGCCATAAATATTGATATTTTGACTACCTACATAAGCTCATGAAAATAAACTACAAAATACCAAGAGAATCAAGAAATAATGTATTCTTTTGAAATGAAGATAAAGGTATACCTTCAGCTATCCCTGCTGTTCCACTGGAGACTAGATGAGGGATTTGTAGATTGGGAGACATGAAGAGAAATAAATGGGTCATGGCTTTAGTTGAGGTCACAGCAGGAGCTGAAAACAATAGAGTTTCTCAGGTGATCAAAGGAATAAAGAATAGAGACAAGGATAGGCTGCTGAACAAGATTCATCAAGTATCAGAGTCCAATGGAGCTGAACCCGCATCTGCATATCACCAACTAGCATTGAGAGTGCACCTCTTGTTTCCCATTATGATCTACTGGAGCTATTCTACCCTTTCGTGTTGGTAAGATCTTCTCCCAAGAGTTGGCACCAAGTCATGTTTCTCGCATGTTATGGATCATGCAAGAAAACTACCCCTATGACCTGAGACCTGGCTAAGATAATTTAAACCACTCTGTTTGTACATCTGCCTCACCCTACTTGTTTGTAATCACTCAGGAAATATGAAATGTCATTACAGAAGTGTTTTTAACTAAGAAAGACTCTGATGAAGAGCAAAGGAAAACATCACAACACCTCCTTATTAATGAAACACTTTCTTATTGCTCATTCAATAAATATATTTTGGTCAACCTTATAGCTAAACCTTGGAGGAACAAGCAACACTATGAGAATAAAGCCCTTGATCCTAGACTTGCGAAGAACTGACTACTGCCAACAACCTGAGTGAGAATGAAAGTAAATCCATGCCCAGTAGGTAAACCAATGCTTGAAATCTGTTCACAAAAATTATGAAAATAAATATGTATTGATTTACAATACTAACTTTATGGCAATAGATATATATTGTAATAAATAATACATTTTCTCAACTTTTTCATGTTGAGTTTTTCATTAATAGTGACATTTAACTGATAGCCATTCATGAAATGTCCCCCATTGCCATTTTAAAGTGCTTATTACTGAAATGCATGCCTCGTGCTTATATACAGCAATATGTCACAACACTGCAAACAAAAACAAAAACATCCAATAAGCTTCAGGATAATATCTTTTCTAAAATTAAATCATAATAACATCTGGTTTAAAACAATACTTATTTATGGCTTATGAGTCCATGACCATTTTATGTTGTCTCCAGACACAAGATGCAACCCTCCCCAACCCAACATTTATTTTTAAGTTGAAACTGATAATAGAGCATACAAAACAGTATCATAAGGCATATTACTCATACAATGAGCTTTTGCGGGAGAGCAGGGCAGGAAAAGCTTTGAAACTGGTCTAAAAGTGGCTCAAGAGTGCATGGAAAGGAGCCTGCTTGGAGTTTTTATGGTGGGCACAGAGTGGGGCCAGGGCCAGCTCTCCATCTGTGTGCAGGGGATTATATGGTTTGATTTCCTGGCAGCTCCACAGGAGGGAACATGCAGATAATCTCATCAGCTTTCTCAGATTAGAGGCAGAAGTGGGAGAGGGAGGTTTGAGACTTAAAGTAGTGAGTGAATATCCAAAAATGGAGTTAGCTTTGTTGCCATAAGTTGTGTGTTGTTTGGTTTCTGCTCTGCTCGCTCTCTCTCTCTTTTTTTTTTTTTTTTTTTTTTTTTGTCTGGAGTTACCTATAGGTAGCTCTGCTGAATGCTGGTGGAGAATCCACATGCTTGGAAAACTGAGTTCCTCCAGTAGTTTTACAATGGTAAAATACAAAGGGAGAGGGGAAACACTAGGATATTGGAGGACTGTAGTTTGAAACTGGAACTCGACAACTTCATGTTATATTAACTGAATTAAATTATAAGGCCTGTTTAGATTAAAAGGGTGGAGGAGACTCCTTTTCTTCATTTAAAAAACCATTGCAAAATCAAGGGGCACAATTACAGGGAGTGGGATAATTGGAGACATTCTTATAAACAATTAACTACAGAGCAGACTCAAAAAGAAAAATTTGTGTTTCACTTTATTGTATACAAATTTCAGCACATGGAATTCAACAGAAGCAAAGGGAAAAGCATCAGTTTACATGTGACATTCTGCCCCTGATTTACAGTATCAGGATTGTAGTAACCAGAAATTTGAGTAGCCATCTTTTTACAATGGAAGTTAATTTTCAATCACTGATTTCTTCCTTGAAGAATATTGAATAACAGTACCTGACAAACTGTGGCTGAGTCCTTTTAAATTAAACTACTCAGAAATAGCAATATCTAAGGAAAAGAATGCTGAGCAGGGCTAGGGGACAGTGAAATTTATAGAATCCTTAATTAAACTAAGACTTCGTAACACAAAAAGTAAGATTCCTGGAGTGGTATATCAATGGATTGCATTTTCTCATGTATTTGATCAATTCAAATAATTAGAAAATGAGGCAATCGTGTTAGGGATTTCTCTCCTTTGTAGTGCATGTCTGAATTCAAAGAATATATGCTAAAAGTAAGAACTTAATTGGCCAAACCTAAACCTACTCGAAGTTTATGATTTAATAAGGACTCTCACTATAATACCATAAATTAAATCTAAGCCAAGTTCAAGCTTCACAGGCTGTCCACTGGGAAATATAATGCAATGACATCACTTTATCAAGAAATTACTGACATGATCCATATGATCAAGGAGCTTCTGAAAAGACATTTAAGCATAAGTTAATAGATTATTTTAGAAAAAAAGGAAAAGATAATTTGACATAAAAGACAATCTGGAATATTGTAATAATTAAATTAATCGATTAAACAGTAACCTATTTAATGGCAAATTAATAGCAGCAGTCTACTGAAAATTGAAAACAAGAAAAGAGTGCCCACGACAATTATTTAATGATGTCCTGGAAAAACTAGAAGAGCAATGAATAAGATTGATAAATATTGGCTAGTTGTTCTGATTAACCGATTATATGGTTGTCTACCTGGAAAGAATAAAAGTAGCAAAAATATCATTATGACATATATAATATTATAAAGTTTTGGTGCATTACTTTTGTATAACATATAATTACAAAAACCAATAGCTTTCATTTACATTATCAGTAAGATCAAATTTACATTTGTTTATAAAAAGGTATAAACTGAAATAGAATGAATATTTCAGGCATTAGAATAACCTGAATAGGAGGATTTTTCTAGAAGCTATCTCCATCATGAATATACAGTACTGATCAAAGTATAATAGAACAATGAGATTGAACATGTGCCTAAATGTTACTATAAATATTTCTGAATCAAATATCTGTACAGATATATTATATTACCTAACTCTAATATATTTATCAATTATGTAATGTTATTCAAAACTCAATACAGGCATAAAGAGATAGCAGAAACCAAACATGTTTGAAAAATGCAGAATATTTGTACTATCATGTATTTAAATATATTATTGCCTTACAAAAATTAAAACAATGTTGTACTGAAACAAAATATAAGTCTATTAGAACAATTAAAATAATAGAAAGTGTAGTAACAGAGTATTGTTTAATATGAAATAAGGTAAGAGAATGTATTCATGTGTACACACATACGTAGACCTAGACAGACACACACCTAGACTATGACAGTGTTTTAAAATAGATATTATTTTTCTATTTTATATAGTAAGTACATAATATAATATGATGTTAAAAGACTCCATGAAACATTACAATTTATTATTTGTGCATACTGAGCCTTCAGATATTTTTAACATTATTATTTATACTCTGTTATTCATTTTTTCCATAATGAATACAAAATTTTACACTTTCATTTCAAAAATAAAATTTTAAAATATGAAGACTTATTGAGAAAAGTAATCATATTTGAAATATTAAAGTACAGTTTAATTATCTGAAACCAAGAGACAAAATTTATACAAAATTTATACAAAACCAAGAGACTAAATGATTTTGTACCTGCATAAGAAAACATTATGCTTGCAGACTTCCTTGGTTTGAGACTGTTTGGGATATGTATCTTTTCCTTTATTTATATTCATGTCACAGACATATATATCATAGAAAGGAAAAGAGGCCTACAGAGTGAACAATTTCCTAGGAAATAAAATAAATTTGAATGTTCTAAGAATGGAAATCATTTTATAAACTAGTGGCTCTCAAAGTGCGAGGCAGAATCCTTTGAGACAGACTCAAAGTCAAATCTATTTTCACAAGAATACTAAAATATTATTTTTTGTTTTAACTCCTATTGTCTCAAAATTGTAGCTAGAGGTTTCTAAAAGCTGCACGACATGATAGTTTAATTGCTCATATGATGTGTGGAGTTTGTGAAGTATTGGAAATTGTGTATTCTTATGTGTATTTCTGCGTTTCCTAGAATATTCTGAGATAGCAGCTGGATAGAGAGAGAGATAAGTAGAGAGATATAATATTTAATGAATAACTCAATTTTCTTTCAGAGTTCTTATTGTGCTCTTACTAGCTATTCTTAATTATAACAATTATCTCTATAACCTCATTATCATCAAATAAATATTTTAAAATCCCAGTGTGAAATACTGGGAAAAATACAACAATAAATATAGTTTTCTCGTTTTGCAATATATTTAAATTTTTTTCAGAACTTTTATTTATCTAAAGGTGTTATTTCAGAATTTTATGTGTATTTTCACATAATTAAAAGTAGACATTTTGTGTAAAAAGAGAGATTAGGCCAGGCACGGTGGCTCATGTCTGTAATCCTAGTGCTTTGGGTGACTTGAGGCAGTAGGATCACTTGAGGCCAGGAGTTGGGCACCAGTCTAGCAACAGAAAGACCCCAACTCTACAAAAAGTAAAGACATCAATGGGTATTGTTTTGTGTGCCTTTAGCCCTGGCTACCGAGGAGGCTAAGGTGGGAGGATTTCTTGAGCTCAGGAATTCTAGGACACAGTGAGCTCTAATCATGCCGCTGTACTCCAGCCTGCACAACAGAGCAAGACCTTGTCTCTATTAAATAATAATAATAATAATATAAAATAAAAAAATAAAAAGACAGGTGAGATGACTCGCTTTCTCAACCCACACTTGCATCACCTATGTCTAAAGATTTTGACACAAGATGAAATGAACACATCTGAGATCTCTACATTACACATAAACATGATCTTTGTTTAAAAAGCCAAATATTGTTTTCTCTTTTCAAATGAGAAATAAGAGAGCCACTGATGCATCTTACCAGAGTATAATTTATGTCTTGACCTTGTGTGCTCATCTTTCCAACTTTCTGTGTTAAGAATTAGGGGCCGGGCGCAGTGGCTCAAGCCTGTAATCCCAGCACTCTGGGAGGCCGAGACGGGCGGATCACGAGGTCAGGAGATCGAGACCATCCTGGCTAACACGGTGAAACCCCGTCTCTACTAAAAAATACAAAAAAACTAGCCGGGCGCGGTGGCGGGCGCCTGTAGTCCCAGCTACTCGGGAGGCTGAGGCAGGAGAATGGCATAAACCAGGGAGGCGGAGCTTGCTGTGAGCCGAGATCCGGCCACTGCACTCCAGCCTGGGTGACAGAGCCAGACTCCATCTCAAAAAAAAAAATAAATAAATAAATAAAAGAATTAGGAAGTACACTTCAAAGACTTCTGATGGTTGTGTCTAGGAAAAGTATAGGTGTAACTGTTTGCATTGCGAGCTGAAGTAGAAACTGTTTGGAATGGAGTAGAAACTGGTTTTTTTAATCAAGCAAGACCAGTTTTATTGAAATAATGACTTGACAAATAATGATAAATGAGACTATGGTATTTTACAAATATTTTCTTGAAAATACAAAATGAGCCACTCTCTTCCAGGAAAACGATTTTGTGTGCTCCTTGCTAATGACAAAATAAATGTCTTGGGAAAAAAATTAAAGTTTTGGAAACTGAGCTAGTGACATTTCAATGTTTTTTAAAAATAACATTTTTATTTTTGATAAGTAAACTTAAAAACAAAATTCGTGTTTTTGATTGATTTTTTTGAAATCAATGGTGATATTTTAAAATGTGATACCAACTTTTGAAAGAACTGTTTAGCTAAGTTACACAATGTTTTCCAAAATAACCAATGACAAAAAGTACCTGGGTAGGCTGGGCGCGGTGGCTCATGCTTGTAATCCCAGCACTTTGGGAGGCCGAGGCAGGCGCATCACGAGGTCAGGAGATCGAGACCATTCTGACTAACATGGTGAAACCCTGTCTCTACTAAAAATACAAAAAAAATTAGCCAGGCGTGGTGGCGGGCGCCTGTAGTCCCAGCTACTCTGGAGGCTGAGGCAGGAGAATGGCATGAACTCAGGAGGCGGAGCTTGCAGTGAGCAGAGATCGCGCCACTGCACGCCGGCCTGGGTGACAGAGCAAGACTCCGTCTCAAAAAGAAAAAAAAAAGTACATGGGTAACGATCCATTCCATTCACAGAGGAAGAGACATATTAATTTCAATATATTTCAATATAATTGAGTATGGAGTTATTATATTTTCAGATTCCACTTCTCTAGTTTTAGCTTATATCAGATAAATATCTACAATGATCACAGAAGATTATAAATTGCTTATCCTTTTCCTGAATTTCCTTTATATCCTTCAGTTCGTACACGTTTTGTAAGACATTGAAGGCACAAACGGATATAAGAATCAAGCTATCCTGTATTGAGCCGAATTTAAGTAGATTTTTCTATTCTTTCTTTTCTTTTTTTTTTTTTTTTTGAGACGGAGTCTCTGTCACCCAGGCTGGAGTGCAGTGGAGTGATCTTGGCTTCCGCCTCCTAAGTTCAAGTAATTCTCCTGCCTCAGCCTCCCCAGTATCTAGGATTGCAGGTGCGCACGCACCACTGCACCCGGCTAATTTTTTGTATTTTTAGTAGAGACAGGGTTTTTACCATGTTAGCCAGACTGGTCTCTAACTCTTGACCTCAACTGATCTGCCTGACTCCGTCTCCCAAAATGCTGGAATTAGAGGCGTGCGACTTGGCCAAGTACATTTTCAAAAACATAAAACAATATCATTCCTCTTACCTTTTTTTGTTTGTTTGTTTTTTTGAGAGGGAGTCTTGCTCTGTGGCCCAGCCTGGAGTGTAGTGGTATGACCTCGGCTCATCGCAACCTCCACCTCCCAGGTTAAAGCGATTCTTCCACTTCAGCCTCCCAAGTAGCTGGGATTACAGGCATGCACCACCATGGCCGGCTAATTTTTGTAATGTTAATAGAGACGGAGTTTCGCCATGTTGACCAGGGTGGTCTTGAACTCTTGACCTCAGGTGATCTGCCTGTCTTGGTCTCCCAAAGTGCTGAGATTACAGGCATGAGTCACCGCACTGGGCCCCTCTTAGTAATTTTTTGTTGCTTTATAAAAGATAGCTTTTTAAATGTGTTGTTTATGTTAGTAGGTAATAGGCTTATTTGTATTTTAAAATTAATTTATAAATACATATTTTAAAAATATCATTTTAAAATTTTCATTACAATTAAAATTGATAAATATATACCACATGGGTATATAGTAGATGTATATATATACGGGATACATGGGATATCTTGATACAGGCATACAATGTGGAATAATCACATTGCAGTAAATATATACCATGTGTGGTATATTTATTAAAATAAATAAACATATTAAAATGATTGTAAAGATATCATCTAATTTACGATTTTAAGAGTAAAGGATGTATATTAAAAAGTATTTTCACTTACATCAGTTGGGGGAGCATTTCAGTTGGTACAGGAGTCTGTGCATTTCCTATGGTAGCTTAATTAGACATTTTATATTTAATACCAATCATTTTATAATGGTATCACAGCCTTTTAACTAAGACATTCTCTGTATCATTAATGCAAGCATCAAGCAAAATATCTGTATGCATTCTTACATTATGTCATTTATATTGTGGCTGTTTTAATCTTTTACACACAAAATTCTTTCAGCAAATATATATTTTTAAATCAACATTTCTCAAAATTTTTGGTCTTGGGAACCCTTTGCATTCTTAAAGAGAGAAAATAATCCCAAAGATGTGTTTACCATATTATTTTTGTTATTTTAAAGTGTACAATAAATTATCGTTGACCGTAATCACTCTGTTGTACTTTCAAATGCTAAATCTTATTTATTCTAACTATATTTGTGTAACCATTAACCACCCTCGCTTCCGCACCCACCTCACTACCCTTTTCAGCTTCTGGTAACCATCATTTCTACTCTCTGTCTCTCTGAGTTCAGTGGTTTCAATTTTTAGCTTCCACAACACTGTACTAACATGCAGTTTGTCTTTTTGTGCCTGGCTTAATTCATTTAACATAATTTCCATCTGTGTTGTTGCAAACGACAGAATCTCATTTTCTTGTAAGGTTGAATAGTACTTTTTTCGGTATACATACCACATTTTCTTTGTGCATTCATCTGTTGATGGACATTGAAGTGGCTTCTAAACCTTGGCTATTGTGCATAATGCTGCAATAAACATGGGCATACAGCTGTATCTTTGACATAATGATTTCCTTTTTTTAGGTATATACCTAGCAATGGGATGACTGGATCACATGGTGGTTTTACTGGTAGATTTTTGAGAAACTTCCATACTGTTCTCCATAATGGATATACTAACTTACCCTCTCATCAATAATGTATGAGGGTTCCCTTCTCTACCTCAGACACATTATCGGCAGCATTCATTATTGCTTGTCTTCTGGATAATAGTTGTTTTAAATAGGATGAGATAAAATCACATGGTAGTTTTGAATTGCATTTCTCTGATGATCAATGGTATTGAGTACCTTTTCGTATACTTATTTGCCATTTGTATGTTTTTTTTGAGACATATCTATTCAGATTTTTTGCCCAGTTTTTAAACAGATTATTAGATTTTTTTCCTATTCAATTTTCTGAGCTCCCTATGTATTCTGTTTACTAATGTTTTGTCTGATAGTTTGCAAATATTTTCTCTCATTTTTTGGGTTGTCTCTTTGTTTCCTTTGCTGTGCAGAAGTTTTTAAAATTGATATGGTCTTATTTGTCCATTTTTGTTTTGGTTACCTGTGCTTTTGAAGTGTTACTCAAAGAAATCTTTGCTCAGACCAATGTCCTAGAGAGTTTTTCCAATGCTTTCTTTTAGATGTTTCATAGTTTGTGGTCTTAGATTTATATCTTTAATAAATTTTGATTTATTTTTTTTGTGTGTAGTGAGATAGGGGTCCAGTTTCATTCCTCTGCATATGATATCCAGTTTTTCCATCACTGTGTATTGAAGAGATTGTGTTTTCTCCAATGTATGTTCTTGGCATCTTTTTCAAAAATGAGTTCATTGTAGGTGTGTAGATTTTTTCTGGATTCCATTCATCTGTGTGTCCGTTTTTGTGCCAACATCATGCTGTTTTCATTACAATTGCTCTATCGTATAACCTGTAGTATAATTTTAAGCCAAATAATGTAATTTCTCCTTTCTTTTTTTTTTTTTTTTTTTGGCTAAGAATGGCTTGGCTATTCTGGGTCATTTGTGGTTCCATAAAAATTTTAATATTATTGTTTTCTATTTCTGTGAAGAATGTCATTGGCATTATGATAAAGATTGCATTGAATCTGTAGACTGATTTAAGTAATATAGACATTTAAACAATATTGATTTTTCCAGTTTATGAACATGGAATAACTTTTCACTTTTTGTGTCTTTTTAAATTTCTTGCATCAATATTTTATCATTTCCACTACAGAAATCTTTCACTTTTTTGGTTAAGTTTATTCCTAGGTATTTTGCTTTAAATGTAGCTATTGCAAGTGGAATTACTTTTATGATTTCTTTTGTAGACTGTTTGCTGTTGGTGTATAAAAAATGCTACTGATTTCCATATGTTGATTTTGGATCCTACAATTTTACTCAGCTTGTTTACAAGATAACTTTAATATTTGACTGCCATAGTCTGTTTTTAAAAATAGTAAAGGTAAAAGTAAAATAAAATTTAATGATTGAAGTTTCCATCATAGATGATTAAAATAGACTCATAATGGTAAAAAAAAATAGTTATGCATTTAGATTCTTTTAAATGTAGGACTAGTCAATATCTAACAAAATGGGCTAAAAATTAGGGCTACAAGTGAGTTTTTAGGAACAATGTAACATGCTCTAGTGTGAAGAAAGTTCACCGTCTATTGGGCTGTGATTTAGCCTCCAACCTCTTACTCTCAGGCTCATCTCACTACCCACTGTTGTTACCAATACAATAGTGTATCTAGGTTTTGTTTAATACAGAATGACTCAGTTTGCTGTGTTGCCTCCAAAACTCCAATTCATTGTAGAGAGTCCCATTTTCAAGCATTTCTGCCAATTTTGCTGATGATACAGCTATTTTTGTTTTTTAACCTCACTGTTGCCAAAATATTTTACTCAAAGAGATAATTTTAATTTTTATTCACTCTTTATTATACATTCTTTGCTAGAGAGAAACACAGGTTTAAATCGGATGATGATTGTCCTGTGGAAGAAGACAATCAGAATACTAGAAACTGATTATCTTAGAATCTTCTCTGACACCTATCTTCCCCTTTTGTTTCTTTGAACCAAACTTGTGCTTCATCTGGGCTTTTCTCATAAAATCAGGTCATTGTCAGATGAGTCTTTTGGTTCATTCTAAATAGTGAGCATTGTTAAGTTCTTCAAAAATTTCTATAGGTATCTAAATTCTTGGTAAACGCTATTTAGACCTAGTGTTTAAAAAATACAATCACCTCCAATGACTAGGAGTAAGCAAGTGATTTTGGAACTTGTCTTTCAATGTATCATGTAATATGTGTTTTATTGGTGTATGAAAAATAACTTTCTAAAGAAGGTATAACTGCCCTTTCTTAAATATATTTGCTGTATCTTACTGACTTTGTGTTGTTGTTTTTGGTTGTTTTTGCTATTTGAATATGTGTTTTTATGTTCTGATAGGCTAACTCTATATGAAAAGGTTAGATTATTTTAGTTTAGAACACATGCCGATTACCTTTTTTATTTTACTAAAAAAAATCTGATCTATAGTAAAGCACTAAAAATGATAGCTATTTGCAGCAGGAAATTCTAAAAAATCAATTCCATAATTTTTTTCAATTAACTTTGACAACATAAATTTGATATATTTACATATTAAATAACATATATAGTATGAAAACAGGTTACAAAATATAATGAAATTATTGCTCTGAGCCTATAAGAATTATAAAATTAATGAGCTTATGGAGGTTATTTCATAAATTGTATTAATACTTTATTTGATTTGCCAACATTTTGGTTAACACATTTGAAGTCGTCTTCCCAGGTTAGAGAACCCTATAATGTTCTTTCAGTGTACTGTTCTTTTCTGGTAGCAATAGTACCCTCTTTTTAAAGAATGATTAGTTTATATGGGACAGGAATGATTTTCCCTTCAGAGTTTGATATTATCTACGCAGATCTTCACAATGCTCTAGTTCTTTGTGGAAGAATCTTTCTAGATATTGCTTCAATTTCTTCATGATTGTCCTACAGCACTTATTTCTCACTCATTAAATTATTTAAGGGCCATTATTCTGTCTATCACATAAGAGATGGAAGAAGGGTCTATAAATAAATAAGGAGAATGAAAACAAGTTTTCGTCCACCACAGTCTTTGAAAGAATGGTTTTTAATTCCAACCTTGCCTTAACACATCATTTCCCAGTGTTATGATTAGTAGTTATAGTGTAACAAAAATATAAATTTATTAGATACGAGTTACAGTGAATGGTGGCATACAATTACAGCTTCCACGAAGTATATTAAAAGATTGGCATTTTGTGAAGAGTTATATTCCAGAGACACTAAAGTACTTTTCTCTATTTAAGTTATGTGCGTGAAGAAAAGAGTTGATATGATAGTGATGTTTGTTCAATGTTCATTGAAGATTCAGGGTTTCTGAAATGTGTTGGCTACTGGTTGTCATTTGAAAAATCTGTGTTCCATTTCCGGATAAACGTCACTTTTATAAACTTGGTTGAGATATTGTCTCATAATAAAAATCAGGAAATAAATATGTAATAATTACTCCATATCTAAGTGCCACACTGTCAATAGAACACCTGCTACATATGGTACTAATTATGTATATATTGAATGAATGATTGACTGAATCTCATGAGAACTAATTTTGCCTGAACATATGCTATAAAGATTAATTACATGAAATCTGTTAATGTTTTTCAAGGGCATTCTATCTATGTAAACAAACTGAGCTTATTACTCTGTCATTTAAATATGGCATTAGGACAATACAGTCATCTCATCTTTCTTTGGTTCTAAGATTTGGGGTCACATGCCTAGTAAACCAATAGTTAAATGAGACTGGAATTGGATTGTTTTGGTAAATAAGATTTCGATTAAATTCTTCAGATTATATTACTCAGATGTGGGGTCTTATTAATATACATTAATATTTTGGTCAAATTTTCTGATCTATGCCAGATTTGTCTCTGATCCAAATTTTGGATTTTAGATTTTAGAGATCAAAGCAATTCATTTGGACAAATCCATACTTAGGAAGTTTCAGGTTCTGTATTCAACATGAAATGGAATCCATAACACATCATATAAGAAAGAACTGACCCTATTATTATGAATCCAAAACTGGCTTTTCATAAAGTATCATATTTCAGGACTGATAAGCATGCAGAGCTGAATAACATAGCGATTAAGAATTGTTTATTCCAATCAATTGTTTTATTGGCCAATAGAAGCCAATAAAATAACCTATTATGTAGTGATTGTTAAAGAGATCTATGGTTGTCTATGATCCACCTAATATTTTGAGAATCACTTTCTAAAACTGGCAAAACAGTTAGAGCTCTTATGATGCTCTCATGGTAGCCTTGCAGTCTACCAAATTTAAAATACAGTATTCATGTTAGGGGAGGAGTTTTCAACAAACATGTGCTGCAGTAATATGAGAGAGAGAGAAAGACAGAGAATGAGAGAATGAGTAGGACAACTGTGTGGAGATGAGTGTATGTATGTGTATATATGTGTGTATATGTGTGTGTGTGTGTCTTTCCACAATCCTAGTAAAGGAAGGTTTTATTTTGGTTTAAGGCACATAAAACTCAGAAGTCTCCCAAGAGAACAGATTCATATTAATGATATGTATCCATTACTTACTTAGTCTTTACAGGTTTGTTTCTACACTAGTTTGGAGGAAGAAGGAGAGTTACATACAGAGGAAAGTAGACTTTAATATAAGTCCATTGCAGTTACTCTCATCCTACAAATGCTCTACAGTATTGTTGGCTTTTCTAACCTATAAAATCCAACATGAGAATCATGCTCTACAGAACTCAGATGCTCCAAATTGGCCTATTGCATAAAAACAAATTCAGTGCTTATGCATTTTTTAATTATGTTTACAAACAATGAGCTTAAACCAGCCACCTAAGCCTAGAATTGAGGTAGACTTTTGTATACATCATACCATCCAGGCAACAAGAAGTTGTTTCATTGTTCAGTGTTGATCAATTATGTCGACCATCACAGGGAAAGAATATGGACTCAATATTTGTTTTCCACTTAAATTATCTGAATTGCAACTTTAGAGTTGTTTAAGATCACCAATAAGGAATTTAGGCCTGCAATGTATCCTGCCTGGATAAATTACAATTATTATGGAACAAGTTCTCTGAATTTTAGCTAACACCAAAATAAACTTTCCTAAGAGTCAGATATTTTTATTTAGTATTTAATCAAATTAAATGCTATCTAAATTGAAAAGCATTATTTATAAATTCTTATATGATATTGTTTGGATTTGTGTCCCCACCCAAATCTCATGTTAAATTGTAATTCCCAATGTTGGGGGACCTGGTGGGAGGTGAATGGATCATAGGGGTGGATGTTCCCGTTCTTCCCACGATAGTGAGTGAGTTCTCATGAGACTGGCTTATTTAAAAGTGTGTGGCACTTTTCCCTTTGCATTCTTTCTCTCTCTTGTGGCCATGTTAAGATGTGCTTGCTTCCCTTTCACCTTCCACCATGATTGTAAGTTTCTTGAGGCCTCCCCAGCCATACCTCCTTCACAGCCTGTGGAACTGTGAGTCAATTAAACCTGTATACTTTATAAACTACTCAGTCTCAGGTAGTTACCTATAACAATGTGAGAATGAACTAATACATAATGTGTGGCAAACACCTAGCATAGTTTTGGCCTTATTATTTTCAAATATATACTGTAACAGAATGTAAATAAATATTCAGTAGGTATAAATCAAGCTACTTAGATTTTCCTAAATGTATTCTTAACCATGTTAGAAGCTAAGTTGGTTAAAAAAAAAAATCGATGTTTTTATGTCTACATAAAGTAGAATTATGTAAAACAGGTTATATTTAACTGCTTGTTTTTTGGTTTGCTGTTCTTGATTTTTGATTTTTTTTTCCTGTATCTATGTAGCAAATTTTGGATAATATTGATTTTTAAATTTCATATACATATTCTAATAATTATAAGATTATTAGATATGATTGATGAACAAAAATAAGCTGTGAATATTAAGGCACTGATTAATACAAATCACAATCAATTTTAATTTTAAATAACATTATTGAATACACATTTTTGTTTTTATATGTACAAACTTCTGTCTATACATGAAACACATAATTCTGTCTGATACAAACAGGTATGTATGTGTGTGTGTATATATATGCACATATACATATATATAAGTAACAAACATATGTTTTATTGTTGCAATTTTTCAGATAAATAAATGAAATTCACATTTGTTGACCAAAGACCAAAGAAAATTGTTTTTTTCTTTCAATTTTTACTTAACAATAACACATTTAAACCAAGATCTGCATGCTGAAAAAAAATGTAGTCGTTTCAATGCATCACCCTGCTTCTCTTTAAGATAATATCCACACCTTTAAATCTAAGAGGTAATATTTGATTTTGTTTCTGATTGATTCAGAACTACTGGGTTTTATTTTAATCTCAGAAACAGCAAGGTATTAGAATTTTTATTGCTTACATTAAAAGTCTAGGGAATTACTTGAGTAAAGATTAGGTTTCTGGTACTACAGTAATAAATATTATGTATTTCTAATTGCAAAGTCGATAATTCTTTTCAAATATATATTTTGAGGATCCATAATTAATTTCACAGACTTTTGTGATTGATTTGTTAAAATACTTTACAAATTAAAGCAGTTGATTTAATTTTACTGAAATTTGACATTAATAAACTATTTCCTTATCACTTTTTCTCCCATTTAAGACACTACTTTCTCTTTTTTTTTCCTCATCTTCTCTCCTTTTCTTCCTTCCTCTCTTCTCTCCTCTTCTACTCTCTCTCCCGTTAGATATAAGCAAAAAACTTTTTATGTGTTTCTATAGTTAAAATGTTTTGGGGCAATTCTAAGCTGTTACTGAGTGTTAATTTATGCAACTGAATAGCTTCCAAATAGCCCAACAGACATGACTGAATTTATTTTAGTACTGGGAGAAGTTACATTTTTTTTTTTTCTTAAGACTCTCAAAGAGAAATATAATGGTGAATAGTTAAGTGCAAAACACAGTCTATAGTTAGTAAATCCATTTATAGACTATGTCTTTTTCCCTAAATTGAATATGCTATATAAACATAAAACGCTTCTCTTAAAGGTTTAAAATCAAAGGTTAAAAAATAATAGTCATGATTTAAAGTCAAAAGTAGAGGCATGTCAGCTCTGTTCAAATCATTCAAATATATTTTAGTTCAGTTTATTTCAAATTCATGACAGATAGGATATTATTAAAAATACCTTCGAATCCTGCCCTACTTTCTGGGGCCAACTAACTTTAAAAAATCAATGATGGCCGGGTTCCGTGGCTGACCCCTGTAACCGCAGCACTTTGGGACGCCAAGGCAGGTGGATCACCTGAGGTCAGGAGTTCAAGACCAGCCTGGCAAATGTGGTGAAACCCCGTGCCTACTGAAAATACAAAAAAACAACAACAACAACAACAAAAAACCACCAGCCAGGAGAGATGGCAGGCACCTGTAATCCCAGCCACTCAGGAGGTTGAGGCAGGAGAATCGCTTGAACCAGGGAGGCAGAGGTTGCAGTAATTTTAGATCGTTGCACTCCAGTCTGGGTGACAAGGACAAAACGCCTCTCAAAAAGCAAAACAAACAAATAAACAAACAAAAATCAATGCTAGGGCATCACTTCAGTGGGAAATATGTCTAACCTCCTTATTTTAAATAATTATATTTTCCTTGTATTGAGTTTGTAGGAGGAGTAGAATCAGTTTATTGATTCACAAACTTTTTCCTAACAAACCAGCTGTTTCTAGTATTGTTGGTATGAAAGGCATACGTGATTATCTACATAACATTTGTTTCCTTTCTTCTATGGAGAGCTTCTATTTGTCCACACCCTTGTCATACTGAAAATGGCAGAGTAGAATGATGAAAAACAAAACAACGAACCCTACATAATGCATGCTGATTTTAATGCTTATGAATTAACACATGTTAAAATAGCCATACCTCCAGATTTTGAAGTGAGCTAATGAATGTCTTCCTGTTCAAACCATTTGGAGTTGGGATTCTAACATTAACCTTCATATATATCCTATTGGAAAGTGTTAGGTGTTGTGTGCATTTGGGTTTAGAAAGGCTGATGTTTTTTAACTGTCATAAATATAAAACTAAGCCATCTTCTTTTAAAATTACATTAAATTTTATACTAAACTAAATGGAAGCATAAAACAATGATTTTTAAAGGGGTTTTTATAACTGTATTTGCTCTAGAGGCATAATGTCTAGTCTAGCGAAAATTGGTACTCTGAATTTTAGTTATAAACTTTTCGTGTTTTCTGGGATAATCCTTGATTATAAAGCACATGTCAGCCTTCAAGTTTGTTTTGTTTTGCCGATATTTGCTTAAAAGTAATAAAAAAGCAACATTGATTATCTACCCTAATTAAAATGAGCCATAAAACTCCACTTTTATTAGACTAAAATGATGAAAATTATCAATAATCCTATGAAGATTGTAAATGCAGTAATATATTACTCTCAGAAGCATTAGACATGAAATGCAAGTATGTCAGGGCAACGCTGTGCATACTTGGTGCCTGTACAATTTACGATCTGATACTGATGGTTTATAATACAGATTACCTCCAGGATACCTAGCATGTATGCTGGAAATTAAGTTTGGCTTAGTAACTTTTTTTTTTTTTTTTTTTTTTTTGAGATGGAGTCTTGCTCTGTCGCCCAGGCTGTAGTGCAGTGGCTTAATCTCGGCTCACTGCAAGCTCCGCCTCCCAGGTTAAAGCGATTCTCCTGCCTCAGCCTCCCAAATAGCTGGGACTACAGGCACCTGCCACCACGCCCGGTTAATCTTTGTTTTTTAATAGACACGGGGTTTCACCATATTGGCCAGACTGGTCTCAAACTCCCGACCTTGTGATCCACCCGCCTTGGCCTCCCAAAGTGTTGGGATTACAGGCGTCAGCCACTACGGCCGGGCAGTAACTTTTTTATTGTTCTATTGCTTCACTTGTTTCACTTGTACTTCTCTGATTAGGGATCATCAAATTGCTCGTGGGGTTCAGATCGATAAAATTCTGTGGGTGGTTGTAACAAAAGTAAATACTGAAAGAAGTATTTCTTTTCTGACTTTTTTTTTTTTTTTTGGTAGAACTGTTTCTACATTCCACTTGACTTCAGCTAAAGAAACTGGTCTGTAAAAACGGTTTTTAAAAAATTATAGACTGAAATGTCACTGAAAGGGCTACATTTCCAAAGTCAGCCTCTCTAAATGACCCCTAGGTCCCGTGTGCAAAAAGTAATCGCCCTCTTTTCTGCAACGAAGAATTTTATTAATTCTCAAAGTTTTATAATCTTTATATTCAGTATATTACCTACTGTATCCATGACTTACTTCTTAAAAATCAGGGCAGTGTTCAGAAACTGATATCTGACATTTACTTGAATGAAAAACGGTATCATTTAGCCTGAACTTTCATTTTGATCTTTCCATACCCTGATTTCATTCCAATCATTTTTTGCTGCTTTATAGGCTCAAAACTAGTATTCACCAAACATGCTTATTTTTAAGTGACTCATCTGAGAAATAGAATTTATTTATGCCCCCGATGCCCAAAATATAAACGCTGTAATATTATATAGTTTTTCTAACAGCAGGGTGATTATAACTAAAGATCTAGAGCATGCATTGGATCCTGTGACATTCTGTACTTACGGGATGTAGTTTAATGTGAATGAAATTAGTGAAGCCTGAAGGTTAAATTGACATTTAGGTGCCAGATACAAACTCTGGGTGCTATACTCACATGGTAAAGAGATGAAGTAAATAATTGTTTTAAAAGGGAATGGTCAAGCTCTGTAGTTTCTCTCACTACACTTTAATATGCATACTAGCCTTTCATTTTTCCATTTAGACATAAAGTCAATAAATATATGACCACCACTAATATACTAATTTTGCACAGCAAAAAAAAAATCGATAACTTTACAACTGACTCCTATATTTGGACGAATAACTGGAAGACTCCATAACCCTGAACAAAATGTCTGTGACTTTAATTATGTACCTGACTTAAAGAACTTATTGGGTGGTAAAATATTTTAGATGCAGTAAGTTTTAAGTGTAAATACTTAACTCTTAAGACTATACATTTGACACTCAAAATTGCAAATTATTATTATTGCATAATTTCTTACTTTTGGGGTAAAAGATAGAGAAATCAAATAGAGTTTAAAAAGAGATGGGTTGGGTAGTTTTAGAATATATATTACATTTTTACTGAATTTCCATTTTTATGATACCTAGTTTCAATATATTTACTTTCAGACATAAATATTTTTACATATAATCTTCACTGAATTGAGACATTCAATGGTGTTAAGATGAAATTGAAAATGTTTATATTTATAATAAACACAGGAAAAAACATAAATATCTACAGCATTAGCTTGCACATAATGATAGACATACAAGGAATATCTAACCACAATTCAACATAGGTCTAATGATCTTTAAAGCCATTATTATAATCCTAATTTTTCGTTGTGTAAAATAACGTTTCACAATTTAAGTTTATAATCTAACTCAAGTTAGTTGCTTTTTTCTTTGCCAAGTTCTGAATTATTTTCAGCATGAATCATAGCTGCATTCTGGAGGCTCTTCCACTGTCTTGGGGACCTAATTTGAAATTCCTCATAAGATAGTGGATGGATCCATCCATTTTAAGATACGCATTTGCAACTCATTAAATTCCAAGCATTTGGTGAAATTCATGATGAGGAATCTGCTTCCCTAATTCCCATAAATAAGTAACCTTCTTCAATTCCTCAATCACTTCCTAATTATGCCGCTTATATTTCCAACGCTTCACACTCTCGAAATTCTTGTAATAGTCATCAGTTTACAGTCACTTGTCTGTTTCAATTTTTGTAAGTGCAATAATTGTGTTATTACTCACTCATTAGTTTGTCCATTACTCATCAAAAAAGCCTCATGTACCAAGATCTTCAATAAATATTTGTTGAATAGTTTACATATTTTGAAAGTAGAGAATGCCTTAATGGAATTACATAATATTAAGGATAAGCTTTTGAAAATATATGTGTTCACATTCTCCAGTATTTGTGGCCTAGAACATTTGTTTGATAATTTATAATTGTGAGTTGAATTCTCTAAATTCTATGGTTCACTTAAATTTTGACTTAATTGCATTCATTTTGATTACAAGATTATATTTTGCAAATATTTAATTAACCATTTTTGGATAAATGTTTCCAGGTGTCGATTCTTAGTTGTGTCTTGCAACATTTTTCTTCTCATCCCTGTCTAGTTAAACTCATTTTGTACATCTTAGATCTTTTAAGAGGTATATTTTATAAATATTAAAAGACCAATAAACACTAGGAAGAGTATAAAATGATTGGTATGTATCTTATGGCCCCAAATTATAATTAAAAAAGAATTATAGACACCAGAAAATATGTCCTGATTATTACTCATGTGGTTTTAGTAAAAAAAAAAAAAAAAAAAAAAAAAAAAAAAAAAAAAAAAAGACAGAGAGAGAAAACAAAATACCTCAATAAGCAAGAAGAATAATGTCTCTTCAAAACATAAATATTCAATGTCATGGGTACTTCAGGTCAATTTTTATATTGATGTATAAAGCATTCTCACCTTTTCACTGTGTTGGAGTAAAAACTTTTACATTGTATTCAAAGATTTTCACAGTCTTGCAAATTTCTTCTGAGTTAGTGAATGAGTTTTATTCGGGTATTTTTAAATATAAGACCCTGGTTGTCAAGTTCTGTGTCCTGATAAAGTAAACTTAAAAAGAAAGAATTAGGGTTATATATATATGGATTTAACCAAATGTGATAAGCCATTCATATTTTCCCAAAGAATCCTACTTACATAATATACTCAGTTACAACTGGATGCTTTTATTATTAATTATGGCTAATGATGGTGTTCCAAAAGCAAGCTATATCTTAAATTGTAACCTGATTAACAATCGTATTCATCCTATAACATTTTAGTTAATGATTTTTGTAAAATGGAAGATTTCTATTTTTGTAGTTTGTAATAGTGACCTTGAGTCTGTAAGAAGAGTTTTCAAACAAAACTCTATTTTAAGAATATAATGAATTGATTTTACAGAAAACTATCTGAAGTGATATATCAAAACTATGATAAATAGCAATACATTATATCAAGGAGCTTGTCTTATGGTCTGTCACTATGGTCACTCTTTGCCTCCATCTGATTTAATATCCTATTTAGCATTTTAATTAAGAATTTAGAAGTGCAAGTAAATGGAATATTAATAAGGTTCTCATAAGATACAAAATAGAGAGGTGCTACAAACTATTTCATAAACAATAAAATGATACACATAGACATGATGAGGTTAGTAGCAGGGACAGTATAGAACAAAATGAAATCTGCTTTAGAAAATATGAGTTAATATGCATTTCAAAAATCAGGCATGTAAGTAATATGCATTTCAAAAATCAGGCATGTAAGTTTTTCAAAAAAATATTTAGTCAAAAAAAAATGGAAAAAGGAAAGAATATTGTACCTAGAGAATACTTGGACATATTGTAATATTATACCTTAAACGAAGATGTTACCAGAGTTCAACCTTAGAAATTAAGATCTCAATTGGTGAGTAAAATACTAAATTCAGCCCAATATTTGGAAAGTCTTGGACAGGAGTATAAATTAAGATCCAGATATATGTGATTAAGTAATTAAAATAAGTACACAAGCTAAAACACATTAAAAAATAATATTCTAAAGCCAGACGTGGTGGCTCAAGCCTGTAATCTCAGCACTTTGGGAGGCTGAGGCGGGCAGATCACGAGGTCAGGAGATCGAGACCATCCTGGCTAACACGGTGAAACCCCCTCTCTACTTAAAATACAAAAAAATTAGCTGGATGTGGTGGTGGGCACCTGTAGTCCCAGCTGCTCCGGAGGCTGAGGCAGGAGAACAGCCTGAACCCGGGAGGCGGAGCTGGCAGTGAGCCTAGATCGCATCAGTGCACTCCAGCCTGGGCGACAGAGTGAGACTCCGTCTCAGTAATAATAATAATAATAATAATCTATTTTCCTACCTTAAAAACATATATTTAAAGTCACCCGAAAAGTCAGGGATGAATTTTCAATACCAATCCTCACCTTTACGATTTCTTTCCTGAAATTTGATGATATGAGTAGAACCAGCATATGGACTCCTAGAGCCCTTACCTCAGTCTCATCTTATTAGAGGCTCTGTAGGACAAATTGTCCCACTGATTAGTCTCAACTTGAGGCCTAGGGAAGTTTTCAGTATTCATTGACTGCAGCCTGCCCCCTATGGTGGAGTATAACTTATCAGTCAATCCGGTGGCTTCTATTTATACTATAGCAAAACTTTGAAATAGGGAGCAGCCGTGTACCATTAAAAGCAAACTCCCAAGGCAGCTGGGATACACTGTTCCAGTACAGGGAATCCAAATGGGATACCATTAGTCTCCGTCATGGTCACTCATTGTACTCCTCAGGTCTCCTGGCTTCTCACGTTTGGTTTGTTGCATCTAAACATGGCTTCTCTAAGATGTTGGCAAGCCACAATTTCTGGAAAACTTTAAATGTAACAGTTAGTTCAGTCAATGTCAGCATGCACTGCTGCAGTTGGTCCAAAGCCATAATTGATACTCATCATGTACCTCTTCTGCTATCCAGTCAAGAGTCTCTTCAACTAGTACTTCTTTTGGTCTATGTAGTTGCCTTGTGAGGAGATGTAGGGGACCTTACCCCTGAGGGTTTTACGCCCTGGTTACCATGCACTTATCAGGCGGTGTTGCTTTACCGGCCTATTTACAGTTAGAACGAGGCAGAGGAATACCACTAAACACCTCCTCACTTCGAAGTACATTTTGCCTTGCCCATATTATATAACAGCAGCTTTCATGAGGATTACAGTTCATTACCTTTTTTAGCATGGTAACTTCCTTCTGCACCTGCTGGTCTACTGGAACAAAGAGCCCCAAGTCTCCAGGCAGCAGTTATAGCTTTAAGTCTAGTGATACTCTTACTACATCTCCTTGTGGAAGTGACCCACTTTAGACTGAGAGAGCATAATGATGAGAGAACAGGAAACACAAATGCCTCAGGTGGTCCCTGGGTGTACTGGTGAGTGGGATCACTGATACTTCCACTCCTTCATTACCAGACTCGTGTATTCCATCTACTGGAAAAAAAAGCACTATATCAGGGCAACTGGTTTAAGAATTATACCACATTCTCAATGAGAGAATCTCATCCCTTTATTGTTTCATTTTCAAGCTGGCTTCTCAACTGTTTTTTCAAGAGGCTTTTCCCCTGCTTTATCAGAGAAGCAGTTTCAAGATAGTGTAGTTTCTGGCTGAACTGTGGTCATGTGCACACCATTGCAGCACGTATGCTATAAAGCATCATTGGTTTGAAAACTTTAGTTAGAGGAACTTCCATGTTGGTAGATCAGACATGGGATAAGTATTTAAACAGTGGTGCTGGCTGAACAACAGCACAAAGAAAAAAAAAAAAAAAGCCACTTCTAGAGTACATTACAGTCATGTTTAAGATGAATCACTACCTTTTCCAGATCCTAATGAGTTCATTGTAATCAAATTGACACCAAATGTTTTGCTGTCTTCTACATGTGCTTTATTATGGACCGAGCACCATCCCCTGTTACTGGCAGATAAAGTACTCAGTAGCAGCCAGACCTAGATCACATTAGCATGAGAGAAAATCCATGTTACTGGACCCATACATAGTCTCTATGCCACCATGACTATATTTTTCATGATTTCATGGTACAAACACTGGAATACTTAAGGACAAAGACTGGCTAGCATTTAATGACTGATGTATTATGTGCACTTGGTGATTCCGTGCTCTCTGATGGAGATTAAGTTGTGATGCAGATAATTTGAACACTATAATTTTATGCTTTACAGGTACATCGTTGTGACTTCTCCCCAGACTGCCCTTATAATCTTGCACATATTTACCCCAGGTTAAATCTATTTCCACACAAAGTGGATGATCAGGTACACTGCTCAAATTCTGCCTGCTGGGGGTATATCCCTCTCCATTGGCTTTCAGAGCCACGCCTACTTGGAACAATTGTGCAGCAACACGTCATGACATGCAGACACATACTGAGCTAACTCATCCTTGCACTAATTTTGGGCTTTCTCATCCTCCATCATCTAGGTGTAGAATATCTCAGTGAGGCCATAGGTGTCATCTAACAGAGAGGTATCAGTGCAACAGTGCAGGATGACATAGGAATTTAATGATCTGCATGTCCCAGCTTACATGTGACCTCTGTGCCCTCTTGGGCCACTTTTTAAATGTATCACTCTATTTTACAATGGATGCCTTATGGGCTCATCTGAACTTACTTTTAGTGAGCAGTCCTGGCTGCATGGAGAACTGATGGCAAGTTTCTAAGAGTGTATAGTAGCAAGATTTTCAAATGTTTACAATTATCTGCTAGAGATGTCAAGATCTTGTGCCATACTCTAAGGGTCAGTGTGTAACTCTCCTATTAAGCCTTGTCATTGGCTTCACACAGCCTCATCTCTTACCGGATGGTATGGTTTGGATGTTTGTTCCTTCTAAATCTTATGTTGAAATATGATTCCCAATGTTGGAGGTGGAGTCTGGTGGGAAGTGATTGGATCATGGGGCCAGATCCCTCATGAATGGTTTAGCATCATCTCCTTGATGATGAGTGAGTTAATCACTCATTAGTTCACAGGAGATCTGCTTGTTTAAAACATTCTGACACCTCCCTTTTCTCTTTCTCATGCTCCTGCTCTCACCAAATGACAAGCTTCCTTTCTTTCACTTTCTGCCATGATTGTGAGGTTCCTGAAGCTCTCATCATAAGCAGATGCCAGCACCACACTTCTTGTACAGCCTACCCAACAAAGAGCCAAAATAAATTGATTTTCTTAATAAATTACTCAGTCTCAGATTTTTTTTATAGCAATGCAAGAACAGACTAACTCACGAGAGACACCTGTAAGACCATGGGATCAACTTATTCATATGGCCCAAGTGGAATGGCTGCTTCCACTGTAGTGTGGACTTGCAGTCGTGTACATTTTTTGCTCAAAGTCACATGTAAGCAGTTTTCAATTAAATGTGATTTAAATGGATCATTACTTACAGCCCTGTCTTCCAAGTGTTCAAAACACTGTTGCTGAATCTCAAAGAGGTCTACCATTTGTTGTGTTTCTTTCTGAGTGGTGAGAAGTACAAATGGCACTGTCTGGTCTTTAACTTTTCAAGGGATGTCCCAGTATTCCACAAAAATATTGAGTCCTCTAAAATATCACATCTGTGGAAGATCCCTGTATAATTTTGTGGATTTTCTTACAGCATACCTAAATCACCTGGATATTCTGCAAAAAAAATCACATTGAACATCTAAACTGATAGTGTAATGTTAATTACACCTGATGAGAGGAAGTGACAAGTACTTGGGACGCCATGATCACACATAGACACACACACACACACACACACACACACACCAAACGAGTGTAATTCTCGAACAAGGCAACTCCCATTTGGCTGAAAATTAACAAGTCAGTAAATTTTCTGGAAAAGGATGAGAATCTCAGATTTCATCAGACAACATTTAACAGCAGCTGGAAAATAGGTAAATTGGACTGATAAAGGGGAGCCACATAGAGCACCAACAGTGTACATGCAACACAGCTATGTAATTAGTGATCCAGGACTGAACTACAGGTATTCTTGCTCAAACCACTATTTTTATTGTATAATGCATGTAATATATATGTGTGTATTGGGCATATGCTAAAAATTTTATTAAATCTTATGTGCTAATAAAACGACATATGAGTGACAGACAAAAGAGAAGGTTATGATTTCTTTTTTTCTCTCTCTCTTCATGTAAAAAAAGTATGTGAAACACTTGACAAGGAATCTCAATAGAACCAGGCTTTTTTTTTTTTTTTTTTTTTTTTTTTTTTAACGGAATTTCACACTGTTGCTAGGCTGGGGTGCAGTGGCGCTATCTCGACTCACTGCAACCTCCACCTCCTGGGTTCAAGTCTCAGCCTCCCGAGTAGCTGGGACTACAGGTACGCACCACCATGCCCGGGTAATTTTTTGTATTTTTAGTAGAGACAGGGTTTCACCATGTTAGTCAGGATGGTCTTGATCTCCTAACCTTGTGATCCTCCCGCCTCAGCCTCCCAAAGTCCTGGGATTACAGATGTGAGCCAATGTGCCCAGCCGGTGAAATGAAGTGTTCTTGATATTCAAGAAGAAGGAAAATAGTAAAGAACACAATGATGTGTACCTTTTGAATCTAGACTTCCATTTAGAAAGCTACTATGCAAGTCCTTTCCAACAACTTTTTCAAATGATGTAAGAATTGCGTCCCATGATCACTCTACCTGAAAAAATCCTGTCAGATATACATTTTTATATCTGTAGGTTGCCACATGCAACAAATGTTGCGAGTGGTCAATAATAAATCAAATTAAATAATTGAATAATATAAACAGTAATGACTTAAATGCTTATATGTATGTGTGTTTGCACCGGTCAAAGAAAGACATGCATATAGATGCAAATATATAAAACAACATAAAATGCAAAAAGACACTAAAAAGCTTTTAATACAAAGCAACATTTTCCAGCTCTGCCATGATTTAAAATAATACACTTAAAATAAGATTTCTGCATTTAATAACTATAAATACTATATTTTCCAAAAATATAATTTAAAAATATACTTCCAAAAAATAATAATTTATTTCATAGGCAGGCCCCCGAATTTCAGCACTTCTTTATATTTTTATTATTTACACTTCTCTTAGATTCTTTAAAAATTTTGTAGATAATAGGTTGATGGATGCAGCAAACCACCATGGCACATGTATACCTATGTAAGAAACCTGAACGTTCTGCACATGTATCCCAGAACTTAAAGTATAATAAAAAAAAAAAATTCAGCTCTATGAAGATATAATTGATAAATAACACTTACTTAAGGACATTTGGTAAGGTTTGTCATGTGTATATACCTTTAAAATCATCACCACAATAAAAATAATGAACATATCCATCATTCTCTAAAGATTTTTTATATCCCTTGTAATCCTTCCTTCCTGTCTCTCCTCAGACCTACACATATTAACAGGAACCACTAATCTGTTTTCTAGGGTGATAGATTGGTTTTCATTATCTAGCATTTTAAATACTTGGAATTAAGCAATATGTACATTTTTCCATTTCTGGTTTCTTTCAGCACAATTATTTAAAGATTCATACACTTTTGCACGCATCAATAGTCAATTATTTTATGGTTTAATAGTATTTTATTGTGTAAATATACAATAATTTGGATTTCCTTAACCTACTGATGAACATTTGGGCTCTCAGTTTTTGCACATTACATATAATATTGTGATAAATGTGCAATTATTTGTGTGGACACATGCTTTCATACGTTTTGGACATATTTTATTATAATTATCACAGTATGTTTCATATTTTCATGCTACTTTAAATTGTATTGTATTTTTTATATTTATTTATGAATTATTTATTTATTTTAATTGATAATATATAAATATAATTTATTTTTATTTTGTAATTTGTATATTAATATATTAAGTATATTGATGTTAATATATTAATGTATATTAATATGTTAAAATATTAATGTATATTGATATATTTGTATATCAACTGCAGTTTTGCTAAAGTTACTTTGTTGGTAGATTCCATAAAAATTTCTACTCAGATGACTACAACACCAGCACGTAAGAACAGTTTTACTTTTCAAAGTGGATGCCATTTATTTCTTTTTGTTTGTCTTACTATATTAGCAAGAACATCCAGGAAAATGTGTAGGAATTGGTGAGAAGTGACATCCTTTCCTGGTTTCCGAACTCAGGTTGTATTAGTCTGCTATAAGTACATACCTGAGACTGGGTAATTTTTAAAGGAAAGAGGATACATTGACTAACAGTCCTGCAGGGCTGGGGAGTCCTCAGGAAACTTACAATCATGGCAGAAGGGGAAGCAAAAATGTCCTTCAGATAGTGGCAGCAAGGTGAACTGCAGACTGAAGCAGGGAAAAAGCTCCTTATAAAACCATCAGATCTCCTGAGAGCTCACTCGCTATCACAAGAACAGCAGGGAGGTAACTGCCCCCATGATTAAGTTACCTCCCACCAGGTCCCTCCCAAGACACGTGTGGATTACAGGAACTACAATTCAAGGTGAGATTTGGGTGGCGACACAGCCAAACCATATCACAGGGGGAAAGCCTTCAGTCTTGCACCATTAAGTACGGTGTTTTCATTAGATTTTCCATACATTCTCCTCGTATTCCTAGTTTTAAGAGAGTTTGTATTAGTAATGAATGATGGATTTTGTCAAATGTTTTTCTTTGTCTGTGGAAATGAGCATAGGCATAAGGGAGATTTATTTCAGGGAATTGGTTTATGAGGTTGTGGGGAATTAACAGCATATTTTCTATCAAACAAGCCAACAACAGCCTGGGAACTCAATGGCAGGTGCTTGTGCTGCAGTCTTGAGGCAGAATTTATTTTTCCTCCGGGAAATTCAGCTTCATCATTAAGCCTTTTATTTGATAAGATGAGGACCAAAAATTAGCTGGGCATGGTGGTGCATGCCTGTAGTCCCAGCTACTCGGGAGGCTGATGCAGGGGAATCACTTAAACCTGGAAGGCAGAGGTTGCAGTGAGCCGAGATCACGCCACTGCAATCCATACTGGCAATAGAGTGAGACTCTGACTCAAAAAAAAAAGAAAAAGATGAGGACCACCAAGATTACTGGAGATAAACTCCTTTATTTGAAGAGAACCAATTGTAGATGTTAATGGCATATACAAAATATTTTCACAGTAATACGCACATATTGGGTAACAGACATAACTTTGAGATATTGTGGGTTCAGTTTCAGACCACCACATTAAAGTGAATATCACAGTAAAGCAGGTGTCACACTTTTTTTGGTTTCTCAGTACATGTAGAAGTTATGTTTGTTATGTTTACACTATAGCTTTGTCTATTATGTGTGAAATAGCATCGTGTCTACAAATATACATGCCTTAATTAAAAAGCTTCATGCTTACACATGTTAACTATCAACTTTAGTGAGTTGTAATCTTTTTCAGATATATGGTCTTTCTTCAACATTGATGGCTACTGACTGATCAGGATGGTAGCTGCTAAAGGTTAAGGTGGCTGCGGCAATTTTTTAAAATAAGAAAGCAATGCAGCTTGTTGCACTATTTGACTCTTCCTTTCATGAAAGATTTATGTGTAGCATGTGATGCCATTTGATGGCATTTTACCCACAATAGAACTTCTTTCAAAATTGAATGGAGTCAATCCTTTCAAACCTTGCTACTGACTTATTAACTAAGTTTATGTAACACACTAAACTCTTTGTTGTCATTTCAACAATGTTCATAGCATCTTCACTATGAGTGCATTACAACTGGAGAAGCCTTTTTTTTTTTTGTTCATCTATAAGAAGCACTTCCTCAACCATTAAAATTTTATCATGACATGACAGCAATTTATTCAGATCTTCAGGGACCACTTCTAATTCTAGGTTTTTGTTATTTTCACATCTGCAGTTACTTCCTCCACTGAAATCTTGACTCACTCACAGACATCCATGGGGTTTGGAATCCACTTCTTCCAAACTCCTGTTAATGTTAATGTTTTCACCTTTTTCCAAAAATCATGAATGTTCTTAATAGCATCTAGAATGATGACTTCTTTCCACAGGATTTTCAATTTTCTTAGCACAGGTCCATCAGAGGAATCATTATTTATAGCAGCTATAGGATTATGAAGTACATTTCTTAACTAATAACACTTGTAAGACAAAATTACTCCTTGATCCATGTACTGAAGAATGGATGTTGTGCTGTGCATGCAAACAACATTGATCTCTTTGTAGGGCTCTTGTGTAACTAGGTGCATTGTCAATAAGCAGTAATATTTTGAAGGAAATCTTTTTTTCTGAGCAGTAAGTCTCAAAAGTAGGTATAAATTTTCAGTAAACCATGCTACAAACAGACGTGCTATTATCCAGACTTTGTTGTTTCATTGATAGAGCACAGGCAGAGTAAATTTAATTAAGGGCCCTAGGATTAATGGAAAGATGAATGAGCATTGGCTTCAACTTATCACAAGCTGCCTTAGCCCCTAACAGGAAAGTCATCCTGTCCTTTGAAGGTTTGAAACCACGCAATGACTTCTCTCTAGCTATCAAAGTCCCAGGTGACATCTTATTCCAAATGAAGGTTGCTTTATCTACAATACGAATGTGTTATTTAATGTAGCCACCTTCATCATTTATCTCAGCTAGATCTTCTGTATAATTAGCTGCAGCTTCTATATCAACACGTACTGCTTCATCTTGTACTTTTATGTTATGGGGACAGCTTCTTTCCTTAAATCTCTTGAACTCACTATGATTATCCTTAAATTTTCTTCTGTAGCTTCCTCATCTCTCTCAGCCTTCACAGAATTGGAGAGAATAGAGCCTTGTTGTAGGTTAGGCTTTGGCTTAGAAGAATGTTATGGCTGGCTTCATCTTCTATCCAGATCATTCGAATTTTCTCCGTATCACCCATACGTCTCTTTGGTTTTATCATCATTCATAAAGTTCACCGGAGCAGCACTTTAACTTCCTTCCAAATTTTTTCCTTTGCATTTACAACGTAGTTAACTGATGCAAGAGATCTAGTTTTTGGCCTGTCTTGAGTTTTGGCATGCTTTCCTCACTAAGCTTAATCATTTCTGAGTTTTGGTTGAAAGCAAGAGACTTGCAACTCATTCTTTCCCTGGAACATTTAGAGACTATTTTTATATTATTAAATGGCATAATTTTAATATGGCTGTGTCTCAGGAAATAGGAAAGCCTAAGGAGAGGAAAAGAGATGGTGGAATGACCTGTCAGTAAAGAAGTCAGAACACACAGAACATTTATTCATTAGATTACCATTGTATATGGGTTTCGTCTGTGGAACCAAAGCAATTACAATAGAAACACGGAAGATGACTGATTGCAGATCACCATAACAAATACAATAATCATTAAAAATGTTGAAATTTTGCAGGAAATTACCAAAATGTGACACCAAGCTGCACAATGAACACATGCTATTGGTAAAATACCAATAAACTTTCTTGATGCAGCATTATTACAAACCATTAATATGAAAAAAATACAGTATATGTGAAGCACAATAAAGTGAAGGGCAATAAATAAAAGGATGCTTGTATGTGAAAAACTGGGGACTATATTCTAGCCAAGTTGCTACATAATCCTGGCAACCACTTTTACCTAACAGATTTGAATATATAATTCTTTCTTTTATGATTGATCCTACTCTGTAAATGATTGTCCTATTAGGTTAAATTCGAGCTCCTTACGTTGGTTACTGAGATGCTGACACTATTTTCTTCTATGCTCTGTATTTTCCTTTAGCTTATACTTTATCTGTGCTCTTGCTCTAATCTCTTGAAATCCTCTCATCTCAATGGATCAGAGATCGATTTGTTCTTCCTTTTAATTACGGTTACACGTACTTTGTTATACATTTAGAACTTAAATTATATCCTTAAAATATCCTTTGAATATCTTTTTTTTTTTTTTTTTTTAAATTTATTTATTATTATTATACTTTAAGTTGTAGGGTACATGTGCATAACGTGCAGGTTTGTTACATATGTATACTTGTGCCATGTTGCTGTGCTGCACCCATCAACTCCTCATTTACATCAGGTATAACTCCCAATGCAATCCCTCCCCCCTCCCCCCTCCCCATGATAGGCCCCGGTGTGTGATGTTCCCCTTCCTGAGTCCGAGTGATCTCATTGTTCAGTTCCCACCTATGAGTGAGAACATGCGGTGTTTGGTTTTCTGTTCTTGTGATAGTTTGCTAAGAATGATGGATTCCAGCTGCATCCAAGTCCCTACAAAGGACTCAAACTCATCCTTTTTTATGGCTGCATGGTATTCCATGGTGTATATGTGCCACATTTTCTTAATCCAATCTGTCACTGATGGACATTTGGGTTGATTCCAAGTCTTTGCTATTGTGAATAGTGCCGCAATAAACATACGTGTGCATGTGTCTTTATAGCAGCATAATTTATAATCCTTTGGGTATATACCCAGTAATGGGATGGCTGGGTCATATGGTACATCTAGTTCTAGATCCTTGAGGAATCGCCATACTGTTTTCCATAATGGTTGAACTAGTTTACAATCCCACCAACAGTGTAAAAGTGTTCCTATTTCTCCACATCCTCTCCAGCACCTGTTGTTTATACATGGTTTCATGAAATTGCAATCTCTCCATGGGCCAAGGCTTATGAATCCTGTGTCATCCAGATTCCATACCAAGAGAAGTTACACGCAGTAGATATTTCTAAAATAGTTTTTTAATTAACATTATAGAACTTGACAGAATGCCATAATACTAGAATTTTACTCTGATAAATGAATAATTAAAATTGTAATGAACTATTTTTAAGCACAATGGTTTCAAATACAGGTTATTTTCTTCCTGATCTCTTCTTTCTTCATGGGACCACACAGAAACACTTTATATAGTATTGCCAGCTTCCTTTTTCATTGAAATGAACCTAATAAAATTGATAACATCTATCAGAATGGTTCAAGAAAAAAGAGTCACAATTTGCTTTGGCAAATATAACTTTTAAAAGTAGGCCAGGCGCGGTGGCTCATGCCTGTAATCCCAGCACTTTGTGAGGCCGAGGCGGGAGGATCATGAGGTCAGGAGTTCGAGACCAGCCTCTACTAAAAATACAAAAATTAGCTGGGTGTGGTGGTGTGTGTCTGTACCCAGCTACTAGAGAGGCTTAGGCAGAAGAATCGCTTGAACTCAGGAGGAGAAGGTTGCAGTGAGCTGAGATTATGCCACTTCACTCCAGCCTGGGCAACAGAGTAAGGCTCCATCTCAAAAAAAAAAAAAAAAAAAAAAAGAACAAAAAAAGTAATAATTGTTCTTTTTATAGGCAGCTTAAAACAATCATTTGAAATTAGTTCAATATTGTATGACATTGTATTACATATGTTATTACTTCTAATGGAACTATTTAAGTGTAGAAACAATCACTCATTCACATAATGTACCATTTGTCACAAGATGTGAATAATAATAAAGTGCTTCCTAACAAGTACATATGATCAACATTCATCAGGATAAACACAGAGAGTCGGGAAAAAAAAAGAAAACAAAAATAAACATACCATGAAAACATCCACCAAGCCTACAACTAAATTTATTTTCTAAAATAATGCTAAATAAAAATATTAATAAATATTAGAAACAGATGGAAAGAGATACATTACATTAAGGGGAAAACTGTACAGATAAATGTCACCACTGTGCCTGGTAATATTTGAAAATATTTTTCTCACATTGAAAATTTGAGCAAAATTTGAGTAGTAAATATCAAATATTACTACCGGTAATACCTACTTATACTACTAATAATATCCACTATGTACCTAGTTAAAATATGCCTACACTAGCCATATGCAGAAGACTGACACTGACTCCTTTCTTATACCATACTAAAAAACAACTCAAGATGGTTATTGTTTTCATATAAAACCTAAAACAATAAAAACTCTGAAGACAAACTAGGAAATACCATTCTGGGCGCAGGCTCTGGCAAAAATTTCATGACAAAGTCTCCAAAAGCAAATGCAACGAAAACAAAAATTGACAAGCGGGATCTAATTAAACTGAAGAGCTTCAGTACAGAAAAGAAACTATTAACAGAGTAAACAGATAACCTACAGAATGGGAGAAAAGATTTGCAAATATACAACTGACAATGGTCTAATTCCACAATATATAAGGAATTTAAACAAATGAGCAAGCAAAAAGCAAATAATCCCACTAAAAAAATAAGCAAAGGACATGACCAGACAATTCTCAAAGACGACATTCATGAGGCCAACAAATGAAAAAACGCTCAACATTACTACTCACTACAGAAATGTAAATCAAAAGCGCAACAGGATACCATCTAGTACCAGTCAGAATGGCTAATGTTAAAAAATTTAAAAAAAAAAAATGCTGTTGACGGTGAGGCTGTGGAGAAAAGAAAATGTTTAAAGGTTGTTGGTGGGAGTGTAAATTAGTTCAGTCCCTGTAGAAAGGAGTTTAGAAACTTCTCAAAAAAATTAAAATAGGACTATGATCTATGATTTGACCCACAAATCCCACTATTGAGTTTACACCCAAAGGAAAAACTACTATATCAAAAAGATGCACCCACTCAAATGTTCATAGCAGTTCTAGTCTCATAGTGTGTCTGGAATTGGTGGGTTCTTGGTCTCACTGACTTCAAGAACCAAGCCGTGGACCCTGGGGGTCCGGAGTTTGTTTCTTCAGACGTTCAGATATGTCTGGAGCTTCTTCCTTCTGGTGGTTTCCTGGTCTTGCTGTCAGGAGTGAAGCTGCAGACCTTCACAGTGAGTGTTACAGCTCATAAAGGCAGTGTGGACCCAAAAAGTGAGCAGCAGCAAAATTCATTGTAAAGAGTGAAAGAACAAAGCTTCCACAGTACAGAAGGCGACCCCAGGGGGTTGCCCTTGGCTGGCTGGGGCAGCCTGCTTTTATTCCCTTATCTGCCCCCCCCCCCCCACATCCTGCTGATTGGTCCATTTTACAGAGAGCTGACTGGTCTGTTTTACAGAAAGCTGATTGGTCCGTTTTGACAGGGTGCTGATTGGTGTGTTTACAATCCTTGAGCTAGACACAGAGTCACAGAGTGCTAGTTAGCTAGATACAGAGTTAGCTAGATACAGAGTACCAATTGGTGTATTTACAAACCCTGAGCTAGACACAGAGTGCTGATTGGTGTATTTACAAACCCTGAGCTAGACACAGAGTGCTGATTGGTGCATTTACAATCCTTGAGCTAGACACAGAGTGCTGATTGGTGCATTTACAATCCTTGAGCTAGATGTAAAATTTCTCCAAGTCCCCATCAGCTGGCTTCACCCAGTGGATACTGCAAGGGGGGTGCAGGCAGAGCTGCCCGCCAGTCCCAGGCCTGCACTCCTCAGCCCTTGGGCTGTGGATGGGACCAGTTGCCCTGGAGCAGGGGGTGGTGCCTGTAGAGGAGGCCTAGGCGGAGTGGGAGCCCACCGCAGGGCGGGAGCTCAGACATGGCGGGCTGCAGGTCCTGAGCCCTGCCCTGCGGGGAGGGGGCTAAACCCGGGAAGAATTTGAGAGCAGCCACGGCCGGCTGGCCGGCACTGCTGGGGGACCCGGCACAACCTCAGCAGTTGCTAGCCCGGGTGCTAAGCCCCTCACTGCCCTGGGCCGGAGGTGCCAGCAGGCCGCTCCCTGTGCAGACGCCCCGAGCCTGCGCCTGCGCCTGCGCCCACAGGAACTCACAATGGCCCGCGAGCACAGCCCGGGTTCCTGCCTGCGCCTCTCCCTCCAAACTTCCGGCAAGCAGAGGGCGGCGGCTCGCGCCTCAGCCAGCCCAGAGAGCGGCTTCCACGGTGCAGTGGCGGGCTGAAGGGCTGCTCAAGCGCCACCAGAGTGGACACCAAGGCCGAGGAGGTGCTGAGAGTGAGGGCTGCTAGCACATTGTCACCTCTCAGTAGCAAAGACACAGAATCAACCAAGATGCCCATTAATGGTGGACTGGATAAAGAAAATATGGTACATATACACCGTGGAACACTATGCAAGCATTAAAGAAATGAAATGATGTCCTTTGAAGCAATATGGGTGGAGCTGGAGGCCCATATTTTAGTGAATTAATGAAGAAACGGAAATCCAAATACTGCATATTCTCACTTGTACATGGAAGCTAAATATTGAATAAACATGGGAACAAAGATAGGAACAACAGGTAGTGGAAACTACTTGAGGGAGGAGAGAGGGAAGTGGGGTGTGGGTTGCAAGGCTACTTATCCGGTACTATACTCACTTCCTTGGTGACAGGGTCACTTGTACACCAAGCCTCAGCAACATGCAACTTAACTATGTAACAAACTTGAACATGTACTCTCTGAACCTAAAATAAAAGTAAGAAAAAATACATACCTAGACTTTCTTGGGCCATTACATATATTTTATGATTAAATGGCATATTCAGGAATATCTGTAGATGCATATCTTTTAGAATTCTATTCAGGACTTGATTTTGTTCTCTCTGGGAAGAGTGAAAACTAAACATAGAATATGCACACACATACATAATGCACGTGTATGGATAATACCTACATTGGTGAGGGCAGAACTTATTTACTCAATCTACTGATTCAATTGTCATTTTTTTCCCACAAAACACCTTCGCAGACATACAAATAATGTTTTATCAGCTACTTAGGCATCCCTTAAGCTACTTAGGCATCCCAGTCAAGTTGACACATAACGCTAACCATCACAATAGTCTTTGTTTCAAATGGATGCTCATTCTGACTTCCATTACAGGTAGCATAATCAGTTTATAGCAGAAGGCATGATTGGCTAACCTTAAAATATGGAATAAAAAAAGCAATGAAATCATTGTAAATCAAATTTCCTTTTGCTATAACAAAAATCTTAATTAAAACTATACATGCATTGGCTGAATTTTAAAGTGAGTATAACCAGAAAATTTTACATTTCAAAGCAAATAACAAATATTCAAACACAAAGTAGTCAAAATTCCAAACTCACTCAAAGTACTGAGAAAATGGCTCTTTTATTTTGTTACTTTTTAAACTTTTGTCGTGGTTCTTGTTTACATCATTTTATTTTCAAATAATTCACCTAAAATTGTACATCTATACATGTGTATGATTCAAAGTTCAGTGTAGAAGGCTACTGTCAACATTGTGAAAATAAAATAAAATAAAATGATGAGAGTATGGCTACCTGCTTTTGAAGAAAATGCTCCTATAGTTTTTGATGTTTTAAATTGTTTGGAAGATATTGAAATAGATCTAGTGAGAAACTAAGACTTTTTGTTTGCCATAAGATTAGTAATTAGCTTTATTTTTTATTTGCTTGTGCTTTAGAAGAAAATACAAGAATACCATAAATTTTGGAGAAATTAATCCAAATCCCTAAACTATACTAAGGGGTTTTAATCTATAACTTATCTCTTTTTATTAAAGTTTTTTGAATAAGTAATTTTCTCAACATCTATGTTTTCTTATAATATAGAATTATTAATACAATTAATAATGCTTTCACAGCAATCAGAGTTGTAAAATTATACCAAAAAATGCATGTATTTGGAAGTCTCATGTAAATATATTTATATTAAACATTTTAAATTTAATTTCTAGCTTCTTTTAACTTTTAAGAGTTTACCTAGAAAGAAAAGTGTAACTAAGGCAGAGAGACAAATTAGAGTCGATGATCTCTTCAGGACAACAGCAAAATAAAGTTGAAAAAGAAATAAGTGGGACAGCACTGAATAGATGTAAGAATCATAAATAAATATACACAGAGTTAAAGAATAAAAATGTTAAAAAATAAAGAACAGATAATTTTTATAGGTGCAATGATTCTCATCCTAAATTTCTTTATTTCTCAAGATTACTATACAAAGAATTCTCTATGCCCTTGTGTCTCCATTTCTATTCAAACTCATTTTCCCTTTCAGTCACTGCTTTCCCTGAGATTTCTCCGGTCACCTCTCTGTGAAAGGAGTATTGATTGAGTGATAAAGCAAATCCAGTTATACGGCTGTGGTGATCTCATTTCACAAAAGAGTCTGGAGAAATAAATGTGTCCTTAGAGTAAACTTAAGATCACTTAACAGTTTTGAAATCCTGAAATGCCAACCAAAAGAACATTTCCAGGGGAAAGAAATGGCTAAAAAGAGCATGAGTCGAATAATGCCAAAAGACAGAAAAAGCAAATGTTCAGCCTAGAAAGAGAATCTGGACGAAAAGAAAGAGTGACCAATGATGTACAAATTTCCTCTGAAATTTTTCCGTGTTAGGAACTAGGCATGCAATAGGATTCAAGATATATTTTTTTAAGGGATACCAGGATACAGTTTATTCTCTTTTTTTGTTTTCTGGTGTTCCATCCTTTTTATCTTTGTTTTGAAGATATATCTATATCCATTTATTTTGAAGATATACTCAACTCTATTTGTAATGTCTTCAGCATGTGGATTTCATTAAAATATGATCACAGTATCAGAACTACCTTGAATAGAGATGGTTTAAGGGAATAGGAAAACATGAATTTATAGTAGAATCAAATAATTGAATCTGGGGGAACCTGCCAATAGTGCAATGGACATTTGTAACAACTCAATGGTCCAATTTGGGAACTTAGGGCCAAAGAGTAAAATCAATTATTGCAGAAGCTTCTTAATGTTAGCAGAATGGGAGTGTCCAGATCAACATGAAATCGCACCTAGGACAAGTCAATTATGAGAGCAATGATGGGATAAGTGATGGAAATGGGAAAGCAGTGATCAACAGTTGATTAACTTGGCATGTTAAGCAAACAAAAATATAAAAATAAAGCACATTAGCAATAATACAAGTGATGTTCCAAAATTCTTGTCTATGTTTACAAGGTCAGATGAGAGCCATACTTCCTAGCCCCCACAGTGTGAAATAAGATTTTAAGGGAATTTAATGTCGTCGTCTTTGTTTTTTTCTTAAACAACTGACAAGGACCCCAAAACACCCCCATGATAATTAACATTCAATTCATTTTTCCAATTTCCTCCTTCATTTTCTTTATGTCTTTGCATGAACCAGACAAATCCTATTTCTGTATGTTGGACCTTTGTCTATGCACCTAAAATTAAAATTGTTTCAGACTGTCTTAGCACCAACTAGTTTCCTATGAATAATATGTCTTCTCAAAGGGTCCATTCATCCAAAATACAACACTTTGTGGAATCAAACTTTTGACAATGTCGCTTTGAGTGTTATCAAAATAAATGTAATGATAATAAAAGTAACTACAACAGCACACTTAAGACTGTAAATCATGATATAAAAATCTTGAGTATTATACAGTATCTAATTTGACAACAATAGGGTAGGTGGTTCAGAATCATCCTCCTGCTGAAAACTAGTAAAGCTAGACTATATATGTGTGTATATGCAACACATATGTACTCACATACAGAAACAGGTGTGTCTACTTGCATGGCCTTAAGAATGAGTCCCGGCTTATAACTTCAGGTTCCATGCCTCGCTTGCCTTACCCTCATCTTGACCCCATTAAAACTTCAAAAAACCAAAGACAAACTCATAAAATCATATAGAACAACAGGACAGATTTCCAACAAATTATTAAAAAAATGAGTTTGTCAGCTTATTAATTGACATTAAAAATTAGATCACAGACAATAGTAATATAAAATATTTAAAGTACTAAAATGAACTATCAACCTAAAATTCTATACCTATTGACAATATCCTTCAAAAACAAAAGAAACAAGAAAATATTAACAAACAAAACCAGATTAGCTTTTTATTTTTAACCTCATATTATTATCTTTAAACCTCATATTACTATCTTTAAATGAATTAATATGGAAGTTTTGAGATGCAACATAAAATAAAGGGCAGCAGAAAGTATAAAATGTGCTATTTCTGAATGTATACTACTGTCAAAACAGATTTGTGGAGTTTAATGCACGCTCACATAACATGACACACATACACATAGGTGCACACTAGATGGATATAAATACAAAGATAGACAGGTATAATAGAAAACAATAGTACCATATGCAATGGGAGAATGGAAATTCCAATCGAAATTTTGTGATGTTATTTAATTACCCAGTAAGTTGAAAAAACTATAGAGGCAAATTAAAAACTACAATTAATCTCATTAAGAAGCTTAAAATAATGTATAACTACAAAACCATATCAAGGTAAAAAGCAATTTAACAATCCAAATTAGAGTAAGGAAATAAAGGCATATGGTAAAGATGTGGCAAATAAAAAGTAAATGTTAAAAAAATATATCCATAATTATAATCCATTCAATTAAGTAAATTTTATAATTAAATCAAAAACATTTTCCAGAGGGAATATAAAGAAATAACTAACTCTTCATAATTTATAAGAAACCAACTACTACAAGATAAGAAAAATGGAAAACAAATAGGCTTGAACATATATAGCATGTGAGCACTAATGAAAGCTAGTTTAACTCTTGTAAGTGTGATGAAGGCGGCTTTGGAGAAAGATTTAACCAAGGGAAAAGCAATGTTACACCTTAATGATCAAAACTTAATTCTAACTGGTTTAATTTGGCATGTACATGCATTTAATATACATAAAAAAATTTGAAAACTAAAATAAATATTCAAACACATAAAAGTTAGTTTTTAACATACTTCTCTCAAAAATTTTTACAGCAAGCATATTACAATATTAAAAAGATGTAGAATTTTACAGCCTAATACACAAATTGACATATATGAAATAATGCATCCTACAACTGAAAAGTACGTTTTTTCAATGTATTCAGAATATTTAACTGTAATTTGCTTGGCCGCAGAGTCAGCCTCATTTAATTACAAATATTTTAAAATATGTGCTATGATCTCTCTATATATGGAATTAAGATACAAGAAAAGTAACAAAAAGTTGACTGAAAAATAAATCTCCAGCTGGGTGTGGTGGTTCACGCCTGTAATCCCAGCATTTTGGAGACTGAAGCTGGTGGATCACCTGAGGTCAGGAGTTCAAGACCAGCATAACCAACTTGGTGAAATCCCGCCTCTATAAAAAAAACACAAATTAGCTGGGCAGCATAGTGGGTGGCTGTAATCCCAGTTACTTGGGAGACTGAGGCCAGAGAATCTCTTGAACCTGGAAGGCAGAGGTTGTCGTGAGCCGAGATCATGCCTGTGCACTCCAGCCTGGGCAACAGAGCAAGATTATGTCTCAAATACATACATATATACATATACACATACATATGTACATTCCCATGTGTTTGGAAATTAAGCAAAACAGATGACTAACTTATACATGAAAAATTTAGCCACCATATATACACAAAATAATTTGAACTGAATGCTACTGATATTATTTTATGAGGCTAATATAAATTTGATTTAACAAGCTAAGGCATTTTAATTATTAAAGATAGATGAAATATACCAAAGAAAACATTAGCAAATCTAATACAGTGAAACACAAAATTGTGAAAAAAATCTTGCCCAAATTTATTTTAATTTAAAAGTCCACATTTGACTTGCCACAAGAACTGAATGTATTCACCCAGTTAATATTATTAAAATAAATCTATCATCATCTCAATATAAGCAGACAATGTTGATAGTTAACATCTATTTATGGTTTTTAAAAAAATATTAGAACATTCAGAGACAAAAGGATCTTTCTGTATTGAAAACAAACTAGATATCTATTAATAACCTATAGAAAACAATTTTGTCAGCAATTCATTTATTCTCTGAAATCAGGCAATTTTAAGAATGTTAGCAATCTATGAATTTTACCAGTGTTAAATATTTTACATATGGTCTCAGTGTTTGTAATGAGAAAATAAAAAGAAATCAAAGTTAGATAGATTGACCAAGAAATGTAACTATCTATAACTATCATTGTTCTCAGATAATTGTGATTACAGTAGCAATATTATTTACAATTTAATTATAAAAATTCAGTTAATAAATGACTTCAACAATATGACTGATTTTTTTTCCCCCATAGGGTGGAAACAAAGCATTGGAAAATAAAATTTTCAAAAATAATACTGCTCATTTCATTATTAAACTACTGGGAAAAAATCTTATGTCTCTACTAAAAATACAAAAAAAATAGCCAGGCGTGGTGACACGTGCCTGTAATCCTAGCTACTCGGGAGGCTGAGGCAGCAGAATCACTTGAACTTGGGAGGTGGAGGTGGCAGTGAGCTGAGATCGTGCCACTGCACTCCAGCCTGGGTGACAGAGCAAGAATTCATCTAAAAAAAAAAATTATGAAAGATATGGAAGATATCTACAGAGAAAGTTTTGAATTATCACAAAGTTAAAAAGAAAAATAATTGAAGAATTTACAATATGTGTGAATGAAAACTCAGTGTTGTGATAATTTAATGCTCCTCAAATTATTCTAGCAATTCAAAAAATCCTAAATTCCCGAAGTTTTTATTGTTGTTTATTTTTCTGTGTTTTTCATAAAGAGAGTGGCTAGTTCTACAATTTACATGGCAATGTAGAGGGATATGATTATTCAAGACAATATTGAAAAAATACAACAAAATCAGAGGATTACCTCCTCTTACAAATACTACAACATGCTATAATGTCACAGCAAATATTGAGTATTTGCTATCATTTCATGAGTATCAGGAGTCTTGGTGCAAGAAGCGACAAATAGTCCTGTGGAACAGAAGGGAAAGTGTAGAAACAGACCAATGCATTTATGTACAGACAGCCTATATCATAGGAGGCACAGAAGAGCAGCCTGGAAAGGACCGTCTTCTCAAAAAATGATGTTATATCAATTAGATATTATATATCTATAAAATAATACAGAAAAAATAGCTCCTATCTCACAAATAAACTAAATATTTTAAGTGAATTGTAGATCTAAATGTGAAAAGTAAACAAAAACTTCAAGAAAATAATTTAAATGATTTCACAATTCTGAGGCAAAAAATGACTTGAGACAAAAAAAACCCACAACATCAAACAGAAAGAACATAATTGCAAATTACACCATATTAAAGAACGTTGACTCTTCTTCAAAATAAAATAACTTTAACTCAAGAATAAAGGCTATGAGAGAGTAAAACAGGCATTTTCCTGTTCCATTAAAGATGGACAAATATCCCAGCACTTTGGGAGGCTGAGGTGGGCAGATCACGAGGTCAGGAGATCGAGACCATCCTGGCTAACACGGTGAAACCCTGTCTCTACTAAAAATACAAAAAAAAGTTAGCCTGCATGGTGGCAGGCGCCTGTAGTCCCAGCTACTGGGGAGACTGAGGCAGGAGAACGGCATGAACCCGGGAGGCGGAGCTTGCAGTGAGCCGAGATCCAGCCACTGCACTCCAGCCTGGGGGACAGAGCGAGACTGTCTCAAAAAAAAAAAAAAAAAAAAAAAAAAGATGGACAAATAAATGCGTTACATTAATATCATAAAATACTATGGAAGTAAAAATGGGAAAATGAGTTACGCACAACCACATAAATTTCAAAAATATATTAAGATTAGAAAAACAGATGCAAAGATGCAAAGGTATGCATGCTAAATATTTCCAAAAGTGTATTTTCAAAACGGGAAAAACTTGTCTATTGTATTAGAAGTCCAGATAATATTTACTTTGGGCAAGCAAAGAACAGATAGATACTGGGAAGAAGAAAAGGGAGAATTCAGTATTATTGGCATGAATGTACTTTTTGACCTGACCTAGGTGATGGATAAATGTCAATACTCAGGCTGTTATAACTTATTGATACTATTCCTAATGAACTTTGTACTTTTTATATGTTATAATTCAATAAAAATAAATTAGTAAAATATCAAAAACTACTCTTTCCAGCCCCCGTTCTATGATCCTCTACATATAGTAACTCACTTAACACTCACCGATCTATGAGGTAGATGTAATTATGCCTGTTTTAAAGAGTCTAAAATAAGATACAGAATATTTTAATAAGGAAGTTGCTGAACCAGAAAGTAAATCTAGACATTTAGTTGCAAAATATGTCCTGATAGCGACAATATTTTACTATATTTCAAATGAAAGGTTTTCATTGATAAAAATCTTTCCAGTCTTGTGTGCCATCTCCTTTGTCTCCCAAGTCTCAATTTGCTTATTGGAGGAGATACGTTTTAGGTCATGCTTTTCCCTTTCTGTACCACCCACATATCTGCAACACTCTGTGTTTATACATGCTTATAGTTTTTTTTTTTTTTTTAATAATGGCATCTCAAATATAATTTTCATAATATTTAAGTTTAAATGCTTTATATAAAATCATTGGCCATATTTATACTTGAACAAAAATACTTTTGTATCCCAGGAGAAAGCAAACAACTTGGAAAACATATTTCAGGAAATCATCCATGAAAACTTCCCCAAACTTGCTAAGGAGGCCAACAGTCAAATTCAAGAAACACAGAGAGCTCCCACAAGATTCTGCACAAGAAGATAATCACCAAGACACATAATCATCAGATTTTCCACTGCTGAAATTAAAAAAAAAAAAAAAGAAAGAAAAAAAAGAATGTAAAAGGCAACAAGAGAGATACAGCAGGTCATCCACAAAGGGAACACCATCAGGGTAACAGCAGAGCAACCAGCACAAACCCTAAGGCCAGAAGAGATTTGGGACCTATATTCAATGTTCTTAATGAAAAAATATCGTTAACCAAGAATTTCACATTGAGACAAGCAAAGCTTGTTAAGCGAAAGAGAAATAGGATCTTTTCCAGATAAGCAAATGTTAAGAGAGTTCTTTACCTCCAGACTCAACCCACAAAAGATCTTGAAAGGAGTACTAAAAATAGAAAAGAAACATTGTTACCAACTAATACAAAAACACACTTAAGTACACAGACCAGTGACACTATAAAGCAACCTCACAAACAAGCCAGCATAATAAGCAGCCAACAACACAATGACAGGATCAAAGCCACACATCTAATACTAACCTTGAATGTAAATGGCCAAATGTTCCAGTAAAAGACAAGTGACAAACTTCATAAAAAAGCTGATCAAATGGGGCCGGCCGTGGTGGTTTATGCCTGTAATCCCAGCACTTTGGAAAGTCGAGGCGGGCGGATCATGAGGTCAAGAGATCAAGACTATCCTGGCTAACACAGTGAAATCCCGTCTCTACTAAAAAAAAAATACAAAAAAATTAACCGGGCGTGGTGGCAGGTGCCTGTAGTCCCAGCTACTTGGGAGGCTGAGGCAGGAGAATAGCATGAACCTAGGAGGTGGAGCTTGCAGTGAGCCGAGATTGCGCCACTGCACTCCAGCTTGGGCAACAGAGCAAGACTCTGTCTCAAAAAAAAAAAGGTTGACCAAATGTCTGCTGTCTTCAGGAGGCTGATATCACATCAATGACTCTTATAGGCTCAAAATAAAAGGATGGAGGAATTATCTACCAAACAAATGGAAAACAGAGAAAAGGGTTTGCAATCCTAGTTTCTACAAAATAGAATTTTATTTTTATTTTTATTATTTTTTTGAGACAGTTGAGTTCTTGTTGCCCAGGCTGGAGTGCAATGGTGTGATCTCGGCTCACTGCAACCTCTGCCTCCCGAATTCAAGCAATTCTCCTGCCTCAGCCTCCCGAAGTAGAAGTAGCTGGGATTACAGGCATGCACCACCATGCCTGGCTAATTTTGTATTTTTAGTAGAGAGGGGATTTCTCCATGTTGGTCAGGCTGGTCTCAAACTCCCGACCTCAGGTGATCTGTCCACCTTGGCCTCCCAAAATTCTGGGATTACAGGCATGAGCCACCGCCCCCAGCCCAAAACAGACTTTAAACCAACAAAGATCAAAAAAGGCAAAGAAAGGCATCACATAATGGTAAACAGTTCATTCAAAAAGAAATCTTAAAGATCCTAAATATATATGTACCCAACACAGGAGTACCCTGATTCATAAAGCAAGTTCTTAGAGACTTGCAAAGAGACTTACACTCCCACACAATACTAGTAGGAGACATCAACACTCCATTGACAGTTTTAGACAGATCGTTGAGACAGAAAATTAACAAAGATATTCAGGACTTGAACTCAACACTGGACCAAATGGATCTGATTGACATCTATACAGAACTCTCCACCCTAAAACAACAGAATATGCATTCTTCTCACTGAAACATATACATACTCTAATATTGACCACATAATCAGACACAAAGTAATCTTCAGGAAATGTACTCTTAGACTACAATGCAATAAAAATAAAATTCAAATATAAAAATTTGCTGTAAGCCATAAAATTACATAGAAATTAAACAACATGCTCCTGAATGACTTTGGGGGTAAATAATGAAATTCAGGCAGAAATCAAAAATTTCTTTGAAAGTAATGAGAATGAAGAATCTCTGGGGCACAGCTAAGGCAGTGTTAAGTAGGAAATTAATAATTCTAAATGCCCACATCAAAAAATTAGTAAGATTTCAAATTAACAACCTAAAATCACAACTGAAAGAATTAGAAAAGCAAGGACAAAGCAACCCCAAGGATAGCAGAAGACTAGAAATAAACCAAATCAGAACTGAACTGAAGGAAATTGAGACATGAAAAGCATTCAAAAGATTATGGAATCTGGTCTTTTAAAAAACAATCAATAACATAGATAGGCTACTAGATAGATTAATAAAGAAGAAGAGAGAGAAGATCCAAATAAATACAATTAGAAATGACAAAAGAAATGTTACCATTGACTCCACAGAAATAAAAATCACCATCAGAAACTATTATGGGCCTGGCGCGGTGGCTCACGCCTATAATCTGACCACTTTGGGAGGTCAAGGCGGGTGAATCACTTGACCTCAGGAGTTCAAGACCAACTTGGCGAACGTGGCAAAACCGCATGTCTACAATAAAATGTGAAAAATTAGCTGGCATGGAGCTGAGTGCCTATAATCTCAGCTACTTGGGGACTCAAGGTAGACGATCACTTGAGCCCATGAGATAGAGGACGTACTGAACGACGATCATGTCACTGCACTCCAGCCTGAGTGACAAAGTGAGAGACCCTGTCACAAATCAGAAAGAAAGAAAGAAAGAAAGAAAGAAAGAAAGAAAGAAAGAAAGAAAGAAAGAAAGAAAGAAAGAAAGAAAGAGACTACTACGATCACCTCTATGCACACAATCTAGAAAACCCAGAAGATATGAATAAATTCCTAGACACATACACACTCCCAAGACTGAACCAGAAAGGTATTAATTCCCTGAGAAGACTAATTATGAGCTTTGAAATTGAGTCAGTAATAAATAGCCTACCAACCAAAAAAATTTTAAAAATAAATAAAATAAATAAACAAATAAAATAAAAAAACACCTCAGAACCTTAGGACAAGATGGATTCACAGCTGAACTCTACCAGATGTATAAAAAAGCATTGGTACCATTTCTACTGAAGCCTATTCCAAATAACTGAGAAGTTCCTCCTCCACAACTGATTCTATGAGGCCAGAATCATCCTGATACCAAAATCTGGCAGAGACACAACAATAAAATAAATTTTTAGGTCAATATCCTTGATGAACATCGATGCAAAAATCCTCAACAAAATATGGGAAATTGAATTCAGCAGCACATCCAAAAGCTAATCCACCAAGATCAAGTAGGCTGTAAGTTTGGTTCTATATATGCAAATCAATAAATGTGATTCATTGCATAAATAGAACTAAAGAAAAAAAAAAACTCATGATTATCTCCATGGATGCACAAAAGGCTTCCAATAAAATTCAGCATCGCTTCATGTTAAACATTTTCAACACACTAGGTATTGAAGGAACATACTTCAAAATAATAAGAGCCATCTATGACAAACCCACAACCAACATCACACTGAATAGGCAAAAGCTGGAACCATTCCTCTTGAAAACTGGCACAAGACAAGGATGCCCTCTCTCGCTGGTCCTATTCAACACAGTATTTGAAGTCCTGGCCAGAATAATCGGGCAAGAGAAAGAAATAAAGTTCATCCACACAGAAAGAGGGTAAGTAAAGCTATCACTGTTTGTAGACAAGATTATTCTATATTTAGAAAATCCATAGTCTCAACTCCAAAAGCTGCTTAAGCTGACAAACAACTCCAACAAAATTTTAGAACACAAAATCAAGGTACAAAAATCGCTAGCATTCCTATACACCAACAGTCAAACTGAAAGGCAAGTCAGGACTGCAATCCCATTCGCAATTGACACACACACACACACACACAAAGATAAATAGGAATACAGCTAACCAGAGAGGTAAAAGACCTCTACAATGAGAGCTACAAAACACTACTCAGAGAAATCAGAGATGACACAAACAAATGAAAAAAACATTTTATTCTCATGGATAGGAAGAATCACTACCATTAAAATGGCCATATGACTCAAAGCCATTCATAGATTCAATGCTATCCATATTAAACTACCAATGATATCCTTCACAGTACTAGAAAAAAAACTATTTTAAAATTCATATGGAACCAAAAAAAGAGCCTGAATAACCAAGGCAATACTAAGGAAAAAGAACAAAGCTGGAGACATCACACTACCCAACTTCAAACTATACTACAGGGCTACAGTAACCAAAACAGCATAGTACTGGTACAAAAACAGACACATAGTCCAATGGAACAGAATAAAGAGCTCAGAAACAAGGATACACACCTACAATCATCTTATTTTCCACAAAACTGACAAAAATAAGCATTGGAGAATGGACTGTTTATTCAAAAGGTGGTGCTGGAATAACTGTCTAGCCATATGCAGAAGATTGAAACTGGACCCTTCCCTTACACCATATACAGAAATTTTTTAAAAGGCTTAAATGTAAAACTCAAAACTATACAAACCCTGGAAGACTACCTAGACAATACTATTCTGAACATAGGAATGGGCAAAGCTTTCTGTACAAAGACACCAAAAGCAATTTCATGAAAAGCAAAAATAAATAGGATCTAATAAAACTAAGCTTCTGCACAGCAAAAGGAACTATCAACAGAGTAAACATACAATGTACAGAATGAGAGAAAATATTTGCAAACTATGCATCTGACAGAGGTCTAATATCCAGGATCTATAAGAAATTTAAACAAATTTACAAGGAAAAAACAACCTCGTTAAAAAGTGGGCAAAGGACTTGGACAGATCATTTTCAGAAGAAGATATACACATGGCCAACCATCATATGAAAAATAGCTCAGTATCACTGCCCGTTATATAAATGCAAATCAAAACCACAATGAGATACTATCTCGTATCAGTTAGAATGCCTATTATAAAATAGTCAAAAGTTAGTATACTGGTGAAATTGTGGAGAAAAAGGAACATTAATACACTCTTAGTAGTAGTGTGAATTAGTTCAACCATTGTGGAAAGGCACATGACAATTACTCAAAGAGCTAAAACATAACTATCATCTGACCCAGCAATCCCATTACTGGTGTATACCCAGAGGAATATAAGTCATTCTACCATAAGAACACATGCACACTAATGTTCACTGCAGTACTATTCACAATAACATCATCATGAAGTCAACCTAAATGCCTATTAATGACAAATTGGATAAAGAAAATGTGGTACATACACAGCATGGAATACTATGCAGTCATAAAAAAGAATGAGATCTTGTCTTTTGTGGCAACATGCATGGAGCTGAAGGCCATTATTTTAAACAAACTAAGACAGGAACAGAAAACCAAATAATACATGTTCTCGCTTATTAGTGGGTGCTAAATAATAAGAACACATGTAAACACATGTTGCTAACAGACACTGGGACTTACTTGAGAGTGGAGAGTGGGAGGAGGGAGAGGAGTCAGTAAAAATTACTATTGGCTACTAGGCTTAGTAACTGGGTAATGAAATAATATGTACAACAAATCTTCATAACATGAGTTTACCTATATAAAAAACCTGTACATGTACCCCTAAACCTAAGACAAAAGTTGAAAAATAAATAAAAATCAATATATGTCCCTGAGAATACTACCTTTAGAATTCAGCTCATTATATTGTTAAAAATTGGTTGAATTTCTCTTTCCTAATAATTCATTGAGCAGGATATGTACAGATACACTTGCTGCGTGAGTTACACTAAAGTTATTGGCAAATTGCTAGTCCGTGGAAGTTCTCGAGTTAATAACACGTGCCACACTACTTATCCAATAGAAAGTATAACTGTGCTCTAGTGTTTACCTATTTCTCCGTGTGACTAATAATACATACCAGTGTAGCATTTGCAGAAAACAGGATTAACTTGTACAACCTCATCTATAATTTGAATAGATTGCACTAAACAATCTTAATAATAACTTTGAAACTGAACTTCATAAAATTACAGGCTTTCGAGCCTCATTATCATGTGACTGCAGTTTCATCTAGTTGACACTAGGTGGAGTATATATTAAATAAATAACGTTTGACTTGCGGCCAATATTTTCAAGTGCTTTGACTTTCAGAGAATCCCAAGACAGCCATTCTTCAAATATTTGATCATTTTTGATTTATATGAACTTAATTTAAAACCAAAGTCAGAAATAATTAACATACTTATAATTACTAAATTTGAACTACAAGAATTATAAAAAAACTATATGATGAATTCCCAACAGAACATATTCTGAGCACTTTAAATTATCTCTGTGATCTTGGCGAGATTTTTTGCATATCTAGGACTCTCTTGGGTAAAGTTACATTCGTGTTTTTTAAAGATATTTACTAGGAGAATGCTTTTGAAGGAAAAAAAATAATATACCCACACACAAAGCTATTGATGTTTAGGCTAAATTGGGTGTGGAGTATACTTGCTTCTCCCTTTCCTAGTCTTCCATCTGATGTCATTTCAGGTGCTGCTGCTAAAATCAAATTTTCACAAAACACTCTAAAAATCACTGACCCTCACTTTTCCCTGAAGATTTCTGATGAAATATTGTTGCATTTCCTAGGTAATTGCTGCCCAAACCTGCTAACTTTAGCATTATCTGGAGCTTTGTAAAAAAAAAAAAAAAAAGATAATAATACTGATGCCTGGGTCTTACATCAGAGTACATAAACTGAATATGTGCAAATAGACACCAAATATTGTTACTTTAAATACTTTCTCCTCTAATTTGGGTGTATATTATATACATGTAATATTATACATGTAGCTTTAACTCTTTAATGCCTTTAGAAATCTGACTTTTTTATTAAGCTCTTGTTTAAGTCCATTCTCACACTGCTGTAAAGAACTACCTGAGACTGGGTAATTTATAAAAATTAGACTGAGGAGTCCTCACGAAACTTATAGTCACGGAAGAAGGTGAAGGGGAAGCCAGGTACATCTTACATGGCAAGAGGACAGAGACAGAGCAAAGAGGAAGTGCCACTTTTAAACCATCAGATCTCATGAGAACTCACTCACTATCAAGAGAATGACATGAGGGAAACTGCCCCCATGATCCAATCACCTCCCACCAGGTCTCACTCTCAACATGTGAGGATTACAAATCAAGATGAGATTTGGGTGGAAACACAAAGTCAAATCATATAATTCTGCCCCCAGCCCCTCCCAAATCTCCTGTCCCTTTCACATTTCAAAACTTCTAGTGCCTTCACAACAGTTCCCCAAAGTTTTAACTCATTCCATGATTAATTCAAAAGTCCAAATCCAAAGTCTCATTTGAGACAAGGCACGTCCCTTCCACCTATGAGCCTGTAAAATCAAAAACAAGTTAGTTACTCTCAAGACAAAATGAGAGTACAAATATTGAGTAAATGCTCTTGTTCCAAATGTGAGAACTTGGCCAAAACAAAGAGGCCATAGGCCCCATGCAAGTCTGAAACCAATAGAGCATTCATTAAATCTTAAAGTTCCAAAAAAATTCTCTGTGACTCTAAGTCTCACATCCAGGGAACACTAATGTGAGAGGTGGGCTCCCAACATCTTGGACAGCTCTGTCCTTGTGAGAAATAAATCAAAGAAGATTATTTTTACTCTTCAGAGTACAACCCCCACAGTTGCTTTCTTGGGCTGGCATTGAGTGCCTGTGGCTTTTCCAGACACATGGTGCTAGCTGTCAGTGAATCTGCCATTCTGAGGTCTAGAGGATGGTGGCCTTCTTCTCAGAGCTTCACTGGACAGTGCCCCAGTGGGGGCTCCAACCCCACATTTCCGCTCTGCATTGCCCTTGGAGAGGTTCTCCATGAGGGCACCATCCTTGCAGGAGACTTCTGCCTGGACTCCCAGGCATTTCATACATCCTCTGAAATCTAGGCAGACTCTCCCAAAAATCAACTCTAATCTTCTGGATACCCACAGGGCTAACAGCACATGGGAGCCACCAAGACTTGCATTCACTGAACCAACAGCCTGAGCTGTACCTTGGCCCCTTTTGGCCACTACTAGAGTTGGAGCAGTGGGATGCAGGGTGCCTTGTCCCAAGATTACACAGAGCAACCAGAGCCTGGCCCATGAAACCATTTTTTTTCCTCCTAGACCTCCGGGCCTATGATGGGAGAAGGTTCCTGGAAGATCTCTGAAAAACTCAGAAGACATTTTCCCCATTGTCTTGGCTATTACCATTTTTTTCTTGTTATTTATGGAAATTTCTGCAGCCTTGATTTCCTCCCCAGAAAATGTTTTTTTCTTTCCTACCACATGGTCAAGTGGCAAATTTTCCAAATCTTCACCCTCTAATTCTCTTTTAAGCATAAGCTCCAATTTCAAACAATCTCTTCTTGAACACATGTGACTGTATGCTTTTAGAAAAAGTCAGGTCACATTCTGAATGCTTTGTTGCTTTGAAATTTTTTTATGTGAGATATGCTGACTGAATCATATCTCTTAAGTTCAAAGTTCCCCAGATCTCTAGGGAAGGGGAAAAATGCTGCTAGTCTCTTTGCTAAGGCATGGCAAGAGTCACCTGTACTCTAGTTCCTAACAAGTTCTTTATCTCCATCTGAGACCACCTCAGCCTGGATTTTATTGTCCATATCACTACCAGTATTTTGGTCAAAGCCATTCAATAAGTTTCTAGGAAGTTGCAAACTTCCCTTCATCTTTCTTTCTTTTTCTGAGCCCTCTAAACTGTCCCAACCTGTGCTGGTTACCCAGTTCCAAAGTCACTTTCACATTCTCAGGTATTTTTATTGCAATGCCCTACTACCTCAGTACCAATACCGTATATTAGTCCATTTTCACACTGCTATGAGGAACTACCTGAGATTGGGTAATTTTAAAAGAAAAGAGGTTTAATTAACTCACAGTTCTGCATGACTGGGGAGGCCTCAGAAAACTTACAATCATGGCAGAAGGTAAAGCGGAAGCAAGGCACATCTAATATGGCAGGAGGAGAGAGAGAGCAAAGAAGAGACTTCCACTGTTAAACCATCAGATCTCATGGTAACTCACTCACTATCAGGAGAATATAATAGGGGAAACTGCCTCCATGATCCAATCACCTCCCACCAGGTCCCTCTCTCAATACATGGGGATTATAATTTGAAATGAGATTTTGGTGGGGACACAGAGCCAAACCATGTCACCTCCATAAATGACTCAAGTAATGATTACATTGACAAATTTACATGTAAGAATATATAGAAAAGATTATATCTCTAATTATATTATTATTATTTTCTTTGACACAGAGTCTTGCTCTGTTACTCAGGCTAGAGTGTGGTGGCACAATCAAAGCTCCCTGCAGCCTTGAACTCTTGGGCTCAGGAGATCTTCCCCCCTTAAGCCTCCCAAGGAGCTAGGAATACAGGTGTGCCATCAAGTCTAGCTATTTTTTTAAAAATTTTTATAGAGATGGGGCCTCACCATGTTGCCCAGACTGGTTTAGAACTCCTAGCCTCAAGCAATCCTCTTGCAATGGGCACCCAAAGCACTAGGATTACAGAGATAAACCACCACAACTGGCTTCCATTTATACAATTTATGCCCAAATGTGGACTGCTGAGAGACTTAGCTAAACATGTGACTATCCATGATCAGGTAAGCCTTGTCATACATAATAGGAGTAGAAAGAAGAGGCTAAACCCAAGCCTTTTTAAAGAGACAAAACGACAGCAATTCTTCCTTTGTACTTCATTTACATTTATATGCCTCATATATGTTATTTCATATTGTTACATTTTCATGCACCCTATTATTTTCTGGAATTCTTTTTAATCAAATTTTAAGTTTAATAAAAATCTTAAAATTACTGGTTTTGCTTTTTGTTTAGGTGATCAGATAATTTTAAGACAGAATTATAAGAATATATACATTATATTGGGAAAGTTATTGCTTCAGTCACAAAATATTGAGCAAATTTCTTCATATTGGATCATGTTTTTCTCTTCATTTTAATATTTCAAGTAAAATGGTTCCTTCAAAAATAATAAAATTGACCCTAAATATATTGAAATTATTACAGATTTAACTATGACAGAATAATATAATCAGATGTCAAAATGTTAAGTAATACTAGTCACACTGACATGTGAACATATAAATAGAATGTATTAATCTTTATTATGATAATTTTAGTATATGAACCATCTTTTAGAAGCAATACACACTTGCCTTTTAAAAATAGTCACTTTTGAGATTTTTAAAGCACATATCTCTTAAATTACATTGGATAAATTTATTATACCTGTTTTTTAAATTCAAATATGTATTAAATAAACGCAAAGTATTGAAATATTTGGAAATTATAAGCAGTAGAAAGTGTAAGGTGATAAAATCCATTGATATGGTTTGACTGTGTCCCCACACAAATTTAAATTATTTTGTGTCTCCCAGAATTCCCTCGTGTTGTAGGAGGGACCCGGCGGGGCAGGGGTGTCGGTAATTGAATCATGGGATCGGTCTTTCCCACGATATTCTCCTGAGAGTGAACAAGTCTCATGAGATTTGATGGGTTTATCATGGGTTTCTACTTTTGCTTCTTCTTCATTTTATTCTCTTGCTACCACCATGAAAGAAGTGCGTTTTGCCTCCCACCATGATTCTGAGGCCTCCCCAGCCATGTGGAACTGTAAGTCCAATTAAACCTCCTTTTCTTCCCAGTCTTGGTTATGTCTTTATCAGCAGCATGAAAATGGACTAAAACATCCATTTTATGTTGTTTGAAGTCAAAACTAAACCATGGAATTTGTTCTACATTACAGATGAGTACAAGCTCCTCCATCCTCACTACAAACTCTCCTGTGTCATAAAATATGAGAACAGCCCACCATTCTGTCCCCTTAGACAAATTCAAGTTATTTTGCTCTGCATCACTTTTGAATGAAACCCCTGTAAAGAAATTTATACCACAGAATTTCTGCCAAATTCATTAATTTTAATTATCTTTTGACTTTTATATACTTTGATGATTTAAAAAGATTGAATCAACCACTAATTTAGGGAAAAGGTAAATACAATACAAAGATATTTTCCCCTGGAACCATTTAAGTGTGGGTTGCTACCATAAAGACCCATTACCCAACTTTAGTTTGTATTTTCCACAAATAAAATTTCTATATTGAATGACCACAATACAACCAGTAATATCAGAAAACCAACTTTAAGGCCAGGCATAGTGGTTCATGCCTGTAATCGCAGCATTTTGTGAAGCCGAGGCAGGTGGATCACGTTAGGTCCGGAGTTTGAGACCAGACTGGTTAACATGGTGGCACCTCATCTCTACTAAAAATACAAAAGCTACCCAGGTGTGATGACTTACACATATAATCCCAGCTACTCAGAGGCAGAAGAATCATTTAAACCTGGAAGGCTGAGGTTGCAGTGAGCCGAGATCGCACCAGCCTAGGTGACATTGCACTCCAACCTGGGATACAGTGAGACTCTGACTCCAAAAAAATAAAAAATAAATAAATAAAAAAGAAAATCAACATTAATACATTACTACCGTTGACTCCCTAGACTCTATTTAAGTTTCAGTGACTATCTCAATAATGTCCTTCCTAGCAACTGATCCACTTTACAGTGAAACATTCCATACAATTGACATGTTTATACTCTTTCAATATAGAACATCTTCTACCTTTTGTTTTGACATACGTGACCTTCACACTTTGATGATTATAAGCCTGTTACTTTGTAGTATATCCCTCACCTTGTATTTGTCTTCTCTTTTCTCACGGTTAGACTCACGTTATGCATGTTTAGTGAAAATATCACAAAGAGATGCTGTGCTCTCTTTACATGCTCTCAGGTGATGCATGTTTTTGATTTGTCCTGATGATATTTACATTGATCACTTGATTAAGATATAGCTAGCTAGGCTTCTCTACCGTAAAGAAAGAAACGCTCTATAAATTTACCATTCTTAGGTATTTTAGAGGAGTCTATTTTGAAACTATGTTTCTAATTAATCTTTTAATATATGCATTTATTTATTTATAACAATATGGGCTCATGTTTTTCTCTTTGATTCAATGAGTAGTAATCAGTTTTCCCATTAATTAATTAAATTCTCAAACTGACAACAATTTAATCTTTCAGGATGACCATATTATCCTTTAACATTGTCTTAATTTTTAACAATATATATTCCAGGATCATCTTGTAATTTTTCTGTGCCAGCCCCAGAATCAGCCCTCATTCTTTTCAATGGAGCATGTTATTGAGAACCAAGATCTGGGGACTCAGTGTCCTCATTGCAATTAGGGTATCACTTGTACCAATTGCTTGGCCCCTTCCTCTGTCTGTCCGTTTGTCTCTCCCTCTCTCCATATATGTATACATACACATTTATATTGATTTTTTTTTTAGATTCCATGATTTCATTACTGATACATCCAGTTTAATCATCAGGCTTCATACCTGTTTAATTCCATTCCATACTTTTAATCCTTTCTCTGGCTTTGAGAAATTTGTCACCTGGTTTTGTTTTATTTTTTCAACTTATTTTCTTATTTCATCAATTCTCTGTTTAACCAATGTCATATCTCTTCCACCTTCTTCCTGACACAGATTCCTCTTCACCACACTTGTGCTCTGACATCCTGTGCCAAAATGACATTTAAAATCCTTAATTACATGAGAAATGAAGAGAAAAATACAACAGATCAAAAAACAAATGCTTAAAATCTTGCATCATTGTAACACTTCGAAGTTTACTCCAGTATTTTTTTCTCAAAAAAAGTGAAACAATGTATGTGACAAAGATAGAGCAAATGTTTTCTAAACTGATGATAGCTCTGAGAGCTTTACCCCAAGTCACATTTGTTTGTGTGAGAGATTTGAAGATCTATCATCTAGTTGTCAGTCCCTAGCATGTCATGACACTCAACTTGTCATCTCTTATTCTGTGCAGTTCATTCATGCGCTCATGCATTCAACAAATGTTCACTGAGCACGTATTTGAAACTGAAGATGCCAGGGATGTACAGTTAGTCCTAATCCCTCCACTCTTGCACCTTGTCTTAGAATGGTGAAAATAAAAATAGAGAGAAATAAACAAATGATAATAGTGTGATGGGTTGTGCTGTGCATTATGTGGGAAGCATTTTTCTGAGAAACAAAATACCTATGGAGACCACATTTGGATTTAGTTGTACAAAGACAATTTCTTTAATACAGTGATATACAAAATTATAGTAAATTGGAAATATAGGTAGAAATTGAAGAAGCTTTATTTTGTCCACTATAGTGTATATGAAAAACCACTGATGTATTTCAAATGAGAAAAGGACAGTATCAGAATTATATTTTATAAATAAAGATCTGCAGTTCTGTAGGGTACACATTACAGGACATTTTAGCTTAGACCAAGGGTCATCAGTGATGGCCTGTAGCTTAAATCTGACACACTGACTGTTTGTGTAAATAATATTATATTGGAATGTAGCCATCTCAGTCTGTTTTCTGCTGCTAGAACAGAACACTACAGAGTAGGCAATTTATAAATAACAGAAGTTTATTTGGCCAGTGCTTTTGGGTGCTGGGAAGTCCAAGAGTTTCTTACAATTTTGGGTTGGCAAATGGTAAGGGTCAACCTATAGTGGAGGGGCAGAAAATGGACAGGTGAGAGAGAGTGAGAGATGGCAAGAGTACATGAAGTAGAGAGGAAAAGACGATGAACTCCCAAGACAACAGACCCAGTTTTGAAAAAATGGCATTTGCCCATTTAGGAAGATGAGGTCTGCTGGTTTCGTTGACTCACACCTGTAATCCCAGCACTTTGGGAGGCTGAGGCGGGCGGATCATGAGGTCAGGAGATCGAGACCATCCTGGCTAATATGGTGAAACCTTGTCTCTACTAAAAATACAAAAAATTAGCCAGGCATGGTGATGGGCACCTGTAGTCCCAGCTACTCGGGAGGCTGAGGCAGGAGAATGGCGTGAACCCGGGAAGCGGAGCTTCCAGTGAGCCAAGATCAGGCCACTACACTCCAGCCGGGGCGACAGAGAGAGACTCCATCTCAAAAAAAAAAAAAAAAGAGAAAAGGAAGATGAGGTCCTTAGAAACTAATAGCCTCCAATAAGCTCCATCTCTTAAAACTGCTACAATGGCAATGAAATTTCCAAATTAAGAATTTTGGGGGGCACATTCAAACTGTAGAAGTAGCCATCCTCACTTTTTTGTATATTGTATATGACTGCTTTTTTCACTCCAATGGCAGAATTAAATAGTTGCCACAAAGATCCAATGATCCACTAAGCCTAAATATTTATTGTATGTATCTTTCTAGAAAATGTCTCTTGACTCTTGGTTTAGGCAAAAAATAATAGTAGCTGGTTACCAAGGTTTTGGTAATATAAATGGAAACACTTGGACAGATTTGAGATCTAAATTGGTAAAGATGAAAATAGAAGATAATTCCTAGTTTTGCAGATTTACATGTTGATAAATTGTGGTATTTTTTACTGTGATGGTGCCATGATTTTTATATTTCACATTTCAATTTTTCTTTTCCTTGTACTTTCCATCTCTGTTCTGAAATTTCTCATGTGTTTACGTGTGTTGCCCTCCTAGCAACTTTAACATATGAATCCCAGTTATTTTGTCCCACTACTCAGAAGTTGAGCAGGTTTGGGATTTTGTCTTTGTCTTCCTTGCATTATTACCTTCAAATATCTTCAGTGTCACCATGTGCTTAATGTGGGCTATGGTTTTCCAAAGGATTTCCTTGGTCTATGCTTAGATTTAGGTCTTCATTATGTGCTTGTACCTAGAGGACATCATTCCATGCTCTTTTTTCCCTCCCACAGCTATAGATTGCTATTGTTTGTTAATTAGTGCTGGCTAACCTGGTGGGGGTTGAAGAAGGTGAATTTTCTCTGATGTCCAGTTTTAGTCTCAGTCTTAGGCAGATCCTGTGTTACTAAGTCTCAGATGTGGGGTTTCATCAGGGTTTCTGCCACTTTCATATCACTAAGAGGCTTCTGATTCTCTTGGCAGATATATATTTTTTCCCTTTCCCAGGGGTAGAGGACTTTTTTCTTTTCCTTTGTCTCCAGCTATAGCAAAAATTATCCTATTCCCTCGGAATAACAATATTGTTGCTCCTGTCCCAGCAGTTTAAAGCTTTTGCTCCTTGGAAGAAACATGACGTAAACAAGACTTTCTCCTTCTTTCTGCAGTAGCAGCTGCTCCCCTTCTCCAGTACAGCTCTGTGGAAGCAACTTTTTCCAATCTCACTACCTGCCCCCAGCTTCGTTCTTTCTCATGAGCACCTAGCGGAGGTCACTGGAGCAGAGCCTGAAAGTAGACGTGAATCCCCCTATGACTGTGGCAATGAGATATTTCATGCTTTCACAGTAGCCAGTATTGGTACAGCCTTACAGTTCAACCACTTATTTTAATCATTATTGTACAATCAAGACCCCAAATAGTGGGCTTATTGAAAACAGGAGGCATGTAGTAACTATTTTTTAAAAATTAACCCATATTTTACTGATATTAATTCATTATATGGTTATATAATACGTTTCAATAATTTCCCTATATGTGAGAATTCTAGTTTTTAATTATCACGAAATATGGTGCATTTGTTTTTTTGTGAGTGTTCATTCTATGTTTGCAGTTAAATTTATTTCTGCAGAATAATTTTCCAAAAGTAATATTACTTGCTTGAGCATATAATAAGCACGTTTAATTTAATTTAAAAATATGCTTCTGGATAATATTTCTAAACACTATAGCATTTTACAGTTCCACCAGTAACGTACGAGGACTCCCATGTGCCCTGCTTTAACAGGCACTGGATACAATTACATTGTTTGATTTTCCAAACTATTCATTGATATTGTAGTATTTTTGATAAGCTTTTCCCTAATTAAATAAAGACTTTTTATATGTCAGTTGGATATTTGCATCATTTTCTGTGGAATTTGTGTTTTTAATTTTGATCAATTTTACATAGGATTATTTCATTTTTTTATCATTGTTAAAGGTTATTTTAAAATATTGGTATCTAATATTCTCCATTCGATGCTTTCTGTATCTACTTTTGACTTTAATCTTTGGGCTAAATCTTATATAATTATAAATCTAATACCAATGTATAATGGGAGAGGATGAATATACAAGGAGACCTATTATTAGTCTTTTTAAAAATATTAATTGGACAACATAGTTGTAATATACCTGGAATATCTTTATTACACTCTTCTTTAAACTTTGGTATGTGTCCATATAGCACTTTTCATACCAAAGTTTCTACCTGTTTTCAGTGGCCTTTTCAGATAGAGATCAAAGGAAGACTATGCAATATAGATCCCTAACACAGAGAAAAGATCTGAAGCAGGAAATCAAAGAAGTTCCCCTGAGATTTCATTTTCTCATTTATTCTCACTGTGGTGAAGAATAAAAATGTTAAATTCCAAATTCTAAGGAAAAGATTAACCAAATATTGCACCGTAACACATTCAGTGTTCAGATTTTAATCTACCAACAAATTGATCATTTAGTATTTTCGTAATTTTTCTATCACCGAGATTATGACTTTATCTGCCTTTTTCATATATATATATATTACAAATATGTATGTGTGTGCTTGAGTTATTTGAAATACTGTACTGCAGACCAATATCTTATGCAAATTGTTTCATTTAATCCTGATAGTAATTTTGAGATGTGAATAATCTTTTTCCACATTTTACAACTCAGAAAAATACCACAAAAGGCTGTGCCACTTTCAAGATTACACAAAGACTAGAATAAGAGAACTGAGACTAAAAGTCCATTGTTATATTTTTGAGTGAATTTATCTTTCCAAACATAATTGATCATATTGAGATGACTACTTCATATATCAATCACAGAGATAATGTTGTTTTCTTTCAAGATATACTTGCATGTTACTTCCTGTCTACATTACTACACAGTTATTCTGATGCAAAGATGGTCATCTTCCTCCCTGCTACCAGGCAAACTCTTCTGCCTTGCCTATTATTGTATTCCAATATCTGGCATGGAGCCTGGATTCAAATAGAGGAGTTCTGTAATAAATGTATTTGAACAAATGCTATTAATGAATGTCGAACGGTACAAGCATGAATAAAAATAACAAAAGCCTTCTCTTTAGTGGCTAGAAATTGTTGCAACAGTTTTAAAAGAAAATTTATTCCATATATGCTTAATTGTGTTTTTCAACTACTACAGAAATAAAGTTACCTATGATTTTATCTTAGTTTTGTTAGTGGATTAAATAACCAGGACACATACGAAAAAATCAACATTATGTTATCACTGCAGAGTATCTCATATATTGTTTATTTAAGCATATATAAAATTTGTATGCCTTCAAGCCTATAGTGAATTAAATAAACATTATATATAGTGTATAGCTAATGTAAAATAAATTAAAAACATTAAAATTTTAAATGCAGCAGGGCGCGGTGGCTCACGCCTGTAATCCCAGCACTTTGGGAGGCTGAGGTGGGTGGATCACGAGGTCAGGAGACAGAGACCACGGTCAAATGCCGTCTCTACTAAAAATACAAAAATTAGCCCGCGGTGGCAAGCGCCTGTAGTCCCAGTTACTTGAGAGGCTGAGGCAGGAGAATGGCGTGAACTCGTGAGGCGGAGCTTGCAGTGAGCCGAGATCGCGCCACTGCACTCCAGCCTGGGCGACAGAGAGAGACTTCGTCTCAAAAAAAAAAAAAAAAAAAAAAATTAAATGCATGTGACTAATTCGTTATCTGTATCAGTATAACCCATTCACTACTATAAATTATCCAGCTTGTTAAACATTTTATTTAACTAAATTTTAATTCACTTATTCTTCCTTTAAATGAAAAAATAAAAATATTCAATTTTTACATTAAATAATCCAAGTATATTATAAAATACGAACTCAATTATTAAAAATAATTTGATGGTTTCTATAAGTTTTGTACATGATTGTATAAGATTTACATGTATATGTATAAATATAGTCTAATTAAATCATCAGATTATGTTAATAAATCAAGTTGTGAGAAACATTTTTTTCTATTTACCCGTTATAAGACTACTATGTAACATTTGTATTCAGTAAAATCATAAGTCACAATCTATTCTGCACTTATCATTCTAAACCTGCTAAGATTTATCGAAAACATTTGTTCTAGTTATTCAGAAGTAAAAACATTTTGGTTTATTTTTCTTGAGTCTATATATATATATATTTTCTTAAACTAAAATAACTGTCTAAAAATGCTTGATTTTGGGACACAAGAATATATATTTTTATAATATGTCTTTTCTCTGGGAACTCGAAGGCCATGTTTGTAAATAAAATAGAAATAATCAACATATCTCGACTTAAATTATGATTGATAAATTCTAAAGGAAAGATAAATCCAAAAATTATGATGAAACAAACAATGAAGAATATTTAAAAACTACTAAGATGTATTGATAATTATAAAAAATGTAAAAGTAGACATGGATTATGTTGAACTGGCTATATATGTTTATAGACAGATAAGGGTATAATTTTGGAGAAGGTAGAAATATATATTCATCTGGAGGAGAAGTATATTTTATAACAAAAGGACAACAGTGTTTTGATATATGGTATGAGGGCAAAACTAGGTTGTACATTATACAGTTTTTAAAAAGACTATATTGACTAATAAGTAGAAAATAGACACTATCTTAAATTGCATTAGCCTTCTTAAAGTATCACAAATGGGAACAAATATGCTCACAAGAAAATCTCCTAAAAGAAGTGAGTACATTCTCTGATCAGTCCTTTGCTCCTAATTATAACATAATGGTGGATGTCTGGAGTGGCAACTGATTAAATTTAATAATCTCAATTTCAGTTAAATAACAGAAGCATCATTAGGGGAATAAGTGGAATGTTCATAAACCAGGTCATTATTATTGTTTAATATTCATTATTTATCTAGGGCTAACTTAGCATCTTGCTTTTACAAGTGTGTCTGTATAATCTATATTAGGGAAATAATAAGACAATTTAGACCTTTAAAAAGTTCTCTAGATGGCTACATTCAGAACCTTCAAAAATTGTCCTAAAATTTTATTTTTTGATTTTAAAAATTATTCTATCACTGAGTCTACAAATATTTATTCAAATTCCTCTTAATGTATGTGCTGTAATCCAGCCACTAGCACAGTTTTGAAGAAAGATGACGTTGTGTGCTTAACTAGATTGGGTGCTGATGTCAGAGTAAAAAGTATACAATTAAAATGCTCATTAATTCTTTAATTTCAGATAGTGATAAACATAGAACAAATAAAGCCAGACAATTGTTTCCGGGAGCCAGAGGTCAAATCTATTTGGGTGGTTATGGAAAGTTTTGATGAGCAGGTGAGGTTAGAGTTAAAATCTCAGTAACAAGAAGGACTCAGTCATGGGTAGAATTGGACTCAGACATTCCAGACAAAGGAAATGAAAAGGACAAGGCCCTAAGCCAGAAATAAATTTAGAGTAACACTGAATTTTAGCATGGATTCAACATAATGAGGAAGGGATGGCTGGCTATTGACATAAACAGAAGTAGGAAATACACCCTATCTTCTTGAGAGTGGTGATCTAAAATATTTAAGGGCTAGAAGAGCAAATATGCTTCTATGGGTTGTCATGAAGTATCACTTTAAGTTAAAGCATATTTTCCTCTGATATAGCTTGAATATATCCCCATCCAAATCTCATTTTGAATTGCCATGTGTTGTGCAAGGAACCTGGTGGGAGGTAATTGAAACACAGGAGCAAGTTTTTCCCATGCCATTCCAGTGATAGTGAGTAAGTCTCATGAGATCTCATGGTTTTAAAAATAGGAGTTTTCCTGCAGAAGTTCTCTCTGTCTTTGCCTGCCAAGTAAGACATGACTTTCTTGTCCTTGCCTTCCACCATGATTGTGAGGCTTCCACAGACATGTGGAACTGTAAGTCCATTAAACCTCTTTTTCTTCCCAGTCTCAGGTATGTTTTTATCAGCAGTATGAAAACAGGCTAATATAGTAAACTGGTACCAGTAGAGCGGGGTGTTGTTGAGAAGATACCAAAAAATATGGAAGTGACTTTGGAACTGGGTAACAGGAAGAGGTTGGAACAGTTTGGAGGGCTCAGAAGAAGACAGGAAAATGTGGGAAAGTTTGGAACTTCTTAGAGACTTGTTGAATGACTTTGCCTCAAATTCTGATAATAATATGGACAACGAAATCCAGATTGAGGTGGTCTCAGATGGAGATGAGGGACTCGTTGGGAACTGGAGCAAAAGTGACTCTTGTTATGGTGTAGCAAAGAGACTGGTGGCATTTTGCCTCTGCCCTAGAGATTTGTGGAACTTTGCACTTGAGAGAGATGATTTAGGGTATCTCACAGAACAAACTTCCATCAACAAAGCATTAAAGAGATGATTTGGTAGATGTTAAAGGCATTCAGTTTTATAAGGGAATCGGAGCATAGAGGTTTGAACAATTTGTAGCCTGATAATGCAATAGAAGAGAAAATTACATTTTCTGAGGAGAAACTCAAGCCTGCTACAGAAATTTGCATAAGTAACGAGGAGCTGAATGTTAATCCCCAAGACACTGGAGAAAATGTCTCCAAGGCATGTCAGAGGTCTTCATGGTAGACACTCCCATCACAGGCCTGGAGGCCTAGAAGGAAAAAATTGATTTGTGGGTTGGGTCCAGGGTCCCCATGCTATGTGCACCCTAGGGATTTGGTGTGCTGCATCCCAAACACTCCAGCCATGACGAAAAGGGGCCAAGGTACAGTTAGGGCCATGGATTCAAATTGTGCATGCCCCAAGCCTTGGCAGCTTCCATAAGCTGTTGAGCCTACAGGTGCACAGAAGTCAAGAATTGAGGTTGGGGAACCTCCACCTAGATTTCAGAGGATGTTTGGAAATGCATTGATATCCAGGCAGAAGTTTGCTGCAGGGGCAGGGCCCTCATGGAGAACTTCTGCTAGGTCAGTGAAGAAGGGAAAGGAGGGGTCAGAGTCCCCACACAGAGTCCCTACTGGGGCACTACCTAGTGGAGCTGTGAGAAGAGGGCCACCATCCTCCAGACCCCAGAATTATAGATCCACTGACAGCTTGCACTGTGCATGTGGAAAAGTTGCACACACTCAGCACCACCCCATAAGAGCAGCCAGGAGGGAAGTCATACCCCGCAAAGCCAAAGAGGCAGAGCTTCCCAAGGCTGTGGGAGCCCACCACTTGCATCAGCATGACCTGGATGTGAGATATGGAGTCAAAGGAGATCATTTTGCAACTTTAAGATTTGACAGGCCGGGCGCGGTGGCTCAAGCCTGTAATCCCAGCACTTTGGGAGGCCGAGACAGGCGGATCACGAGGTCAGGAGATCGAGACCATCCTGGCTAACACAGTGAAACCCCGTCTCTACTAAAAATACAAAAACTTAGCCGGGCGAGGTGGCAGGCGCCTGTAGTCCCAGCTACTCGGGAGGCTGAGGCAGGAGAATGGCGTGAACCCGGGAGGCGGAGCTTGCAGTGAGCTGAGATCCGGCCACTGCACTCCAGCCTGGGTGACAGAGCGAGACTCCGTCTCAAAAAAAAAAAAAAAAAAAAAAAAGATTTGACAGTCCAGCTGGATTTCAGACCTGCATGGGGACTGCAGCCCTTTGTTTTGGACAATTTCTCACATTTGGAATGGCTGTAGTTACCCAACCTCTGTACCCCCATTGTGTCTAGGAAGCAAATAACTTGCCTTTGATTTCACAGGCTTATAGGTGGAAGGTTCTTGCCTTGTCTGAGATGAGATTATGGACTATGGACTTTTGAGTTAATGCTGAAATGTGTTAAGACTTTGGGGGAATGTTGGGAAGGCATGAATGATTTTGAAATGTGAGGACATGAGATTTAGGAGGGGCCAGGAGTGGAATTTTATAATTTGGCTGTGTCCCCACCCAAATCTCAACTGAAATTCCCATGTGTTATGGGAGGAACCCAGTGGGAGGTAATTGAAACATGGCAGCAAATCTTTCCTGTGCTGGTCTCATGATAGTGAATAAGTCTCACAAGGTCTGATGTTTGTAAAAATGGGAGTTCCCCCGCATAAGCTCTCTTTTCTCTTGTCTGTTGCCACATGAGATGTGCCTTTCACCTTCTGCCATGATTGTGAGGCCTTCTCAGCCACGTAGAACTGTAAGTCCATTAAACTTCTTTCTTTTGTAAATTGTCCAGTCTTGGGCATGTCTCTATCAACAGCACGAAAACAAACTAATACATCCTCTAACCACGAAAACCACAGCAGCTCCTATCCAGATTGTGCTAGCAACTTTTTCCAAGTGAGTGTTTATATTTCATACCATAATGAGAAATTCTGATTTTATAATTTTAATGAAAACATAGAAACAGAGCATATGTTTCACAAATTACATAGTTATACTCTGTAATTTTGACACTTTGTAATATTTAATAGAGATACCACATGCTTTATTCCTTTGAGAATTTGTGTGTGGTTGAGAAAGGCACACAAACCCTGCCTAAGTCTACACTGGGTAATTATGGATTGTTTGGGCACTTGTATTCTGAGGAATGGAAAGAAATGAACTGAAGGCTAGAATGGCTCTTCCAGAGTTTATCTTAAGAAACATAAAGCCACTAGTTATTCTACATTCTTAGGTAAGCCAATAGATATTTTCTTAAGACAGAGTCTTGCTGTATTGCTCAGGCTGTAAAGCAGTGGTGCAATCTTAACTCACTGCAACCTCTGCCTCTTGGGGTCAAGACATTCTTGTGCCTCAGCCTCCCAAGTAGCTGGGACTACAGGTGTGCACCACCACTGCTGGTTAATTTTGGTATATTTAGTAGAGAAGTGGTTTCTCCATGTTGACCAGGCTGATCTCAAACTCCTGTCATCAAGCAATCCACACTCTTTTTTCTTTCAAAGTGCTGGGATTATGAGCATGAGCCACTGTGCTTGGCCACCAGTGGATAGTATTTTAGTTGATTATGTCTTGAGATGTCCCTGATGAGTTATAAAAATGTCATAAGCTGGCCGGGTGCGGTGGCTCAAGCCTGTAATCCCAGCACTTTGGGAGGCTGAGGCGGGTGGATCACGAGGTCAGGAGATCGAGACTATCCTGGCTAACATGGTGAAACCCCGTCTCTACTAAAAATACAAAAAAAACTAGCCGGGCGTGGTGGCGGGCGCCTGTAGTCTCAGCTACTTGGGAGGCTGAGGCGGGAGAATGGCGTGAACCTGGGAGGCGGAGCTTGCAGTGAGCCGAGATCACGCCACTGCACTCCAGCCTGGGAGACACAGCGAGACTCCGTCTCAAAAAAAAAAAAAAAAAAAAAATGTCATAAACTTTGGCTCTGGGCGCGGTGGCTCAAGCCTGTAATCTCAGCACTTTGAGAGGCCGAGGCCTGTGGATCACTTGAGACCAGGAGTTCGAGACCAGCCTGGCCAACATAGTGAAACCCAGTTTCTACTAAAAATACAAAAGCTAGCCAAGTGTGGTGTTCGGCGCCTGTAATCCCAGCTACCTGGCAGGCTGAGGCAGGATAATCGCTTGATCCCCAGAGGCGGAAGTTGCAGTGAGCCAAGACCCCACCATTGCATTCCAGCCTGGGCAAAAAGACCTAAACTGTCTCAAAAAAGAAAAATGTCGTAAGTTTCATAAGTTACTGAAAATCAGGTAACAACATGCTAAGATTTTCTGCACCAATGTAGAATTGAAATATGATAATTCTCAGAGTGTCACATTGAGCTAATAAGGCAAGTTGGAGAAATGTTGATGGTCACACTACCTTCTGATTCAGGATCCTTTCAGTTGCCAGTTTTGCCAATTGCGTATTACTTCACTCAGAATAAACTCTAGGATTTTCTGTAGTGCCTCTTTGTGCCATAGAGTCTGGAAAGGAAAGAAAAACATTTCCAATATTTTCTCAAAGCTAACATCCTCAGAGTAGACACACAAGATATAAATGCAAAACTGAGCAATGTGAGATAACATTCATCTGGGAAGAGGCCATCTCTTTTCGAGTAGAGCAGTAGTAACATATGTTTTTTTCTGGGGATGCCACAGTGGAGTTTCTAGTACACAGTTCCCATCACCATGGAGGTTGCAAGTTGGACAATGATATAGCACAGTCACTTTTCCTGATGGGGAGACTCAAAGTCTTTTGCTTCTCTATTCCATAAATTCTAAAACTTAATAATCTGTAATATATTTCTGTACGATTAAGCTAGTTAGAGATTGCAACACAATAAACAAATCTGCAATAGAATAAAACAGTTTCTGACAAATCAGATTATATGGCTTAAGCAAATAAATTTACTGAGACATGAAAATATAAAAGCAAGTTAGTTACGTTCAAAAATGCCTGGACCCAAAGTCTCAAACAGTGTTTGATTTTCCTCCTCTACTTCCATGTAGTGTTCACTCTTAGGCACTATCTATGTGGTCTCACAACTCAAATCTATGCATCTTACAATCCCAATAAAAAAAAATACTTTTACCCAAATGTAATTAAATTTCATGCAACTCATTCTCACTAGATTAAGTGTAGTCCCAGACCCATCCCAAAACCAAGTACCATGGCTAGGTTGTAAAATAAACAGACCAGTGCAAGGCCATGAGCCCACCTCCGTAGCAAGGATGAGCAGGGCTTCAGTCCCATTTGGACTATATATATGAGCATGAAGAGGGATGGTTTTTTGAAAGAAAGTAGCTATTACCAAAACAGAAAATGGATGCAGGGCAAGAATATACAAGCACACAAAACCCTCTCCCAACAACCTCCCTCACTATCTTTCACACACACACACATATTACGTTAAGAATCTCGGCCGGGTGCGGTGACTCATGCCTGTAATCCCAGCACTTTGGGAGGCCGAGGCAGGTGGATCACCTGAGGTCAGGAGTTCGAGACCAGCCTGACCAACAAGATGATACCCCGTCTCTACTAAAAATACAAAAATTATCTGGGCATAGTGGCGGACACCTGTAATCCCAGCTACTAAGGAGGCTGAGAAAGGAGAATTGCTTGAAGGGGTGGAGGTCAGGGGAGGAGCTGAGATCACGCCACTGCCCTCCAGCCTGGGTGACAAAGTGAGACTCTGTCTCAAAAACAAAACAAAACAAACAAAAAAAACCTTAATTTCAGAAAAAAGGAAATTCAAACATTGTTGATAAAATCTATGTGTTTTGATATATAATGTCAGTTATTGCAAAACTTACATGTCATTTATTGCAAAACTTAAAACACGAATAGGTTTTGTTTTTGTTTTTTAAAGAGGAGTGTTACTTAAAAAGCTGCAATTCTAAAAAAATCTTGATATCTAGAAACCCTCTCTATGGCTTAATTATTTTAATTACTATTTATGAAATAAAATATTTCTAGGTTTATATCCAAAATCAGACACTTACTAATGTATGACCTTTAATAGTATAATATAAATAAACTATGGTTTATTTAGTTTCAAAATATCAGTAATAGCACTGTTGACTGAGCTAGTGTAAGAAATGAGGTAAATTCCTTGGGAAAATTTAACTGCCTAATATATAGTGTCTTTGGTCACGATGACTATATATAATTGGGGGGGGAAATAAATGTATTAATTGAGTAAGTGAAAGGTGATATCCCATAAAATTAGAATTTCACAAAGTTCAGTATCATAAAAAGTTGTGTTCTATTGTTTATATGATGTGCCTTATATATTTCTTGAAGTTTAAATAATTATTTATTAATGGGCGCTATATGACATTGATTTGTATATCTAAATTTGCAATATCATGTAGTAGAATCTCAGCAAGTACAGATAACGTGTATTAAACATATCAGATTTCTTCCTCAGCCTTTCTGTGGCCACAAGAGCATTCGTATAAATCGAATAAAATGAATGAACATTATTAATGTGTTAGTCAGTATAAGTAAGGCATGAGGAGCTTAAAATACATTATATCATGTCCTCCCTGTGGCGTGAGGAGCTTAAAATACATTATACCATGTTTATTCCACTAATACTATTTTGTGGTGAAGTTAAAGCTAAATTAACCATGTGTGACAAATTTGATGGCCTAAAAGAAGCGACTAAAATCATACGAGAGATGTGAATACAGTTGCCATTGTCTTGGGTAAATTTATGGATACAGTTCTGTTCAGATTATATATGAACTGCATGAATCTAAATTCATCATTGTCATCTTCTGGAAATAAATTCTACTTTGGTAATGGATATGATAGTGATAAGTACGAATTTAAATTAAACAAATAATAAAATTAAAAAAAAAATACTGGGCACAACACGATGACCTTAAAGAAAAAATGTAGATACATATATGCCTTTAAAAAAGTTTCATCAAAAATTTCTATAGTGAAATGAGATACCAATACAAATCTGAAAATAATTAAATCACAAGTAGAATATAGTCATCCTTTCACATGCACGGGATTGGTTACAGAACCCAAGTGATAATCCAAATCCATGGAAACTCAAATTCCTGACATAAAATGGCACAGCATTTGCATATAACCATTGCTCATCCTCCGGTATACTTCAAATCATCTCAAGATTATTTATAATATGTAATTCAATGTAAATGCCATATAAACAGTTACACTGTATTTTTAAGTATTATTATCTTTGTATTATTGTGTCGTAATTTTTATTGTGTTTTTAAAAAATACTTCCAATCCATAGTTGGTTGAATCTGTGGACGGGGGGACCTGTAGACTCCCAGCAAAAACTGTACGTGAATATAGAACAGTAATCAGAGGCCCCCAATATGTCTTTCCTTCCCGCTGTACTTATCCTTTACCTGCTCTGAGCACTTAGTCTTGTCACTCTTTGCTCTCAGATCCTACTCCATTGAAACACAATAAATGAACAAAAAATGGAAGGCAAAGGGGAATCAAAACCAGAAGCAAGTCAGAAGAGTGAAAAGAAGAAACATATTTCAAAGCAATGTGGTTTTGGATAAAATAATTTGGATAAAGGCAAAATAATGATAACAAAGAAGTTCGCCCTAGTATAAAATAAGGAAGCCAGGAATAAGCTCTAGAATCTAAAATTCTCTAGGAAATAATAATATGTCTCTTAGTCACAGTTGCAGGCACTCAATGTCTTTCTGGAATATTCCCAGTATTTCTCAGCTTTTTAATTACAATGTGTGTTTAATTATTAAGTGTGATTTTACATTATATAAGACACAATGTACTAAGAACAAGGCTAAAATGATAAATAAAATGGGCTAATTCTTATTAAATTGGCTTATAGTGAGTGGGAGGGGATTCTGATACCCTAGATGTAAACAGTCATGAAGGTGCAGTGTTGTTAGCAGCCTATAGTGGACAAAGTATCCATGTTCTCATTCCTGAAACTGAGGAATATGTTATCTCATATGACAAAGGGAAAATACGTTTGCAGATGAAAATAATTTTGCTAACGAGCTGATCTATAAACAGAAAAATTATCCTTCATTATTCTGGTGGGTCCAATGTAATCAAACTGGTTCTCATAAATGAAAGAGAGGGGCAGGAGAGTCAGTCTGAATCATCCATGGTGAGAAGCAAATGCCACATCCATTGCTGGTTTTGAAGATGAAATGGGGCCACCAGCCAAGGAATGAGGGAAGCACCCGGAAGCTGAGAAAGCCAAGGAAATGATTTCTATCCTACAGCCTTGAGAAAGGAACACATCTCTATTGACACCTTGATTTTAGCCAAGTTAGAAATGAGTCATATTTCTGATCTACAAAACTGTAAGATCATACATTGTTTTAAGCCACCAAATATGTGGTAATTTGTTAAAGGAGCAATAGAAAACACAGCCCATGGATTTCACTGAGGAGTCACAGAAGCTATCTGAGAAATAAGCGCCATTTTAGCAGACAACTGACTGCTCCAAATATTCTGGGCAGGACGCAATAAGCACATTGTACAAAGTAAATAGGAATAATTGTGCAGACAATGGAATAGGAGAGAGAGCAATACACATTTTGAAAAACTAAAAAGAAGTTCAGTGTAGCTGTATCTGTTGTACTCTGTGTGGTGTCTACTGAACAGTAGCAGGAAGCATCCGGAAATGAAAAATTAGAAATCTGAGAAAATGTACGAAAAGATAATGAGGCTTTGAAAGCCATGATAGCAAATTTAAAATTATTTCTAACAGCACAGGAATGTCATGGAACTTTTTTTTTTTTGAGATGGAGTCTCGCTCTGTCACCCAGGCTGGAGTGCAGTGGCCGGATATCAGCTCACTGCAAGCTCCGCCTCCCGGGTTCACGCCATTCTCCTGCCTCAGCCTCCCGAGTAGCTGGGACTGCAGGGGCCCACCACCTCGCCCGGGTAGTTTTTTGTATTTTTTTTTTTTTTTGGTAGAGACGGGGTTTCACTGTGTTAGCCAGGCATGGCACATTTTTAAAAGGGAGTGTGTGTAGGTGTTGGGGGCAGGGTGATCAAATGTTCATTCTAGACATTTTGCTGAAGCTGCTCCTGAAAGAGGCTGGCGAGGGCCGCTAAAGTTAGGAGGCCTTGCACTAACCCAGGACAAAGTCACAATCGAAGTCTTGGCTAGGACTGTGACAAGTAGGATCCAGGCATGGGACTTGAAATCCTCAGGAGTTGCCTTATTTTTTCGTTTTTTTCAAGAAGGAGTCTCGATCTGTCACCCAGGCTGGAGTGCAGTGGTGCAATCTCGGCTCATTGCAACCTCTGCTTCCTGGATTCAGGCGATTCTCCCGCCTCAGCCTCCCAAGTAGCTGAAACTACAGGTGCCCACCACCATGCCCGGCTATTTTTTTGAATTTTTAGTAGAGACAGGGTTTTGCCATGTTGGCCAGGCTGGTCTTGAACTCCTGACCTCAGCTGATCCACCCACCTCGGCCTCTCAAAGTGCTTGTATTACAAAGGCGTGAGCCACCATGCCCAGTCCTGTAGTTGCCTTTTCTTTCAATATCTTGATTAGAAGGAGGCATATGTGGCCGGGCGAGGTGGTTCAAACCTGTAATCCCAGCACTTCGGGAGGCAGGAGGTGGGTGGATCACGAGGTCAAGAGATCCAGACCATCCCAGCCAATGGGACGAAACCCCGTCTCTACCAAAAATACAAAAAATTAGGCGCCTGTAGTTGTAGCTACTTGGGAGGTTGAAGCAGGAGAATCACTTCAACCTGGGAGGCAGAGGTTGCAGTGAGCCAAGATTGTGCCACCGCACTCTAGCCTGGGGACAGAGCAAAACTCTGAAAAAACAAAACAAAACAACAACAAAAAGGAGGCATGTGGCCCCACCTGAATTTATATCCTTAGGCTTAAGAAAAATGTATCCTGACATAGAAATAGACTAGCTGTCTAAAAATTTCCAGCATATTTTTTATGCACACAAACTCATAGGTGTTCACTCCAGTATATGAGTTATAAACAAGTTTTTACTTGATATTTTGTAGAATAAGCCAGAGTATTTTAATAGAAGTCAAAATGTCCTGCTTCTATTTCCATCCTGTTATTGAATTGCTGTCAACCTCAGAAAAAATTTGAATCTCTTCTGGGCCCCTGTTATCGTTTGGGGGAGATTAGACAAATTGAATGTGATAGTATAGGTTAAATTAAATAAAATTGGTAATATTTGATCGATTTCAATTTATAAAATCGGCAAATTTATATAGCTCCGCTTACTATTTTTTTCACTTAAAATAATCACATGTAATTTTTCAACATGGTAGAGAACCACAAACCAGGACCCTTGTTTTTAGTCTTAAGGTCAGTGGAAAACAAAGAAACATGCCTCTATATTTACTTAAAAATGATTGATGAAGACATATCTAAATATCTATAAATTAAAATTATGTTTTTCTATTACAAATAACTCATAACACCAGCTCTTTAATTCTGCCACAATTGCAGATGCCTTAGGCACATCTCTAAGGGTAGATTATTGTTTAATAAATATGTACTATATTCATAATTATAGGAACAAAATGTTAAAATTAATTTCTTGGCCATTTTTTTTTCTTTTTGTAATCTTAACAATGTGGAGCCCTATGTTCATTATTTCTTGCAATAAAAGTACTCAAGAATGCCTTAGGTAATTGACCTATAATGGTGATAATTTTCTCTCTGCCTGAGAAAATTACTTTCAATTTTAAATTTCTTCCTAATCTTATGGGACTGATTCACCTTGTCAATTCACTTGTTTTTGATTTCCCATTTTAATTAGTCTCAATTTAATTACAATTGATTGAGTTGAAATATCAAACATAAACTCCCTGCACGAATAGAAAAATCTCGTTTTCTCAATAGGCATCAACTTACATGTTAGGGAAAAATATACAAGTAACTCCTTTGCATGTGGTTTTGTACATGAACTTCCAAGTTTATTTTCCAGAGATTTTAATAAATTGATTTTTTATAAGAACAATAACATCATCCCTGGGGTCTAAGTTACTCTTCTTCACTCTTCTTTTGCAGACAGAGAGCAAGACCAAGAGACAGAGAGAGAAAACCTACAGGTGATTCTTATACATGATCAAAGTTAAGAGCTAGAAATTCTATACATTTATTCTCTGTCATTAATTCCCTCCTCCATTTTTTAGTCTAATTAGAATATGTTGATATAGTTAAGCACCTTTTTAAAAACATAATTGCAATTAGACAGTGTTAGAAAATTAGGTTTAATTTGTTTTTTCTTTCCCAGCTGATTATCACAATAGCTGTCATTTATCCTTATTCTATGTTCATCCATTTTTCCCTGTTGTATAAATGAGATTTAAGGAATTAGTGCCAAAATAGTATTTTTAAGAGAAAGTCTTATTACACATTGCCACGTGGGAGACATAAATCCAGGGCAATTCTACCAGGACAGCAACCTCTCTTTATTCCCCATCCTGCCTCAATACCAATTTATCCACTTAGTATTCATTCCCAATTGTGAAAGAATATTTTAAGTTTTATTATAATACTTTTTATAAGATTCCCAAATTATGAGTATAAAAATGTTTAGTAGAATACAATATATGTGAAGATTAGTATTCAATATCTAGTTAAAACAAAAGTATAACCATGACTTTTTAATTACAATTGCAGTTGACTGTCACACTATCGGGCAGTGAACAATCTTAATATTCTATATATTTTTTAATTTTTATAAAATATGATCAGTTTTCAATGGAATACTTTTTTAAAATTTCAAAAACTGTTAATCTGCTAAAATGAAAGGCATTATGAATCAAGAAATACAATTAAGCAGACTTGGAGGTGAACGTGTGTGTATTCTGTAAGTAATGTATTTTGTATTACATATGTATAAAATAAGGTGCTTATTATAAATCAACTCTTCCATTTTCATGTGTCTAAATAAATGTTATGCATTTTATAATGTTTCCTTTGCAAGTATATGTAGTTTAAAAAAAAAGTATGGCCAACTAGCTTTTGACAGCTCTTCGACTGAATGGTTCTTACAGATTTTACTTGTTTTCAACAACAGGCAAGAAGAGATATCATGAATGAACTCACATTCACAATTGCCACAAAAAGAATAAAATACTTAGAAATACAGCTAACAAGGGAAGTAAAGGACCTCTTCCAAAAGAACTACAAGCCACTCCTTAAAGAAATTTGAGATGACACAAACAGATGGAAAATCATTCTATGCTCATGCATAGAAAGAATCAATGAAAATAGCCATACTGCCCAAAGCCACTTATAGATTCAATGCTATTCTATTAAACTATCATTGATATTCTTCACAGAATTCGAAATAGAAAACTATTTTAAAATGTATATGGAAAAAAAGACAATTCTAAGCAAAAACAAAACAAAAACAAACAAAAAGGACAAAGCTGAAGGCATCACACTACCCAACTTCAAACTATGCTACAAGACTACAGCAACCAAAATAGCATGACACTGGTACAAGAACATAAGCCAAGAAAACAGAATAGATAACCCAGAAATAAGATGGCACGCCTATAACCATCTGATCTTTGACAAACCTAACAAAAAAAGACATGCAATGGGGGAAAGGATTCCCTATTTAATAAATAGTTCTGCCTGGCCATCATGGTGAAACCCCATCTCTACTAAAAATACAAAAAACGTTAGCCAGGCATGGTGGTGTGTGCCTGTAAGCCCAGCTTCATGAGGCTGAAGCAGGGGAATTGCTTGAACCCAAGAGGCAGAGGTTTCAGTGAGCTGAGATTGTGACACTTCACTCCAGCCTGGGCAAAAAAGCAAGACTCCATCTCAAATAAATAAATAAATAAATAAATAAATAAATAAATAGTTCTGGGAAAACTGGCTTGCTGTATGCAGAAAATTGAAACTGGACCCCTTTCTTCCACCCTATGCAAAAATCAACTCAAGCTGCATTAAAGACTTAAATGTAAAGCTCAAAACTATAAAAAGCCTAGAAGAAAATTGGTGCAATATAATTAAGGACATAGGCATGGGAAAAGATTTAATAATAAAGACACCAAAACCAATTGTGATCAAAGCGAAAATGGACAAATGGGATCTAATTAAAGAGCTTCTGCACACACACACACAGAGTCATCAGAATGAACAGAAAACTTACAGAACGGGAAGAAATGTTCGCAATCTATCCATCTGACAAGGGTCTAACATTTTCAGCATCTACAAAGAATTTTTTAAAATTTTGCAAGAAAAAAACAAACAACGCTATTAAAAAGTGGGCAAAGAACATGAACAGATATTTCTCACAATAAGACATACATGTGGCCATTAAACATGAAAAAAGGCTCAACATCACTGATCACTAGAGAAATGTAAACCAATACCACAATGAGATGCCATCTCACACCAGTCAGAATAGCAATTAAAAAGTGAAAAAATGCCAGGTGCAGTGGCTCATGCCTGTAATCCCAGCACTTTGGGAGGCCGAGGCAGGCAGATCACAAAGTCAAGGGATCAAGGCCATGGTGAAACCCCATCTCTACTAAAAATACAAAAATTAGCTGGGCATGGTGGCATGCACCTGTAGTCCCAGCTATTTAGCAGGCTGAGGCAGGAGAATTGCTTGAACACAGGAGGCAGAGGTTGCAGTGAGCTGAGATCACACCACTGCACACCAGCCTGGTGACAGAGCGAGGCTCCATCTAAAAAAAAAAAAAAAAAAAGTCAGAAAGCAACTGATGCCAGTGAGGTTATGAAGAAAAAAAATCACTTTTACACTGTTGCTGGAAGTGTAACTTAGTTTAACCATTGTGAAAGACTGTGTGGCAATTCCTCAAAGACCTAGAGGCAGAAATACCATTTGACCCAGCAATTCCATTACTGGTATATATTCAAAGCAAAATAAATCATTCTATTATAAAGATACATGCATTTGTATGTTCTCGCAGCACTATTCACAATAGCAAAGACATGAAACCTACCCAAATGCCCATCAATGACAGAGTGGATAAAGAAAATGTGTTACATATAAACCATGGAATACTATGCAGCCATAAAAAAGAAAGAGATCATGCATTGCAGGAACATGAATGGAGTTGCAAGCCATTATGCTCTGCAAACTTACACAGGAACAGAAAACCAAATACTGCATTTTCTTACTTACAAGTGGGATCTGAACAATGAGAACACATGAGCACATGATGGGAAACAACAGACACTGGGGGCTTTCAGAGGGTAGGGGTTGGGATGAGGGAGTTTGTGAAAAAGAATAGCTAATGGATGCTGGGCTTGACATGTAGTTGATGGGATGATCTGTCCCGCAAATCAACACGACACAGGTTTACCCATGTAACAAACCTACACATCCTGCAATGTACCCCTGAACTTAAAATAAAAGTTGAAAAAAAAAAAACCTAAGAAGAAACAAACATAAGTAAGTCTCTTTTAGCAAAAGGCATTCATTTCAAAATTATGTGTTGAGATATATGTTTCTGGGATGAAGAATGCAAGAGATCAAATCCTACCCTTCTGGTACTCTTTGTTTAGTGGAAACAAATGTCAAATTAAGTTTGCAAAATGTTCAGCAATAGTAGATTGTTTGAAGATTAATTATAAGACAGAAAGTAGAGTGTTGGTTGCCAGGGGCTGAGGGGAGAGGGGATTGGTGAGTTGATATTTAATAGGTATGGGATATTTCTTTTTTAAGATGAAAATAGTTCTGGAGATAGGTTGCAAAACCACATGAATGATACTTAACACTACTGAACTGTACACTTAAAATTGATTGAGGAGATAAATTTTATATTACATATAGTTTATGACAGTCAAAATTATAAAAAATAATTACAGCACTTTCATAAAATGGACCAATATACAGTGTTTAAAATATAAAACATAAGAATACCAAAAGACTATAATCCATGTGACACCACAATTAGAACTTCCTAAAACCTAATAAAATAAAACCTAATAAAATAGAAGAAGAGAGAAGAAGAAGAAGGAGGAGGAGGAGGAGGAAGAGGAGGAGGAACAAGTGGAATTAAAATTTTATCAGGAAGTCAAATAAATTCAAAGAACTAAATGTAGGAATAAAATATGGACTGGACAAGTGACTTTTTTTCAGTAGAGATGGGGTCTCCACATATTGCCCACGCTGGCCTCGATCTCATGAGCTAAACCAATCTGCACCTTGGCCTCCCCAAGGGCTGGGATTACAGATGTGGACCACCATGCCTAGCCCATATCACTACTTATTTTTTTTAAATTTTATTTTAAGTTCAGGGATATAAGTGTAGATTTTTTACATAGGTAAATTTGTGACATGCAGGCTTGTCGCACAGATTATTTCATCACCCAGCTATTAAGCATTAAGCCCATAGTTATTTTTGCTGATCCTCTCCCTCCTCCTCATCTCAACCCTCTGGAAGGTCCCAGTGTGTGCTGTTCCCCTCTATGTATTCATGTGTTCTCATCAGACAAATGACTTCTTCACTACCATTAAGATATGTACTGAAGAGAAAAAGGTGATTAGACAACCTTCCTGTCTTAGTCCATTCAGACATCAATAACAAAATACCAGAGACTGCGTGCCTTAAACAACAAACACTTCTTTGTTATAATTTTGGAACCTGAGAAGATTAAGATCAAGATGCCAGCAGATTCAGAGTCTGTTGAGGGCTCTCTTCATGTTTATAGGTGTTTGTCTTTTTGCTGTAACCTCATATGAGAGAAGGGATGAGGATGCTCTCTGTTACCTCCTTTATAAAGGCACTTACCTAATTAATGAGTGTTCATCTCATCATGACCTAGTCAGTATCCAAGAGCTCCACCTCCTAATACAATCCCACTGAGTGTTAAAATTTATACATGACTCCACATCACCAAAGAAACAAGTTATAAAAAAAGCTAATAAACAACAGATACACAAAAACTTCTCAGTCTGATATCTCCTATTGAAGAATTATAATAATGTACTTTTGATTTTGCCACATGATTAATAACTTATAATCCCCCAGATACTGAATAAAATACTAAAATATTACATGAAAATATATTTTTTTTCTCTGGGAAAAATTAGAATAATATCAGAAGAGTAATTTTCTATAATATATTTTAGATAATTTTCTCCATTTTATTATCTCCATTACCATTATCATTTCAAGAGGAAAAAGAAAAGACAAGAACAGCAACACATTGCTGTGGTTTGAATGTTTGTCTCCTCTCAAATTCATGTTGAAGTTTAGTTTCCATTGTAACAGTATTAAGAAGTAGAACCTTTCAGAGGTCCATGAAAGTTCTACCCTCATAAATGGATTAATGCTGTTAATTAAAGAGTGAGTTCTTTATAGATGAATATTTCAGTTCCATCTTTTCTCTCTTTCTCCACCCCATCCTTGCCCTTCTGCCATGGCATGACACAGTAAGAAGTCCCTTGACAGATGCTGGTAGCTTAATCTTAGATGCTCCATCCTCCAGAGCCATAAAGCGGTAAATCTGTGTTCACTATGAATTTACCAGTCTGTGGTATTATGTTATAGCTGCACAAAATGGACTAAGACACATGTACATGTTGCCATAAACATAGTACCAAAGCTTCAAAGATTTGGAGATTAGAGCTCATATTAATATTTTAAATAAAATAAAGAACGTTAACACTTAGAGGCTAACACTGTACTAATACTAAAATTTATCTAATCCAGAGATGAATAGAAGGAATTTTTAGAAATATCTTGAAACAAAGGAAAATGGATATACAACATAATAAAATCTAGGAGATATGGCAAAAGCAGAACCGACAGGGAAGTTTATAGCAATAAATGCCTATATCAAAAAGTAAAAATAAGCAAGCTAACAATAACACCTCAAGGAACTAGAAAAGCAAAAACAAACCAAATCAAAATTAGTAGAAGGAAAGATATAATAAAGATCAGAGCAGAAATAAAGGAAATGAAGACTAGAAACATAATACAGAAGATTCAAGAAATGGAAAGTTGGTTCTTTGAAGAGATAGAATTGACAAATCTTTAGCTGGACTATGAAAAAAGAGAGAAAACCTAAGTAAATAAAGTAAAAAACAAAGAAAGCATAATAACTGAGACTTCAGAAATACAAAGAACCATTAGAGACTATTGTGAACAACTATACACTAACAAATTGGAAAACCTAAAAGAAATGGATATATTCCTAGATACATAAAACCTACCAAGATAGAACTATGAAAAAATTGAAAATCTCAACAAGCCAAAAACGAGTAAGAGATTAAGACTAAAGAGTCTCAAAAAAAAAAAAAAAAAAAAAGAAAAAAAAGAAAAGAAAGCTCAGACTTGATGGTTTTATTGCTGAATTCTACCAACCATACGAAGATAAACTAATACCAATGCTACTCAAACTCTTCAAAGATATTGAAGAGGAGGGAATAACTTTCAACCTCATTCTATGAGCCCAGAATTACCATGATAACAACACCACAAAGGAACACACAACAAGATAGAAAACTACAGGCCGATATCACTAATACTGTTTGGCTCTGTGTCCTCACCCAATCTCATCTCGAATTGTAATCCCCATGTGCTTAGGGAAGGACCTGATGGGAGGTGATTTGATCATGAGGGGCAGATTTTTTTCCATGCTGTTCTTGTGATAATGAGTTCTCATGAGATTTGATGGTTTAAAAGTGTTGCACTTCCTCCCTAGCTCTCTCTTTCTTCTGCCACCATATAAGATGTGCCTTGCTTTCCCTCCTGCCATATTTATAAGTTTCCAGAGGCTCCCCAGCCATGGGAAACTGTGAGTTAATTAAACCTTATTTTATTATAAAGAACCCCATCTCAGGTATTCTTTACAGCAGTGTGAAAATACTAGCAAATTGAATTCAGTGATGCATTAAAACGATAATACACCAAGATCAAGTGGGATTCATCCCAGGGATGCAGAAATGTTTTAACATACGCAAATCGATAAACATAATACATGATATTAACAGAATCAAAAACAAAACTATATACTTATTTCAATAGTTGCCAAAAAAGCAATTGATACAATTCAACATCCCTTTATATGACAAAAACCCTCACCAAAATAGTTACAGATGAAAAATAACTCAAAATAATAAATATCATATAGGACAAACATACTACTAGCATCATAATGAATGGGGCAAAATTGAAAGTCTTTCCTGTAAGGACTGAAACAAAGCAAGGATGCCACTTTTACCACTTTTATTTAATATATAGTACTGGAAGCCCTGGCCAGTGCAATTAGGTATGAGAAAAAAATAAAGGGCATCCAAATTGGAAAGGAAAAATTCAAATTATCTCTTTGTTTTCAGGTGACATGATCTTATACTTCAGAAACCTAAAGACTCCACTAAAAATTTTTACAAATGATGAACAAATTTGGTAAAGTTGCAAGATAAAAAAATCAATCTACACAAATCAGTAGCATTTACATGTGGCAACTACAGACAATCTGAAAGGAAATCAAGAGAGTAATCCCATTCACAATAGCTACCAAAATCAAATATTTCAAATACATCTAACAAAAAAAAGATCTATACAAAAAAAGCTATAAAATGCTGATGAAATAAATTAAAAATCACAAAAAGAAAAGATATTTCATGCTCATAGAATGGAACAAAGTTAATATTGTTAAAATGACAAAACAACCCAAAACAATTGTACAGATTTAATACATTACCTATCAAAATAATAATATTCTTCACAGAAATTATTAATGAAGTTCTAAAATTTATCTGGAATTACAAAAAACTCCAGAGAGCCAAAATATCCTTGAGAAAAAGGAACAAAGCTGGAAGCATCAAACCAACTAACATCAAAATTTACTACAAATCTATAGAAATCAAATGGTACTGTCATCAGACACACAGACCAATGGGATGGAATAGAGGACTCAAATAAAAATCTATGCATTTACAGCCAACTCTTCTGTGACAAAGACACCAAGAACATATAATAGGCAAAACTCAGCCCCTTCAATAAATGGTATAGGGAAAAACTGGATGACTATGTGCAAAAGAATAAAACTAGGCCCCTGTTCCTCATTATACACAAAAATTAAATCAAAATGGATTAAAGACTTAAATCTAAGACCTTAAACTATGAAACTACTAGAAGAAAACACAGGGGAAGTGTGGTAGGTCTTTGGTCTGGGAAAAGTTGTTTTGTGTGTAAGACTTCAAAAGCACAATCAAAGCAAAAATTAAAAAAAAAAAATAGGATTCTAAAGAGCTTATGCACAGAAAAGGAAACAACCAAGAAAGTGAAGAGAGAGCCTACAAAGTGAAAGAAAATATTTGCAAACTATCTATCTGACAAGGGCTTAGTAACCAGAATATATAAAGAGCTCAAACAATTCAATAGCAAAAAAAAAAAAAAAAAACCCACAAAAAACAAGAGCAAAAGCACCCAAATAATCCAACTTAAAAATGGGCTAAAGTTCTTAATAGACTATTTTTTTCAAAAGAAGACATACTAATACCTAATATAAGCATATGAAAAAACATTCAACATCACTAATCATCAGAGAAATGTAAATCAGAACCACAATGTAGTATCACGTTGCTTGACTTAAAATGTACTGTATCAAAAACACAGACAGTAACTGATGTGGGTTAGGATGTGGAGAAAGGGAAACCATCTTACACTGTTGGTGAGCATGTATTTTAGTACCACCACCATGGAGAACAGTATAGATGTTCCTCAAAAAACTGAGAATAGAACTACCATATAATCCAGCAATTCCACTAGTGAGTATATAATCAAAAGAAAAGAAATCAATATATCAAAGAGATAGCTGCACTCCCATGTTTACTACAGCACTATTCACAATAACCAAGTTAGGGAATCAATCAAAGTGTCCATCAATGGATGAATGAAGAAAATGTAGTACATAAAGACAATGGAATGTTATTTAGTCATGAACAATAAAATTCTATCATTTGCAACAAAATGGATGAAATTGAAGGCCACTATGCTAAGAGAATTAAGCCAAGCATAGAAAGACAAATATTGTATCGTCTCACTCATATGTCAGAGCTAAAAAAGTGGACCGCAAAAAGCTAGAGAGTAGAATGATTGTTATGAGTCTAGGAAGGCTAAGGGGAAGGGGAAATTGAGGGAAAAAAGAATATAAATATATTTATTACCACTGAAGTGTACACATGAAGTGGTAAAGATGGAAAATTTTATATTATATGCATATCTTACTTTGACCAGTAAATACAATTAAAAAATACATACACTTAAGATAAATACATAAAAATAACTGCAAATAAAGTTTACATAAATAAAATAAATAATAAATAAAGCACATGAATATTAGAAATATTAATATTTGGCCTTGAACCAAAGAGGCTAAATCTGAAAATTAAAAATAAACAATGAAATAACTATATTTGAAACTAAAAAATTCCATCACACACAGACCTATGAACAAAATAATTTTAATGCTTTGTTAAAAAAGAATTAAAAGATAAGATTTAAGATTTAAAAACATTACAATTTAAAATCATTAGCTACATAGCCATGTATTAAGGCTAAACCTTCACTCAGAAAAAAATACATATCCATAATATCTTACATTTGTAAATACACCAAAATGGGAATATATATATGAAATTTTTTCCAAAATAGTTAAAAATTATAAACAATTACATGGTAAAGAATAATCTATGGAAGAATAAAAATAAAATTAGAAATGAATGAAATGTTAAAAGTTCATTACTAAGTAAGTGCTCAATAAATAAACTGCTAAATAAATGCCAAAATCTAACCACCTGAAAACCTAAATTTTTGTCTCTTCCACAAAAAATGCAGTAATACAAAATGAAATGAAATAAAAACACAAATAGAATTAATTATAAATGAAATTAAGTTAATTATAAATGAAATTAAGTTAATTATATATGAAAGCAAAGAAAAATCAGAAACACCTATCAAAAAGTAAAATAAATGAGCGGTTTACACACTTAAAAAATATTGTTCATAATACAAATGAAATTAATGTCTTCAAATAAAAATATAGAGTATAAAAATATACTGAAAGGCAATAATAAAGCTATGTATATTGATTAAGACACTGAAAATATCCTGAGGAGTTTTATTACATTCACTTTTACCACCTACCACTTAAAGCAATAACATATTTTTGATTTACCTTTTCCAAAGACATAGTTCTGTTACGAAAAATGTAAGAAAAACTAATAACAACAAATAAAACAAAAACCAAGAATGTGCCGATGTCTTACAAAACTATATTAACGAAAAAATCATTTTAAAATATTTTCACAATGACACTATTATAGACTCAGAACTAGTACATAATTCTCAAGTTGTCTTAATTTTGATTATGACTCTTGTTATTAGTAATTGTGGTGATATAATGCACCATAGCATTCATTTAAAAGAAAAATATATAGTCGTCCTATTAGTTATACATGTATTTTTGATAAAGTATGTTGCTCAAATTCAAATTAAGACTAAACTACTCAAACAAAAATTACATACTTTTAGTAAATGAGAGACGGATGCATAAGTAATTGCTCTCTGGATTGCAATTGTCATGCAAAAAGGTTACTTTTTGTTCTCCTTACATCTCTAGGACTGCCCCCGGATCAGCCCCAGCTACATTGCACAACTTCCTGTGAGCTCAATCATTTTGACACCTCTACTTCTTACCATCAATTTCTTGCCTATTTTTTTTTTTTTTTTAAATCCCACAGTCTTTTCCAAAGTCTAGGGAGCTACTTGATCAACACTGAAGCACAGCAAAGTTAAGTTTTCCAGGGCAATCCTCAAGTAACATAGGATAGGAGGCAATGGATGTAGGTACAGGACTTTTCCTTAGGATGGGCAATTCTTAAGGTCATTCTTTATGTTTCCAAAGAGTTTTACAAGAATTGAGCTATTATTTCCCAAGTAAAAAAAAAATCCCCCAAATACAACCTAATACTAGCTTTGTATTATGCCTTTTCTAAGTCTTTCTATTTCCTCATTCCTGTATGGGATCACCTTCCAAATTCAAACGAATAGGTGATGTGGGACTGAGATATGCACCCAAGTCGTTGTCTCATAAATGACTTTCAGGGAACCCAAACTAACATACGTGGCAATAAACTGGTTTTAGGAAAGAGACCATCATTATGGAATTCCGGAACTGGACCTTACTGGCTAGATGACAACAGGTTCCTATCATTGTTAATAAGTGAGTAGTGACGTCTCCTCTATTATGCTATTATTTCAAAATTACAAAGACTTTAAATTTTAGTCTATTGCATCATATATGGAAGAAAAGTTTTGGGTTGTCCAGAAACTATAACAGTTTAACAATTTTAGAGCAACAGGAATTATAAATACTGTAGAGTTAGATAATTTTTGTCGACTTATCTTAAAAGCCTTGAAAAAAGCAAGTGGCAGATTCATGTCAGCCAACTATTAACTCAGTTGGCAGTGAAATCCAGAATCCCTCCATGACAGTTTACAGAGTCTCTCATCTTTTACAGTCAGAAGGCAGATTATTAAAAGTCAGACATGCAAGTTAATTTTAAATCTGCAGAGTTGCCAAAGGAAGTGTATGCCAAGCTCACCGTGAATCCTGTGTTACGATCGGGGGCCTCCTAAGCAGGAGTAATTCCCTTAGACATCGAATGGGGATGATCTGAAGGGGTAACAAAAACCTCCTAATTCTAAAGTTCTCCTAAAACATCCAGATTACCAAAAACAAACAAACAAAATCCTCTTCTTACAGGAGAATGGTAGCCACTCATTGTCTGGAGATGTTAGAAATTCTAATCTGAGGCAGAAGTTCCTGAAGATGATGCTTGTCCTCCTCTAACCCTGTTCCTATCTCTCTTAAGACTTCCAGACCAATCACTAGAGTCAGATCACTCCCTGAAGATTTGTAAGTCCTGGCAAACACGTATTAGCAGGAGCTCAGGGAAAGTGTGAGGGAGCAAATTTTGAGAATTTTTGACCAGAAGTGGGAGATATGGCTCAGATAATCATTTTCCTGTGAATCCAAACTTAAGGTTCAGGCAAGAACACCAGGAGAGGAATTTTTTAAATGTTGCTGCTGAGATGGCTTTTAGTAGATGAGTTGGAGATGCTGTCCTCATTTCACAAAGGCTATCAGCATGCACTATTGATTAGGACATCCAACATCTCAGTAACTGTTGTCATGATTTGGCCAGAGTTGTTAGTACGAAAAGGTGCCATGAAACTATTCTGCCAAATGATAATGGGACAATATTATTTTCAAATATCTCAGACTAGGTGGTAACATCTATCATTAGAATTAATATGGGTATGGTAACTGAATTTAGCAGCAATGCCAGAGGGATAAGCAGGATGTCTTTTATATAAGAGTCTTTTATGATATATAACATTGATTTTCCTAGGGGTGAAACGGATAGCCAACCAGGATGTTTATGGTTTTGCAATTAGAACAAAACCTGAACTGGCAAGCAAAAGACTAGCATTAGCTGCTGTGATGAAAAACCACCATTTCTCACCCACCTACCCAGACTGAGATGGTTCTCAGAACCGGAGCCCATCTCTTGAAGTGAAGTCATAACAACCTTGCGGAAGGACTCTACAATGACAGTACAAGTACCAATAATAAATATTGAGAACCTACAGCCTTATACCTCAGTGAATGTATACAAGGAAAAGAACACTATTCAGAACTTTTAAGAGCTGTTGGACTTGAAGTCTGAGATTTTATTGATACAACATAACCAAATTCCCTCTTCAGTTAGATTGAGTGCTCATGAATAAAAAGTACTTAATGGACACATGATTGAAATCAGATTCCAGTCCATAGTTATCTCCCCAGATGCTAAGTGCACAGTTGAGATGGATAGACTTAGTTGCTCAAAGAACCTGCACATTGGTTACCTGATTTCTGTAGTAATATGTACTCATAGGATTCATTATGTGTTGCATATTAAGTATGATCAAATATAAAACCTTGAAGCTTCCCCAACCCTTTCCTAGCCAGGGCAAGAAATCAGAAATAATACTTAATATCAGAATTAAATTACATAGATTCATACTACCTTCAAACAATTAATGAATTGGTGGTAGTAGTGATTTTCTTTATTCCCCTGTTCAATTTAACTGTAAGATCACTGGAAAAAAAAAAAAAAAAAGAGCTGGTAGTGGACTGCTGTAAACTTAACCAAGGGTGAGTCTAACTTACTGTTATTATACTAGATTTGGGAATTTTAATGGAACAGATCAATTTTAGTACTTTATATGTGGCAATAGTCTGGAAAATATGTTATTTTGTTCTTTTTGATCTTCATTAATAGTAAAGATTTTAAAAACCATTTTATGTATTTGTGGAAAAACAGTATTAGTAGGAGGACAGGAAAAGTGCGTGAACACACACCTTCTCCTAGGTCTTAGGTATATGTCAATTCCTTTGCACTCCAAGAGAGTATAGTCCGCAGAGGCCTTGATCAACTTTCCATTCTGGGAAATGTTATGATAATCCAATAAATTAATGGCATTGTGCTAATTGAACCTAGTGAATAGAAAGTGGCAAGTGCCTTGAATGTCTTAGCAAACTACAACACTAACGTAGACGAGAGCAAAACTTTAGGGTCCAACAATCTCTGGCATTCTGGGGCATCCACTCTAAGGTAAAGTTTGTATTATATACTTTGCATAACCTACCACTAGGAAATAGACAGAAGATTTTGTAAATATATTTGACTGTTGGAAACAGTATCTGTAGCTTTTGGGAATGTTGTTTAAACTTTTATATTAGATACTTAGAAGAAAATATTTTTAAGCGGGTCATTTGGAAGAAGAGGGCTTTGCAGCAGGTTTAGGTTACAGTGAAAATGGCCCTTCCCCTTAGAATATAGTAGGGTGCTAATAGTACACATGGCAGCCAAGACCCTATGAGAAACCCCCTGTGGAAGAGTTGCAGCAGAAACCACTGGGGTTCTGTATCTGTTCTCTGCAGCAGATAACTCCTTGCTATTTGAAATGCTGCTTCTGATGTACTACAAGACCTTAGTAGGGACTGAGCGCTGGATCTTAGAATATCAAGAGATTATGAGACAATGGCTTCCATCATGCACCAAGAATCAGTCTATCCCATAATAATAATAATGCATTTTTAATCTTCTCAAAGTATATCCAGAGGCACTCATGACCTAGACCCTCATGTCACCAGCCATTGTTTCTTTTTAATCTCTTCCTCTGATCACACCATGACCTCATGGATAATTCATTTTGATCAAAAATGAAGAAGGAAAAGTTTTGTACCTGGTTTGTGGATGGATTGATTGAATATGTTAGTGCTAAATGATAAATGGACCATTGGCACACACAATCTTAATGAGAATTAGCCTTAAAGGCTCTTTGGCAAAAGGATAATCCTCCTCATGGGCCAAGCTATGAGCATCACATTTGGGTTTCCATTTACATGGAAGGAAATTTATTGGAATTACAATGTGTTTAAATGCTTGGATATGGATGAATGACTGACCTGATTGTACATAGACCTGGATGGAGTAAGACAGAAAGATCAGATGTACAAAGAAGGGACATGTGGATGTATCTAGAAAAGTAGAAATAAATTATGCATATCTTTGGTTTTCTTTTGCTTCAATGCTTGCCTGAGATCATGCATAACAGTGGCCACTGGACAACTGAAGCTATGTGCCCAACCTGTAAGCAGTAGAGACTGGGATTAAGCCTTTGATAATGTTCCATTCATTATATGAGAGCAAGCAACCACTTAGAATAAGTCAGTTACTGGACACTTTCAATTCTAGAAGTGGGTCATAATTCATCTTTGCTGAAACAAACTCTTATTTTAAAATGTATTTATGTTTTTTTGTTCACAATGTCTTTGCCAATACTATGATTTGGGAGCTTACTGAAAGCCTAATTTAATTATATAATGTCCTGCATAATATTACTTGAGGTCAAGTAATGCATTTTATGGTAGAAGAGGTATAACAATAAGCATATAATGATGGGGGCCTTCTGTTCCAACCATATGCTGTATTTATCAGCATAACCCAGTCTAATAAGATAATGAAATGATATACTAAAGTTTCAGCAGAGATGTCAGCTCAGGGAAGGTATCCTGCAGTGGGTGCCAGTCTCTAGGATGCAAAATATACCATATACAACGGGTAGTTAGCATACACAGTTTGAGAAACCAAAAAAGTAAAAAAATAGGAATGAACAATTTTTATATTAGTTTTCTTATGCCAGTAGACCTGAATCAAATGAATGAATTACTACATTGGAAGACAAAATTATGGATCATTATTTTGAAATACTAAGATGAACAATTTTCTCTAGATATAATTCTATAGAATCAGGGCAGGTCATTATCTCTAGATCTCAGGGAATCAACTGATGTGCCCCTTGCAGTGAGATTGAATAAGCAATTATTGCATCAAAAATTGACTAGGACTAGTCAAACATGCCTGGTTTATTTCATGATAGGGAAAATCCAGAATAGCTGCTACAGTGGCTAAGTTCTTGGAAGAGATGGAAACGTGTTAAAGAAAAGGAGATGGGCAGGATATCAATTTCTGCCTTTGGGCCACTTATAACAGCAGATACTGTGGTTTATTTCTTTAACATTTTGATATTTTCAGAGCTCAGACCCAGCCACCAGTTTCAAAATATATGACAGAGAAGAATTTACTGTGTAACAGCATAATCAAACTCCGAGAGCCCTCACACTTGATACTCAATATCACATCGCATTGGCCCTTTTCAATTTCATCCACAATGGAAGTAGACAACTACTGGGGGACACAAACTCCTGTTTATTACTTGAAGACCAAAAAAAATATTTCCCTGCCTTTTGTCCCCAGGACCTTTCCCAAAGCTGAGAATAGTCTGCATAAATACAGTCTATAAATATAGTAAATTTAATGACCCCCAAGGTAACCCTCAAATAATGAAAGATGGAAGTTAGTGGATAAAAACTCCAACCTCTGCCTTTGTATTCCTGGCAGAATTATGCTCTCATTGACTACAATCGGTAACCTCTATTACAGAGCCTTATATCAGTTTTTCATTCTTACTTATCTAATGCTCTTCTCTGTCACTCCTCCTCCTTCAGAGTATTTGCTAAACTATCTGCAACTAAGTTCTTGTCTCAGATTCTTCTTTTAAAGAAATATAAACTAAGATATCTGTGTTTTATACTGAAAATCTTTTCTAATCCAAGAAGAGTAACATGTAGCAGCTTTCATGAAAATTTTATTGAACAAAGAAGTTATATTATGTAATACCAAAGCCAGAATTGTATGTAACGGCCAAACACTAAAAGGGTTTCAATTTATTTCAGAAGTGAGAGAAATATGCTTACTATCATCACTATTTTAAATATTATTTTAGAATTAATAGTAAATGCAATAAAAAATATAATTGATATGTAATGCTATGGTATGACAAAGCATCCCAAAATATAGTCTCTTTAAATAACATAAATTTATTATTTCCCAGATTCTTCAATCTGGATTGCACTTGGCTCTTCATGATGACTGCTGAGATTAGAATATCCAAGATGGCTCCTCCACTCACGTGTCTGGTGCTTCATATGGAAGAGCAGAAACAACTGGAGGTTATTCAGGTCTTTCCCCTCTCTCCATAAGGTAACTTTTCTATGTGGCAGTTAGATTGCCCTAGCTCATACTATGGTGTCTCATGATGGTACATTTCTTACATGGCAGCTCATTTCCAGAATAGAGAAAGCAAATGCTTCTTCATATGAGTGAGGGCATATGTACACAGAGAAGAGAGGAAGTGATGACAGCCATCTTTGAAGATTATCCACAGCAACTCTTATTGAAAGAAGAAATTTCATCATTGCTTTTTAGAAAATAAGTTGAAAAACTGAGAAATTCAAAATGCAAAATTTAAAATAACTTTTGTGTGGTAGCCAGATACATAATTTATATATAGAATTGTGGATACACTTAATAAAAATATAACTAAATGGAAATATTATATGAGACTTTGAGTTACACATGATAGATTAAGCATAACTCCTTCATGCCATTTCTTTTGCAATTGAAAGGATATATTTAAAATTTTCATAGCAACTATATTTCTAAAATATTTGAAAGTAATAGGGAATATCAGTGGAGCAATATTGATACATTTCTGAGAATATTGGAATTATATTGATTAATAATCCATTGCAGGAGATCCCATATAAGGCACATTCACAAAATTTTAGCAGCTCTATTTTAGAGCAAAGCTCCCAAATTTTAAGCACTATGGACACTATGAAAAAAAGGAAAGATGGAAATCAAGGTGATTAATTGAAGGTGCAGCCAAAATCAAAATTATCCTTAGGGTAAAATAAGAGAAATACTCTCAAAAGAAGGTGAACACACTTCTTTGAGGAGTCCACTGCTTCTAGAGTGGATATTGTGATGCCAAAGAAACAACCTTCATATTTTATCTCAAATCAGTTTTATCTAATATGTATTACCATTGTTTTCTCAAACCAAGGTTTCAGAAAAGAACACATGTTGTGTTTGGTTGCTATGTCTTACAGAGTTCATTATATCACAACTGCTCTGTTTCTCCATGACCTTTTTTCCCCATGCCATTTATTTGTTTAAAAAAATTGTATATGTTTGTAAATGTGGATGGATTTCTACAGTCTAAAATTTTTCTTTTATACTCTCATGTAATTTAGTATGTTCCCAATTCATCCCTATTCCTCTTAATAGGCATGTAGAGAGACTTGATTAGATCCAAATAATTCTTTGCTTTTGTTGTTTTGATAAGATAAATTTATAGTTGATTCTTTGTTCCATCATTTTTATTTGTCCCTCCATTGGTGATATAAAGACTGGCTAATGATTTCATGCAGTTTCACTGTGCCAACCTTTCAGTGAATGGTTTACATAACATTAATGATTAATTTCTGTATCCATTATTTATTATTGTTAAAATGTATTAATTTTCTAATTCTGGCATTCTTTATGCACTTATTATTTTTGAGTTCTAAATAGGAAAAAATATTCTCATCAACTATCTTAATACCCTGAAACAAAACAAAGACAGAAAAATGCTTGAGTTTTTACCCAGTTTTCAGAGAAAAAACATCTGCACTTCACAGAATATTATGTTGAAGAAAACATTTCCTTTGGGCATTTAAGAAAGCATTGTTAGTATCAGACCACAACAAACAGAAATTGAGGGAAAAAAACTTATATGAGCTGAAAATGAGTTGAAGGAGAATGTTATCATTTTGCACCCTTAAAAAGGGGAAAAAACCTGAAAATGGCGAGATACAATAAAAGTTAAACTTGTGTAAAAAAAAGTTAAAATCTCTAATTTTTAAGAGTAAATCGATTCCTGAAGAAAATTTATTTGTTGGTTTCTTTTTTTTTTTTAATAAATCCTCTTATTGTGGCTTATGACTTACACAGACCCTTCATGACATGTTTGAACTTTTTTATTTGTCCTGAACATCTCTTTCTTAAACAACCATTTTATTATAGGAATAAATCTACCATATAATATTGTTTCTCATATAAAATTATTTCTTTTTAATCTTTCTTACCAAAAAATCATTATTTTTAAAATTTTCTTTACGTCTCTCTTATTTTCTGGTTTCTTTTACACAGTTTTTACCTAGCTTTAAATAAGTTTTGAAATAGAAAAAACTGGTTCCCCTTTTTAAAAGGACACACTTTTTTTAGAAAGAATGTTTTCTAAATATATATTTATAAATATATTTTATAATATATAAAATAATTTGGATATGTATAATATATAATATATTTTATTATATATCAAGTATTTATAATATTTAATATATTTTATTGGAAAGTATCCATATAATAAAATACCTATTATTAAATTTAATACAACTTTAGATTCTAAATTATGACTAGTTTTTCTACATGTATTTATACTATTACATTTACCTAATTATTTTATTTTAATCATTTACCTGCCTAATTTGTGAAAACTGTGATAGTCATTATTTAAAATTATAGAACCGCCATTTCAAAATTATAGCTGAGACAATGAAAAAGATCTGACCTAACTGACTCCATCTTGCTTCTAACCTCAAGGCTGTTCTTGTTCATTCCTAGGCCTAGGCTGACCTAACTTTGGGAGTAAATTAATTTATAATTTAGGTTTGAAACAAAGACAATAACAGTTCCTTCCTAAAATAAACCTCACTGCCTGTGGACTAGATTGCCTAAAGCCACAAGATTAGAAGTTGTGGTAATCTTACTAAGTGCAAGATGTAGCTATTGTTATAAAACCAATATCAACGTCTTGTTTATTAAAGATTACACAAGTAAAGATCATTTTGCTTTGGGCTCAGATTATACATTTGTAAACCTGATGCCAAATTTTGACATATTATATTATTTGGCAAGAATAACTAATAAATTGCTTGATTAAATTTAAACAACAATGTCTGCTGGCAATTTTTAAGACATTTCTAACATTACTTAACCAATAATTTTAAGTCTAGCTTATTTATTAAATATTTTACTTAAGTTACGTTAACTTGAAAAAGCATTTCACTAGTTTTTTCCCTTTTCCTGATAAAGTATTTGATTCAAGTGCTTTTATTTTCTTAAGCCAATGAATTACAGTTCTTTTATTTTCAGCAGTGAAATGTCGTGTACACAACACATAAATACATAAATGTATTAGGCATGCTGATAGAAATACATCTTATAGATTCATGATAAACTTTTTTTTCTTAAACTTTCAAAGTCTTGGTAACATGTTTTACTACCCTAGGTAGTTGTTAGCTAAATAGCCTCAAATTTGCATATTAAAGGAAATAACTCAGTTGAAAATCCAAGAGCAAAATTTACATCATAAGATTCAGTGAGACAAATTCTGATGTGCTAGAGTGAAATTAAAATAGGTTTAATTGCCAATTGAATATAAAATTATAGAATTATGAACACACACACACATACACACACACACAGAGAGAGAGAGAGAGAGAGAGAGAGAGAGAGAGAGACAGATCCTAAATCTTTTACTCCATAACTTTAGCCATGAGATAAATAGAAATTCACTGACTTGCAAGAAGAACCTTTTGGAACCAAATAGTGGTTTTTATCTTAATGAAAAAAATAACAGCAGATTTAAAGCAGCCAGAAAAGAAAAATAGAGAAAAAGATAACTTAGGAAGTCTATAGTTTGCAGGTCAACCTTAGGGCTCTTTTACTTTAAGGTAAATGTGCACAAAGACCATATTACTTCCATTTTACATAAACTCTGGCAAGTAGAAATACCATAAAACCTATGGAATGCTTGAAAGGGGGTCATTCTCCTTGTTTTCTCCTCATTCTTAGATTCTTTTCCACTCTTTTTCTTAAAAGGAAGAATTGAGCTGTGGCCCAGGGTTTTTGTGTGGCGGATCAATGTGTGCTGCTTGTGGGCAGGACTCCACAGTGTATCAACACTGAGTCATTTCCACCCTCTCACTTGTCTCAGTTTCTCTCTCCAGAGGTCTATGACCTTAGAAAACACTCAAAATGGCAGGTGATCAGCCCTTATATGCATTTCCTGGACAAGTAGGTTTTTTTATTGTTGTTGTTATTGTTGTTTTGAATTAATTTTTGTTGGGGATTTCCCTGTGGGGCTGCTGCACATTGTGGGGGTTCAACTACCCAGACAGTTCCACGAGGCCCCCAGTCACCCAGGGGTGCCTCTTGGCTGGGAGGAACAAATGCACTTTCTCTTTGGAGCGGAGAAAACTCAGCCTCTCATTTTGCTACGAAAACAGCAGTTCAGTTCCTCACACCAATGCACATAGACAAGCTGAATTGAGAGTAGTTTGGGAGAAAAAGCATTAGAGAAGACCCCTTAGAATGTATCTCCAAACTAGAATTAGAATCATTAAACAATAACTTCGTAGGGGAGAGAAAAAGACAACAGCCAAGACCGCTTTATTTAAATTCCTGTTCAGCCACTCCTACTTTGCAGCTCTCATCTGCCATTACACATGCCAAGTTCAAATCCCCTCACAGTACAAGGTAATCTCTGTGATTCCCAAAGCCAAAGAGGTCAGGTCATGCAATACAGGAAAACAGAGCTTTAGACCTAAGAAGAATCTGCCCATGACTCTTGAAACTCCACAAAGAAAACAGAATACCCCCAAGCAGGTGAATTCTTTAAAGGGGTTCAAGTCTAGGCGTTTTGGTACTACAGATGGCAAAAGGGGTAGGAGGTATAAGGTGGAACAGAAACTCAGAAACTAAGTGCATGTTTTCCCTCCTTTGCAGTTGTGAGGAATGTTGTACAAATTAGAGGGACTTAGTTACCCAAAACTTGGAATTCTCACTCAGATTTGACCAAATCAGGTAAAATTGGTCAAATCTGGTGGGTGAAAATCCAGAACAAACAACAACAGTAAAAACCCAACAATATGATCACTGAGTGCTCTAATGGTAAGTAGAAATTAATAGCAGCTGGTTGTTAAACTTTAGCCAAGACAAAACTCCAATTCAGGTACTTACCTAGGGATGGGTCTCAGGCTGAAGGCTGCTTTCTCCCATTCTAGAAGCAGGAAAACAAAAACAAAAACAAAAACAAAACACAAACTCATCTTCTCTGCTAAGAGGGAGCTCAAACGCCATAAAGAAGTTACCTGCTTTCCATTGTGATGGATACAGGAAATCTTGCCTTCCTTGTTTGGAGCAAGTAAAACTCCAAAATAGAAGGGAGGTGTACAGCAAAATAAACTTTAGATCTTGACCAAATTTTTGGAGATCAGAGATTCTCTGGAGGGGGTGCTCCTAGACCTCTGCAAATTCTCCCACTGGTTTGAACCATAAAGTTAGCTCACGCTGGTGAGAGGAGGTGCCAACTGGGCTTCCTGGGTGGAGTAGGAAGCCCCTGCTCAGAAAGCTGTGAAACTCACTTATTTCCTGCATCAGGACTTACGTCAGTCCTGGATGAATAATATTGAAGATATATGCTTAAAATATTCTTAACACCAGGACTTGTGCGTGTGTTTTCTTTTTCAAGAAAGCTATAAACAGCTAAAAGTTTGCTGTAAGTTTCCCTGTGTTCTCTCTCCCTTCCCCATCCGCGGAAACTAAAGTAAAAGAGATGTTAACTTCCCGTTTTTCTGCGACCAGCAGACCTTATCTATACTCCCTATTCCAATTCCTTGTAAACATACTTTGTTAAGTCCTATAAGATTCTGTCTCCTTTGCCATGCTGCTGCAAGGTCATAAAGTAGATAAAACCGAAGTTGCAATTCTGGTTTTCCTCAAAATCTAAGATATATCACAAAATAATTTACTGCCTTTGTTTCTCATTCCGGTAACATCTTCCTGCTGCACGTATTTCCTGCCTTAACAAGTTTAAAAGGCAATCACCCAAAACCAACAGTGCCTACCAGTTCAGCACCCCTTCCACGCTGTGGAAGCTTTGTACTTTCACTCCGCCCAATAAAGCCTACAGCTTTTTCTCTCTATCGCTCCGTGTCTCTATCACTCATGGAGGGCAGCCGCCACACCAATTCTTTGGCATGGCTAGGCAAGAACCTTAGGCGTTACACGGGTATCAAGCACTGATAGATTTGCCAAAGGTCAGGGGCATCTCCACCCAGAATTCCTCTGGGGTTACCAAAATGTGAATCCCCAAAATCTAAGACAGATCTCAGTGAATTTAGAAAGTTCATTTCACCGGCAGGGTGCAGTGGCTCAGGCCTGTAATCCCAGCACTTTGGGAGGCCGAGGCAGGTGGATCACGAGGTCAGGAGATGGAGACCATCCTGACTAACACGGCGAAACCCTATTTCTACTAAAAAATACAAAAAAAAAAAAAAAAAAAAAAATTGGCCTGGCATGGTGCAGGCGCCTGTAGTCCCAGCTACTCGGGAGGTTGAGGCAGGAGAATGGCGGGAACCCAGGAGGCGGAGCTTGCAGTGAGCCGAGATCGCGCCACTGCACTGCAGCCTGGGCGACAGCGCGCGAGACTCCGTCTCAAAAAAAAAAAAAAAGAAAAGACAAAGAAAGTTTACTTCATCAAGTTTCCAGACACGCGCCCATGACGCAACTCAGAAGGTCCTGATGACATGTGCCCAAAGTGACCAGAGCACAGCTTGCTTTTATGCATTTTAGAGAGACATGAGACCCCAATCAATAAGTGTAAGATGTACATTGGTTCAGTCTGGAAATGTGGGAGTACTTGAGGCGAAGGCGGGACAACTCGAAGCTGAGAGGGGGCTTCCATTTCATAGGTAGGTAAGAGTGGTTGCATTCTTTTGAGTTTCTGATTAGCCTCTCTAAATGAGGCAAACAGATAGCATTCATCTCAGTGAGCAGAGGGGTGACTTTGAATAGAATGGGAGACAGGTTTGCCTTAAGCAGTTTCCAGCTTGACTTCTCCCTTCAGCTTAGTGATTTGGGGGCCCCAAGATTTATTTTCTTTTCGCAATAGTACACTATACATACTTTTATCTATATTGCATTCATCATTGAACAATATATTTTGGAGTTAACTACTTAGTAAATTATGGAGTTTATTCCATTTTCCAGCAGTACAGCATACTTCTTGATTTTTCATTGTTTACTCAGTTTCCTAAGCAACGTAATTTATCCAACCAGTCAACCTAAACAGCATTTAGGTTGTTTCTGGTCTTTTGCTATTTTAAATAATGCTGAAATGAATGTTCATAAGTCATTTTCTATTTTTTGTCAATTTAACATTGAATAGATTCCCAGGATTCTGAAATAGGTTTGCTGGTTCAAAGGATAAAGGAATGTACAATTTTGATAAACATTGCCAAATCCCCCCTAAAGAGTGATATGCCAGTTTGCATTTCCATAGTCATATATAAATGTCCTTGTGATCTACAACTTCAACCTTCAGATTTGTAAAAGCTTGAGAGATCATGAATGATATTCAAATGAAGTTTTATTTGCTTTTCTCTTATTATTATTGAAGTTGAACATATTGTCATATGTGTAAAAGCCACTGACATTTCTTTTTCTGGCATTTAATATTCATACAATTTGCTCTTTTATTATGATACATTGTTGGCTTTTTCCTGATTAATTTTAGAAGCCCTTTATAAGTTTAACAGTCATTTTCTTTTAAAGAAGTTGCAATTTTATTGTTCAGTTTGTGATTTGTCATTCTTATCTATGGTGTTTTTGTGATGAAATATTTAGTATAATCAAATTTATATTTTCCATTACTGTGCTGAATTTTGAATACTTATTAAATTTTACTACTTGTGCATTACTAAGAATTCACTTATTTACTAATTTTTCTAGTAGCTTCATAACTGAAATTTTATACATTTATATATTAATCTGCTTACAATATATGCTAATGAAGAGATGAGACATGGATCCAGTTTTTCCTTCTAGATCCCCCCAGTTATCAAAACATCAGTTATCTTTTTCTCATTGATTTGAGATGCCTTGTTAGCATACACTGAATTTCCAAATATAATTTGTCTGATTCTGGGTTTTCTACTTTATTTCATTGGTATGCCTGTCAGTTCTGATGTTGATACTAACCTGCTTTAACTATACAGACTTTTATTATATTTAAAAGCTTGGTGTGGTTCGCTTCCCCACATTGCTTTTCTGAATTTCCTAACTACTCTTTTAAACAATTCTTCTGAATAAAATTTACAATTGGCTTCCTCAGCTCTTAAAATCAAAGTGAAAATATTTACTGGAACTGAATAACTCATCAATTAACTCAGAGGGAATTTCTATCATTTTAATATTAAAACTTCCTACAGAGAAACATGGTTTATTTATTTATTTATTTATTTACATGTTTTATTTTTTTTGAGACGGAGCTTGGCTCTGTCACCCAGGCTGCAGTGCACTGGTGTGATCTCGGCTCACTGCAATCTCTGCCTCGTGGGTTCAAGTGATTCTCCTGCCCCAGCCTCCCAAGTAGCTGGGACTACAGGTGCATGAGACCACGCCCAGCTAATTTTTGTATTTTTAGGAGAGATGGGTTTTGCCATGTTGGCCAGGCTGGTCTCAAACTCCTGCCCTCAGGTGATCCACTCCCCTCGGCCTCCCAAAGTGCTGGGATTACAGGCATGAGCCACTGTGCCCTACTGGTATCACTTTTTTGTTGACGAAGTTACCGAATTTTCAGTAACATTCATGATTTTTTTAAAAACACATTTTAAAATATATTCAGAGATAAGATGTTATTAAAAACAAATTAAAGGACAAGGAAAAGAAGGGCTGGAAGGAAAACCGGAGAAAAGGCATTTAACTAGAGTAAAAATACCAAGATGGGGAAATCTCAAAGGAATGTTCAAATACAGGGGGCAAAATAAGATGGTACATACACTAAGTTCACAAAAGCAAGAATAGGATAAACCCATGATTTTTAGAAATAGGAATAAAACAAAATACCCACCTATATCACTGGGATATTTCAGATCACCAGAGATTGTTTTTTAATCCTTAAGAGAATTTGGTGCTTGTTGGTATTATAAATTTGATTAAAAAATACAAGATTATTGAATAAGAAATTATTGAATAAGAATCTAATTGTATTAATATCATGTTAATAATCATGTTAGTTGTTTTGATTAGCAATTGTGTTAATATAAAATTAATATTATTTTAGGAAAAAATGATTCATATATACTTCTTATTTCTCGTTACACAAATAACTGGTCCTTAGGACAAAAGGATGTCTAAGTTCAACACAACAGTTCAATAAGAATCATAAAATGATGGCTGCATAGCAAACATAAATAGCAGATTCATATGGCAGAATCAGTAGAAGTTTTTAAAGTTGGATGATCTTAGGCATCTTAATGATTATTTAACGATTAGAAAAACGGGCAAAAAGAAGAAATCATGGATGGGGAAGTGAGGAACAGCATTAAGCTATTTTGAACAATCGATGAAGTGTGAGAAAATATAATCTGTTAGATCTCAATGCTTAAGACACTCTCTGAATGATATTAATAAAAGGCTTTTGTGATAGATCAATTGAATTTGGCTGATTGTGCAGAATGTAAATATAATATTAAAATTAAAAGTAATATTTAAAATATTAAGTTAAAATAATATTAAAATCTTTCAAATTGATTTTCTATTCTCAGAATAAAAATAATAACAAAATTTCTAAAAATATATAAAGGTAATGTAACTATTATATATATTTAATTATAAATAGTACGGCTGACATATTTGCAATGGAAGATAGAAATTAATGGGGAACATAAGGCTTCCGTTACCTTACTGAACAGCAATCAAAGAGTAAGTTTTAAATTTTGTAGATAATAAAGCAGAGATTTTGTTTTAAAAGTAAAAAGCTTATTAATAATCTTTGTGATCAAATAAAAGTCAAGGGGTGAATTAAAATTAAAGGTATACTATGAAATTTGTGAAGGGAAGTTGGAAGAAGATGGTTTCTTAGTATAATTCTTCGTCTTTTATTGAGGGAAGACATTAAATACCATGTCATGTTTTAGGAAGAAATCATGGTACAATAATATATTTGAGAATTTTATAACAAAAATCATAATATAGTTATGTGTTGCTTAATGAAGGGGATATGTTCTGATGTGTTCTTAGGCATTTTTGTCACTGTAGAGTATAATTACACAAACTAGATAGGAGAGCCTATTACACACCTAAGCTATACAGCATAGCCTATTGCTCCTAAGCTACAAATTTATACAGCAGACTACTCTATTAAATACTGTATGCAATTATAATACAATTGTATTTGGGCATCTAAAAATATCTAAATCTAGAAAAGGTACAGTAAAAATATGGTATAAAAAAATGTGATACACCTGTATAGGATACTTACCAGGAATGAAGATTGCAGGACTGGAAGTTGCTGTGGGTGAGACAGTGAGTGAGTGGTGAGGAAACATGAAGGTCCAGGCACTACTGTATACTTTATAAACACTGTACATGGAGTCAACACTAAATTTATTTAGACATTTTTCTTTCTTCAACAATAAATTAATCTTAGTTTAGTATAACATTTTTCTTTACAAACTTTTTATGTTTTTAACGTTTGTTTTGTATTAACACATCTTAAAACACACACACGTTGTACAGATGTAAAACAATATTATTTTTATATCCTTATTATTTGTGTATTTGTAACATTTTTATATATTTTTTAATATTTAAATTTTTTTGCTAAAAACTAAGATACAAAAATACACATTTACCTCAGCCTAATCAGGGTCAGGATTATCAATATCACTGTCTTCCACCTCCACATCTTGTCCCCCTGGAAAATCTTCAAGGGCAATAACATGCATAAAGCTGTCATATTTTATGACAACAATGCCTTCTTCTGGAATACCTCCTGAAGGACCTGCCTGAGGCTGATTTACAGTTAATTTTTTTTATAAGCAGAAAAGTATAACTTTTCAAAGTTTAACACTAAAATAATGATATAAAGTATAACATAATAAATATACAAACAAGTAACAGTAATTTATTATCATCAAGTATTACATAATATACACAATTACATGTGCTATACTTTTAAACAACTGGCAGTGCTGTAGGTTTGTTTTTACCAGCATAGCCACAAACATGTGAGTTATGCCTTGAACTGAAATGTCAGAATGGCTACAATGTCACTAGAAGATAAGAATTTTTCAGCTCCTAGCCGGGCGAGGTGGCGGGCGCCTGTAGTCCCAGCTACTCGGGAGGCTGAGGCAGGAGAATGGCGTGAACCCGGGAGGCGGAGCTTGCAGTGAGCTGAGATCCGGCCACTGCACTCCAGCCTGGGTGACAGAGCGAGACTCCGTCTCAAAAAAAAAAAAAAAAAAAGAATTTTTCAGCTCCATTATTATCTTATAGGACCACTGTCCTATATGTGGTATGTTATTAATTGAAATGTTGTTATACAGCACGTGACTGCACTTAAAAAAATAAATGGTGACCATGCCAGAGAGTGGCAAGTGTATTAAGAAAAAATAATAATTAACATCACTAATCAGCACAGAAATGCAGATCAAAACCACAATTTAATACCATCGTACACAAATCAGAATGGCAATTATTAAAAAGTTAAAAAACAATGAAAGTTGGCGAAACTGTAAAGAAAAAGGAATACTTTTAGACTGTTAGTGGAAATACAAATTAGTTCATCAACTGTGGAAAGCAGTTCAGAGATTTCTCAAAGAACTTAGAACTACCATTGAACTCAGCCATCTTGTTACTGGGTGTATACTCAGAGGAAAATAATTCATTCTATTGATAGGTGACAAAGTGCTAGCAGCCCTCACTCTCAGCGCCTCCTCGGCCTCAGCGTCCACTCTGGTGGCGCTTGAGGGGCCCTTCAGCCTGCCACAGCACCGTGGGAGCCCCTCTCTGGGATGGCTGGTACCAGAGCCTCCTCCCTCTGCTTGTGGGGAGGTGTGGAGGGAGACGTGCGGGCGGGAACCGGGGCTGCGCTAGCGGGCCAGTGTGAGTTCCGGCGGGTGCCGGCTCGGCGGGCCCTGCACACGGATAGCTGGCCGGCACCGCCGGCCCAGGGCAGTGAGGGGCTTAGCACTTGGGCCAGCAGCTGCAGCGGCTGTGCAGGGTCCCCCAGCAGTGCCGGCCTGCAGACGCTGCACTCAAATTCTCGCCGGGTTTGCCTGCCTCCCAGCGGGGCAGGGCCCGGGACCTGCAACCCATCGTGTCTGAGCTCCTCCCCCTGCGGTGGGCTCCCGCGAGGCCTGAGACTCCCGGACGGGCGCCGCCCGCTGCTCCGTGGCGCCTGGTCCCATTGACGGCCCAAGGGCTGAAGAGTGCAGGCATGGCTCGGGACTGGTGGGGAGCTCCGCCTGCAGTCCTGTAGCTGATAGTTTTATAAGGTGTTTTCCCTTTCACTTGGCCCTCATTCTCTTTTTTCATGCTGCGATGGAAGACGTGGATTTTTTCTTCATCTTCTACCATAATTGTGAGGCTTCCCCAGTCATGTGGAACTGTGAGTCAATTAAACCCGCTTTACTTTATAAATTACCCAGTCTTGGGTATGTCTTTATTAGCACTGTGAGAACAGACTGATACACCATCTATCTAGGGCTCTCTTCTATTTGAAATCTTAGTCCCACATTTTGTTAAGCTTAATGCTAAACAAAATGACACGGTTTCAAAAAAAAAAAATCTGAATTTGAATTATAAATAACATAGTTTCAAATAGAAAAAAAAAATCTACTTTAACATTTTAAAATGACAAATTTTACTTAAACAATTTAATTAGTATTAATACTAATTTAAAAGCATTTCATAATTTTTTTACCCAGAAAAATTATTACTTCATGGAAAATTTGGTTTTCTATTGGAAAAAGCAATAATGAACCAAAAATAATATGAACAAGAAAATACACAATAAATATTTTTAATACATTTCCAGCTATTGTTTTAGAGCTTTTGCCTTTAACTTGTCCAATAATTTTCTCAAAGGTATTGTTATTTTTCCTTGCAGATTAAAAAATATATATCGAAACACCCAAAAATGTCTAAGTATTTCCCTCTTTTTGTCCCTCCCTCTTCTTCCTAAATAGACTCTCTGCTCATGGTCTGTCATTAAGTTCTACTATTCTTAAATAATAAATGCTTATCTCACTCTTGATCTACCTCTCTCATTTAAAAAGCAAGAGAACAATTTTCTCTTGAACTGTTAGTTCAGTGAAAAAGAGCTTACATAACAATGCACACAATTTCTTAATGCTAGCAAATTTCTGTTGCAGAGATAAACACACAGATAAATGATGGCTTGATGACTTTGATGCATTTAATATTTCACTCACCTAGTAACACTTTACTCATGTTAGATTCAAGTCTTGGAGATCACAATTCTATAATCATGTTGAGATAAAATTAATTAGAATGAAATAATATCTATTCTTTTTCTCACACCACACATGCAACTAATTAAGCTTTATCAAATGAAGTTCAACAATATTTTCTTAATAACATACACAAAGACATATTCCAGCAACACCCTTTCCAACGTAATAAGGGAATTACAATATAGACATCTGCATTATAAATATTTCAAAAGTAAATAAGAAAGAAATTATTCATAAGCAGGCAGAGAAAAGTAGAATAAGAGAAGGATGGCTTGACTTGTTAAACTCTTCTCCATCCTTAATTCCTCTACCATATACTTGTGAAAAGGAGAGAGAATTCTAGAGACTGAGGGAATATTACATGAAGGGCAGCAACCAATTTAGAGGCTCAAAAAATAGATGTGCTTATTTTTAATAAATATTAAATATATATAAGCTACATATTATTAAAGATGATTTTTATAATCATCAAAATTCATCCTGAATAAGACTATGCATAAACATGTTTTTAAAAATGAGTGAATATATTTTAAAAGGAACAACACAGATACACCATATATTATAAGATACACTTCATGCAAGAGGTTTATTTACTTATTTATTATTTTACTTTAAGTTTCAGGATACAGGTGCAGAATGTGCAGGTGTGTTACATAGGTATACATGTGTCATGGTGGCTTACTGCACTTATTGACCTGTCCCCTAGATTCCCTCCACTAGATTCCCAACCCCCAACAGGCTCTGCTGTCTGTTGTTCCCCTCCCGGTGTCCATGTGTTCTCATTGTTCAACTCCCACTTATAAGTGAGATCATGTCTTGTTTGGTTTTCTGTTCCTGTGTTAGTTTGCAGAGGATGATGGCTTCCAGCTTCATCCATGTCCCTGCAAAGGACATGATCTCATCTGTCTTTATGGCTGCATAGTATTCCATGGTGTATATGTACCACATTTTCTTTTTCCAGTCTATCATTGATGGACATTTGGGTTGATTTCATGTCTTTGTTATTGTAAATAGAGCTCCAATAAACATACATGTGCATGTGCCTTTTTAGTAGATCATTTATATTCTTTTGGGTATATACCCAGTAATGGAATTGCTGGGTCAAATGGTATTTCTGGTTCTAGACATTTGAAGAATCATCACACTGTCTTTCACAATGGTTGAGCTAATTTACATTACCACCAACAATGTAAAGCGTTTTTATTTCTCTGTAGCCTTGGCAGCATCTATTGTTTCTTGACTTTTTAATAATCGACATTCTGACTGGCATGAAATTATATCTAAGTTTGGTTTTGATTTGCATTTCTCTAATAATCAGTGATGTTGAGCTTTTTTAATGTGTGTTGGCCACATAAATGTCTTATTTTAAGAAGGGTCTTTGCCCACTTTTCAATGGGGTTGTTTGTTTCTTGTAAATTTGTTTAAGTTCCTTGTAGATTCTGGGTATTAGACCTTTGTCGGATGGGTAGATTGCAAAAAACTTCCTCCATTCTGTAGGTTGCCAGTTCAATCTAATAATAGTTTATTTTGCCGTGCAGAAACTCTGTATTAGATCTCATTTGTTAATTATGGCTTTTGATGAAATTGCTTTTGGCGTTTTCGTCATGAAGTCTTTGCCCATGCCTATGTCCTGAATGTTATTGACTAGGTTTTCTTCTAGGGTTTTTATGATTTGGGGTTTTACATTTAAGTCTTTAACTCATCTTGAGTTAATTTTTGTATAATGTGTAAGGAAGAGATCCAGTTTCAGTTTTCTGCATATGGTTAGCTGGCTTTCTCAGCACCATTTATTGAGTAGGAAATCCTCTCCCTATTGCTTCTTTTTGTCAGGTTTGTCAAAGATCAGATGGTTGTAGATGTATGGTGTCATTTCCGAGGTCTCTGTTCTGTTCCATTTATCTATATATCTATTTTTGTAGCAGTAGCATGGTGTTTTGGTTACTGTAGCCTTGTAGTATAGTTTGAAATCAGGCGTGATGCCTCCAGCTTTGTTCTTTTGCTTAGGATTGTCTTGGCTATACAGGCTCTTCTTCGGCTGCATATGAAATTTAAAGTAGTTGTTTTGAATTATATGAAGAATGTCAATGGTAGTTTGATGGTAATAGCATTAAACCTATAAATTACTTTGGGCAGTATGGCCATTTTCATGATATTGATTCTTCCTGTCCATGAGCCTGGAATGCTTTTCCATTTGTTTGTGTCCTCTCCTATTTCCTTGAGCAGTTGTTTGTAGTTCTTCTTGAAGAGGTCCTTCACATCTTTTGTTAGCTGTATTCCTAGGTATTTTATTCTCTTTGTAGTAATTGTGAATAAGAGTTCATTCATGAGTTGGCTCTGTGTTTGTCTATTGTCAGTGTAAAAGAATGCTTGTGATTTTTGCACATTGATTTTGGATCCTGAGACTTTGATGAAGTTGCTTATCAGCTTAAGGAGTTTTGGGGCTGAAGCGACGGGGTATTCTAAATATAGAATTACATCATCTGCAAAGAGAGACAATTTAACTTCCTCTCTTTCTATTTGAGTACACTTTCTTTTTTGTTGCCTGATTGCCCTAGTCAGAACTTCCAATACTATGTTTCATGGGCGTGGTAAGAGAGAAGGCATCCTTGTCTTTCACTGGTGTTGGAAGGGAATGCTTTCAGCTTTTGCCCCTTCAATATGATATTGGGTGTAGGTTTGTCATGAATATCTCTTATTATTTTGAGATATGTTCCATCAATACCAGGTTTATTGAGAGTTTTTAACATGAAGGGATGTTGAATTATATCAAAGTCTTTTTCTGCATCTATTGAGATAATCATGTGGTTTTTGTCTTTTGTTCTGTTTATGTGACGGATTACATTTACTGATTTGCATATGTTGAACCAAACTTGCATCCCAGAGATGAAGCCAACTTGATTGTGGTGGACAAGTTTTTTGATGTGCTGCTGTATTTGGTTTGCCAGTATTTTATTGAGGATTTTCACATCGTTGTCCTTCAGGGATATTGGCCTGAAGTTTTCCCTTTTCTGTTGCATTTCTGCCAGGTTTTGGTATCAGGATGATGGTGGTTTCATAAAATGAGTTAGGAGGCTGGGTGCAGTGGCTCACGCCTGTAATCCCAGCAATTTGGGAGGCCGAGGTGGGTGAATCACGAGGTCAGGAGTTTGAGACCAGCCTGGCCAGCATGGTGAAAACCCTGTCTTTCCTAAAAATACAAAAAATTAGTCAGGCATGGTGGCACGCAACTGTAGTCCCAACTACTTGGGAGGCTGAGGCAGAAGAATTGCTTGAACCCGGCAAGTGGAGGTTGCAGTGAACCAAGATTGCACCACTACACTCCAGCCTGGGTGACAGAGTGAGACTCCATCTCAATAAATAATCAAATAAACAAACAAATAAATAAATAAAATGAGTTAGGGTTAGGGAGGAGTCCCTCCTTTTTAATATTTGAAATAGTTTCAGAAGGAATGGTACCAGCTCCCCTTTGTACCTCTGTTAGTATTCGACTATGAATCCCTCTGGTCCTTGGCTTTTTTTTTGGTTGGTAGACTATTAATTACTGCCTCAATTTCAGGGCTTATATTGGTCTATTTAGGGATTCAACTACTTCATGGTTTAGTTTTGGGAAGATGCATGCATCCAGGAATTTATCCATTACTTCCAGATTTTTTAGTTTATTTGTGTAGGATTGTTTATAATATCATCTCTTGGTAGCCTGTATTTCGTGGGGTCAGTTGTGATATCTCCTTCATCATTTTTTGTTGTGTCTATTTGGTTCTTCTCTCTTTTCTTCTTTATTATTATTCTAGCAGTCTATTTTGTTAATTTTTTTTTTTCCAGAAAAACAGCTCCTGGATTTTTTGGAAAGTTTTTCATGTCTCAATCTCCTTCAATTATGCTTTGATTTTAGTTATTTCTTGTATTCTGCTAGCTTTGGATTAGTTATATCTTACTTCTCTAGATCTTTTAATTGTGTGTTAGGGTGTCGATTGAGACTATTCTAGCTTTCAGATGTGGGCATTTTAGTGCTATAAATTTCCCTCTTAACACTGCTTTAGCTGTATCCCAGAGATTCTTGTATGTTGTCTCTTTGTTCTCATTTATTTCAAAGAACTTCTCGATTTCTGCCTTAACTTCATTATTTACTTAGGAGTCATTCAGGGGCAGCTTGTTCAATTTCCATGTAATTTTGTGGTTTTGCGTGAGTTTCTTAATTCTGAGTTCTAATTTGATTTCACTGTGGTTTGAGTGACTGTTATAGTTTCCATTCTTTTGCATTTGCTGAGGAGTGTTTTACTTGCAATTATGTGATCAGTTTAAGAATAAGTGTCATGTGGCACTGAGAATAATAATGTATATTCTGTTGATTTGGAGTGAAGAGTTTTGAAGGTATCTATTAGGTCCACTTGATCCAGAGCTGAGTTCAAGTCCTGAATATCCTTGTTAATTTTCTGTCTTGTTGATCTATCTAATATTGACAGTCTTGTCAATATTAGATATCATGTCAATATTAGATATCTTATTGATCTATCTAATATTAAAGTCTCCCACTATTATTGTGTTGGAGTCTATCTAAGTCTCTTTGTAGGTCTTTAAGAACTTGTTTTATGAATCTGAGTGCTCTCATATTGGATGTGTATATATTTAGATTAGTTAGTTCTTCTTGTTAAATTTATCCTTTTACCATTATGTAATGCCCTTTTTGTCTTTTTTTTTATATTTGTTCATTTAAAGTCTGTTTTGTCAGAGACTAGGATTGCAACCCCTGCTTTTTTTTTTTTTCCTTTCCATTTATTGGGTCAATTTTCCTCCATTCCTTCATTTTGAGCTATGTGTATCTTTGCACGTGAGATGGGTCTCCTGAATATAGTACACTGATGGGTCTTGACTTTTTATCCAATTTTACAGCCCGTATCTTTTAATTGGGGCATTTAGCCCACTTACATTTAAAGTTAGTATTGTTATGTGTGACTTCGATCCTGTCGTCATGATGTTATCTAGTTATTTTGCACACTAGTTGATGCAGTTACTTCATAGTGTCATTGGTCTTAAAATTTTGATGTGTTTTTGCAGTGGCTGGTACTGCTTTTTTCTTTCCATATTGAGTGCTTCCTTAAAGACCTCCGGCAAGGCAAGACTGATGGTGATGAAATCCCTCAGAGTTTACTTGTCTGGAAAGGATTTTATTTCTGCTTTGCTTATGAAGCTCAGTTTGGCTGGATATGAAATTCTGGGTTGAAGATTCTTTTCTTTAAGAATGTTGAATATTGGCCCCCACTCTCTTCTGGCTTGCATGGCTTCTTCTGAGAAGTCCAATATTAGTCTGATGGGCCTCCCTTTGTAGATGACCTGGCCTTTCTCTCTGGCTGTTTTCCAGCTTGTTTCTATTCTGCCTACCTCCTTCAGGTAGTCCAATCAATCATAGGTTCAGTCTTTTTATGTAGTCCCATATTTCTAGGAGGATTTGCTCATTCCTTTTTATTCTTTTCTCTCTAATTTTGTCTGCATGCCTTATTTAAGCAAGGTGGTCTTCAAACTCTAATATCCTATCCTCTGTTTGTTTGATTCACCTATTGATACTTGTGTATGTTTCATGAAGTTCTTGTGTTGTGTTTTTCAGTTCCATCAAGTCATTTATGTTCCTCTTTAAACTGGTTATTCTAGTTAGCAGCTCCTCTAACCTTTTATCAAGCTTCTTAGCTTCTTTGCTTTTTTGCATTGGGTTAGAACAGGCTCCTTTAGCCCAGCAGAGATTGCTTTTACCCATCTTCTGAAGCCTACCTCTGTCAATTCGTCCAGCTCATCCTTCAACCAGTTCTGCGCCCTTGCTTTAGAGGTGTTGCAATCATTTGGAGGAGAAAAGGCACTCTGGCCTTTTGGTTTTTTAGCGTTTCTTCACTGATTCTTTCTCACCTTCATGAGTTTGTTTAGTTTAGATCTTTGAGGTTGCTGAATCTTGGATGGAGTTTTTTTGTGGAGGCTTTTGTTGTTGTTGATGCTGTTGTTGTTGCTTTCTGTTTATTTGTTTTTCTTTCAATGGTCAGGTTCCTCTTCTGTAGGGCTACTGCAGTTTGCTGAGGGTTCACTTCAGGCCCTATTCATCTGGTTTGCTCCCGTGCCTGGAGATATCACTCAAGGAGGCTGGAGAACAGCGAAGATAGGTGCCTGCTTCTTCCTCTGGGATCTCTGACTTCGAGGGGGACCAACCTGATCCCAGTAGTATCACTCCTGTGTAGGGTGTCTGACAGCCCCTGTTGGGTCTCACCCAGTTGGGTGGCATGAGGAACAGGACCCGTTTAATGAAGCACTTTGTCCTTTGGTGAGACGGAGTGTGCTTTGCTGTTGGGAAACCCACTTGCCTGGACTACTTGGATTCCTCAGAACTACCAGTAGGAAAGGCTAAGTCTGCCACTCCTCTCCCTAGGAGCTCAGGCCCAGGGAGATCAGAGTTCTGTCCCTGAATCTCTGGCTGGAGTTGTTGGAGTTCCTGCAGGGAGGTCCTGCCTAGTGAGGAGGGATGGATGGATCAGGGTCAGGCCTGAAGAAGTGCTCAGTCTGTAGTCTGCCACAGCTGGTGTGTTGGGCTGTTGGGGGGCACCTCTTGGGACCAAGCTGTCCAGCCTCCCTGGCTCCAGCAGGGCAGAAGCGCAGCCTGGAGCTATAGAGGGGACTGCCACCCTTCCCCTGCCCAGGGAGCTTAGCCTGTTAGGCAGCTATCAGTCCCAGTGCTGTCTGCTGCCCCTCCCCCAAGGAGCTCAAATGGCTTAGACAGCAGGCAGCTGCAGCTGCGGTGCTGGTTGTCCCTCCTCCGCAGGAACTTGGAAGTCTTAAGCAGATTATAGCTGAGAGGCTGTTGAGAATCTGCATGGCTCCAGAGTTGGGACCTTAGGCCCCCGGGGGCATGAGTTCAAAAGCGGGATCTTTCGATCTGTGAGTTGTTCAGTTCTGTGAAAAAAGCACCGCTTCCCCAGCTGGGTAGCACACTCACCGCCTCTCTTGACTGGGGGGTGGGCGCCCCCTACCCCATGTGACTCTCAGGTGGGCTCCCACATCACACTGCTCTTCCTTCCTCCCGTGGGTCACACCATTTACCTAGTCAGTTCTGATGAGAGAACCTGGATCCCTCAGTTGCCGGTGCAGGATTCTCATGTATTACATGAACACATATACGTATGTGGGAGCTTCTGATTCCTGCTGCTTCTAGTCGGCCATATTGTCCCTGCCCCACCTCACTGAGGTGTAATTATTTTTAGTTATTTTTCCTTAATTTTAAGTGCTGGAAATCTGAACTATTTGTATTTAGTTTATAATTAAAATAGTTTGTAACAACTAAACTTATACGATGTTTTGGCTTTTCCCATGTTAATCATAGTTTAAATATTGTAATACAACTTTTTATTTTTAATACGAGCCTATTTAGTTAAATTTATTCAGAATATTCTGTTTTGTATTTATCCATCTCATAGTTCTAGAAATTAAGGGAAGGAAAACCTAAAAATTTTGTTTAAGAGCTCACATTTCTTAGCTCCTAATATGCTAAATTAATTTGCAGTTGATAATTGTAGTTTAAGTGTAAAACAACTAATAAAATATTATAAATAATATACAGTTAAATTTTAAACATTTTCGATTTTCTATTAGAATATTTTAAACACAAACTTAGATTTTAATGTACCTTGTATCATATTTTTACAACCTCTATGTTTAATGTATACTGTAATGTATACTTACAGTAGGGTTATAATTTACTAATTTTTTTCGCAAACATCCTTTTCAAACAATCATGATCTATTTACTTAATGTGTATTCAAACAGATTATACTATACCTTTTATTCTGAGTGATTCATACAGCTATTATTTATTAGTTTGTTTGTACTTTATTTTCACTATTGATGCACTTTCAAACCTCCTTGATATTGAGGGTGACTTCTATGCACTACTTCAACTGAGGTGCCTTAACCTCTGGATGTGGCTTTTCTAAGCCAATGCAAGATAGGAGTAGAGAAAATTAAGGTACATGCTACCCTGGTTGCTCTCCTTGGTAGGCCATGGTTTGATAGTGGCTGCTTGGTAAATCTTATGCCATAGTGACTACATTTTATTGTCTGCTGTAGCTTCTGCCCTAGCATAATGTGGACAACTTCATTCTACATTTACCCCTCAGTCTTAAGGGTAATAAAATTTTCCTTTCTATTAGTCTTAATTCTATTTTATATACCTTCTCATATCTAGTGTAGAATGCTTTTATTAAACTGTCTTCAACTATCCCTTTTTTCCAATGTGACACCTGTTTTTTGCTGGGATGCTGACATTTTCAAGTATCTAATTTTGGAAAAACTTAAGTTCAAGATATGTAGTAATATGGTAGCATCTAATGTTATCTTAGATCAGCTGGTAATTTAGAAGTAAGTAAATAGTACTTTGAAAATGATTAATGAAATATATATTGAAGTCTTGGAAAAAATGAGCATATTAATGAAAGTCTATACAGGTAATTAAAATGAAAATAAAATACCTTAGAGGATTCCAATAAAATAATGCCTATGTGTCTTTAGAAACACAGGTGAATGACACCAACAGATTTTTCAAAAAAATGATAAAAATCATTTTTTATGATTTTTCAAAAAATGATAATCATTTTTTATGATTTTTAAATGATTTTGTATTAAAATCTAAGATGAAAAATGGTATTAGACATCATTTTTGGTATCTAATGATACCAATAGATTTTTCAAAAAAAATGAAAAAAATGGTGAGTTTTTTTTTCTTATATCTGACTCCATATTCAAATAATGGTAACATGATACCATTTCTTTTATTTTAATTTTATTTTGTTGTGTCAAGAACACTTACCATGAGGTCTGCCCTCTTAACAATTTTTAAAGTCTACAATACTATACTGTTGACTACAGATACAGTGTGGTAGGGCAGCTCTCTAGAACTCACTCATCTTATTTAATTGAAAGTTTATGCTCTTTGATTAGTAGCTCCCCATTTCCTCATCCACCCAGCCCCTGGCAACCAACATCCTGCTCTCCGATTCTATGAATTTGACTATTTTGGATACTTATTTATATAAGTGGAATTGTGTAGCATTTGTCCTTCTGTGATTGGCTTATTTCACATTATTTCATAAGGTCCTCGAGGTTCATCCATCTTGTTCCATATTGCAAAATCTCCTTCTTCTAAAAGGTGAATAATATTCTGTCATATGTATGTATATACCACACTTCTTATCTTTTTGTATATGGTAAGGTATTTAGGTTGTTTTTATATCTTGACTATTGTGAACAGTCCTGAGAGTTTGTCATATGTAGCTTTTATTTTGATGAGGTACATTCATTACATGATTTATGGTTGAGGGTTTTTTTTTTTATCCTAAAAGTGTTTTCAGTTTTGTCAAATGCCTTTTCTGCGTCTGTTTAGATGACCATATGGTTCTGTCAATGTGGTGGATTACATTTATAGATTTGCATAGGTTGAACCATTTTTGCATTCCAGCATTAAATGCCACTTAATCATGATATGACCCTTTTAATATGCTGGTAAATTCAGATTGCTAGTATTTTGTTGAGAATTTTTACACCTATGTTTATCAGGGAAATTGGTCTCTAATTTTATTTCCTTCGAATGTCTTAGGCTTTGGTATCAGGGGAATGCAGACCTCATAAAATGAGTATGGAAAACTTTTCTTAAATTCTTTTGATGAGTTTGAGAAGGATTTGCATTCTTTCTTCTTTAAAGGTTTGATAGAATTTAACCATGAAATTATTAGGTCCTAGACTTTGTTTTGATGTAGGATTTTTTATTACTGATTCACTCTCCCTACTTGTTGTTGGTCTGTTCAGATTTTCTTCATTATTCAGGTTGTATGTTTCTAGGAACTTATTCAGTTATTTTAAGTTACCAATTTGATGACTTATAATTGTTTATAGTACTCTCTTATTTTCTGCATTTCTGTGATGCAGTGATACGGTTTGGCTGTGTCCCCACCCAAATCTCATCTTTAAGCCCCACGTATTGTGTGAGGGACCCAGAGGGAGGTAATTGAATCATGGAGGCAAGTCTTTCCCATGCTGTTCTCAAGATAGTAAGTCTCACAAGAGCTGATGGTTTTATAAGGAGAAGTCTCCCTGAACAAGTTATCTCTCTCTTTTTGCCTGCAGCCATCCGTGTTAGATCTGACTTGCTCCTCCTTGCCTTTCACCATGATTGTGAGGCCTCATAGCCATGTGCAACTGTAAGTCCATTAGACCACTTTTCCTTCACAGTCTCAGACATGTCTTTATCAGCAGCATAAAAGTGGACTAATACATGTGGTGTCAGGCATAGTGTTTCCTCTTTATTTTTTTAATTCATTAGAGACTCCTCTTTTTTTATTAGTCTAGCTAAACTTTTGTCAATTTCTTAATATTTTTAAGTAACCATTTCTTTATTGATTTGATTTTTGTCTGTTGTTTTTTCTAGTCTCTATTCCATTTACTATCTAGTCTCTATGTCTTTGGTTTTTCTAAACTCTACATTTTTTTATTCCTGCTGATCTTTGTTATATTTTTTCTTCTACTAACATTGGGCTTTGTTTATTCATCTTTCTCTAGTTTCTTGAGATGTAATGTTAGGTTATATACTTGAGATGTTTTTTCTTTTTTAGTGCTAGTATGTATAACTATAAAGTTCACATAGAAAAATGGGACAGAGTGGAGAACCCAGAAATAAACCCACACACATATGGTTAATAATTAATTTTTAACAAATAAACCAGGAATACACAATGGGGAAATGATAGACTCTTCAATAAATAGGTTGGTAAAACTGGATATCCACATGCAAAAAAAAAAAAAAAAAAATTGAACCCTTCTCTTACACTATACATGAAAACTAATTTAAAATGGATTAAAGATTTAAATATAAAACCTGAAAACATAATACTGCTAGATGAAAATGTAGGGGATAATCTCCTTGACACTGGCCTCAGCAATAATGTTTTAGATTTGACCTCAAAAACACAAGCAATGAAAGCAAAAATTAAACAAGTGGACTACATCAAACTAAAAAATATTTTGCATATAAGAGGCAACAATCAACAAAATGAATAGACAACCTATGAAATGGGAAAAATATTTGTAAGCCATATGTCCAGTAAGTAACTTAAAATCTAAAATTAAACAAGGGCAAAAAATCTTAATAGACATTGTCCCCAAAACATACAAATGTCCATCAGGTATATGAAATGATGCTCAACTTCACTAATCATCAGGGAAATGCAAACTAAAACCACAATGAAATACTACCTTGCACCTGTTAGAATGGCTGTTCAAAACCTAAAAGATAAATGTTGCTGAGAATGGAAAGAAAAGGGAAGTCTTTTACAAGCAGACTGTAGATTGGTACCGCCATTATGGAAAACAGTATGAGTATTCCTCAAAAGGTTAAAATAGATTTTCCATGTGATACCACAGTCTTGCTTCTAGCTGTGTATGCAAAGGAAATAAAAACACCATCTTGTAGAGACATGTGAATTCCTGTGGGAGAGTTATTCAAAGAGCCAAGCTATAGAAATGGTGTAAATATCTATCAACAGATGAATTGACAAAGACAACATTGGTATACTTCCACCATGAAACATTATTGAGCCATAAAAAAGAAGAAAACCCACCATTTGCAAGAACATGGCTGAAACTTGAGGGGCTTATGCCAAGTGAAATGAGCCAGACACAGAAAGATAAACAGTGTGCATAATCTCACTTATTAATGGAATCCTAAAAAGGAAGTTGAACTCATAATAATGAAGAGTAGAATGGCATTTACCAGGGAATAGAGGGCTTGGGGGAAAGCGGAAACATTGGGCAAAGGGTACAAATCTTCAGCTACAATATAAATAACTATGAGAGACCAAATGTCAGCCTGGTGATTATAGTTAATAATAACATTGCATATTTGTAATTTGCTAAGAGCAGATCTTAAGTGTTCTCATTGCACATACAAAAAAAAGTAATTATGTGAGGTGATGGATATGTTTTTTTTGTTTTGTTTTATGTTTTTTTCTTTTTTCTTTTTTTTGGGGGGGGACAGAGTCTAGCTCTGTCGCCCGGGCTGGAGTGCAGTGGCCGGATCTCAGTTCACTGCAAGCTCCGCCTCCCGGGTTCCCGCCATTCTCCTGCCTCAGCCTCCTGAGTAGCTGGGACTACAGGCGCCCGCCACCTCGCCCGGCTAGTTTTTTGTATTTTTTAGTAGAGACGGGGTTTCTCCGTGTTAGCCAGGATGGTCTCGATCTCCTGACCTCATGATCCGCCCGTCTTGGCTTCCCAAAGTGCTGGGATTACAGGCTTGAGCCACCGCGCCCGGCCGATGGATATGTTTATTAGATTATGGTAATCACTCCACAATGTATACATACATTAAAATGGCAAGTCATACACACCAAATGTGTTCAATTGTCATCTGATTTCTTAACAAAAATATGAAGTTATATAATTATATAAAAGATGATAATAGAAAAAAAATTTTCGCTTGGTACATTCTTTCATAAAGGCTTTAGTGCATGACTTTCAAAGATTATGTAAGTTTTGCTTTTGTTTTGTAATAGTTAATAAGAAAAGAGGGGAAGTAGAAGATTTCTCAAGTTAATTTCAAGAAAAGTAATTTCTTTATACCTGAAAGTGCAATATATTTGATTATCCAACTTGTAAACACAATTTTAAGATATATTTACCTTTGAAAATAAAAGTAAAAAATGCCTCTAAAGTCTAATTTTAAATTAAAATTTAGTCAAAATAGTTTTGATTATATTTTTTCCAGCTGTACTAAGTAAAGTATATGAGGATGATGCAAAGGGGGGAAAAAATACATCAGCATCCTGAGCGATCTCAAACACAGGGAGCACAGGAAAACAAACCGTGCATTTAAAATATCCAGAGTGCTTTGCAGTGTTTATTTATCCTAGGAGCCACAGCTCTTCAAATCTAATGATGAAGTAGGTGACCAACCACCAGGAACACTAATCTTCAATCAACCCATATTTGAAGCATGAAATTCCCACCCCAGGAAGATGATTAGTTAATTTAATGGCTGTAGAACTGTCAACTAGGAAATGTGTATAGAAGAGTAATTTAGAATATTGCTGTCTGTTATTACTCTCACAATTTGAAGAATAAAATGTCTTTTTATCTGGAACTTACGTAATAATTTTTCCAACAAAATAATTCCCAAATAGATCACATAGAAAATGTCTCTTTTAATATGCTTCACAATAGTAAAATTATAACGTCTCAATTGATTTTTTAAAATACATTTGAATAATGGTTTAGGTCATTTGATAAATACCACCTTGTAACTAATAAGATGAAACAAAGCTAAATAGGACCAATTAAAGCACGTGATTTAAATATCAGTATGTGGTGAGTAAAATAATCATCCAACTACCAATAGAAGATTACTCCATTAAGTACTATAACAAGTGTAACACTGTTCCTTAAAAAAAGTGCTTTATTATGTTCATTTAAGATTTATTTTAATGTCAAACACAAATAATTAGATCTTTAAATGAACAATTTGGGAGTTAAATCCATTGTTTCTGATTTTTATAGATTTTATGGTCTAGGAAATCTATACTAATTTGATCCCATTTAACTGTAAGAGTTTTACACATGTTGCACTCTACTAGCTCACAGGAAAATTATTTTAATTGACTGAATGAAAGAAAATGAAAGTATTATTTCATGTAAAAGTTTATTATATCAAGGAAATGATTTCGGTCAGAAACTAAAATCTATATAAAGTCAGGTTTTGAAAATAAATAAAGACAGATCTTTTTTTTTTTTTTTTTTTTTTTTACATCATTATAAAGGACCTAAATTGCAAACAACTATCCCTAAGACCAGACCATTTTCTTCTGGAATAAGTATGATATAAAACTAATGTTGCCAATTTTATGGCTTTATATTTTGGCATTTAATTCTTGGGAAATTTTTAAACCTTTGCAGAAACTGTGCAATAAATCTGGTCAACTTAAACTACCGAAATATTTCAATACATTATAATTAATGTTCTTAAAAATATTTAATTATTTGGAGGTGGTATTTTTTATTTGATACAGATAAGATTATACTTTTAAAGAGTCTATTATTCTGTTTGATTATTGCTAATTAATAAAAATTGAAGGCTTTATTTTGTTTTCATTTGATTCCAGTTTCTTAACATGATTTATTATGCTATTTATATAGATGCAAACAATTATATGACAAGATTATATTTAGAATGCATGTATTAAAATATGAACATGATATTACTGAGTTTATTTGAAATGTTCCAACATATTTCCACTATTTATGCTTCATACATGTCAAAATACTGACATTTTAAACTCATATTTTCAAAAGTTTTTTTTTTTTTTTTTTTTTTTTGAGAGACAGCATATCACTCTATCACCCAAACTGGAGTGCAGTGCTGGTCACCGTTCACTGCAGCCTTGACCTCCACGGCTCAAGCAATTCTTCCACTCAGCCTCCACATACTGGGACTAGCAGTATGTGTCCATGCCTTACTAATTTTTACTTATTATTATTTTTTTTGTAGAAATGAGGTCTTGCTATGTTGCCTAGGATATTTAGAGGATATTTTTTGCTTTATAAAAGAAAGAGAAGTAGAAAAATAGGCCCTCATTAACTTCTAAATTAAAATGAACATGTTACACTGCTGAGAGACAAATGGGAAATCTTTGGCAAAGGATACATTGTAATATTGAATTGAAATTAGAAATGAGTTATGTTTCTGTAACTATATGTTCAAGAGGTTAAAAAAAACTAACATATTTTGCTTTATAAATTACTAATCAAACCATGCAGCTTTGTAATATTAGAACAAACTATGGTGCTGAAATCCAATGTTAATAACATTAGAAAAACTGAGTTGCTTGTACTGTGTGTATTTGATTTAAAACTAACCTATTTTATTTGATTGTGGTGTACAGGTATAATGTGACTAGTCTAATCACATTTTGGTTTTGCTTTTTTTTTTTTTGTAATTGTATATAGATACTTACTTTAATATTTACTCTATCATTGAGTAGATTATTGGACTATTTCTTCATACATTCCAAGCAATTGAGAAATAAACAATTCTCAGAAAAAAAAATGACACTATTTTCAAGTGAGAGACTGATGTTTTTCAGTCTGTCATATGAAATATTTGGGTTTCTTGTTTTTCTCCTACCATACTACCCACTTCTTTATCCCAAACATTATTTGACTGACCAACTTCGTGAAGTGTAATTGTTATGAGTGAGGTATTTAGAGTTCACTAGGAGGCTGGGGAGACATGGAGATGGGGTGACATGAGTGGTTGGAGCCAGATTGTGAAAACAGTGGCTCTCTCACTGAATTGTACCCCAAAGACAGATGTAGATATAAAACATATAACCTAGACTTTTTCTCACTCTCTATGGAGACCCAACCAGTTAACTAGTAAGTTTACAAAGAGCAATGATGGGGTTTCTAAGAACATTACCATTGTGAAATAAAGATAAACTAAAGCTGTAATAGGTAAAAGAGTAGCAGTCTCATTAGTGGAGAGGGGATTGCTTGAGTATTGTGGTTTACACGGTGAGCTGGTTTTGTCTGTATTTGGAAAAGATGAAGACGTGGTCTTGTTTCGTCTCCCTTCATCACAACCTCCATAAATCAGTACTTAACAATTTGCACAGATTTTAAAATGTTGAGACATAATGATAACCCGTAAATTCTAATTCAATTTGTTACCTAAAAGAAGCTCTTACTTATGCTCAGTTTTCCCCCTCTCAGTTGAACTTTAGATAGTGTCCCTAGTTTGTTTGTGCTGGTGTGTGTGTATGTGCTTTACACATGGGTTTTGTGATGAACAATATTAGGTGTTGACTTGATTGGATTATAGAGATCCAGAAGGCTTGTAACGCATTGTGTCTGGGTGTGTTTATGAGGATGTTGCCAGAGGAGACTGACATTCAAATTGGTGGACTGGGAGAGGAAGACTGAACTTCAGTGTGGGTGGACAGCATCCAATCATCTGCCAGCCCTGCTAGAACAAGCAGCTGGAGAGAGGTGTGATCACTTTGCTTTACTAAGTCTTCTGTCTCTTTCTTCTTTCTGTGCCTGATGTTTGCTTCTGCTTCTCCTGACCTTGGACATCAGACTCCAGGTTCTTCAGCCTTTGGACTCTGGGACTTGCACAACTGGCTTCCCCAGGGCTCCCTGGTCTTTCACCGCAGACTGAAGGTTGCAATGTCAGTTTCCCTGGTTTTTAGGCTTTCAAACTTGGTCTGAGATACTACTACTGGCTTCTCTCTTTCCTCAGCTCACAGACAGCCTGTTGTGAGACTTTGCCTTGTAATCATGTGAGACAATTCTCCCTAGTAAACCTTCTTTTGTATATACATATTTTCTATTGGTTCTGTCCCTCTGGAGAATCTCAACAAATACAGGGGTGTGTGTGTGTGTGTGTGTGTGAATCTTTTTCTAACAATTTGCCATTATCTTGTGGTTTCCCCTTCTCCACTTGAGTTTTGGCAACCGGGATGAACTACAGGCTAAATGTGTAGATGCCTCCTTTCTACTTTGGGTCACTTACATCTTTCCTGTAAGTGGGTTCTACAGGAATCCTAAAGAAACTCCCATACTTTCTAGTTCCCTGATTGGAGAGATGCCTTCTGGGACAGCTTTTCCAAACTGCCTCTCAGCTGCCCTGGTAGGTTGTCCAGCCCTACTGTTTCGTGTTGCTGAAAACCTCTCTTTAGCAATCAACTTTTGTAGCAAAGTGGCACAAACCCAAGTATACTCAAGGCTCATGGAGGACTCACAGCCTTGCCCCAAATACTAACAGTGCATGTGTCTCCCCTGCTTCAACTCTCGGTTGCAATGCTGTAATGCTTCCCTACCCCATTCCCTTTTAAGAAAAATTTTATCAAAAAGAAATAAACTGGTTATGCTGACATTCAGCATTCATCCTAGGTGTGATTACCATGAAAACCAGTTCACTTGACTTTTATGGATGGTCAAAGGCACCACGTGGTAGGAAAGACAGGGGAAAGAACACATTATTTTCTTGGCATACTAACAATTCTCTCCATTTTATTTCTGACTTTTTTCTTTCTCTTTAATACACATTATGTACATTTATTAATATTAATCTATTTCTGTATTTATCTATATATAAACATATCTATATATCATTTTTGATATTAATATAAATGTAGATATATATGTTACATATGGTACATATTATATATCTATGTAGATATGATGTGTCATATATATCTATATATTTGCAGTATATAAACATATAAACATTGATATGAGTATATATAGATAGATATAGATGTATATATTATATATTATATTTATATACATGAAAATGAGATAAATGAGAAATATGGATAGATATAGATGTGTATATTATATATATTATATTTATATATATGAAAATGAGATAAATGAGAAATATGCTATAATATGCTATATCCTATGTCTGAAATGCTTAAAGTCAGCAGTGATTTAAATTTCAGATTTTTTTTGTTTTGAAATACTTTCATTATACTTAGTGATTATCCTTAATTCAAATTTCCAAAATCCAAAATTCTCCAGTAAGCATTTCTTTGATTGTCATATCTGTGTTCAAAAAGGTTTAGATTTGGCCGGGCTTGGTGGCTCGCGCCTGTAATCCCAGCACTTTGGGAGGCCGAGGCGGTCATATCACGAGGTCAGGCGATCAAGACCATCCTAGCTAACACGGTGAAACCCCATCTTTACTAAAAATACAAAACAAAACTAGCCGGGCGAGGTGGCCGGCGCCTGCAGTCCCAGCTACTTGGGAGGCTGAGGCAGGAGAATGGAGTGAACCTAGGAGGCGGAGCTTGCAGTGAGCGGAGATCGCACCACTGCACTCCAGCCTGGGCGACACAGCAAGACTCCGTCTCAAAACAAACAAAAAAAGATTTAGATTTGGAGCACTTTGAATTTTTGGATTTGGGATGCTCAACCTGTATTTTGTGATAGTGATTGTTACTGCTCTTAATAAGTCCTGCAGGGATGAGTCTTATACTTTATTCTCTTGTATCTTTAGAAGGTGAAGCTACTTAAAATTTATTATTTTTAGTTTTAGTACTTTATTCACTATTCTAGAATAAGAGGTACAATTCTACTTAGGAGATAATGTTACTATTTTCCCAGTCAAGGAGTTTCAAATGTTTCTATGTCATTCCCTTTTGATAGCATTATCTGAACTATAATTGAATCTTCTTCTTTTTTCCCTTAATATAAGCTTATATCTATACCCTACTAATCATATTCCTTAAAGTGATTGTCTCTTCCCTGCATTCTTGTAGTTTTCATTATTTTTCCCATATCTAGTAGCACTCAGTTTGTGAATATTGGTTCATTATATTTTCAAAAATTACACCTCTGTTTGTATTACTGTCACATACTGCAAAACAATAGTTCAGTGAACATCAGACTGCATATAAATTGTGGTCCCCTAAGATTAAAGTAGACTTTTATTATATAGGTGTATATACAGGTCTACTATTTTTAATCCTTTATAACATATTTTACTGTATTTTTATATGTTTATATACACAGATATTATTGTGTTACAATTATCTACAGTATTCAGTACAGTAATATGCTGTACAGGATTGTATCTTAGGAGCAATAGGTTTTCTAATCTTGCTTAAGTCTGTAGTAGGTTGTATCATCTAAGTTTTGTAAGCACACTCTATGTTGTTCACACAAAGACAAAATTGCTTAACCAGTAATAAAATGATGCATGACTGTATATTTATCTCCATTATAATGAAAGACATTTTACTTGCATTCAAAATGAATTTAAATTGTTACACCCTCCCACGATCCAAAGTCAAACCACTCTTCTTCCTAGAATGCAAACATAAAATTCATTCCTAAACATGCTCTTGCTTTCTAATCTCAGATGCACTTTTGCTATTTATTTGCTATTTTTATTATTTCCTCTGCCCGTGTCCACTTCATATTTTGTTTTCTATTAATACGTTATCCACCGTTCCAAATCCATCACAAATTTCACAACCTACAGCTTTGAAATGATCTCACATTTCCCTTTAAATCTGATATGGCAGTTAGTGCCTCTAATAGAATATTATGTTATGCCATACAGAATCATTACGTTTGTCCTCTTATTTCTCAACTAGAATACATGTTTTTTTTTAGAAACATTCAGTGTTGTGTCTCTAGGCTTGTCCAGATACTAATCTTCATTTTCATAAACTATCAAAGAATAATTTAAATTAATGAAAACTGGAACTGTATTTTCTTTACGTATGTGAAATGCTAAATAATATGTATTTCCATTTTGACACACAGTTATCTCCCTTCCAATTTGGGATGGTTTCTCTAAAATTATTTTTATCATTTACAAGTATATTAATGCATATTGGTATGTCACATCTAAGGGAAGGAAGTTAGAAAGTTGCTGTTAGCAGAAGCCTGTTCAACTTTTAATTACCTTCTCCTAGTTACAGATAGAAATGCTAAATGGTTAACAATTTATGAAAAAGACTATATCAGCAGCAATGTTAGTTTTTCATATAATGCCCTAAGAAAGGTTTAAATTTTGGAGAACAAAAGAGTAAATAAATTTTACAAATAAAATTAAAATAATATTCAGAAATCAAAAGAAGTGTTAATTAACACTTTAGGAATAATATTCCCTTCACAGGCATTTATATAATTATACATGAATATGATATAATATGACAGATGTATCTATCAAATAAGTTATTATACCTTTTTTCTATTGTTCAAATCACTATGATGATCATAGATATGCTCCAGTGGAAATAAATACACAAACCTTAGTAACGTGAGATGTGTGGGATGTGAGAGAAGGAGAGAGACCGGAGGAGCATAGACGGTTACAAATTATCCAGAGAAAAAGTTCTAGGTCCTTTATTGGGGTCTCATTTGTTTGACTGATTGATTTTTAAATGATCATTTTTAATTGAAAAAAATTATATATATTTATTATGTAAAGCATGATGTTTTGAGACATGTATGCCTTGTAAAATAACTAAATTCAACTAACGTACACACTATATTACATACTTAACATTTTTAGTGGTGTCAACACTTAAGATCTCTCTTAGCAATTTTCAAGATTATAATACACTGTTATTTACTATAGTCACCCTGTTGTACAATAGATCCGTCGAACTTACTCTTTGGTGTAATTGCAATATTATGTTCTTTGACCAACATCTCCCCAGTTTCCCACCTATAGCCCCGGGTAACCACCATTCTACTCCACTTTTGTGAGTCTGACTTTTTAGATTCCACATATAAGTGAGACCATGCAGTATTTCTATTTCTGTTCCTGGCTTATTTCATTTAGTGTAATGTCCCCAGATCCATCTATGTTATTGAAAATGGCAGGATTCCCTTCTTTTTTCTTTTGTAAGACTGAAGAGCATTTCATTGTGCATGTATAATACATTTTCTTCCTTTCCATTTATTTATTTATTTATTTATTTATTTATTTATTTATTTAGAGATAGAGTCTAACTCTGTCACCCAGGCTGGAGTGCAGTGGTGCAATCTCAGCTCACTGCAAACTTTCGTCTCCCGGGTTCCAGCGATTCTCCTGCCTCAGCCTCCCAAGTAGCTGGTACTACAGGCACATGCCACCACACCCGGCTACATTTTTTATTTTAGTAGAGATGGGATTTTGCCATGTTGGCCAGGCTGGTCTCGAACTCCTGACCTCAGGTGATCGACCTGCCTTGGCCTCCCAAAGTGCTGGAATTATAGGCTTGAGTCACGGGGCCTGGCCCATATTTTCCTTATTCATTCATTTGTTGTTGGTCATTTTGGTTGATTACATATCTTGACTATTGTGAATAATGCTACAGTGAACATAGGAGTGTAGATAACTTCTTTGACATGCTGATTTAATTTTTTTATGGATATACACCCAGAAATGAGATTGCTGGATCATATGAGAGTTCGATTTTGAATTTTTGAGGAGTACTCATACTGTTTTTCATGACGGGTGTACCAACTCATCTTCCCACCAACAGTGTGCAAGGGTTCCCCTTTCACCATATTTTCCTCAACATTTGTCACTTTCTATTTTTAATAATAGTGATCCTAACAGATTTGAGGGGTTATCTCCTTGTAGATTTAATTTGCATTTACTTGCCGGTTAGAGATACTGAGCATTTTTTCATACACCTATTGACCATTTGTAAGGTTTTGCATTAAGGACTTGATTGATAAAGAGTAGAAACAATAGCCTCGGAGAATACCAGAAAAATTGTTGTATTCCAGTTAGAGAGGAATTTCAATATGAGAGACGTACTAAAAACACAAGCTTCAAAAATGGTACAGAGAATCCACATATTTAACTTGAATTGTGTAAACGGTAAAGAATCAGCAAAAAATAGCTAATGACCAGGAAACAATTAATTTCAACTGTTTTTTGGAAATGTTACAGATGAGAAATGTATTAATCCGTCTAAACTGTAGGTAGAGGTAATTAATTCCTCTCCCAAATCATAAATCAATTGGGAAATGCAGAGGATTCAATTGTATTCGTACTCACTCTCAGCAAAATCTCAGTACTGTTACAGTGAATCCAGTCTTCCCTCTATTTCATCCATTTCTTTGGACCCAAAGATCTCACACCCTTTTCACTTACATTTTCTGTTCTGTTTTCTTTTCTTTTCTTTTTTTTTTTTTTAACCTATTCCATTCTTAACATGTTTTATTTTCTCAGCTGAGAGTGTAGCTTTCTTCTACTCTCAGAAAAATACCACTGCATATGCATAGGTTTCGATAAATTGTGGGAAGAATTCCACCATAAATAGTACCTCTTTCCATTTATACGTTAATCCCTTTGTTTCAAGGGGTTCATGTCTCCATATGTCATTTTGGAAATAATTCATGTAATATTACACTGTGCCTCCTTCATGTTACCTTATCTGGAGGTAAAGGAACCGGGAACTAAGATGTAATTCAGCTTCCAGACTATTTTCTACATATGAATTACCTGCATAAAGTGGTCTATGATGTCCTAAGATCAATGCATGTAGGTCCGCCTTGTAACTATTTGCTTGTCAATTGCCTTCATGCAAAGGAATGTAAATTGCTTGGCAGCTGGAACTGCATATCTTTAATTATTAAAAACCTAGTTTTAAAAATTCTGCTCTGATTATTCAGGTTTCAGGAAATACCGTTTACCCTTGTTAATATGTACGTATATAGAGAATTAAACATTATTTTATCATAACTTTTTACTCTGTAGATAATTTATCTTATTATCTAAGAAATTATATATGAGTATATTATATATTATTTGTGTAAAATACATAGATCCCCACAAACAATATACACTAACACATACACAATTATTGTTTTATCTGGCAATGATGTAAAACATTGTTTACCTAATTTGCAGGCAAATGCAGGGAGTATCAGTGAATTTAACCCACATATAGAGGTACTATATATCTCAGGATTCTTTTATAAGATGCACTACTTCATATGATTTTGCTTAAGAGCTTATTGCTAAAACATTAGCACAATTTTATCTCTTTTTAATTTGCTTAGATCATTATAGGCCTGCAGGCTGCCTAGGATGTTGAGGTCAACCCAAGGAATGGGTTGTGCTGCTGTTGTCAGCACTTCAGTTTCCACTGAGATCATTCAGTTCAATTTCATATTTAACCTTTGACTTCAAGCTTATCTTCATCCAAAATGCTTTGCAGACACTTTGAAACAACACATCATTTACATATCATTGCCCCAGTACAAGCCAAAACCATAGTTATCAGGATGTAACAGCAGTGTGAGTTTTACTTCAAGGACACGGGATGATGTTTCTTCTGAGCAAATTAATAAAGAGAGTTTCCTAATGGACCCAGGGACATTTAAGACAGTAGAATAAATATGATAAAATCTTGAATAAAAAGTTCTATTTTAATAAGAAGTGGATAGCTAATAAGAAAATGGAATTGAATATCTTGATATTCATTATTACTGCATTATATGAAATCATGCAGTAATGATTTCATCTTTATAAAAATCAATATATTCCTTCCCTTTAAACATTAATATTTTATGAAAAGTTTAATGTTTTGGATGTTCACTACAGAAGACAATGTTATTTGCTGATGGATAGTGAAGAAATATGTTAGCACATTAAATAACGTACTAATTGTTTCAAATATGTTAATGATGTTATGAACTGAAAATGTCTTTATGCTATTTCTAATGTGTTTATGTTTAAAATGCTTCTAATTTTACTGTAAACAATGTAATCTGTATAAGATGGCTAATTAGAAAAAAGTCGCAAATATTCTTTTCCTACTTATTGAATTGTAGAATTTAAAATAATCAATTTATTTTGGATTGAATGGGTAAAAATATAAATGGCACCGACTGGTTCTTTCCTCTGCCATTTTAAAAAAGTTTACATATGCCCCCCCCAAAAAAAACATACACAGATTCTAATACCATTTTCTATAGAAATTTGTCTTTCTGGATTTTTATTTATTCATGTCTTAAAATTCTGTGGATAATAGTTTGCTTGGAAATAACAATATTTACTAATTTTAAACAAAACACATTAAATGACAATATTGGGTATATTTTCTCCTAAAGCTATATAGATACATTTAAATTTTAATCACTTGGATCATAGAGCCTAATGACCATATTACTTCCATTATAATATTTTGAGTTACTTCTTAATAAAAATTTTAAGTAAATTTAATTTTTTAGAATTGTTTTTAATTTACAGAATAATTGTGAAGAGAGTGCAGACAATTCTAATATACCCAATTCCCTACCTTTTCCCCTCTATTATTAACATATTACATCAGAATGGTATATTCATTCTTATTAATGAACAAAAGTTAATACATTATTACTAACTAACCACATTTTATTCAGGTTTTTTTTTGTTTTGTTTTTTTTACCTACAGTCCATTTCTGTTCCAGGGTTCTATCTAGGATACAACATTATTTTGTGTTGTTCTGTCTCCTTAGGCTCCTCTCCTCTTGATAGTATCTCAGATTTTTCTCATTTTTTTTTTTACTTTGGCAGTTTTGAAACACACTGGTCAGGTGCTTTGTAGAATGCCCCTCAGTTGATGTTTGTCTGGTATTTTATTCATGATTAGACTGGAATTATGCATGTTGGGAGTGGAAGATAACTGGGTTAATACCATTCTCATCGCATTATAGAAAGGTTACTTACTATCAACATGAGTTTTCACTGTTGATGTTGATCCTATTCACATGACTGAGGCAGGCGAATATTATATATTACATACAATTATTATATGTATTATATTTACATATGTAATTATATGTAATATATAATATAGAATATATAGTATACATAGTATTGTATATTTTATATTATAGTATATGTGTAACATATACTATATATTATAATACAGCTTATATTTATGCTATATAAATACATATTTTATATTTGTATATAATATATTATATAATTATATAACATTGCATTTAATATATTAATGTTTATGTAATATATAGATTATATATTTAATATATTATACATATAATATATAACATATATGCTATATATAACATTTTTATGTTCTATATATTATATGTGCTATATTCTATATATAATACATACTATGTTATATATGGTATATATAACATGTATTATAAAAATATAGGAATATATTTTTATATGTGATATATTTATTTCTCTAATATCAAATTTAAATTAACATCAAATTAATTAATATAGATTCGTATATAGTATCCTATTTTTTCTTCCTTGTTATGTCTTTTTGCCATTGAAATATCCTTGTGTTTTTCCTCATGTTTATAATTAATTAACACACAACTTTTAATTTATCAGTTGTGCTTTTTACTACTTTTTTACATTTCTTACTTGTTGATTAATTATAATTTATTAATCAATATTATTTAATTGTTATTGTGTTAAATTTATTTGTCAACTCATACTTAAGTAATTTGAGTATAAATTTAACTCTAAATGCAACTCTAAAGACATTTTAAACATTGATAGATGCTAATGTCTTTTTACATATTAATAGTAAACTTTAGTTGCAAATCTAACTCTGGAAGAAAAATTTGTAAGCTACTATTTCATATATTAGGCTTGTAAAAAATTTTAATATTATCACATTGTTCACAAATACTAAAATTGCTTTTTTTTTACTGAAATATGCATTTTTCCTTGTTTTCTTAAGGTATTATAATTTTAATGTCATATATTAATTTGTAAATATGTTTCTATGCAGAGAGTAATGTAAAAACATATATACCATCAGCTGTGTTTGTGTGTGTGCAACTGCATATACAGAGAAACTCAATAAATCAAGATAATTATATTTTTCAATTAATATAGATCAGTGTTAATTTGTCAACTTGATTTTTCAAACACTAGGAAAACTCTTTGAATGAGAAGTAACTCATACCTTCTGAGAGCATTCAGCATTTTTTTAACATCCACATGTCTATATTTATATATGTTGAGTATACATCTATGCATATACATATAAATATATATCACTTTTATATATATTAGAAATTATTTTAAGTAAGTAGCACATGAACAGTTTAAACTTATACTTCAAAGACAGATTATATATTTTACTAATACCACATAATCCATTTTGTGTCTTTTGAGGATTTCCCTTTAATTCCACTTTGATATCATTATTATTATTATTTAATACAGCTATGAGTGATAGAACTTGTGAAAGATGAGAACGTGGTTTTAGTTTTGCTTTTAGATTCCTGTTGAGGTAGATTATACAAGAAAGATAATTAAACTTAAGTATCAATAATTTATTTCAAAGGAAGTAGACTTGAAAAAGTATATGATGCAGAAAAATGTAGACTTTTTTTCCAGACAAAGAGTAATTTGTTTTTTTCTATTAATAGTTACTCTTGAGGAAAGTGTAAACTTATAAACAAATAATTAGATAATGAAATAAAAAAATCCATAAGTAAAAACAAATAAAGAATTGTGGAATGCGTACACACACTCTTTGTTTACTTTTTTCCCCTAACCATACTACCCAAATAATCCTGTATATGTTTTTCACATTTTCTTATATATCTAATTTATGCTTTCAGAAATTAAATAATTAAATCTGCTTTATTTCTAGTAGTCATATAATTTTACCTTAAATCTACCTATTTGATTTGTTTTATAATGATAAAATGTTTTGGAACAATTTGAACAATTTGAAATAAAGAAAAAGTCAGTTTACCTTGGTGTGTGTCTTTCTATGAGATACTTATTATAGATTGCTCATTAAATCACAAATAAAAGGAGACACATATTTCATATGTTTCATGTTTATTTCTCAAATGGTATCATGATGTGTACACAGAGATTGTTATTTTCAATGTGTAAAGCTAAGTTAAATGGCCACGAAACATTCTATTACTACAGTGAATACCTACACACGTAGAATACAAATAAAGAAAAAAACATTATTTGTGTTGTTGAAGCCACCTGGATACTATCTCTGGTTGCACATGTGTTCTTGCTTTCAGAGTTAGTCACTGTCTTGAATTTGTTTGTTGAGTCGCATGTACTTTCCTATACATTTATTATGTGGTAGTTTTACTAAATAATCTATGTATTATTTGCTTCTTTTATTCTGTATGTAAGTCATGTCATATGGATATTCAGTATTCTCAGGAATGTTGCTTTCTAAAATCCACATTATGTTTTAATGATATATCCTTTACCTAACAGACCTATAATGGCCGAACTTGAGGTGTTGATTTGCAAGGCAATACTGATTCGCCTTAAGAGCTACCCCTCAATCTCACAGCCTCAAGACATGTCACTAGATTCACGTTTCAGCCAGCCCCACAAAGGAAGTTAGGTATTGTGATTCATGAGTTGTAGCATACATGCCAATAATTACAAAATAATAAACAGAAATCTGGGAATAATCATGAGAAACAATCTTACAGGTGCCAGCTTAGGGTGAAAGGGATGATGTAATGTTGGATCAGGCTGAAAATACTGACAGAAAAAATACATACATATATATACGTAGAGATATATATACACGTAGTTATATGTGTGTGTGTGTATATATAGGTTCCGCCTATTAACCTAGGAGCTGGCAGCAGCTCTAACAATTAGTTGGTTGACTGAAATCTAAACCCCAACCATAATCTCCATTAAAAATCAGGCATTAGAACATCCTTAGTGTACCGCAGAAGGAAGTATCCTCAGGTTTAGGGATATGAAATGCTGAAGCAGATTTATTATGTTGAATCTACTCACTTATTACTAATTAAATCCCAGAGGGTACAAAATATAATGCCTTTATTCAGGCTTTGGAAAATGCATTGATAAGACAAGAACCAGCATCTTTCTAAGTCTTTATAGTGGTCTTCAGGCCAACCTCACGGACAATGGTTACGGATATATATCCAGTTAATGGTGAAAGACTGAAGAGTTTTAGCAACATTCTACTACACCAGAAGTACAAGATATTTGGTAAAGGGGTTCAGATATTAACATCGAATAATGTAAGCCTGCATTCTTCTCTAGTTAGATTTTTGTTTGCTTTAATTTTTAAATTTACAAATAATATGTATTTGTGGGTTGCATGGTAACATTTGGATACATACAATGTATAGTGATTAGATCAGGGTGGATAGCATATCTATAATCTCAAACATTCATCATTTCTTTGTGTTGGAAATCTCCAATACCTTCTTCTAGCTATTGGAAACTATATATTATTGTCAATGATAGTCATCCTACAGACTTATGGAACACCAGAACTTATTCCCCCATCTAGCTATAATTTTGTATTCTTTAACAAATCTCTCGATGTATCTGATTTGGGGAGGTCATTTTCTTTTTATCCACCAAAAGCTGTAGCTTTTCAACCTTTGGTAGAAGTTTTTGCCATCAGTTTCCCACCTGCTTCCACTAAGGTAATGTTTTATTATTTGTTTTAATCCTAACACTTGGTACTTCCATTCCTAGAGGCTAGAGTCCTTACAGTAGAATTTTTTGGCATGAGCTATTCTGCCTTTTTGTTTTTGTTTTTACTTTCATAGAATTTCAAGACTGTGGTGCATTTTTGTTTTTGTTTCCCCAAAATGGTTGTAGCAATTCATGTTTCTATCAGTAACGCCAAAGACAGTTCTTTACTGGATGATACATTTCTGACAACAGTTTGATTCATTTTATATATATATATATACACACATACACACACACACACATTAATTATATATATACACACACACTCACACACACAAATACTAAAATATATATATATATGTCTGTGTGTCCATATCTACAATTTTTCTTCTCCATGACTTCTAATGAATTTGGCTATTTATGTGTTTATGCTCCTTTTGGCATTTTGATATGCTTGAGAAGCAGACCATGTTCTTCTTCTCTTTTTGTTCTACTTGAGTGATTCTAAGTGAATTATGGAAACTTTCTGTATATTCCTCTTTGTTCATACATTCATTTTTCTTTTATTCCCCTAATTGAATTATGTCTAACTACCTATTATAATACCTTATTTCCATACAAAAACTTTATTTTTCTTATTAGCAAATATTTTGCTTTCTATTATAATTAAACTATTATAACTCAAACAATTAAAATCTTTACTATTAGAATATGCCTCTAATTTCATATGTGTTTTGCTTGGATTTTGCCCAGTGGTTATTTTCTTTTAGTTTGCAGAACTGTTTGATATGTTTGGAATTTTTAACTGTCAAATGTGATTACCTTTTCACTTACACTTCATTTATATTTGTAAAAATTACTAAATTTTCACATATACTTTATTTTAAGAGCTTTATGTTTTCAGGTATATGAAAGCTTTGAGAGTGCCCACACAATACTTGTATAATGTTATTTCCTTGACAACAGCTGCTAAAATTTAATTATGTGTTTTAAAATTTTGTATACTACCTATGTTTAGCTTGAAGATTTTGACTTTAGAACCTTGTAGTACAGTTCTTGTTTCTCTTTTTAGTGACAATTATGCTTTGTCTCTCAAGCACACTGCTAAACCACTGCTGACCTCAGAGACAGGAAGCTAAGGACATTAGGTATTACTAGTAAAGACAATAGAATTAATCAGATCCACTCCCTAAACTTTGTTGTTATTCATAACCTTTTCACTTTAGATAGATGCTAAGAACAATTATTTTTAATACACAATCAAACTTTTAATTATATAGGTGTCTAAATAAAGATATCAAAACAAAGGAAATAAAAATCACTATTTCTATGATGTCTCCTACACGTGTAGATGTAATCATATCATCTTTACTCTTTTAGGATGTGTTTTTAACTTGTATTATATACTTTAGTATATAACATAATATGTCAATATAAAGTATAATTTTACTATTTATGTATTATTGTAACTTTTTTTTGCCGAAACACCTCATCCAGTAGCTTTTATTAGATATTTATTATATCTTAAATTATTCTCTGAGATAAAGGTGCAAATTATTGTCCACATACTTATTTATTACCTTAAGAGTAATTCTTAGATTCTGATTCCACAACCATTTTTTAGACTTTTGATATGCATTGTTAAATTTCTTCTACAAATAACTGTATTATAGTGGCAACCTGTGGTGGAAATAATTACATGTTTTTGTCTACTTTATTTGGAACACCAGATTGGATATGTTAATAATAGGTTTTAAAAAGCACATGCTCATGAAAGATTTTGAATAGTAAATTCACATAAAATCAGAGTGACTGACAATCCCTTTCATTTCTTACTCCCCACAAATATGAATTTTTTTATATTTTTAATTTAATCATATTTATATTGCTTGGTACAGTATATATGTTCAATATATTTTGAATGAATGAATAGTTAACTTCTGTGGTTCTAGATCTCAAAAATTTTTTCTAAAAAGGAGTGACACCTTCCTTTCTAAAGAGAAACTGTGTTTCCTACCTGAAAGTTCAATCTTTTCTTGAGTTTAAAAAAATATATTTGAAAGACCCTCAATTTTTACACAGTTTCACAGTTGTACATGGCAAATGTAAGATGAAATAGACTTTTTGTCATACAGAAATAGCTCCTGATAATCCTTTTGACCTACCTAATGCTTGCTTCTGCCTTCCGGATCAGCTCACTAAGTTTTTCAAGCCAGCAGCCTGGTGCATCTCTCTGATATGAGACGTTTTGAAGAAATGCCTCTATTAACCACTGCAGGTAAAGCCTGCTCTCAGCTCTCATCAGTCTCTGACAGTGGGGCTCAAGACATAGTGCAATACTCCACTCATTCATTCAAGCCACACTGACTTACAAAACATAAAGCAGGTCACTCTTTCCCAAGTCACACATGGTGAAGGTTGTCTTATATCAAAAACTGCTAGTCTTACTTTTCAGTACCTCCAGTTCACAGATGGGCACACACTTTGCAGAAACTCTTTTTTTTTTTCTTAATACATAGCCAACAGCTCTGTGAGCTATACCTGGCCATTCTGTGACCAAATAATCACTCTTCAGTGTTCATCTAACTGTAGTGAGGTGCTTAATGATTCCATCCTCTCTCACCATGATGGCAAATTATGTCTCAGTCACTACATTGCCCCTTTGCTTTCATTCACCTTGATCATTGTGACCCAATTCATTGAAAGAATTTCTTATTCAATGACATTTAATTACAAAGAGATGTAGCTGTGAAACTCTTGCCCGTCTAGGCAAATTTGGACTATTGCATTCCTGAAATAGCCAAGTTCTTTGGTGAGGAGTAACATGGAGGCATATGTTTATGGAATTTTTTTCTGTGTTATTGGTGTGGCCTGATCTACATGCTCTTATTAAAATGAGTACATTCTTGTCTTGCAAAAGAGAATATCCACATGGTTATTTCCAGGCCAGAGGGAGACTTTCCCAAGATAAATTGATGTGTCATTTATGGATAGAAAATTTTTAAAAATGACTTTTAAATGATAAAATGTAGTATTAAAGTTTCTTCTCAACAAGATTTTTTTTTTGTTGTTTAGACAATGAATTAATAAATAGAATTGCATTTTTCAAAAACAAAACAAAATGAAAAATAATAATAAGAAGAAAACTCATTGCTATTTGGCAAGGGAATTTGTGTGTTTATTTGATTAGAAAAAAATTAATGATCTGAATGAGAGAAGCTCAGATTAACATACTAACTAGATTTTGAGACTATTTATAGCTATAGGTAACCAAGTACTTAGTGGGACCTTTTGTGGACCTGTGGCCATGTTTTCTTTATTCCTATTCTTTGTCCTTAATGGGAGATGAAAACATTTCATAGCCACCCTACAAATAAGGAACTCATTTATCAATGTCACTGGAAAGTTTATGTGTCTAGAAATTATATAGCTTACATCAACACATATCATGAAACAAGGCACTATTTGTTATAGAACTTTCTATGCTAACAGAGTATACATATCAAAAACAAATTTTGTGAAAGGTCATTTTCTGAGAAAAGTAAAGCATTGAAATACTTAAGTAAACAAAGTAGGCCTGTTTACAGATGTATTTGTACCTTATACTGAACTTTGGGATAACAGCTTGGTTATTATAAGTAACATTTTTACATCCCGTTAAATGAAATATTTTTCTTGATTACATTTAAGTTAAAAAAAAATGGATGGATAAACTAAATTTATAACCTCTGCAGCTGAATGACCTGGTAAACAAGATCAGAAGTATAATATTCCTTATATATCTGAAAAAAAAAAAAACTTTGTTATTTGAATACCAGGTAAGGATGGTAAATTGAAACTAGTACACTGCTTATGTTTGAGGACATATTCCTGGTATATTAAATTTTATTCAGATAGATATTGGAACTCAGTAAAGTACTCAGTAAAAATAATGTTAATTTGGGATTTGAGGAGCAATATTTTTTTTTCTCCTTAGAAAATAACATTTTATTCACACCTTTCAAATATGTACACCTTTTATTAATTGAATAATTCATTAGGAGAATAAATAAAATAAAATAACATGTTGAATTTTATATAATGGTGAAAATTTGTAAAATATTTAAATGGTATTTTTCAAGGAAAAATTAAACATGAATAATTTCAAATTAACATATGAATGCAACAAATGCTTTTAGGGCTTTATTAATTGGCTCCATTCTTTTATTTGCTTGACCTATTATTACAATTTCCATAAAATGTATAAAGAATTTAACAGCGATTTGCTCTAGTATAATCAACTAAGTGTCATGAGTTAAACATGGAAGTCAAAAATCAAGTACTAAAAAAGAAAAGAATAGCAAATATACTTTTCTGTGAAAATGTATAAGGTTTGATTATTCATTTTTGATGGATTGGCTACAATATATCAGTCATTTTTGAAGCCTAGAATACCAGTGATAATAAGATTCACATTTAAACACCTTTAGTTTTGGTTACGGCGGCAAGATGACTGACTACACACAGCCAGGATGAACATCTGCCACCAAGGGACCAGGACATTGGGATGACAGGCCCACTTCTACCAGATCTTCAGAGGGAAGGCATTGAGAGTGGATGGAGAGAAGGCACAGATGCTGGACTGAAGGGGGAGACCCCCCACAACCACCAAGGAAACTTGAATTTGAAAGGAGAGATGCTTAGAGAACTGGTAAAGGCAGAATTCCAGCCATAGCAGAACCCAGAGGTTTTGATGTGGGAGTGTTTGTAGTGGAACACAGCCAGGGTCTCCCATCACCATAGGCACGATTTGCTCCCATAGGAGACTAGCGGAAACTGTTGGAACTGAACTCTTCAGAGTGGGCTTGCCCATGAGACGAGGCCAGTCCAAACTGAGCACTTCTCAGTCTGCTCTATCCACAAGGTCATCAAATAGGATAACATAAAATTTTTAAAAAGCCCATCCAAAGGACAGCAACTTCAAAGACTGAAGGAACATCAACCCACAAAGATAAGAAAGAGCCAGTGCAAAAACTCTGATAACTCAAAAAGTGAGAGTGCCTTATTTCTCTCACAAAACCATACTAGTTGTCCAGCAAGGGTTCTTAACAAGGTGACTGAATAGGCAGGAATAGAATACAGAATATGGACATGGGCAAAGAGCATTGAGATTCAGGAGAACATTGAAACCCAATCCAAGGAAGGTAAGAATCACAATAAAATGATACAAGACCTAACAGACAACATAGCCAGTATAGAAAAAGAATGTGACTGGTCTGATAGACCTGAGTGAACAAAGATCACACTACTAGCATTTATAATGCAACAGCAAATATTAGAAGCAGAATAGACCATCTTTTCTCATGATGAGAAAAGAATCTCAGAGCTTGAAAACTGGCTTTCAGAAATAAAACAGACAAGAAAAAGAAAAAAGAATGAAAAAGAATGAATAAAACGGACAAGAAATATGGCATCATGCAAAGAGACAAAATTTACAACATACTGACATCCCTGAAAGAGATCAGGAGAATGAAAGCAAATTGCAAAATGTATTTCAGGATATTATTCATGAGAACTTCCTGAACCTAGCTAGAGATACCAACATCCAAATTCAGGAAATGCAGAGAGCCCTCACAGGATACTTCACAAGAAGGTCATCTCTAAGGCACATAATCATCAGATTCTCCAACGTCGAAATGAAAGAAACAATGGTAAAGGCAGCTAGAGAGAAAGGACAGGTCACCTACAAAGGGAAGTCCATCAGACTAACAATGAGCCTCTCAGAAGAAACCTTACACGCCAGAAGAGATTGGGGACCTAATTCAAAATTCTTAAAGAAAAATATTTCAAAGAAGAATTTTATAACTGGCTAAACTGTACATCATAAGTGAAGGAGAAAAAAGTTCCGTTTCAGACAAGAAATTCAGAGGGAATTTATTACCAGGAAACCCACCTTCCAAGAGTTCCTGAAAGAAACACTAACTGTGGAAAGGAAAGCCCATTACCAACCACTACTAAAACACTCTTAAATACAAAGATCAGTGACACTATAAAGCAACCACACAGAAGTCTGCAAAATAGCCAGCTAACAACAAAATAATGGAATCAAATCCAAACATATTAATACTAACCTTGAATGTAAATGGGCTAAATGACCTACTTGAAAGGCACAGAGTGGCAACCTGGACAAAAAGCAAGAGCCAACAGTATGTTGTTTTCAAGAGACCCATCTCACAGGCAATAACACTTACAGGCTCAAAACAAAGGAATGGAGGAAAATCTGCCAAACAAATGGAAAACAGAAAAAAAGCAGGTGTCAGAATCTTAATTTCAGACATTAGAGACTTTAAACCAACAAAGATCAAAAAAGACAAAGAACGACATTAGATAACGGTATAAGGTTAAATTCAACAAGAAGACCTAACTACTCTACATATATATGTATCCAACACAGGAACACCAGACTCATAAAGTAAGTTCTTAGACACTTTCAAGGGGACTTAGACTCCCACACAAAAATAGTGAGAGACTTCAATACCCCACTTGACGATATTAAGGATCTGAACTCAACACTGTTCCAAATGGACTTGATAGCCATCTACAGAACTCCTCAACTAAAACAACAGAATATACATTCTTCTTACCACCACATAGCACATACCCTAAAATTGTCCACACAATGGAACATAAAACAATCTTCAGCAAATGCAAAAGAACCAAAAATATATCAAACACTTTTTTGTACCACAGACCAATAAAAACAGAAAACAAGACCAAGAAAATTACTCAAAACTATAGAATTACATGAAAATCAACCAACCAGCTTTTTAATGACTTTTGGATAAATAATGAAAATAAGACAGAAGCCAAGAAGGTCTTTGAAACTAATGAGAACACAGAATTTCTGGGAAACAACTAAGGCAGTATTAAGAAATAAATTTATACCACTAACTACCCACAATAAAAAGTTAGAAAGAATTCAAATTAACAACCTAACATCACAAGTAAAACAACTAGAGAAGTAACAGCAAACTAACTCCAAAGCTAGCAGAAGACAAGAAATAACAAAAATCAAGGCTAAGCTGAAGGAGATTGATATAAGAAAAAAAATTTAAAAGATCAGCAAATCCAGGAGTTGTTTTTTTGAAAAAATTTTAGTAAGACAAACTACTAGCTAGATTAATACAGAAGAAAAAAGATCCAAGTAAACACAAATAGAAATGACAAAGGGAATGTTGCCATAGACCCTACAGAAATACAAAAGAAACCAGAGACTGACTACTAAGAATATGACTATAAACAGAAACTAGAAAATATAGAATAAAGGATAAGTTCCTAGACACATACACCCTCCCAAGGTTAAACCAGGAAGAATTTGAATCCCTGAAAAGACCAATAATAAGCTCTGAAATAGAATCAGTAATAAATAGCCTACCAACAACAGCAACAAAAACAAAGCCCTGGACCAGATGGATTCACAGCTGAATTCTACCAGATGTCCAACGAAGAGCTGGTACCATTCCTACTGAAACTACTCCAAATAATGGAGGAGGAGGCACTCCTCCACAACTCATGCAATGAGTCCAGGTTCATCCTGATACCAAAAGCTTGCAGATACACACACACACACACACACACACACACACACACACACACACATACTTCAGACCAAAATTCTTGATGTACATTGATGCAAAAATCCTCAACAAAATGCTAGCTAACTGAATTTAGCAGCACATCAAAAACTAATCCACCATGATCAAGTAGACTTTATCCCTGGATACAAGGTTGGTTCAACATATGCAAATCAATAAATATGATTAATCAAATAAACATAACTAAATTCAAAAACCCACATGATTATCTCAATTGATGCATAAAAAGGCTTTTGATAAAATTTGACATCCTTTCATGTTAAAAACTGTCAATAAACTATGTATTGAAGGAACATACCTCCAAATAATAAGCTCAAAAAGTGAGAGTTTTGGTTATGGTGCACCAACTATAGCAAACCCAAAGCCAACATCAAACTAAATTGCCAAAAGCTGGAAACATTCCCATTGAAAACTGGCACAAGATAAAGATGCCCTTTCTCACCCCTCCTATTCAGCATAGTATTGAAAGTTCCGGCCAGAGCAATCAGACCAGGAAAAGAAATAAAGGGCATGCCAACAGGAAGAAAGGAAGTCAAAATATTTCTATTTGTAGACAATATGATTCTATATCTAGGAAACCTCTTATTCTCAGCTTAAAACCCCTTAAACTGATAAATAACTTCAGGAAACTGACAGGACACAAAATCATTGTACAAGAATCAAAAGAATTTCTATACATCAACAACAAACAAGCCAAGAACCAACCACAAACAAGCCAAAACCAAGAATGTGATCCCATTCAGATCTGCCACACACATGAAATAAAATACCTAGGAATAGAGCAACCAGGGAGGTGAAAAATCTCTAGAAGGAGAATTACAAAGCACTGTTCAAAAGAATCAGAGTTGACATAAATAAATGGAAAAAAATGTTATTTTCATCGATAGGGAGAATCAATATCATTAAAATGGCCATACTTCCCAAAGCAATATACAGATTCAATGTTATACCTATCAAATTACTAATGATATTCTCCAGAGAACTAGAAAAAAACTATTTTGAAATTTATATGGAAGAAAAAAGTAGCCTGCATAGTCAAGGTAATTCTAAGGAAAAGAACAAAGCTGGAAGCAGCACGTTACACAACTTCAAATTATACTATGGGGCTACAGTAACCAAAATAGCATGGTATTGGTACAAAAATAGACACATAAGCCAATAGAACATATTAGAGAGCCTAGAAACAAGGCATCACAGCTACAATCATCTGATCTTCCACAAAGTTGACAAAAATAAGCAATGGGGAAAGGACTCCTTATTCAGTAAATGGTGCTGGGATAACTGGCTAACCGTATGCACAAGATTTAAACTGAACCCCTTTTTACACCATATGCAAAAATCAATACAAGGTGGATTAAAGACTTAAATATAGCGCAGGCGTGGTGGCTTACACCTGCAATCCCAGCACTTTGGGAGGCTGAGGAGGGTGGATCACGATGTCAGGAAATCGAGACCATCCTGACTAACATGGTGAAACCCCGTCTCTACCAAAAATACAAAAAATTGGCCAGGCGTGGTGGTGGGCATCTGTAGTCCCAGCTACTTGGGAGGCTGAGGCAGGAGAATGGTGTGAACCCATGAGGTGGAGCTTGTAGTGAGCCGAGATCACGCCACTGCACTCCAGCCTGGCCACAGAGTGAGACTCCATTTCAAACAAAACAAAAAGACTTAAATATAAAACTCAGAGCTACAAAAACCATGGAAAATGACCTGGGCAATACCATCAGGGCATAGGCACAGGCAAGATTTCATGAAGAAGATGCCAATAACAATTGCAACAAAAGCAAAAATTGACCTATGGGTTCAAATTAAACTAGAGAGCTTCTACACAGTAAAAGAAACAATCATCAGAGAGAACAAACTACAAATTTGGAGAAAATATTTGCAAACTATGTAACTGGCAAAGGTATAATATCCAACACCTATAAGGAACTTGAATTTACAAGAAAAAAATCCCATTAAATAAGTAAAGAATGTGAACAGATACTTTTCAAAAGAAGACACGCAGGTGGCCAACAAGCATATGAATAAAAGCTAAGCTGGGCACAGTGGGTCAAGCCTGTAATACCAGCACTTTGGAAGGCCGAGGTGGGTGGATCATTTGATATCAAGAATTCGAGACCAGCCTGGCCAACATAGCGAAACCCCATCTGTAACAAAAAATTTTTTAAAAAAATGAGCTGGGTGTTATGGTGCAAACCTGTAATCCCAGCTACTCAGGAGATTGAGGCAGTAGAATGTCTTGAACCTGTGAGCAGAAGGTTGCAGTGAGCCAAGATGGCACCTTTGAACTCCACCCTGGGCAACAAGAGGCAAAACCCCATCTAAAAAAAAAACAAAAAAACCAAAAAAAACTCAACATCATTGATTATTAGATAAATGTAAATAAAACCACTATTATATATCATCTCACACCAGTCAAAATGTCTATCACTAAAAAGAAAAAATAACAGAAGCTGGCAACATTGTGGAGGAAAGAGAATGCTTACACATTGTTTGTGGGAGTGAAATTAGTTCAGGCATTGTGAAAAGTAGTGTAGTTATTCCTCAAAAGCTAAAAGCAGAACTACTATTAAACCCAGAAATTCCATGACTGGTAAATACCCAAAGGAATAGAAACTATTCTGTCATAAAGACACATGCATGCATTCATATGTTCATTGTAGCACTATTCATAATAGCAAAGCATGGAATCAACCTAAATGTCCATTAATGGTTGAATATATAAAGAAAATGTGTCATATATATGCCATGAGATACTATGCAGCCATAAAAAAAAAAAAAAATTAGATCATGACTTTTGCAGAAATATGAGTGGAGGTGGAATCCATTATCCTCAGCAAACTAATGCAGGAATAGAAAACCAAATACCACATGTTCTCACTCATAAATGGGAACTAAATGATGAGAACATATATTAGTCTATTTTCATGCTCCTGATACAGACAGACCTGAGACTGGGCCATTTAGAAAAGAAAGAGGTTTAATGGAGTTACAGTTCCACATGGAGGCCTTGCAATCATGGTGAAAGGCAAGGAGGAGCAAGTCACATCTTACATGAAGGGCAGTAGGCAAAAAAAGAGCTTGTTCTGGGAAACTCTCATTTTTAAAACTATCAGATCTTGTGAGACTCATTCACTATCACGAGAATAGCACAGAAAAGACCCACCTCCATAATTCAATCACCTCACACCAGGTTCCTCCCACAATACATGGGAATTGTGGGAGTTACAATTCAAGATAAGATTTGCATGAGTCCACAGCCAAACCATATGATTTCAGGCCTGGCCCCTCCAAAATCTCATGTCCTCACATTTCAAAACCAATCATGCTTTCCCAACAGTCCCCCAAAGTCTTAACTAATTTTAGCATTAACTGAAAAGTCCATAGGCCAACGTCTCATCTGAGACAAGGCAAGTCTCTTCCGCCTATGAGCCTGCAAAATCAAAAGCAGGTTAGTTACTTCCTAGACACAATGTGGGTATAGGCATAGGGTAAATACACCCATTCCGAATGGGAGAAATTGGCCAAAGCAAAGGGGCTACAAGCCCCATTCAAGTCCAAAATCCAGCAGGCCAGTCAAATCTTAAAGCTGCAAAATGATCTTCCTTGACTCCATTTCTCACATCTAAGTCATTCTGAAGCAAGAGGTGGGTTCCCATGGTCTTGGGTAGTTCCAGCCCTGTGGCTCTGCAGGGTACAGCCTCCCTCACAGCTGCTTTCACGGGCTGGCTTTGAGTGTCTGTGGCTTTTTCAGGTGAATGATGCAAGCTGTCAGTGGATCTACCAGTCTGTGGTCTGGAGGATAGTCACCTTCTTCTCATAGCTCCACTAGGTAGTGCCACAGTAGGGACTCTGTGTGGGGGCTTTGACCCCACATTTCCCTTCTGTGCTGCCCTAGCAGAGGTTCTGCATTAGGGCCCTGCCCCTGTAACAAACTTTTGCCTGGCACCAAGGCATTTCTGTAAATCTTCTGAAACCTGGGTGGAGGTTCCCAAACCCTGATTCTTGACTTCTGTGCACTCACAGGCTCAACACCACACAGAAGCTGCCAAGGCTTTGGGCTTGCACCCTCTGAAGCCATGGCCTGAGCTCTACATTGGCCACTTTCAGCCACAGCAGGAGTGGCTGGGACTCAGGGCACCAAGACTCTAGGCTGCACACAGCACAGGGACCCTTCACCCAGGCAACAAAACCATTTTTTTTCCTCCTAGTCCTCCGGGCCTGTGATGGGAGGGGCTGCTGTGAAAACCTCTGACATTCCCTGGAGACATTTTCCCCATTGTCTTAGGAATTAACATTTGACTTCTCATTATTTATGCAAATTTCTGCAGCTGGCTTGAATTTCTCCTCAGAAAATGGAATATTATTTTCTATAAAATTGGCAGGCTGCAAATTTTCCAAACTTTTGTTCTCTGCTTCTCTTATAAAACTGAATACCTTTAACAACAGCCAAGTCACCTCTTGATGAAATAATCTGTACAGCAGACCCCCGTGACAGAGCTTACCTATATAACAAACCTGCACATGTAGTCCCAAACCTAAAATAAAAGTTTAAATAAAGAATAAATAAAAATAAAAATTTTAGTTTTAATTCATTTTCTGCCTATGAGTAACACTCTCATTATATGTGGTTTTTCAACCATGGGATATTACTAAAAGAATAATTTTGATTTTTCAGATTTCTTTGGGAAATAGCATCTCAGATAATAAATGTTGATTGTTTTCTTATAGGTAAATACATATTCACTAAAGGGTCATAAATGCATTAAATACATACTTCCAAATAAGGAGAATAAACGAGTTTGATTCAGTTATTTATAGTAACACAGAAAATAGAAAATAGGTTCTCATTGGATAATGGCTCATACTCATATTTGAATAAAAATACTTTATTTAATATTTTAATGAATCAAATTTTATCTATTTTTTACTGTTTTTTAAATGTTTCCATTTGGACATTTTTTTTTCTTTCACTTTCAATTATACAAATCAAAAATTGTCTAAAAGAAACAAAGCTATTAAGCATTTTTTTTAGTTATTTCCTAGTTAGTATATATTTAATTACTCATAAAAGCCATTTTACACCTCACTATATATTGCCTGCATGTTCTTATATGTGGATGTCATCACTTTCCCTCTCTTCTTACTTATAAATTCACCTTTCTTAAGTCACAGAGAGAAGACTGTGTTGCTTACTTTCATGGTAAACCTCATCAAGTGTGATCATGATTCTCATCATTTTCTATCTTTTACACTCAAGTTCATTAGTTACTACATATATGCATTAATTGCTACAAGATCAATCTAGACATATTTATGAACCGACAATGTGTGTTTTACACTTGTGAACTTTTCTATAAATATATATGTAGCCAAAATCTCCATTTCATATATTTAGCTGAAAGGCAAGTTGGTAAGATTTACTTTGAATTAAAATGTTCTAGCTGGCATTTATTTTAAAAAAGTGTGACCATCTTGGTTTATGTTATGTCTATCCCTCACAGCCAGATCTCCAGTATTTTGAAGTAGTAAAGTATAAGGCATCAACTTCTCAGCATGCATTGCTACTAAAGTTTTTCTTTTTCTGTCAACAAATCTTACTATAGATACTACTTCGACTACATTATATTATTTTCAGTACCTCCCACTCCACTGCCAATCCCTTAATTGCCTCATTATCCAATTAAAGTAACCAGCACTCTTTAGAGAGGAGTAGAAAGTGGTCTTGATACAGAGAAAGCCAGGAAGTGTGTAATATTTAACTGATTTTTGGAAAGAAACATTAGTTTTTAAATGCTTCGACTAATGTAAAATTGTGCAGAGACCAACCTAAGGAGGACTATCATGTATAATATTTTTCAAGTTGTGATAATATAAACTTATAAACACATACATGTGCATAACCATATGCAGTTGATTCAATGAATCAGTGTGTAGTTCATGAAAATAAATAAAAATATAATATAAAGTGTATTAATTTTTTTGCGATGCATACTACTGTAGCATCCAAATCTTTATCATAAATATTGCATATGAATCAGTTTAAATTATGTATCTCCTATGTTCAAGATTTGATTGACCGCTAGTTTACTAGTCCTCTGTTGTAAATTTTAAATGGCAAAGGAAAATATTTAAATCAGAGTAGTAATTATATTTGGAGAATATTGCTTTGCATAAGATAATGTAACACATGACATGACGAAACAGCTTAGTAAGACAGTATAAAACGTTGCGAAAAGAAAAACAATTTGTAAGGCTAATTTTTAAATTATTTTTGAAAGTGATCTGGAATCATGAACCTATATGCATTTACCTTTGATAATATGTAGAGATAGATATCTCTATTTGTGTTAGCAGAAACAGATGGATAGAGAGTAAATTGTGTAGAGTCCAGATAGTTCTAGAAACAGCAGGATCTGTACTAAAATAGGAATTCATACCAGTAAGTCACACTCCAAATTCAGACTAAATGGAAAGTTCAAGATTGTTGCATGGTGAACACTCTTAGGAAAATTTTATTTTGAATGCATTTCTCATTTTGGAGGTAATGCATGTAGGGGACAAGCAGAAGGTCAGAGCAGAAGAGAGGAGATACCTGAACTTGTATCTCTATGTCCAAGATTTGCTGGATGCTTTCAAATCTTGCCAGGCTTGGACTCTCACATAACAATCAAGTGAAAGTAATATTCCTTGGGCTTTTTCAAACAGGGAACAAAAATATCTGAGGTAACTGGAAAACAATACTGCTGATAGAATTTGGTATTTTGCTATAAATTTGAAGCTGCCTAAAGTCGTAAAACTAGGTTTCCAACTAACACCAGTGGCGATTTGGAGAAGAATTGTACTTTCTTTGCTATCATTTTCTTCTTAATATACTTTGGTCAAGATTTCATCTTACGCTTCCACTAATTGTTTCTTGGAAGAACTCCTCAATTATTTCCTAATTATACAAACATTGAGCTAATTTCATTTCCCAACTAATATTTCCATTATGAACTTCCTCTTATTATTGCCTCTGTCTTGGCTTTTGATCATTCTCAGGAGGTCCCCATCTGCCCTCCCTTAAATACTGATGCTTCTGTTGTCTCATGTTATGTATTCATGTAGTTTCATCACAATACTGCATCCTTATATTTCGTGAACCCCAGTAAAATGGATCCAACATAAATGACTCCTGGATATCAGCAAGTCATTATATTACGCACTCTACTCACTAGCAGTAATACAGAGCACCTTTCACTTCTATTTCCTCTGAAAGTCTGGCATTTTCATATCATCAGTCAAAGAAGGTAAAATCCGGTAGTTGTCTTAGACAGGCCTCATTCTCATTCCACCTACGTCAACTTTGCCACTTATTTCTTTACATGTACTTTTGTAACATTTTTCAACACTCATTTCTGACTTCTGTTTTTATCCTCTCATGAATTATTATAATAGATTCTAAATTTCCCCCTGCCTAAAATTCTATATCTAAACAAACCAATTCTCAGCACTTTAGTTATATATAGTTTCTAAATTTTCTACCCATCTACCAGTATTGGACACATACACTCTGCCTTTTCACCTGTTATTGTAGATAAGAACAGCCTTCCAATTCCGTGTGAGATACCATTCACTATTGCCTATTCCAGAATGTAATTCCAAGTATTCTCTCTGCAGTCTTACAGTTTTTATTGTCTACTGCATTAATTTTATCTGCATGACAACATACTACAACATACTGTTACCTTTATCTTATCCTAAAACCTTCCCTTGACTTGACCTTTCTCTAAAACTTAGTGCTCTGTTATATCCCTCTGATCCCCTTTACAGAAAATTTCCTTGGTATCGCCTATACTCTGTGACTTCTATTCCTCCTTTCTTAATCTCTCTTGAACCTCTGGAATAGGTAGATGTATGCTCCAGAGAATAACACTTTCACTCCCTCACTCCCAATGCCCTTTTCCAACTTTACTCTTTCCTGCATCTGCATACCATGTTCCACTTAATAGCAAAAAAAATATTATTGACAATTTTTAGTTTTTATTTCTGTATCTTCAGGACATAAATTCTATTTGCCCAGGTTTTGTCTATAGTATTTACTGACTTTTCTAATCTCCTATGACAAATGTGGAACATAGAACAGGTTCAATAAATGTTTACAAAATGAATTTATATATATATTTGTGACCATAAAACTGCCATATTTGAAATTCATCTATGGATTTCCTTAGGTACACAGAAGTGCCTACTTCTTTCTATGGCTACAAGTTTTTTTACATGGGATCCTAAAAATTTTCTCTCAGCCTATTCATCTTCACTTGTTTTCAGATTCCTCAGATTCATTCTTTACACTGCTGTCTTGTCAAAACACTAATAATTTCCTTACTGTGTCATATTTTTTTCATTCACCAATAACCTTATTCAGAAAAATCCTTATACTTGTAATTTTTCTTCCATAGCTAGCCCTTACTCTTAGTAGTCTTGGCATACATATTTATCTGACATGCTTCATCTCTAAATACTTGCATGGCCTACCAAATACATCTGATTTTGTCCTCCATTGGATACTCATTATGTTCCATTCAGTTATCTAATGCATTATTACTATACCTAAATAAGTACACTTGGTCATCAGAAATAAACATTGTATATCTTTGTGTCCAATATAAGACACAGTATATTAAATTTATTCAATTCCCGACAATTAAATTTGAATATATTGAATATGTTAAGGCTACATCTATATGTCTACACTTAGATTTGCATAATTATTTATACATGTGTCAGCCACGAATATGTGCTTGTAAGTTCTCTGACTATGGAGAGTACTGTCAATTGACTGATGGCTCTAGCTGCTGTACTTTGCAATTTATCACTGTGTTCACACTAACGCCCCACTTCACACAACACTTCATCCAAAAACTGAGCATGGCAGAGACATTAAGTTCATTTTGTTCCTGGGAGACATGAGACTAAACTGAGAGGTGACTTTGGATTAAAAATGGCCTTCCTGGACTCTTAGACCTTCTTTGCACTGTAAGATCTCACTCAATCTTCCTTTTTTTTAATCACTCTCCTTCATCTGAGATCTGATCTATATCATAGTCTGGTAGCTCTCCCAGTCTTTCTTGGCTCTTTCCCCATTTTCCTCCCTTAATCAATCACATGGACAACTAATTCGGTCTAGGAATCTACTTCTTAGAGGATTGAGACTAATACAAGTGATATCTGAAATGTTTCAAGAATACAGGTGATAAGATATGGAATTAGGGACTGGCTCAGGCATCATGCATTACAGGTAGGATACAGTTGCTAGGTTAGGTGCAGATTATTCTGGCACAAGGTAGTGTCTCAACTGCTAAATATTCCACAGGCAATTACTTTAGTAAAGTTCCAGTGGAGGGGACTTCTGTAGCATGTGTGACATCCAAAAAATATTTGCAGTAGAAGGAGCAGTGCCTATAAAGACCAAACAACTGGTTGCTTACTGCTATGTTATATTGATGTTATCAGAAGGATATTAGGACTCTGTGGACCATACACCAAGAATTATAACAAATAGTCAGCATCTGTGGACTGGAGTCAGGAGAATATTCTTAGGATTGAATCTTGAGACTTTTTTATCAAAATATAAGAGTAAGTAAGGAAATATTGATTGAATCGGGGATCCTTTTTCAGGGCATAGAACTTAATATACTAGGAGCAAATTCAAACAATTGCAAAAAAAAAAAAATGTTACTGCCTTGGAAGCCTGGGAAAAGCAATGGCTAGCAATAAGTGAGGATAAATTGTCCGAGCTGCCCTAGGAGATAGCGGAAGAAGGAAGAACAAGGTTAAGGGAAGTAGGTATTCTGGTTTGGATATATTATATAAAGTCAGAACACCCATCAGAGATTTATGTTCCATGGGAAAGACCAAAAGGCTCATCATTCACGAAGACCATGAGGTGAGGGAGCACTAACATCATGAAGTTTTTCTCTGCAGACCAGGGCTGACATAGGAGGGGCAGCCACAAACCTGGATGATGGGATCCCAATGTGATAGAGTTCAAGAGTCAACACTTAACTGTCGGGAGGCTCCAACTACTGTTAAGACTGGCAAGGTCAAAGGGGAAGACAACGGGCTTAACTGACAAAGATTTGTGAAGATGGTTAATAGTGTATGGCCTTGCTAGGGGCAAAGTAGAGGAGCAGCCCACACACATGCTGCTTAATTTGTCACCAAGTGACTTGTTGGTCTCTGTGAGCAATAGCGCATACCTTACCCAGAGCTTAACATCAATCTGTCATGACAGGTTGAATTCTCACAGGCACAGTAGCTAGACCAGCCTTGATACGTGGGACTTCTTATCATGGGACCACATTAAACTTGGTCATCTTGGCTGCTTAGTTCATATGTTCATAGTTCCACTTCACTGACAGAAGTAATAGAGGTGGATTTAAAATTCATGAATTTATATTGATATTTAAAATTCATGTTTATTATTTTAAATGCTTATACAATTTTCTTGATTTTGAATTTCCTTATTCTTTTATACTGAAAAATCTTATTCTATTTCCTTATTCTTTTATACTGAAAAATCTAACTTTAGTATAATTACCTATTTGTTATATCTACAGCTATCTATATTCAACATACATGTCTAATTTCAAAGTAATAATAACAGTGTTACTTTCAAAAATATGATGACAGAATAAATTCTGAGATGTATTTGCATTTTGTTTGACTATAAAACATATTCAGCTAAGAATAAGAATACAGTAGTCTAAAGACATATGAAATAATTTTTATCCAGTGTGATTATATAAACAACTTGATATATAGTTATATTCATTTGTTTTGATAGCCTTTCAATTTTTACGAAATGTCTTTTTTTCTTGTTGCTTTAATCATCAATAGCTTCATATGCTATGTTGTCACTATGATGTTTTAGCTGAAATTTCTTACATCTATTGACTTAATGAACTGTTTTCTAGAATTATTTACATACAATTTAAAAACATACGTTGGTCATATATGTTCCTGTTTATTTTTCATAGGTTCATATGTGAATAATTTTAACAATTATTAAAAACTTTGGGAGTACATAACTATATAAAAACCATGCAGGCTAAGAAATATTAGAACTGTCCCTTCATGCTCCTCCCAAACACTTGTCCTTCCTTCCCAAAGTGATCACTAATTTTACTACTTCTAATGCCATAAATCCATAATTATTTTTGATTATTTTTGACATTCATAAAATAAGACTTCTGGACACATAGTAGTACCCATTATACTGGTATAAGCAGATGTTTATTTTTTATTTACTTTTCTGTGTAGTAATGTATTTTATAAACACATAATTATTCTTCCATTCATTCTGTTGTTCAAAGGTTATATTCAGTGTTTGGATATGAATGTGTTTCAGATGTCTTTTGCTATAAATATGCATGCATATCTTCTAATTTAGCAGATAACTATTAATGTATTTTCCCATAGTCTATACTAACTTACACTATTCTGGAAAAAATATATGATAATTATCTTTTCTTTCCTTTCTTGCAAACTCTTGATATTGTGAGTCTTCTTGGTTTTTAATCTTTCTTTTTGATTTATAGTGTTATGTCATTGAGGTTTTAATAGAAATTTCCCTGGTGATTAACATAATGGAGAAAGTTTTCATAGGTTTACCAGCAACTTGTTTATCTTCGCTTTTGAGGTAACTCTTTAACCCTTTTCTCTATTGAATTTTCCATCCTTCTGTAATTAATTTATAGGTATTCTCTGCACCTTCTCGATATGAGACATTTATGGCCTATATTTGCTACAAATAGCTTCTGTTACATGTTACTGGCAGAACACAACAAAATAGAAATCCAAAAACAGATTTCCACAGAGCTGGTCATTTGATTTATGACAAAGAACAATGGAAAAGGTTTGACTTTTCAATAATGGTGCTGAGTCTTTTGGATTCTATAAGAAAAATAAAAACAAACAAACAAGAAACTTGACCCTTATACATGCCAAAAATAAAAATCAATCTAGGTAAAATGGTAAAATAATAACACCTCTGAAAGATAATATTGGGGAATATCTGCTGACTTTGGAGTAAGGATTGGTTACTTAAACAATAGTATGAAGTAGAAAATTGATATGCGTGGCTACATTAAAATAAAGAAAGTTTCTCACATTTAAATGCAAATGGAAAACCACAACAGAGCAAGAGTAGCAATACTTATATCAGATAATAGAATACAAATCAAGGACTGTATAAAGAAATAAAGAAGGTCACTATATAATGATAAATGGATCAATTTAGTAAATAGATATTACAATTTTAAAAACCTATGCACCCAACATCAGAGCTCCTAAGTATATAAAGCAAATATTAACAGCTCTGAAGGGAGAGATACACTGTAATACAGTAAAAGTAGAGAATTTTAACACCCCACTCTCAGTGATTACAGATCATAAAGATAGAAAATCTATAAGGAAACCTCAGAGTTAAACTACACACTAGACAAAAGAGTCCTAACTGAGACTTACAGAACATTTCACCCAACTGCTGCAGAATACATATTCCTTTCATCTGCATATAAAACATTTCCAAAATGGACCATATCTTAGGCTACAAAACAAATCTGAAAAAATTCAGAAGCAGTAGAAATTACATCAAGTATTTTTTTCTGATCACAATGGAATAAAACTAGAAATCAATAACAAGAGGAACCTCAGAAACTTCACAAACACTTGGAAATTAAACAACATGTTTCTAAATGACCAATAGGTCAATGAAGAAACTAAGCAGAATATTTAAAGAATTTGTTAAAGCAAATAAAAATTAAAATACAACATGCCAAAATCTATGGTATACAGAAAAAACAAAACAAAACAAAAAAAAAACAAAAAAAAAACAGTACTTAGAACAAAGTTTGTAGCAACAAATTCTCATGTTTAAAAAGTAGTACTTCAAAAAATCTCAAGGAACTAGAAAAGCAAGAACAAATCAATCCTTAAATTAGTAAAATAAAAGAAATAATAATGATCAGAGCATAAATAAACAGTTGAGACATTAAAAAACAATATAGAAGATGAATGAATTAAACATTTATTCTTGAAAAGATAAATAAAATTTACAAACCTTTGGCTAGATGAAGAAAATAGAAGAAGCCCAAATAATATCAGAAACAAAAAAGGAGACATAACAAATGAAAATAAAAAATATAAAGAATCATTATATCCTGTATGAACAACTTACACCAACAAATTGAAACACCCATAAAAAATTAATAAATTCCTGAACACATGCAACCTACAAATATTGAATCTTGAAGAAATAGAAAACCGAATTATACCAATAACTAGTAATGAGATTGAAGCCATAAAAAAGGTCACAACATGATGTCTGTACTGCTGAATTCTGCTAAACATTCAAAGGAGAACTAATACCAATTCTACTAAAGCTGTTCAAAAAAATTGAAGAGAAGAAAATTTTTCCAAATTCATTCTATGAGGCCAGCATTATCCTGATACAAAAATCTTGTATTTTGCACAGACATGGGTGGAACTGGAGACCATTATCTTCAGTAAAATAACCCAGAAACGGAAACTCAAATGTTTTCACATATAATCAGGAGATAAATAATGTGTTCACATGGACATAGAATGTGGAATAATAGACATTGGAAAGAGAAGGGCAAGAAGTTGTAAGGGGGATGAAAAATGAAATATTACCTAATGGATACAATGTACATTATTCAGGTGATCTTGACACTAAAAGCCCAGATTTCAATCATTATGTAATATATTCACATAACAACACTGCACTTGCATCCTTTAAATTTATACAAGTAATAACTTTAAAAAACAGAAAAAAAAATGCTGGGTGCAATCATTCATACCTGTAATCCCAGCACTTTGGGATGCCAATGCAGACAAATCACCTGAGGTCAGGAGTTTGAGACCAGCCTGGCCAACATGATGAAACCTCGTCTCTACTAAAAATACAAAAATTAACTGGGCATGGTGGAATGTGCCTGTAATCCCAGCTACTAGGGAGGCTGAGGCAGGAGAATCTCATGAACCTAGGAGATGGAGGTTGCAGTGAGCCAAGATCACATCACTGCACTCCAGCCTGGGCAACAGAGCAAGACTCCATCTCAAAAAACAAACAAACAAACAAAAACAGAAAAAAATCAAATAAAACTAATATCTAGATGAACACAGAGATAGTCTTAACAAAATAGTAGTAAACAAAATTCAATAATGTATTAAAAAAACCATTCACCCTGTTCAAGTGGGATTCATTCAAGAATGCAAGGATGGTTCAATATATGAAAATTAATTTACATAATACATCACATTAGCAGAATCAAGAACAAAACATGAATTTTTAAATATATGTTTAAAAGTTATTCAGTAAAATTCAATATTCCATTATGATAATATCCCTCATCAAACTAGGTATAAAAGGAACACACCTCAAAATAATAAAAGCCATACATGAAATGCCCACAATGATATAATAATGAATGATGAGAAATTAAAGGTCATTTTTCTAAGGACTGGAATAAAACTGGATGCTCACTTTCACCATCTTTTTTATTAGATTGATGCAAAACTAATTGCGGTTTTTGCATTACTTTTAAAAGTTGTAGTGTAAATCCTGACCAGAGTAAATACACAAGGTAAAGAAATAAAGGGCATTCAAAAAGGAAAGAAAGAAGTCCATTTTTCCTTGTTTGCAGGTAGCATAATCCTATACTTAGAAAAATCTAAAAAACTCCATCAAGAAACTGTTAGAATTGATGAATGATTTCAGTAAAGTGGTAGGATACAAAAATCAACAAGGAAAAATCAGTAGTATTGTAGTATTTATATACGCCAACAGCAAATGATCAGAAAAAGAAATCAAGAATGCAATCTCATTTACTGTAGCTGCAAATCATATAAATACCTAAGAATCTATTTGACCAAATAAGTAAAAGATCTATACAAGGAAAACTATTTAACACTGAGGAAAAAAAAAGAACACAAAAAATGTAAAGATATTTTATGCTAAAAGATTGGATGAATGAACATTGCTGAAGTGACCATACTAACATTGCTAAAATGACCATACTACCCAAAGCAATTTACAGATTCAAAGTAGTGCTTATCAAAATACTAACATCTTTCTGCATGAAAATAGAAAAAAAATCCTAAAATTTTTATAATCACAAAAGATGCTGAGTAGCCAAAGTAATTCTGAGCAAAATAGAATAAGCCTGGAGGCATCACATTACCTAACTTAAAATTTACTACAAAATTATAATAACCAAATTAGCATGGTACTGTCATCAAACAGACACACAGACCAATGAAACAGAATGGAGAAGCCAGATATATAGTCATGCTTTTAAAACAAATAATCTTCAACAAAGGCACCATGAACATACAATGAGAAAATGATGATCTCTTTAATAAATGGTGCTGGGAAAACAGGTTATCTATATGCAGAAGAATAAAACTAGACCCTTATCTCTCACCATATACAAAAATCAAATCAAAGTGAATTAAATACTTACATCTAAGACCTAAAACTATAAAACTCTTAGAAGAAAACACTGGGAAAACACTTCAGGACATATGTCTGTTCAAAATTTTTTTATCTAAGACCTCAAAAGCACAGGCAACCAAATAAAAAACAGAAAAATGAGATTACATCAAGCTAAAAGCTCTTGTATAGCGAAGGAAACAATCAACACAGTGAAGAAAGAACTCACAAAATGGGAAAAAATATTTGCCAACTACTCTTATTAAAAGAGTAAAAAGCAATATGTTGGCAAGATTCAAATCCCAGTAAATACATTTCACTTCTACTGGTATGCTTTCCTTTTTCAAAATATGTTTTCTTGTCTAATATTTTTTTATTTGTTTCCATTTCATATTATATAAAATAAACCTTTTGTCATCTCTTGACATTTACCTATTATTTTACATTCTTGGAAGTAATAATTCTTCATTATTTTTCTGAAGACTTTTAAAGTGGTTCAATAGCCTGCGATGATGGTTATAATTTCCTTTCATAACACTTCTTAAACAGTAAATCATTTTCTATCTTTACTTAGATTGTGTAAAAATTCCATTTAAAAAGTGTTACTTTCCTCTATACTGCTAAGATCTCCACGTTCTTCTGGTCTTAAACTTTTAAGCTGATTTCTTTCAATTGGATTCTGATTTGGAAAATTGCATTTCAAGTCTATGCAATTGTGGTATATAGCTTGGGGTTCTCTTCCCTTATGGTAGAATACCCCAACTAAAGCGAAGTCCCACTGTAGGCAATATATTAGCTGGCTAGGTCTACCATAACCAAATACCAAAGACTGGGTGACTTACACAAAAAAATTTATTTTATCACACTTCTGGATGCTAGGTTTGGTTTTCAATGGAGTTATTAGCAGAATTGGTTTCTTCTAAGGCTTCTATCTTTGGCTTGTAGATGGTCATTTTTATGTTTATATGGTATATTTCTTCTGTATGTGTCTATATATAAATTTCCTCTTATAATGACACCAGCGATATTTAATTAGGGCACATCCTAATGATCTAATTTTGACTTAATTACCCCTTTAAAGACTCTATCTCCCAATATAGTTATTTGAGATATTAGAGGCTTGAGACTTCAACATACTGATTTTTTGAATGAAATAACTCAGCCTGTAATAGGTGGAATGTCTCATTAATTTAAAAGTCACTTTATTAAAATGTTAAGGGATTTATTACTACCTCGAATGTCTCAGTTTGCTAGATAACTGCTCTGAATTTAAGATACATTTTCAATTATGTTTGTTGGATTTTTCATCATTATTTTTCTGGAGGTTTCATACATTGTCAATCAATTTTGTACTTTTACATGATATGATATGTATATCTGCTCAGTGGAATATGTTGATGTAGCCAATGGTGAGTGTATGACTCTTGTAAATCATTTATCCACATTGATTTAAATAATATATCAACATTGTTTGTAATATATTAAATGACAAAGTCAAGTTTCAAAATAATATTTAATAAAATATCTGTCTATAGCTGCCTGTCTGTCATCTACCTACATGTGGAGGTTTTGAAATAAACAATAAAAATAATTATACTCAAGAAATTAATTGTGGTTAAATTTGGATGCTTAAATCTGGTGGGATATTAAATTTTGTCTTTTCTGAATGACTCCAGTAAGCCTATTTGAACTGTCCACAATGAACATTTGTAGGCAGCTTTTATTTACCATAGACTTTTGTTTCTAAAGTAAATTTAAATACTTTTGTCAGACTACGTAACAAGATACAAAAGTGCCTATAAACCCAGTAATTCTATCACTGATCATCTATAATGCACAAAATCAAAAGTATTGAAAGAAAAATTGCATAAACAAAGAAATTCATTCCAGCTCCAAAATATTTGAAAAATCAAATACCTGACAAAATGGATTACCTACAAATAGTTTATATATATTTTGTTTAAGTTCCATATGATTACTAAAATATGGATTATTTGGAATTTATAGTAGTATTGTATAATGTTATGTAAAAACAATTAGGACATATAATATCTATGGAGAAATGTGTGTCTGTGTTATATGATCTCCATGACACTGTACAAATAACACCACATTGTACATGACATGATGGCTGTGCACAAAAATGTACATGTTGATATATGAAAACATAATAAAGTATTTCCAGTAATGATCCAATTGTGTATGTCTCTTCTAACTTTTTGATAATTTTCTAAGGTTTTTGATAACTTTCAGTAGAAGAGCTGGAATGCTATTTGATGTGACTGTTTATTCTTTTAAAATAAACTAGATCAAACATGTATGTTATCAACAAAGTAAAATAGTTTATCGTATGTATCCAACAGGTAAATTACAAATAGGTACATAGTTTCAGCAGCATGTGTTTATAAAATTCTATTGAAATTTTGATGTTTTAAACAAAATATAGCACCATTTACTTAGTAGGACTAACTAATCTGTAAAAGTAGAATTAACCAGGCAAGGCAGATGTATATAAAACATTTGACCTCTCTAAACACAATGGTTATCAATTCCAATAAATTTTTCTCTATTGACAAAATGACTAGTTTTACCTTTGCTGTTTGATATTATCTGCAAAGCAGTGATTAGGACATCAGAATAACCACTGATGGAATATGAGTTTTATGCATTCTATTTTAACAGTCCATTAGGCAAAATAAATTTGAGTAGAATGTGCATTGAAATAGAAAGACTTTCTGATGGAGAAGAGTAGAAAACTGTGATGATGCTGGTTGGACTTTATCCCTCTCTAAAAGTAGTGGTTTCTCTACTTAGTGATGTAAACTCTTCTGCATCATTCAGTAGAGAAGCCACTTCCAGAGTATATTTAATGATATTCTAAAATAAACTCTTCTAGGAATCCAAATGCCCCTGACAGCAAGACGTAACTGAACACATTGTCAGTTAAGGTTCAATTTTAAATCTTCATAGAACATACAAAACACTCTTTTAAAAAAGTTCTTTATACAGTGCTGACATTCATCCAGTAGGCATTTATTTTTAAATTATTGAAATGCTTTCTTCCTTTTGGTAAATAGTTATACTGCCTCAGTTCCTAAATCCATACATCCTGCCTCTGCCATCATTACAAAGTCGTAGATCCCCACCCCCGACCTCTGATATCTTTAGTACCACTCACAACCAAATTGTTAATTCACCAACTAAATTGTGAAGCTGGGCACAATAAGGTCCTCCTCACCCATATTCCCACACCGTGATGGATGTCTATCCTTATTTAATAATGACTGTGTGGTATTGCTTGTTGAACGATTTGAATGTCAGTCCTTCTTATATGTGGTTATGTAATAGCTTAAAACATGTTATACATATTTCAGGGGTCCTTGATATTGTTTCCTTTCAAATTTATTTATTTTTAAAATTTGTATGGTGACGCTGTATATCTTCAAGTTCTATCTGCTACACGAGGTTTTTATTTTTGACCCCTGCCCACTATGAATTTCTCTTCTTTGAATGCTTAGAGTGAGGCCCTGTGCAGCCCGAGCCTTATTTAAATGTCTGCAATGAACATCTAGCAATCTCTAGTCTGCCATAACGTGCTTGGAGCAAAAGGATTCAGCCTGGAAGGATGTCAATCAGTCAATGCAGTTTAGAAACATGTTCCATTATTAATTGACTGCGAGGTGAGGTAGCTAGAAGGTAAATACAAGTACAACAGAATTTCATATGCAGGAACATTTGGGATTTCCTGCCTGTGTTATACCACTTCTCTAGCCATCTCACTGGTCAGCACTCAGCTTCAGGTCAGGGCAACTGGGAACCTGATTGTGCCTCAAGGGTCTCCATCATGATCTTTTCTCACCTATCTGGGGATGCTTTTCTTTAAATCTGATACTTCTGGAACTGTTTTCCATTTTCTTGGACCATCATTTGTGCTCAATGTTGCCTTCTCCTTGAAACATTTTTTGATAGAGAAACATGAATTTGAGAGTAAAATTATTATTGATGGTGTTTATAACCTGTAATTTATCTTCCCATAACAGACACTTGTTAATGCATACAAGTTATTTTAAGTACTCAAATACAGTAAAAAAAGCAAATATAATTTTTGATATCATTAAGTTTAAACTTAGCCTTCTGCATATCTCAAGAAGCTAATCATCTGAGTGATAAAAATAACATATGCCGACATGCGCAATAAATGTAAATGTGTTTTGAGCCAATTAATACATAAAATAATGGATATCTGTACACTGTGGTAATGCTAAAAGTGGTATGTCTGCATAATATATCATTGAGGTATATTAAGTATACCCTCCATATATATATATATGTATTTCGGGTTTCTTGTTGCAATAAGATGATATCTCTATTTACAAAATCAATGCCTTAAAACATTTACTTTACTTATACATACATATGCAGGAGCATATCTTTTTCTAAAGCCAAACCATACATAGAGAAATCTCCCATCTTAATGATTACTGAGGGACATCCTATTGTTCTGTTTTCAATCAAGCTATAGATGTAGACCTCTCATTTGAAAATATTATTTTTAGAGTTTGCTATTACTTGCTTTTTAATTTTACTGTCAATTTTCCATTGGGGTCAAATATATATGACATGAAATTGACCATTTATACTATTTTAAGTGTACAGTTCCATGGCATTAAGTACATTCACATTGTTGTGCAGACATCACCACCATCCATCTCCAAAACATTTTCATCTTTTCCAACAGAAACTCTATACTCGAACACTAACCCCCTTCCACCTCAGACCCTGTCAACCACTATGTTATTTTTGTCTCTCTGAATTTGTGTCTATGTGCCTCATATAAGTGGAATTACAAAGTATTCATCCTGTTGCAATTGACTTATTACACTTAGCATAATATCTTCAAGTTTCATCCACATCGTAGCATGCAATTCTACAGCACAGAATTTCCTTCCTCTTAAGGTTTCCCTTTTATCTACATGCCCCATTTTGTTTATTCACTCATCCATCAATAGATACTTGGTTGTTTTTTGTTTTTTCATCTTTTATCTATTGTAGAAAATGCTGCTCTGAATATTGGTATACAAATATCTGTTTGAGTTCCCTGCTTTGCCCTCTTTTGGATATGTTACCAGAAGTGGAATCACTAAATCAGATAGTAATTTTATACTTATTTTTTTAAAGATTTGACATACTGTTTTCTACAGTGCCTGGACCATTGTACAGTCTCAACAGCAATACACAAGGGCTCCAAATTCCCTACATCTTTTCCAACACTTGTTATATTCTGCATTTTTTATAATAGCTATCCTAATTGGTGTTAAATGGCATGTCTTTGTGGTTTCATTTGAGTTTCTCTAATGACTTGGGAAATTGAGCGTTCCTCATGTGCTTATTGGCCATTTATATATCTTCTTTAAAAAATGTCTATTCAGGTCTTGTTCCCATATATGTTATTTTATTCGTTTTATACACATGAAAGGAAACACTGAAAACATAATTACCAAAAGGCAGAGAAAATTCTGTGGTGAACGTGAAAATGCAAGAAAATTATATTACCTAATTATTGAGAATGTGTGACTTAAATAAAATATATTCCCAGCATTACAGACTTTTGTTTTTGTATTAAGGTGCTCATCATTACATTGTGTTGATCCGAAACTACAAATAAATATACACATACTCTGGCCATTAGAAGATCAATAGTTAGGTAGAGAAAAGATTTGATGTCTCCAGTAACATGACTTGGAATGGTGTAACTAAAGCGTAGGAGCACCATGATGTAAATTGAGGGAAACTTGATCGGCCAATATTTTTATAAGGCTTTGAAGTTATGCACACACATGAAGAACAAAATAAAACTGGCTTTTCTCTTCTCTCCAAATACTTCCTTACCTAGAAATTCATTTCAGAAATCTAATGCAGAAGCTTGGATAATCCAAATGAGAGGAATCATTGTAGGTAAACAAAGGCTGAGCCATAGCCAAGAACCAAAGAAACACAAAAAAATTAACGTCTTCATTTTTTCCACCTGACTCTCCATGTCACCTCTGTAATTTGAGTATAAAGTATATTTCCAAAGCTAAGAAGTTAATTCATATTTATTTCAATGTTTCAGTAAGAACTGGTCTAGACACAAGTAGTGTCCTGAGTATAGATATTTGTGCAAAAAGCTCTACTTGGGGGCCTTCGGGAAGAGAAAAGGAACATGGACCATATACAAATGCTTTTAATCATTTAAGAGCTTTAATAACTCTTTCAACCAATCTATGGTGGTCACGTTCAAAATTTTGAAATTTGGACAATCCAGATTAACTCTCTTCTTGAAGTCTAGGGAGAGATTTATCAGCACAAGATTTAGGAGTGGAAGGCAGTCCTTTAATGACACATGCTATAACAGTTTCTGACAAGTTGATTGGTATCAGTGATTCAAACTAGCGACATAGGTTGCAGCCAGGTTATTGAAGGTCATAAATTCTAAAATGTGCAGTCACAGTTCAGCCTATTAGTAATAGAAAGTGAAGAAATGACTTTGAACAGGAAAGTTAAATGATAAAAGGAGAAATTGACAAAGGTAATTTAAAGGAAATGTGCTAGATGAATTGGGATGGGAAGTCATTGAAAATGAGGAAGCCAATTATTATGACATTTTCAAGATATATTGTCTCTTTTCTTTCTTGACATTATTGTACATATACTTTTATTTCCTTGCACCATTATTCCTTCATTCATAAATAAGTTTGTCCCTTTCGTATCATTGTATTACCTCAAATTTCCGCATAATTTAATAACTAAGTGAAATTTAATGTTGATCTATCTTCTTTGATTTTAATTATTCCCTAGCACTTTAATCTCTCAACATTTCACTAAACAGTATAGAGTATATTCCTGTCTTTTGACATACATGCCTGTATCACAAATATGTTTCCTTATTGCTTTATCAAGAAAGCTGTATGTTTATACACTAAGTCACTAAAAAGTTAAGTGAAAATGATAAATTCATATCAACAACTACTACTAAGATTCTGTAAAAATAAATTAGGTCTCGGCCCGGTGCAGTGGATCACCCCTATAATCTCAGAACTTTGGGAAGCCAAGACTAGTGGATCACCTGAGATTAGGAGTTTGAGGCCAGCCTGACCAAATGATGAAACCCTGCCTCTACTAAAAATACAAAATTAGCTGGGCGAGGAGGTGGGCACCTGTAATCCCAGTCGCTCAGGAGGCTGAGACAGGGAGAATAGCTTGAATCTGGGAAGCAGAGGTTTCGGTGAGCCGAGATCGCACCATTGCACTCCAACCTGGGAAACAGAGCAAGACTCCATCTCAAAATCAATCAATCAATCAATCAATCAATCTCATTGAACTTTTATAGTTATTCAAATGAAAAAGCGGCAGAAAATTTTATACATATTTGAATTTGCTATTCAGAAATATTCTACAAAAATGGTAAATAGCAATTTAATATAAAACCCCAATGTATTTGATTACCAATAATTACCCACATAATTGTTATAAAATAAGTAGAAATTCAACCAAGCCGAAATAGAAAGTTAAAAACTACACATGGTTATAGACTAGCCAGATAAAGCTTTATGTTTTGGAGTATATCATCATATATGTCTATATATATATTGAAACATACATTGATGTTATCTAAAATAAAGATTATAGATATATAATAATCATGAACCTGGAGTTTGAGACTAGTGTAGGCAACATATGGAGATCCTGTCTGCATAAAATTTTAAAAAATAATTAGCTAAGCATGGTGTCATGTACCTGTAGTCCCAGCTACTTCGGATGGAGGATGGCTTGAACCCAGGAGTTCGAGGTGACAGTTAGCTATTATCATACTACTGCACTCCAGCCTGGGCAACAGAGTGAGACCTGGTCTCTAATAATAATATAATAATAATAAATCTGAATTTTCTATATATTTTATAGTCTTTAAAACTCAAAATCACTGCATGCAAATATAATAACATAAGAGATGTGTATTTTTGCTTTGTTTTGTTTTGCTGTGTTTTTTGAGATGAGTCTCCCTGTCGCCCATGCTGAAGTGGAGTGGTATGATCTTGGCTCACTACAGCCTCTGCCTCCCAGCTTCAAGCAATTCTCCTGCCTCATCCTCCTGAGTAGCAGGGATTACAGGTGTGTGCCGCCAGGCTTGGATGATTTTTTTGTATTTTTAGTAGAGAGGGTGTTTCGTCATGTTGGTCAGGCTAGTCTCAAACTCTTGACCTCAAATGGTCCACCTGCCTTGGCCTCTCAAAGTGCTGGAAATACAGGCATGAACCACTGCTCCCAGCCAAGAGATATATGTTTGTAATATATTTTGTTTTGAACTTTTACTCGTATGAATCCCAGACAACTTATTTGAGTTACCATCTAATATTAGATATATATATATATACTGTATCCCTTGCTTTATAAGCTATTATGAATAAAGCATATTGTCCCTTTATAGTTAAATCTTTACTCATATACTCAGTTATTTGCTACTGCTGAATTCCTAGAAATAGAATTACAAGGAAAAGATAATGCATATTTTTTGGTGGCTTTTGAAAAAGCCATATGACTTTACTTTTCCACTCAGATGCTATAGAAAATCGACTACTAAACCTTTATCAAGCATAATAGTTATTATTATCTGAGTTATTTAGGTAAAAGAAGCACCTCTCCACATACAAAACAAAACCAAAAAAAAAAAAGGAATTAACAAACATCTTAAACTTTGTATGGCATTACTTCAAATCATAGTAAAGTCATTTTCACCTATAACTTTAATCTCCTTTAGTATTTGTTTGGATGATATTATTTTTATCTATTTTACAGATTTAGGGCTAATAAATATGTCATTAGTGGATATGTGAAATAAAAGTATGCTTTCTCAAACTGCCTTCATCTCTATCTTTATTTTTGTTTTACTGGCCCTACTAACCCTTTGCTTGGATTTTCCTCTCCTGCTCTCTCACTGATGCTTATTCACTGTCCATAGTTCCATTTAAAAGTCACAAAAAGGCAGGCCCTGAAAAACTGCTGAATGACATTTTGACTCTGATATGGTTATTACAGCAAACTTCAATTTTTTAAATAGCACCCCTCACAATGCATAGCCACACATTTATGTGTGTGCTCTTAATTTGATTGATCAATTCATCTTTGTCTAAATTTGCCAGTAACTTTTCTGAAAATGGAAAATCCTTGCTTTTGTTACTCACCAAATAATAGAGTACAGGAAAATTTTTAGGTATTCACAGGTATCTGTTGAATAACTTCATGGCTGAGTTTAGGCAAGGAGAAGAACTGCCAACAAATAACATTATTACAACCACTGTACTGGAGTTCAGACGTAGGACACCAGATCCTGGGAGAGCTATGTCTTAGAAAGAGAACAGCAAAATACTGCCTGAGACACTCTGGGGGACTTTTAAATACAACTGACACTTATTAGTCTTTTTCTTTTGTGACCTTTCTGTGCCATTTGATAGTGCTGACTCTTCACTTCTCAAAAATGTTTCCTTCCTTGGCTTCCCTAATTCACCTATTTGTAATTTTCCTTCGAACTTTTCATTTTCTATAGGCTTCTTCTTATTAAATATAATTATAAATGATTCCTAGACAAAAGAGAAATAGCCATTGTTTAAGTTAAAAGATGACAGATCCTTATACTTCTACATAATCAAACACCAATGCAAAGAGAACAAAAGGGCACAATAAAAGAATCAGAATATGTTTATGCTAGAAAATAATAAATATGAAAATATTTAAGATTTTATTAATGGAATTACTGATACTGATAGAATTGATTAACTATCATTAAAGGTATGGAGTTTCCACTAATATATGTGATAGCAAAATAGTATGTGCAGTAGGAGTTTTTTTTAAAATATTTTTCAGATTACTAATGTAACTTGTCCAGGGTGCCCCAGTGAAAATTCTTTGGAATTCTGGAAGCTAAATCAGTGTTTTTAAGTTAAGACTTTAAAATCTGATTGTTTATAGTGGCTGCAGGAATGGCAGGATTGGAAAAAGGTTTAGGTCAGCAGTCCCCAGCCTTTTTGGCATCAGGGACCTGTTTCATGGAAGACAATTTTTCCATGGACTGAGGCTGGGAAGTGGGAGATGGTTTTGGGATGATTCAAACGCATTGCATTTATTGCACATTTTATTTCTGTTATTATTGCATTGTAATATATAGTGACATAATTATACAACTCACAATAATGTAGAATAAGTGGAAGCCCTATGTTTGTTTTTCTGCACGTAGAGTTTCATCTGGGGGTAATGGGAGACAGGGACACCTGAAGTGTGTTGCTTATGTCCAGTCTGCTTGGTAATCTCGTTTTGGTTGATGCCACTGCAGAAAACCCTGCTTCACAAAGATAGGATGTTGGAAATAAAAGCAGGCTTGTTTGTGCTGTTGTGGCAATCTCAAGATAGGCTTCCTTGACTTTAACCCAAAACGTATGGACTTTTGAAATTATCTCAAATATACTTTTCAGGTCACTGACATTTGCAATCTCAAGCAGCTGATCCTCTTCTAGCACAAAGTGGCTTTGTGGCTTATTCACGTGGCTTATTCACAAATGCATTGTGGATCCATTACTTTCCACTGCAGGGATCTTTTGTGATTGGGAAGTAATGCTCAAACTCTTTTGGAAGCCGAGATGGGTGATCATGTACCAAATGGGAGAAAGAAGGCCTTAGCTCAGTCTCTTTCAAAGTCTCTCCTAATGTCTGAAACATGTCAGAAATTTCAGTGTTCACTCATCGTCCTCAGAATTCCAGTTTGGCTTTGAATGCTGCCACTTCATCTGCCAACTTGAACACAGTTGTCATTCTCCCTTGAAGTGACAGGTTGAGTTTGTTGAGCAGGCTGAATATGTCACACAAGGAAGCAAATTTTGCAACCCCTTTTGTTTTCCTAAAAGAAATTTCTACAGTAGCTGTCGTAACTCAAAAACTCTGGCCAGTGATGTATCTTTAGAAAGCTATCTTGCTTCTGTGTATAAGAGGAGATGTGTGTGCTCTGCGTCCATCTCCTTACAGAGCTGAGCAAACAGATGTGAGTTAAGGGCATGCACTTTAATGTGGTTGATAATTTTAACATTGTTGAGTTCAAGTGACAACTTTTGGCTAGCCAGCGTTTCTCCATGGATGACACAGTGGGTAGACTCATTTTCAAAAGCAAACTCTTCGATCTGAGTAGACTCATATTCAGAAGCAAACTCTTTGACCTGAGTAGTCAAACCAGAAAGCTCCCCAGTCACGGAGGCCACTCTAGTCATGCATATACCTGTGAAAAATGACCAACTCCTTTTTTTCCTGGTATGTGATCATTCAAATACTTGAATAGTTCTGTGGCTGTGCTGTTGGTTGGCAAAAAGGTGCACATCACATATTATCATGCACATTCTCCTGAAAAATATATTGCACGAAAACAAGGATTGTTACTTTGTTGTCAACATTGGTAGACTCATCAACCTGGATTGCATACCACAGTGACTCCTTAATCCTCTCTAACAATTGTACCTCAATATCCTCTGTTATTTCTTCAGTTTGTCTCGTTATGGTGCTAGCTGAAAGAGGAATACCTGCCACCTTTTGAACTGCAGCCTCTCCTAAAAGTTTACAACAAATTTTCTTAGCAGCAGGTAGGATCAACTCTTCACCAATAGTAAAGGACTTCTTAGCTTTAGCAATGTGGTTAGCCGCTAAGGATGATGCTCTCAGTGCAGACACATTTGATGAAGTTGTGGCCTTCAATAATTGCTTCTGTTTTTTGTCTTCATGTTTTTTTGTTTTTCTTTTAAAGACCTCCTAAGGCTTGTCTTTTAATGCAGGTGCTTGGTTTCCATGTGTCAAAGCAGTTTTGAAGGGTTCATGACTTTGTTGGATAGCTGATAGCCTCATAGTATACAAACTGGACTTGGACAATGTGAATCGCCTATTGCAATAAAATCAATAATTTAAATACGACTCTTGGTATTTTCTCTTAAATGCAGCTTTCTCTTTTTTTGTCAGTCTTACAGTCTTCTGCTGCCTCATCATTGGGTGTTTCCCTGTTTTTAAAGTAGCTGCCAAGTGATGTCTATTTTTCACTCATTTTGGCTAGCGTTAGCTCATGGGCTTACCAAAACTGTCACTAAGACAAGTGTGCAGTGCAGAAAAGAGGCATAGAGGGAAGTGGTACATAAAATAATGGGCCAACCACGTGCAGACTAAAATAAGTGTCGGATTCGAACTTAAAGCCTGACACCAGGTGCAGTTTAATTGTTACTTGCTATTCACTGATAGGATTTTGCTATGGATCTGCAAGCAACTGATTCATTATGGTCTTTGTGCAGTCAAACCTCTCTGCTAATGTTAATCTGTATATGCAGCCGCTCCCCAGTGTTAGCATCACCACCTCAGATCCACTTCAGATCATCAAGCCTTAGATTTTCATAAGCAGTATGGAACCTCAATCCCTCACATGTGCAGTTCACAATAGGGTTAATGCTCCCATGGGAATCTCATGCTACTGCTGACCTGACAGGAGGCAGAGCTCAGGTAGTAATGCAAATGATGGGGAGCAGCTGTAAATACTGCTGAAGGTTAGTTCACTGGCCCTCCACTCACCTCTGCTGTGTTGCTCAGTTCATGGGACTGGTACCGGTCTGTGGCCCTGTGGTTGGGGACCCCTGCTTTAGATTATATGTAGGCCTGAGTAGGAAGGATTTTTGTAGTCAACACAGCTTCCATTCATTGCCTGAGCATTTTGATGGCCTATCATTCACCTGGAAGGTAATTTACAACACCCTCCACTTAGCAGCACCCAACTATTTACGGTTAAGGGTTGACTTATAAATACCCAAATTCCCTCACTTTTCAGGGTATCACTGAGTTGTGTATTTACTATAGTTCTTGGATTTTCCATGCAGGATTGATCTCATATCACCCACAATTGTATGTGTAATAACGGAAGATAACCTTTATCAATTGCCTTCTTGTCTCTGTTTCCCTCACTCCTAGGGCCAGATTTGCGTCACCAATTAAATAATCAAATTATATGCAGAGCCTTACCTCAGAGACTGCTGCTGATGTAAATCCAAACATAGGATAAGCTTTTCAGTGGGTGAAGGATGAAAATGTTCTAGAACGTGTTTGTTTAGTTTTTGCCTTTACAGATTTCCCTTTTAAGAACAAGTTCTGAAATATGCAAAGATGAAAATCATTTCATTCACAGGCTAGTAGACCTAAACTTTATATTCAAAATGAAATGTGTTTATAGAATATATTGCATAAATTTATAAAAGACTAACTTCTAAATAAAGACAATTTTTTTAAAAAGGCATTTGGATTTCTTCTGTGTATACCCCTATCTTTTGTTATTAGTTTCAGAGGATAAAATGTGGCCTCCATAAAGTGTTTCTCAGAGATTCTAATAAGACAGAATACTAGGTAGCCAGATTATGTGATACTCATTAAAAAGTCTCATTATATTATGTACAGAATTATCTAATTTATATTTTTTGTCATCAGACTTTATAGAGTTTTAACCTCGCATAGTCATGTGAATAGATCTATAATTAACGATTTTAGAATTCTTTTTGAGAATTCTTAGTCATATTTGAGGGACATAAAACATACATACTATCTATTATCTCTCAACACTTACATTATAAGTAATTAAGAATGTAAATATACTCATTTCAAATTAACTTAAATTTATAAAATATCAATGGATTGAACATGTTAAATAATAAAATCTAACTTTTTAATCTCTTACAAATGCTCATACTCTGTATATTTTCAGGTATATTGCTGTGTTGGTTAATTCTGAGTGTCAACTTGATTAGATTGAAGCATGCAAAGTATTGATCCTGGGTGTGTCTGTGAGGGTGTTTCCAAAGTAGATTAACAATGGAGTCAGTGGACTGGGAAAAGTAGACACACCCTTAATCTGGGTGAGCACCATCTAATCTGCTGCCAGCGCAGCCAGAATGAAAGCAGGCAGAGGAAAGTGAAAAGACCAAGACTAACTTTGCCTCCCAGCCTACATCTTTCTCCCCTGCTGGATGCTTCCTGCCCTTGAACATCAGACTTTAGGTTCTTCAGCTTTGGGACTTGGACTGGCTTCCTTGCTTCTCAGCTTGCAGATGGCCTACAGTGGGACCTTGTGATCATGTGAGTTAATACTACTTAAGATAATACCTTTATATCTATCCTAGTATTCCTGTCCCTCTAGAGAATCCTGATGAATACAATTGGTATTGTAGAAAAGTAATTATTTAATAATTAAGGATCGGGTTTTCTATATAGCTTATTTTATGATTTACAATTTAAGTATCTTAAAGTAAAAGGAAGCTAATCTTTTTACTTTATCCTAACAAGAATGTGTGTATTCTAATTTCAAAATAAATAAATAAACTCATTAGTGTCACCTTTCTAAGGACTCAATTATGCCTAATAATTAGGAAATAATTATTTGTAATTTACACAACGAACATAATCTTAGTGGTATCCAGGGCTAAAAATTTTCCATTTTTACATCTTACCCCATAAACAGTCTCATGTGTTTAAAAATAAGTCATTAAAAATAAGAGGCACTCATAATTTTTTTTTTTAAAATTATTAAGAATTAGGGGTTGGGGGCGGTAGCTCATGTCTGTAATCCCAGCACTTTTGAAGGCCAAGGTCAGGATTTTGAGACCAGTCTGGCCAACATGGTGAAACCCCTTTGCTACTAAAAATACAAAAATTAGCCTGGTGTCTTGGTATGCACTTATAATCCCAGCTACTTGAGAGGCTGAGGCAAGAGAATCAATTGAACCCCAGAGGTGGAGGTTGCAGTGAGCTGAGATCATGCCACTGTACTACAGCCTGGATGACAGAGTGAGACTTCATCTCAGAAAAAATAAATTAATTAAAAGGAAATAAAGAATTAGGTCATTGATTATGATAGGGGGCTCCAGAGACCTAGTGCCAGGGTGTCGTACTTATGTACTTATTGTAAAATAAAATTTGCACTGGCACCTGTTAAAAAACATCAAGTATAACTTTATTCAAGATTCTTAGTACAGGGCTTCAAAACTATTTTTAGACATTGAGTGAGCTAATAAAAAAGTTCTGGAGATCTTGGTCAATATGATTAGGTCACCTGTGTTTGCTAATAGTCACCTATGGAATTTAGACTCCTACCCTACTCTGGAAACTTGGAGACAGAGCCCTAAATTTTTTGATGAGTGCATGTCAAAGAGATGTCTAAAGTACTGTCGAGCTGAGGAAAACTGTAAGGCTTTCTTGCCCATTATCTACAGGGGTTAAACATGGTATAATGCTTTCACCTTCATAATTACACACACACACGCGCAAATTCCATATTTTGTGGAATTGTAGATATGACCATGTTAAATGAAGTACTGCCAGAAAGTTGCACCATTTATGCTTATGTTTGGAGCACCAACCAATCATGAAACATGGCAATACTGGATGCCTGTTGCAATGTTTCCTAGAGTTGGGTGCACAGATACATTGTCAATCACAAATATTCTGAAATTTCAAAAACACTGGACTAGATCAATAAAAGGTGGCCTCTAAACTTCAGAATCTCTTTGTTTTACCTCACTAGTACTTGTCCTCTTAGTAGTTAGTCATGGCCAGGGAATTCTCTATTGATGCATTTTTACATTGAATTATTCAAAGAAAGAGTCCAGCTATCACGGTTGTCCTTTTCTGGGCCACCATAAACAAAACCCCAATACAAGGCACTCACACGTTACAATATTGGTTGCTACTAGAGCCAATTATATACTCAGACAAAAAGCTGACAACATAATTAGCGTGAAGAAAAAACACTGCATTGTTGTATATTTTCAGTTTACCTAGTGTTATTAATGGTTCTATTAAAAGAACAGAGAAGAAAAGTTATAATATTTGTTCTCATGGTAACTCTCATGAAATATATAAAGGAAGGCAATGATTAGTCATTTTTATTCATTTAATATTCAGTGTGTTCCCTCGCCAAAGCACAAAGGCCAGAAAAGGAATTAACCTTTGCTCTTGGTTTGATAGGAATGCAACTAAAATAAGAATCACCTAGCATTAATATTGTTAAATTGAAGGTGCTTAGAAGACAGATGTGGCTTTAAAGTAATCCCAGATGGTTACCGGTATATCCCGCTCAAAACAAAAATGCCAGTCTGCTTGGTTCAAAGATCGTTAGTTCCCTTATTTGACGATTTGGGATTTTACATCTCATAATGTGAAAAATGTACTGTGTTATCTAGCAGAGTGTGTGACCCCAGGCTAATTAAAAGATACACAGGAGCAGGGCAGGGTGAAGCAACGCTACTTCATTACTGGTGGTGGTAGACCCCTAGAGACAGAAATACCAAAATATTCCTGGAAGTGATCCAGTGCATCAGTCAAAGGCATGCATGTCCCAGATAGCAAGGCCGCTGAGTGAGCTTACAGCACCAGGAGCTATTGGAGCTGAGTATGAATTTTATTTGTTTGTCAGATTGGTAAAATAGGAGACCACAGAGGGAATTGAACATGCAGATGAAGCTGAATGTGACCTTCTCAGCTGACAGGCCAGGCTTGGGGCTGGGGATATTGGGTGGGCATTAGCACCAGTATGTTCTGGAGCATCTTTAAGTAAAACGTGATGGATTAATAGAAAAGGGGAAGGAGAGAATATGGAGATTCTCCTCACGCTGGGGTTCCCAGTCCTTGGCCCCCTGACCTCTCGAGTTAGTTCTTTATTTCTGTCCTTATGTTATATTCTAACTGGAAGCCAGGCATTCAAGGAGAAGCAAGGCCATGCATTTGGCCAGACTGGAGCTAGAAAAAATCAGGCAGAGCCTGAAAACCTGTGATTTTCATCACTAGAAATCTTTCCAGGAGATTAATCCAACTTATGCACAAAGACAGACATTTCAAAATTATTTGTAGAGGCAAACTATGACACTTAGAAACTTACCAATAGGAAGACAGAGGTGAAATATGTAACATCCATGCCATATATCATATATATAATATGTAATTATTATATTATAGAATATATAAATATAAAAATCCATATAATAGACAACTAAGAAACATAAAAACAAAAGCAGTGAATGGATGTACTAATGTAAAATCATGGTATATAAACATATGTGTTTATATATAGTTATAAGGCAATATGTAAATTCTGTTCCTTTTTTATAATATATGCACTATACTATGTACATATATGCACACATGCACAATGCATTTTGTAATATAAATGTACATATTCTAAATATTATATTTGCACATACACTCACACACAAAGAAATATACCATATCGTACACAGAATTTATATTCTGTTGTTTTAGGGTGGAAAGTTCTGTAGATATTTAGCAGGTCCAATTGATCCAGTGCTGAGTTCAGGTCCTGAGTATCTTAGTTAACATTCTACCTCAATGATCTGTCTAATATTGTCAGTGGGGTGTTAAAGTCTCCCACTATTATTGTGTGAAAGTCTAACTCTCATTGAAGGTCTCTAAGAACTTGCTTTATGAATTTGGGTGCTCCTGTGTTGGGTACACACAGATTTGGAACAGTTTGCTCTTTCTGTTGAATTGAACCATTTAGCATTATGTAATGCCTTTTTTGTCTTTTTAAATTTCTGTTGGTTTAAAGTCTGTTTTGTCAGAAACTAGGATTGAAGCCCCTGCTTTTTTCCGTTTTCCATTTGCTTTGTAGATTTTTCTGCATCTCTTTATTTTGAACCTATGTGTGTCATGGCATGTGAGATGAGTCTCTTGAAGACAATGTACTAATAGGTCTTACTTCTTTATCCAGCTTGCCACTCTGCATCTTTTAATTAGGGCATTTAGCCTACTTTCATTTTAGGTTAGCGTGGATATGTGTGGGTTTGATGCTGTTATCATGATGTTAGCTGGTTATTTTGCAGACTATTTTATGGGGTTGCTTTATAATGTCACTGGTCTGTGTACTTCAGTGTGTTTTTGTAGTGGCTGGTATGTTTCTTCTTTCCATATTTAGTGCTTCCTTCAGGAGCTCTTCTAAGGCAGTATGGGTGGTAAAAACTTCCCTCAGTGTTTGCTTTTCAAAAGAATCTGATTTAACCTGACATCAATACTAAAAGAACTAGAGGGCCAAGAACAATCACATCCCAAATGTAGCAGAAAACAAGGAAAAAACACAATCAGAGCTGAACTGGAGGAGATAGAGCCACAAAAAAAAAAAAAAAAAAAAATTCAAAAGGTCAAAAATCCAGAAGCTGGGTTTCTGAAAAAATTAATAAAATAGGCCAGACGCAGCAGCTCACGCCTGTAATCTCAGGCCGAGGTGGGCAGATCACAAAATTAAGCCATTGAGACCATCCTGGCCAACACGGTGAAACCTAGTAAAAATACAAAAAAATTAGTTGGGGGTGGTGACATGCACCTGTAGTACCAGCTACTCGAGAGGCTGAGGCAGGAGAATCACCTGAACCCGGGAGGCGGAGGTTGCAGTGAGCCAAGATAGCACCACTGCACTCCAGCCTGGCAACAGAGTGAGACTTGGTCTTAAAATTAAATTAAATTAAATTAAATTAAATTAAATTAAATTAAATAAATATATAGAGAGAAGATTCAAATAAACATAATCAGAAACGACAAGGAGGGATATTACCACTAACCCAACAGAAATACAAACAGATATCAGAGAATATTATAAAGAATTCTATGCACATAAACTAGAAAATCTGGAAATATATACCCTCTCAAGACTCACCCGGAAGAAACTGAATCCCTGAGCAGACCAATAATGAGTTCTGAAATTGAGGCAGTAGTAAATAGCCAATCAACCAATACAAGCCCAGGGCCAGACAGAGTCAGAGCTGAAATCGACCAGATGTACAAAGACGAGCTGGTACCATTTCTGCTAAAACTAGTTTAATGAATTGAAGAGAAGGGACTGGCAAGGACACAATGAGAAAAGAAAACTTCAGGCCAATATCCTAGATGAGCATCAATGCAAAAATTATCAACAAAATACTGGGAAACTGAATCCAGCAACACATCAAAAAGCTTGTCCACCATGATCAAGTAGGTTTCATCCCTGGCATGCAAGGTTAGTCCAACATACACAAATCAATAATTGTGATTGATCACATAACCGGAACTAAAGAAAAAAAAAAAAACATGATACCTCAATTCACACAGAAAAAGCTTTCAATAGATTTCAACACCCTTTTATGGGGGAAAAAAAAAAAAAACCTCTCAGTAAACTAGGTATTCAAGGAATATACCTCAAAATAATAAGGCCCATTTATGATAAACCCACAGTCAACATCATACTTAATGGTCAAAAACTGGAAGCACTTCTCTTGAAAACCAGCAGAAGATAAGGATGCCCTCTATCATCACTTCTATTGAACACAATATTGGAAGTTCTGGCCAGGATAATCAGGCAAGAGAAATAAAGAAAGAGCATCCTCATTAGGTAAAGAGGAAGTACAACTATCCCTGTTTGCAGTTGACATCATCCTGTATCAAGAGAAATAAACAAAGAGCATCCACATTAGGTAGAGAGGAAGTACAACTATCCCTGTTTGCAGATGACATCATCTGTATCTAAAATAAACCCTATAGTCTCAGCCCAAAAGCTTCTTAAGCTGATTAACAACTTCAGCAAAATCCTAGGATGCAAAATCAATGCGCAAAATCACAAGCATTCCTATACGCCAACAACAATCAAGCTGAGACTCAAATCAGGAATGAACTCCCATTCACAATTTCCATCAAAAGCATAAAATACCTAGGATTACAGCTTACTAGGGAGATGAAAGATCTCTACAAGGAGAATGACAAAGCACTGCTCAAAGAAACCAAAGATGGCACAAACAAATGTTCATGGATAGGAAGAATAAATATTGCTAAAGTGGTCATACTGTCCAAAACAATCTATAGATTCAATGCTATTCCTATTAAACTACTGTGATGGTTAATACTGAGTGTTAACTTGATTGGATTGAAAGATGCAAAGTATTGTTCTTGGGTGTGTCTGTGAGGGTGTCGCCAAAGGAGATTAGCATTTGAGACAGTAGGTTGGGAATGGCAGACCCACCCTAAATCTGTGTGTGCACAATCTAATCAGCTGCCAGAGTCACCAGAATTAAAGCATGCAGAAGAACATGGAAAGGCTAGACTGGTTTAGTCTTCTGGCCTACATCTTTCTCCCTTGCTGGATGCTTCCTGCCCTCAAACATCAGACTCCAAGTTCTCCAACTTTGGGACTCAGACTGGCTTCCTTGCTCCTCAGCTTGCAGATGGCCTATTATGGGACCTCACCTTGTGATCCTATGAGCCAACACTTCTTAATAAACTGCCCTTTATATATACATCTATCCTATTAGTTCAGCCCCTCTAGAGAATCCTGACTAATACAACTACCATTGAGATTCTTCACAGAAATAGAAAAAAAAAATTAATTTATATGGAACAAAAAAGAGCCTGAATAGCCAAGGCATCCTAAACAAAAAGAACAAAGCTGGAGACATCACACTACCTGACTTCAAGCTATACTACAGGGCTCTACGAAACAAAACAGCATGGTACTGGTACAAAAACTGGTACATAGACATATGAAACAGAATAGAGAACCCAGACAAAAGACTCCTTACCCGCAGCTATCTGACCTTCAACAAACCTGACAAACACAAGGGATAGAGAAAGGATTCCCTATTCAATAAATGGTGCTGGGGGATAACTGGGTAGTCATATGCAGAAGATTTAAACTGGACTCCTTTTTATAACATATACAAAAATTAACTCAAGATGGATTCAAGATTTAAATTCAAAACCCAAAACTGTAAAAACCCTGGAAGACAACTTAGGCGGTATCATTCAGAACATAAGCACGGGCAAAAATTCCATAATGAAGATGACAAAAGAAATTGCAACAAAAGCAAAAATTGACAAATAGCATCTAATTAATCTAAAGAGATTCTGCATAGCAAAAAAAAAAAAAAAAAAAGGGGGGGGGAGAAAGAAAAGAAAAACTATCCACAGAGTAAACAAACAACCTACACAATATGATAAAATTTTTGCACACTATGCATCTCACAAAGGTCTAATATACAACATATACAAAAAACTTAAACATGCTTTAAAAAAAAACCCAAAACAGCCCATTAAAGAGTATGCAATGAACATGAATAGTTTTCAAAAGAAGACATACATGCAGTAAGCGATTATATGAAAAAAAAGTTCAACATTGCTGATCTTAGAGAAATGCAAATCAAAACCACAATAAGATATTGTCCCACACCAGTAAGAATGGGTATTATTAAAAATTCAAAAAATAACAGACGCTGGGCAGATTGTGGAGAAAAAGGAATGCTTATGCACTGTTGGTGGTTGTATAAACTAGTTCAACCATTGTGGAATACAATGTGGTGATTACTCAAAGACCTAAAGACAGAAATACCCTTCAACCCAGCAATCCCATTACTGAGTGTTTACCCAAAGGAATATAAATCATTCTATTATGAAGATGCATGCATGGGTATGTTTATTGAAGCTCCTTTCACAATAACAAAGACATAGAATCAACCTAAATACGCATCAGTGATAGACTGGATTAAAACATTGTGGTACATATATTCCATGGAATACTATGTAGTCATAAAAAAGAATGAGATCTTGTTCTTCACAGGGACTTGGTTGGAGCTGTAGGCCATTATCCTTAGTGAACTAATGCAGGGAGAAAAAAAATATCACATATCCTCACTTAAAAGTGGGGCTAAAAGATGATGACGCATGGACACATAGAGGAGAACAACACACAGTGGGGCCTCTCAGGAGGGTGAAGGGTGGGAGGAGGAAAGGATCAGGAAAAATAACTAATGGGTACTAGGTTTAATACCCGGGTGATAAAACGATCTGCTCACCGAACTCCCACGACACAAGTTTACCTATGTAACAAACCTGCACATGTACCCCTGGACTTAAAATAAAATTTAAAAAGAAGAAAAAGAAAAGTTGGTTTAATTGTGTATTTCCTAAATTAAAGACAAACACTGCATTTCACTTAAAATGTACACAAACATTTTATTCTCTCAATGTTGACAAAAGCCTTTGTTTTGAGTATGGGGGATTATACTCAATTGAGTTTCATATTGTCTTTCTTGTATACCCAGAAGACATTTTAGTAACTAATTTTATTATCCTACAGTAGCGAGAGAATGTGAGTACATTTTTGTGATACTTTGGTCTCATCATCCTTTGAGTTTTATAATCCTTTTTCCTCAATTACGTCTTATACTTGTCTCACACTACCTTGACAGTGATTATTCTGATTCACCTTTATTATTTCCAAAGCATGCAATTTTCTTAATAGAACTCTTTTTGTAATGATTTCTAAGTGCTTATTTAATTTAATTAATGCATATAATTGAAAAGAGCAGTAAAACTGGCTTGAACAGTTTTATACGAGCTGGCTGAGTCTTAATAAGCGTTACACTTAATGCAGAGAGAAGTGTGTGGCTCACTAGAGAATAGCTACAAGCTTAGCGAATTAACAGAGCTTTGGACCCTAGACAGGAGGTGTTACAGAGGAATGGCTCTCAAATATGATTGATTTTTCCCCTCAGGGACATTTGGCAATGTCGAGAGACATTGGCACAACTGTTCAGGGTAAAGGTTGTTATTGGTATCTGGTGAGTAGGAGCCAGGGATGCTGGTAAACATCATGCAGGGTACAAGGCTGCCCCGAAAACAAGGAATTGTCTGTTAATAGTTTCACTGTGAAGGTACCTTGCTTATAGAGGAAATGGAGAGCTTCTAAACCTATCATCCCTTTAAGAGGAATATATATTGGGAATGATATTGTTTCAACTACTAGGGTTTGTTCACATCCAGAGGCAAACTGAAAAGTCATATTTTCTTCAACGTTTCATATTCCATAGCAAAATAAATATTAGGTTGTACATAGAAAGTACTTGATAAATTTTTGTTCAATGATACAAATACAGGATGCAAAAATGATTTGTTACAAGCCAAAGGGGAGGTAAAGAAAAATATTATAATGAAAATAAAGATGGAGCATGTGAAAGCCTTAAGAAGGTGGAAAAGTGGCAAAAGTCAAGGATATGTTTCCAAAAAATTTCTGATATGCTGTCATTTGTGAGCAAAAAGGCTTTTTTATTACAAACTGTTTAAAACAACCTAAAACATCATGTTCTGTTATTTTAGAAGGTTACAAGTATGGGGCCAGATGTACAATATATGTACTTGAGATTAACCTGAATTACTGCTAAATTTAACCTTCCTTACACATAAATGCAAGCTATACAAGGAAGTTGGATTGTTTTAAAAAGATGAATAATATTGAAAATAATTTTATACCAATAGGACTGAAAAAAGGACATTTCTTTAAAATATATTTTATATAATGTTACATCTCGCTACTTGGAAGATATTTTTACTTCTAGATTTAGAATTAATTTTCTAAAAATTATACTCGTTTGAATTTTCAAACATCATTATGCTTAGTTTAGGCTATAATATTTATAAAGTGAACAAAATGTTATCCTATCAATAGTTTTATCCCATTTGTTAAAATTTGTACCTAATTTGGAAATTTGGCATACCAGCAGAATTTTTATAAGCAGTAATCCATTCACTGTTTGCAAAGCAATTGGTATAACAACTAAGAGACATGCCGTATTGGTAGAGGGATTAAACAGTCATAGCAGAAGTGCAGTTCATATTTGCTTTAGTAATACTGGCAGAGAGATAACATCTATTTGAGACTTACTAATGGGGGTTGATTTCCTTCAGCTACATCATACTGTATTATGAAGGAGAATGACTTCAGCAGGCTTTGGTCTTATGCAAGCAATACTAGCAAACCCAGCAGGATGATGAGTGCTAGATAGTGGCAAAATTAATATTACGAGAAATTTAAGCAATTAAACTGTAACACCTTAGTATTGACTTTTGAATCTGGCCTTTTACATGTAATACATTTATTATGCATGAGCAGATGGTGACATTCATGTTGGAAAGGTAAAAATCTTTGGAAAACTAAACTTGAGATCTCCCTGATAACTTTACTATTTGAGAGTAACATCCTTTTCTGCTTGATCATTATCTACAAATGACTTTTAAGAATATTGTCTTAATTTGCTTTAAAAACTCTTAAGTTTTTAATCCCTGTGCTGGTTTTGACATTATGCAACATCAGCCCCATCTTCAGCCCGACTTCTCTCTCTTCCATAAGAACCAAGTACTGAGTCATGAGAAGCTGATCATTTGCCTCTGTTTTAGGATAGATTTATAGGCAGGTCATAGGTCTAAGAAAGTACCATAGCATCACAGTCTGACCTCAGTGTGTCTGAATTACAGACACAAGGTCTCCTGAGAAAATAGCCAGGTTCTGGAAGGTATGCAAACCCTTAAATGTCATTCCAGTTGTAGCATTTATATAGTTGCAAAATGTCACATTTACTTTTAAATTTCTTTTATCTAATACCTACTGAAACAGAATAGCATTTTTTTAAAGGATGAAATTGAGATTTTTAAGCCGAAGGTGGTAAGCCAGATACTGAACTGAGAACTAAAGTTTTAAGAATACAAGAAAATAAATCCCAGCATAAGTAACAGAATGATTTCAAAAGTGCAAAGATAAATGTAAAAAACCATTGTGCAGAGGTAATTGAAGTAAAAGTAACCGCCAGAATCACAAAAATGAAAAGGACTTTAAGTCATCATTACCAAACCTACTCAGAAGGAAGCCTTTTTAAAGTAACATTGCTCAAAGAATGTTATAAACTGAGAATGTGCAGAGTGCCATGGACAAAAACAGTATAAGCAAAATAGCAGATCCTGATACGATGCTACTTTTTCTAGAAGCTTCCAAAGAGTCCACGCTAAAAGGTTGCTCTATGTAAAAATATTCTGAGGTATTCTGAATCTTTGTCCTAGGCATAATAAAAGAGTCCACCGGTGAAATGTGGGATGTTTTCACCCATTTTTGGAAAAGGCCTAAAGTGGTCTAAAAAGTAAGCTGAAGGCTTTTTACCTAAGTCCGAATCAGATTCTTATACCTTATAGCTCCAAAAATGAGGAAATGTCTAACATAGTGAGAAGATTATATGATGTAACTAAAAAGACCAAGTAACAAGAAAAGTCCAAGAAAACTTGCAACTGAGCAAGCCTAGTTCATGCAACAAAGAAAAATTCCACAGTATGTTTTATCTTTTCCTTTTGGGGTAATGAGGATAAGAAAAATGGTCCTAAGTTGAGACAAATTATAGCAAATACGAATTGCCAAATAAAATATAATATAGCTAGAATGTGAGCAGTGTGGAAATGAGGCGTAAAATAAAGATGAAAACAAAAAGACCATAACTGAGAGGGTCCCGTGTTAAAGATTCCAGTCTTCGGCCGGGCGCGATGGCTCACGCCTGTAACCCCAGCACTTTGGGAGGCCGAGGCAGGCGAATCACGAGGTCAGGAGATCGAGACCATCCTGGCTAACATGGTGAAACCCCGTCTCTAATAAAAAAAAAAATACAAAAAAAAAAAAAAAAAAAAAAAAAAAAGAGCCGGGCGCAGTGGCAGGCCCCTGTAGTCCCAACTACTCGGGAGGCTGAGGCAGGAGAATAGCGTGAAACCCGGAGGTGGAGCTTGCAGTGAGCCAAGATTGCGCCACTGCACTCCAGCCTGGGCCACAGAGCGAGACTCCGTCTTACGAAAAAAAAAAAAAAAAGATTCCAGTCTTCAAGACACTAAGGAAAATAAGAAGTAACAAGGCAGATGAGTGAAATGATTGATTATACATAGAATAAGGTGATAGTGGTAGACACTGGGAATAGTGAAGAAACTCAAGCGATATTTAGGTCATAGACTAATGAGATATTGTGATTGATCTGATATTGGTGAGAGAAAGAAGAGAGTTTTCTGATTTTTAAGGTTCTTTCCTGATTTTTAAAAAAAATTAATATTTTCTGGCTTTAAGTTTTTTTGTAAATTTTTCTGCTCAGGTTTTCTCACTTGGGTAACCTGATGAGTAGTGCTGCCAGTACTAGAATTGAGAAGTATACATTTTATGCTTGGATTGATGGTATAATAATTTTTATTCATTTTGAATTTTTGTGTTCCTCTGAAGCATGAATGAGAAGAAATTCCTTAGGTTTTGTAATCAGAAAAGGCATCTGGATTAAAATGTAAATTTGAGAGTTGTCAGCACATAGATAACAATTACTTCACAATGACTAATAAACTTCTTTTAAAAAATGTGTGCTAAAAACCCAATTAAAATGCAATCTTCTGAAAAGAGGAAAGAATTTGGGGCTAAATATATAAAAAAGATGAGAGAAACATAATTGTGGTAGGAAACAAACACCAATAAAGCATTCGTTAATTCTCTAGACTTATTTTGTCCTATTTCTTTTTCTTTTAATTTTTGAGTATATAGTTGTAAGAAAACTACCTAAGAAATTTGAAGTTTGAAGTTAATTACTAAACATTAGTATTTCCTCTCTTAACATTGAGTCTTTCCTTTACTGTTCATTTACAATATCCCATTATTCATATATTGATAATTCTACACATTTTACATTACTCATATAAATATGAGTGATCTAAATAGTAATATGAGTAGCTGATATTACTCATATAAATATGAGTAATATAAAAATGTTTGTATATTAAAAGAGTAATATAATTTAATATATAGGTTGCCCTACTTTTTACTTTCTCTCATTCTAATAAAGAATCTTTGCTTTCTCACTCTTGCTTAGTTCAGAAAAAGAGTAATGGTTAATAGAGCAGCTCCTAGATGTCCGTAATGCCACATCAGAAAATGGACAGGCCCTTGCTATGGTCTGGATGTTGATGTCTCCCCAACATTTATAAGTTGGAACCTAATATCCAATGTGATAATATTAATACGTGGGGCCTTTGGGGATTTGACTGAGTCACGAAGGATCCACCCACATTAATGCGATTAGTGGCCTTTTTGTGCTATTGCCAAGTGAGGGTGCAACCATAGGCATCACATCATCTTTGAAATCTTTACTACTCACTGAGTGAATCTACTGGTGCTTTGACTTTGAAGTTCTTGGCCTCCAAAACTGTGAGAAATACATTTTTATTATTGTATTAATTACCCATTCCAAGGTATTTTATTAGAGCAGCCTGAAAGGACAAGACATCCACCAATAGGGGGAATTGATTAGAAAGAAAACTGCATTGGTCCACATCACAGAGAGACTGGTAGTCGGGAGGGAGAAAAGGGAAGCTAGGAAAGAAAGAAAGGCAATTTTATGTGTGTTTTTGGTTAGTGTTGTTTGTTGTTAGACATGAAAGGACGGTAAAAACAGAAAAAAAATTATAGTCGTGAGTTATGAATTTAATCATATATATTTTCTTTTTTTGTTAATATTTTTTTAAAAGTTTGAGAAATGTACTTTGCATTTTTCTTATATAATAGTAAGTAAAATTTACCATTTTATTTTAGTGCCTAACTATTCCTGCATAGTTGATTATTTTACTTTTTTAATTTTTATTTATTTTTATTTATTTATTTATTTATTATTATTATACTTTAAGTTCTAGGGTACATGTGCACAACATGCAGCTTTGTTGCATACGTATACTTGTGCCATGTTGTTGTGCTGCACCCATCAACTCGTCAGCACCCATCAACTCGTGATTTACATCAAGTATAACTCCCAATGCAATCTCTCCCCCGCCCCCCTCCCCATAGTAAGCCCCGGTGTGTGATGTTCCCCTTCCCGAGTCCAAGTGATCTCATTGTCCAGTTCCCACCTATGAGTGAGAACATGTGGTGTTTGGTTTTCTGTTCTTGTGATAGTTTGCTAAGAATGATGGTTTCCAGCTGCATCCATGTCCCTACAAAGGACACAAACTCATCCTTTTTTATGGCTGCATAGTATTCCATGGTGTATGTGTGCCACATTCTCTTAATCCAGTCTGTCACTGATGGACATTTGGGTTGATTCCAAGTCTTTGCTATTGTGAATAGTGCCGCAATGAACATACGTGTGCATGTGTCCTTATAGCAGCATGATTTATAATCCTTTGGGTATATACCCAGTAATGGGATGGCTGGGTTGTATGGTACTTCTAGTTCTAGATCCTTGAGGAATCGCCATACTGTTTTCCATAATGGTTGAACTAGTTTACAATCCCACCAACAGTGTAAAAGTGTTCCTATTTCTCCACATCCTCTCCAGCACCTGTTGTTTCCTGACTTTTTAATGATGGCTATTCTAACTGACTGGTGTGAGATGGTATCTGATTGTGGTTTTGATTTGCATTTCTCTGATGGCCAGTGATGATGAGCATTTTTTCATGTGTCTGTTGGCTGTATTAATGTCTTCTTTTGAGAAATGTCTGTTCATATCCTTTGCCCACTTTTTGATGGGGTTGTTTGTTTTTTTCCTTGTAAAACTGTTTGAGTTCTTTGTAGGTTCTGGATATTAGCCCTTTGTCAGATGAGTAGATTGCAAAATTTTTCTCCCATTCTGTAGGTTGCCTGTTCACTCTGATGATAGTTTCTGTATTTTCAAAAATACACTAATTCTGTTAGTTATTTTCTTAAATTTGGCTTTTAGTTTAGATATAACTCAGTGAAGAGACTGATCTTGCTTGTTCATGTTTCATAAAAAGAACATAAAAAATAGATTTCTCTTCATGGCAAATAGAAGATCTCACTTCTCAATCTACTGCCATTGTGGGACCGTGGTAAGGACACTATCTATGGTGTACTAATTGTTGGATAAGATCCACAGGAACAATGAATACTTCTCACTTGCTGTTTAAAATTACATCCTAAGCCAGACTATGTTACTGCTGATGCAAGCCATTTTAAAACTATTAAAATAATAACAATGTGTATCATTAAATTAAATGTGTATATGACACCACACTTATAATTACAGGTATGCTGCTTTCTTTTGCTTCTGTAATTACACAATAAGACAACTGATATCCAGTTTTATCTGCGTAGTTATAGGAAAGTACTGTTGACATCTATCAGCTTGAGGAAACCACACAATGAATTATCATAATATAAATTATTTGTGTTAGGCTCCATTATGTGTACTTGAAGCTGGTGTATAGATTGATAATAGGTTTATTTTTATTCATAACCTCTGACATGACTATCATAATAATTTTGAAAAGATACATCAAATGTCAATAATCTCATTTTGTAGATTTGAATGTTTTATTATATAAATTAATATATATGCATTTTCAATATGTACATATAATGTAGTATATCGATAAATGTATGCATGTAATACCATATATGAACACATGTATATATGAAAATACAAATAGAAAGAGTAATGTTTGTTTATTAAATCCATTGTATCCATCTTAATATTTTCTAAAGATTCAAGCTTTCACTTTATAGCCAATGTATTTTAAACTACTAACTGCTATTATAGGTCAAAATCTTGCTAAATGGAATATTTTATTTGACTCAAAGAAGTTATTATATATATTATTGATGGCCCAATTGGAGATACTTCTCATCACACGTATTTATTTTTTTCTTTCTTTGTTATTTCTTTCTGTGTTACAACATAACCCCACATTGTTTGTTTGTATGTTTTCCAAAACATAATGGCAACAAAATTCACATTTAAAAATATGTATGATTAAAATAGATATAAGGTTTTACATGACAGTTCCCTAGACTACATTTCTATGACACATGTCATTCTCTGATTGATTGACTGGTCTATTGCTTAATACAGAGATGCCTGAAAATATTTTTTTGTCAAGAGACATCCTGCACTTCACTAAAACTCAGAAAAATATATTTTCAGCTGTGTATTGGTGTCTTCTAGCTCTCATTTCCACTGTCACATTTGCTACCACTTTCTATGAAGGCCATGAGAGAAATGTTAGTAAAATGTAGAAAGTCTGAAATTTATCCAAAGAATGTTAAAATATATAGAACGTGTTGATGTTTAATTACCCATGTCACCAAACAGTATAATAAAAGTATCAGTAATAATAGCAATAATTGAAGTACAGATCTTAAAAAGGTTATATGAGTTTAACCAGAGTTATAGGGATCTTCTTATATTTAAATACATTAAAATTAAGGAGATTAAGACAGTTATGACTGGTAAATGATGGGTAATTAAAATTTTTACCTAACACTTTTATGTTAGGTAGGTTAGGTTAGGTAGATAGGTTAGGTAAGTAGGTTAGGTTTGTTAGGTAATCTTAATAACCTAACAAAATTACCTATATTTTTAATGTACCATTATCTAACACAATTTTCCTTTGTATATCGACCTAAATATCTCAACTTAAGGCAAGAAAATAAAGTACAAGCAAGCCAAGCTTGAATTTTTCATGTTATAAAAGATGCATTCAATATATTATTTTGTATCACTGAGAAAAAGCAAAAGGTAATTACATAGGAAACCATCTTATTTAGGGGAGTGAGAATAAAATTGCCATGATCATAATTAACACAGTATCTAAAATTGTCTCTTCCAGTCTCAAAAAGCTGGATTAATGTGGGGTCCAACTGGAGTAAAATGATGGGTAGGACAGTAATACATGGAGACAATTTGTCTGTCTTTTCTAAATAAAAAATATGAAAAAATATTGTGAGGCCACTCTATAGCCGAAGAGAAATGCTGTTCACATTCCTCGAAGCGTTGCAAGTCTAGTTTTTTCAAAAAAAAATTGAGCTGTGTTTCCTGCAACCAAAATGAACTTGTCCTAACCACTCCTCAAAGTGTGTTTTCTGATAATTATTTCCAATAGAGTAGGCCTTTGAACAACAAAAGTTTGAACTGCACAAATTCATTTTTACATGAATTTTTTCAAAAAAGATTACACCAAATATGCCTATGTCTTCTGCCTCGCCTTCTATCTCTACCCCATTTTCTGCCTCTGCCTCCCCTGACAGCAAGACCAATCCCTCCCCCATCCCTCCTCTTCAGGCTGTTCAAAGTGAAGACATTCAGAAAGAAGACCTTTATGATGATCTAACTTCTACTTAAATAATAGATACATTTTCTTTCCTCTAACTTACCTGGTCATACACTACATTATATAATACATATTGGATACAAAATATTTGTTAATTGACTGTTTACTTTTGTCCAGAGCAGGCTATAACTGGTTAAGTTTTGGGGGAGTTAAAGTTACAAGCGAATTTTCCACCGCGAGGGGGTAGGGGGGTGGCATCCTAACCCTTGTATTTTTCTTTGTGTGTGTGTGTGTTAGTCTTAGCCCTTTTTTATTCAGTTATAACTTTAGATGACAGTTAAAATAGTCTTGAGTTCTTTTTTTTTTTTCTAATAGTTTTTTTTATTACTATAAGTTCTAGGGTACATGTGCAAACATGCAGGATTGTTACATATGTATACATGTGCCATGTTGGTGTGCTGCACCCATTAACTCATCATTTACATTAGGTATATCTCCTAATGCTATCCCTCCCCCATCTCCCCTCCCCACCATAGGCCCCGGTGTGTGATGTTCTCCTTCCTGTGTCCAAGTGATCTCATTGTTCAATTCCTACCTATGAGTGAGAACATGTGATGTTTGGTTTTCTGTTCTTGTGATAGTTTGCTGAGAATGATGGTTTCCACCTGCATCCATATCCCTACAAAGAACATTAACTCATCCTTTTTTATGGCTGCATAGTATTCCATGGTGTATATGTGCCACATTTTCTTAATCCAGTCTGTCACTGATGGACATTTGGGTTGATTCCAAGTCTTTGCTATTGTGAATAGTGCTGCAATAAGCATACGTATGCATGTGTCTTTATAGCAGCATGATTTATAATCCTTTGGGTATATACCCAGTAATGGGATGGCTGGGTCAAATGGTATTTCTAGTTCTAGATCCTTGAGGAATCGCCACACTGTTTTCCACAATGGTTGAACTAGTTTACAATCCCACCAACAGTGTAAAAGTGTTCCTATTTCTCCACATCCTCTCCAGCACCTGTTGTTTCCTGACTTTTTAATGATTGCCATTCTAACTGGTGTGAGACGGTATCTCATTGTGGTTTTGTTTTGCATTTCTCTGATGACGAGTGATGATGAGCATTTTTTCATGTGTCTGTTGTATTTTCCAAGAGTCAACTGTCCTATCATTACTGATACCATCAATTGTTCAAATTAAATAAAATAATGTATCATATCTCTTTAAAAATGGTGATATCTCAGTACGTTAACTTAAAATTAGTAAATTATCTGGTAAGTTTGCTGTATGATATTTATGTCTCGTTAGGCAATACAAAAATCATTTGGGATCTGAATAAAGACAAGGAATAGTAATGGACCTGCAGGAGTTCATCACCCAATGGAAGATTATCCTTTGGTTGAGAAATCCTCCGAATGTAAGCCTCAGAGAACAAACCCTTTGCCTTGAACAAAAACACATTCCCAAAACAAGAATCTGATCCATTTTCAAATCAATTTTGCTTTATTTAACATATTTTCTTATATAAATCAATGAATTCACATTTTAAGAAATGTTTGAAGATAAGAATATGAAAGCAGCGATTTAGGCTCAAAATTTGCTTTTATTCATTTTTTAAAATCAGAGAAGCAAGTTTCTATGTGATAAAAAGAATATTTTATGATCTCAATAATCACGTAAGTTTTCTATAAGTTATTCCCCGGTTGGGGAGGTTGGGGAGGTGGGCAGGAATAGAGCAATACACAATCTACAAATGTATTCTGTTAGAAATCAGTGTAAGGAGAGTATATTCTATTTTATGTTTGGTTCTTGCTTTTATTTAGTTTTTTGCTTTGGAATTATGTCACTGTGTAATAATTATATGTTACTCCAGACACAAGGAATGCCTCCCGTTTTCCTTCTCTTCTTGGAAGAAAATAATGCCTTTATTCATATGATAATCTCATTGATAATAGAATGATAATGAATATTCAACAGTTTTGGGGTTTTTTTTTTGTTTTTTTGGGGGGAGTGGGTTGAGACGAAGTCTTGCTTTGTTCCCCAGGCTGGAGTGCAGTGGCGCGATCTTGGCTCACTGCAAGCTCCGCCTCTCAGGTTCAGCCATTCTCCTGTCTCAGCCTCCGGAGTAGCTGGGACTACAGGCTCCCGCCACCACGCCCGGCTAATTTTTTGTATTTTTCAGTAGAGACGGGGTTTCACTGTGTTAGCCAGGATGGTCTGGACCTCCTGACCCCGTGATCCGCCCGCGTCGGTCTCCCAAAGTGCTGGGATTACAGGCTTGAGCCAACACGCCCGGTCAACAGTTTCTTATTTGTTCAATGCTTTTCAGCAAAATAAACACTTTGCATGTTCTCTTTAATGCAAGAAATATTTAATCTGTACATAGTTACATATATATATATATTTGGATGTCAACATTGTCTTTCTGATGTTATGCACACTTCCTCACAGCTGCATTTATGAACACCCACTACCTACAGTTCTTACTCATATTTGGACTCAAAATATAATAATTTAAATATAATTTACCAGTAGCCTAACAAATGAGTCTATGCGGTGAACTTGATTAAAGTGTTCCACTCAAAGAGTTTCCCAAATTGTTTTTAAGAAGCAGACATTATACAATTTCCAACTGAGAAAATCAAAGTTTTTGTGGTTTTGTTTTTTAATGTGGAACCTCTTTCTTTCCATTTTCTACCCCCTACAAAGAATATTCAATATCTAGGTTTTATTTCAATTGTGTCTTGAAAATTCTGTCCTGGTAAATTAGCTACTACTTTCTTAAATTCAATTATAGCTTATGTTATTTATAGTCTATAGTTCAGGCAATTAAAATTCTACCCAGTCTTGTTATGTAGCTCTTTTACAGAAAACGTCTTTAAATCCTAGATTTCTTCCAAAACTGTGATTCCATGTAACCCTTTCCAGCAGACCTCAAATGATGCTGAGGTAGTATTTCACATCTTGGTGCTTATACATTAGTTAAATATAATCCCTCATGTTTCCCTATTTCTGTTTTGAAATGATAGTGTTGGAACAAAATATCTTTCACTGATAACTATAGAAGATTTTATTTACTGCTATCAAGTGGATACGGAATGGTTTACCATCATTGCCATTACTCAGTTGGTCAGAATTACTTCAAGACTTTAGTTCTTAACTTTTACAGCTTGTGCTGTTTAACTCATGTTTATAGGATCCTAATACACATAGAAGGCATAATACATTTTTTTCAGGCCAGGTGCGGTGGCTCACGACTGTAATCCCAGAACCTTGGGAGGCTGAGGCAGGCGGATCACCTGAGAAGTAGCCTCTCCCGGACTGGGTTTAGTTGTCTCACCACCCGTAGTAGTGTTCTTTTGTTGTAGGAGTGTCTCCTTAGTTCAGCTAAAAATGGGATCCTTCTCAAACGACCATGAAAAATTAGGCCTGTGGACATTT